>NW_027362769.1:202804172-203524172 GCF_046119375.1 Phyllobates terribilis
AAGCAAGTTTGTTTAATACAGCATTTTCCATAGCATTTTTTGCAGCATTACGAGTTGGAGAATTAGTTTCATGTAAGAAATCTGTGCCTTCTGGTCTGTTTTTTGAGGATGTTAAAGCATTTGATGACAACATCATGGTCTTTATTAGACAATCAAAAACGGACCAATTAGGCAAGGGCTCGACAATTAGACTCAGCGGTATATCAGATTCTTCTATCTGTCCAGTACAGAATATCAAAAAATATCAAAAAATGGCTGGCATTAAGGAAACAAGGTTCTGGTGCCTTGTTCATTCACGAGGATGGTTCTCCTGCTACAGTTTTCCTATTCAATGCAGTGCTAAAAAAGTGCTTGATAAAAATTGGAAAGGATAATTTAAAGATCTCCTCTCACTCATTTCGTATAGGAGCCACGACAGAAGCATCAAGATGAGGTATTTGTGATGAAAAGATTATGAAACTAAGCAGATGGGATTCGAACAGGTTTAAATTATATATTCGCTCGAATCTATATAGTCATTAATGTTTGAATTCATTTTTTAGGTCCTATCGTTGTTTGGATTGTGGGACATTCGTTCGTTTTTTGGGCCGAAAAAAGAGCAGCACTCAGGTCTTATGCAAAGAACTTATCTTTTAACCCTTCATCACTTGAAATATGGTGGCATAGCATCAGGGGAAGAAATGGGAAAGGTTGTTGGAGGAAATGAGGAAGTTAGTATTAATATGGCCGTACCCTGTCTTAATAATTTTTCACCTTGGTGGTAATGATCTCGGAAAAATCAATACTCTGGATTTATTATCATTTATGAGGAAATATCTGTCATTTCTAAAAACTGAATTGTATCATTCTTATTTCGTTTTTTCCGAGATTATTCCTAGATTAATTTGGTCTTCAAAAAACCGTCGTTTTACTGAAAAGATCAGAAAGAGGGTTAACAAGAGCATGGAGAAATTTATGTTTTTGTTAAATGGTTTTTCCTTCAGACATATAGACATGGAAGGCCTTATTCCAGGCTTATATCGTAGAGATTTGGTTCATTTATCGGATATTGGATTGGACATCTTTAATTTAGACTTACAATCGATTATTGAAAAATGGCTGTGTTGTTTTTTGGGGGGCCATTCCTTTTCAAGGTCTGGCTAGTGGGAAAATCGTCCAGTGAATGCTGGGTGGATTGCATTTATTTATATGGAAAATAATTTAATTGATTGCTTGGTTATTAATGTACTAATTATTTAAAAAAGTTACCCAAAATAAACTTCACGGCCATTATTTATCCATACCTGTGTTGTTGTGATCTTTTATTTAAAAAAAAAAGGAGTTTTGTAGTATCATGAAGGCCCTCCCCCCTCAGTAGGCCATTATCAGGGGGGTCTCATGATAATACAGACCCTTATATTCAATTTTTTATGGTACAATTACTCTGTTTTCTTTTGGTTACAAAAGGGTTAACTATGTTATACAGGTCAGCTGGGGTAGCCACGAGCAGATTAATCTGGTTTGAACTGGATTTTTTGGTGGTCAAATTTCCTTGATTTTGATTGGCTGTCAAGAAAAATGCGGGAAGGAATGTATGATATAAAAGACAGCTGTTCGCCAGCTGTGCGGCATTCCAGCTGTCAGAAGAAAAGAAGATCCCGCCCTCCCTCCCCCTTTTTCTTAGTTTTTTAAATTTGTCGTGATAGTTGATTTGTGGGAAAATCGCCCAGTGAATGCTGGGTGGATTGGATTTATTTATATGGAAAATTATTTAATTAATTGTTTGGTTATTAATATTCTAATTATTTAAAAAAGTTACCAAAAATAAACTTCACTGCCATTATTTATCCATACCTGTGTTGTTGTGATTTTTATAAAAAAAAAAGGGTTTTGTAGTATCATGACAGTGGCATTCAGAAGGTTAACAGTCTTAGGCTGAGCTACACTCCACCCGCGGCTGTTAGAGGCAGAGGACGGCTGAATAACACAGTCATCATATGGCGGCAAAGATGAGCCTGCATCTTGGCCAGAGAGCTGGTATGTTGGGAAGGGGTTGAAATATATCAGTAGATCAGATGGTATCACACATGCTCGGATCACATGGTATCACATCACTCTACGTGCAGTGGAGTGAAGAGGTCGCACACTGCTGACCTCATAACTCTGCTGCTGTCAAATCACTGTGCTTGCTGACATTATGGGGCAGTGTGGAAAATTGTGAGAGGGAGCAGCATGGAGGTGGGTGAACCAGATGGAGGAGTGTTGGGACAGTATGGTAAGGAGGGAGGATGGGGGATAATATGGAGGAGTGGGGGACATTATGGAGAGGTGGGGGACCGTATAGAGGAATGGGAGCGTTGGGGGACTATATGGAGAAATGGGTGTTTAATATGAAGAAGTGGGGGGAAGTATGGAGAGGAGGGAGCATATGGGACAATATGGGAGAAGAGGATGGAGAATTGGGAGCGTCTGAGGACCATATGGATAAGTGGGAGTGTGGTGGGATTGTATGGAGAAATGGGGGCACAGTATGGAGAAGTAGGAGACAATATGGAGGAGTGGGGGGACCATATGGAGAAGTGGGAGTGTGGGGGGACCATATGGAGAAGTGGGTGTACAATATGAAGAAGTGGGGGGACAGTACAAAGAGGTGGAAGCATAGGGGAAAATATGGAGAAACAGGGGTACAGGATGGAGAATTGGGAGCATGTGGTGACCATATGAAGAAATGGGAGTGTGAGGCGATTGTATGGAGAAGAAGAGGAACGGTATGTAGAGATGAGAGCATAGGGGGACAGTATGGAGAGCTGAGAGAGGGGGACAATATGGAGAAGTGGGGGCACAGTATGTAGAGATGGGCACGTGGCAGGACAGTATGGAGAGGAGAGAGCTTTGGGGACAATTTAGAGAAGTGGGGGCACAGTATGTAGAGATGGGAGCGATAGGAGACAGTATGGAGAGGTGAGAGCTGTGGGGACAATATGGAGAAGTGGGGGCACAGTATGAAGAAGTTGGATTCATGTACTTTCAGTGGATCTGGTAATGGATTCATGTGCTGACCGTGGTCCTCTTCATGTAAAAATGTACCAATCCAAAATTGATCAGAGGTCGTCACCCAGTTGAGGCAGTCACCTTTCTGTCACTGGTTCCCTACTGTGGCTGTCAACATCACCATGTTGCCGAAGTGGGAAAGGTAAGCGCCTTATAGAGCCCAAGGTTATATGGACTTTTATTGTATATGAGGGATGTTAATGTGAAAGCACAGTATCTTCAGGGCAGTATGCAAAGGAGGAAAAGTGTGGTTCTAGTTCTGTAGTCATCTACTGATGGTGGTTGCGTGTATATGGGAGCTGTTGGCCCATCATACTTTATATACGGGAGCTGTGGGGACATCATACTCTGAATAAGGAAGCTATGTGTCCACTATACTGTATATAGAGGAGCTGTATATAGGGGGATCCAGTGGACATTATTAAATGTCAAGTGGGCACTTAAGAAGCAATATTATTATAGGGGCACTCAGAGCATTGTAATCATCAAAAGGGCAAAATGTAGACACTTTTCTAGGGCATTTGCACAGTTCATTAATCTTTTAAAGGGAGAAAATTTTACCATCTAGAGGTCACAAAGGATGCGTTATTACTTTGCAAGGAGCACAGTGGTGGGTATTAAGAGGAGCTCTGTTTTTGTACTACAGAGTTTGTGCAGGTTGGGAATTAGATGGGGCCGGGGCTGGAAATGTGAGAAGTCAAATGTGTTTTCGTTGTAATCTATGCAGATGAGTCCTTGCTGGAAGAAGTAATGTCTGTCTGGGCCAGATGGAAAAGACTGGAAAATGAACTATTTCACCAGAAAGAACGTCACCTATAAGTTACTATATATACCTATACAGTTATTACTTGTATGGTCTGCAGGTCTGGTATCTACCACTATATGGTCACCATATTGTGGTAATATCAGTGTTGGTCTTTGTGTAGAAATTCATTTTCAGTAACAGCATGTTCCCCATGAGCTGAACCCCTAGCTACACCTCTGCAGCTGAGGAGACAGTATCACACGATACGATTAGATTCATGGCTGAGGAGACCGCATCACACATGATATGATTAGATACACAGCTGAGCAGACAGCATCACACATGGTATGATTAGATACATTGGCTCATCTAGCTTGGTTCTGCTGTCTTTTTTGTGCATATAACGTCCATAGACATCACATCATATAACGCTCTTGCTCTGTTATTGGTTCCAGACCTTAGTGTTACTGCCCCATATTATTATAATGGGTCAGTTCCATATAATGAGTGTAGTGAGCTTGGGGGTTAAAAAAGCATCAGTGCACCCTGATGAAGTAAGAGATGAGTTTGGGAGTCTTGACCAAACACACAATGTTGTCCAGGCCAATCTTCAGTTTAGTCCCCCTCTTCTCGCGTATACGCACTTCTGTAAATAGAAAAGAGTTGCCAATAACATAGTAAGCCATAGGGGTGAAGCACCATATAAAGTGTAACAGTGAGACACCAACTGCTGAAATCACAGCTGAATAAACGGAGAAAAAGCAGAAAATTGGTGATAACAAATAAGAACTTTTTATTAAGAGATATCACAACACATAGTAATATATGTACAGGTAAGAGGAAATTCACCAAAAGGTGTATAGGTATACAAAGTTTATGATAAGGTAACAAAGTAGCATATCAAGATACAATTCATAGGTAACTGCTCCAGACATACAGCTCTGGCAAAAATTAAGAGACCACTGCAAAATTTTCAGTTTCTCTGATTTGTCTCTTTATAGGTATATTTTTGAGTAAAATGTACATTGTTGTTTTAGTCTATAAACTACTGACAACATGTCTCCGAAATTCAAAGCTAAAAGTTTTGTATGTATTTGCCCCAAATGATAAAGAGTCAAAATACTAAAAAAGAAACAGTGCTTTCAGACCTCAAATTACTCAATATTTGGCAATATTTGGTGGACTAACCATGACAGCTTTCATTCGTCTTGGCATGCTTTCCACCAGTTTTTCCACGCTTTCCAATAGAAAACTGTTCAGTGGTCTCTTAATTTTTGCCAGAGCTGTATATTTGTCAAAAATAAGTATTGCAATATGTCCAGTGGTCATAATTATTGCAATATACCCTAAAGCCTCATGGTCCCAGTTGCCAGCGGTATTATCTAAAATGTAAACATAGAACATTTGCCCAGTGGCGTACCAAATAAGTGCTGGAAACTGGACCAGAGGGGAAAGGGGACAGGAGAAAAGAGGCAGATACCTACCAATTGTATACACTGGTGATGAGACGTAGGGAGGCAGGTGTGTAGCAAAAGCCCAACATGCATTTTGCGTTAGTATAGATTGCTTTTTCAAGGGCCAAATGTGTTGAGGAGTAAGGCAGGACCCATTATATATGTATACGCCATGAAATCACGTGGCCGTTTGAACACGCGACCGGAAGTGTGCCTCACATGCTCACGTATTCAAACCCGAAGCTCCCTTGAAGTTTCTCCGATGTATATTAAGGAGCAACCGTAGGTGGCATAATGAATGACATCTGAAATGCTACATGAAATATGATGTCTAATATGAAAGGTTTTGAGGCCGTCCAAGGAGTCAAACGTTGTGCACCGAAGGACATTGGGGCAGGCCAAGCAGTGACCGTACTTGTAGCATCCCATGGTGGGGCCTCTGGAGCCAAATGGATTAGGTCTGTCTGGTATATAATGGCTCTTGACCAGAACGTCACTCAGATTTCTGGATCTCTTAGGTGTAATGGAAGGGTAATCCCCAAGGGACATTCTCAAGGAGGGCTCCGTCATTAATATATCCCAGTGCTTGACCAAAATTTGCTCTATGCTCGACCACTCGTAATTATAAGTGGAGATGAATCTAATTCTCTTTACACCACCATCCTTAGGTTTTGTGGCGTGGAGCAGAGTATTACGAGAGGTTTTTCTAGTTCTGTCAAAACCACGTTTTATGCATCTCCGGCTATAGCCTCGTTGCTCAAATCTGCATTTCAGATCCTGTGCTTGATGTTCAAAGCTATGCTCAGAAGAGCATATCCGCCTCATTCTTAGGAACTGTCCAACCGGGACAGCCCTAATAGTGGCTGGAATGTGGGCAGATTCAGCGTGAATCAAGGATTTGACCGAGGTGGGCATCCTATAAACATCAGTCTGAATACCCAGATGTTTGTCTAAATTGAGGATAATGTCAAGGAAGTCCACCTTTTTTGCGTCAAATATATACGCTAATTTGATATTAAATCGATTCACATTAAGTTCGTCCATGAACATCCTGAGCTGCTGGGTCGATCCTCGTCACAAAAACAAAATATCATCAATATATTTTAGCCAGCAGAGCACATGGCAGACAGCCGTCACACCCCCATCTGTCACGTGTGTGTCAGAAGTAACAGACTGTCACCCTGTAGTTGGTTGCAGGAGATCTCTATGTTTGGCATTAAAGACACCTTCTAAGAGGCTGTCTCTAGGACCCAGTGGCTACCTTCCTCTGGCCTGGGTGTATAAATACCCGCTGTGTGTCAGAAGGAGGTGCCGGCGATATTCATTACTCCTTGAGAAGGCTTGAGCGAGAGCAGCACTTCTTATTCTCTGGTGCTTGAGGACATGTGCGCATTTGTCTGGAGTCATCTAAAACTAAGCAATTTTCCCTTGTTTGTTCTTCCTTGTTGTCTTTAGTGTTCAGTGGGGATCGACTAGTGCTCATCGCCTTCCTTCCCTAGCAAGGGCCAAACGCCAGGGAAAGACAGGGCGAGGAACGCGTGCGGTGATTGATGAAGAGCCAATATAGGGACGTTAGGGGAGACAGGGTGATACTCTATAAGCCAGGAGGTCTCCACTCCCCCCTTTCCCTAGAGTCTGGGCTTCTATACCCTCTTCCCTTTGTGTTGCACTAAGTCTTTCCCATACCTTGTGACGCACCCCTGGGCCTTCGTCGCGCAGCATCGCGCGCACGGGAGCTTACCCGGAGCCGGATCTGTTGAGGGTTGTAGTCTCGTGGCGGTGACCCGGTCCGTGCCCAGGGAGTCAGACTAAGTGGCGCTGTATTAGCGGTAGATGTTGTACGACTACGCCACCCGTTGAGTGCGGCTTTGCAGCCGCCGCTGCAGAACAGTCCGCTGAGGCCGGTGGTATGGGTGCAGCGATGATGTTATAACCCCCAACGGGAGGGGTATGGCCTCAGGGCAGCAGGGATAGATGATGGGGGTGATGGTGGTACACGAGCGCAACAAAGACAACTCGGAGTCTTGGTGGTGCAGTTCAGGGTCTTTACTCACGGTTACTCGGTTACTGCTCCAGGCCACCGCTGCAGAGGTGGCCGTCTGTGTCGCGCTGTGCTCACCAGGTGAGGGGCTCGGTTAACTCCCAGGTCTTTCTGGAGTGCTTTGCAGGACCCCCTTTATGTCCCCTGTCTCTGGTCTTCAACCCCACTAGTGACCACGCTTATGTCCAGCTGCCTCGGACCTTCTTGGTGGGCAAACGTTGGCCTGCGTTTCCCAGGTCCTATGTGGAGCCTTCCTAGCGGGTGTGGTGAGGGGCTGCTCCACATGTAATGTCGCAGCCTCCGGTTCTTAGTTGAGGGTAGTTTCTCTCCTCCACTAATTTGGGATCCGGTTCCCATCTTCTTGACCTGACCCCCCTACTCAGGTAGCGGCGGGCGTGTGGTGGCTACCAGCCAGTCCACACCCTTGGGGTCCCCTCTGTCCTTCCTGGAGCCCAGTCTGCTACTCTTCCTCCTCCAGGCTCAGGCCTCCTGACAGGGCCTGCCTGTGGAGCAGAGCCCATAAAGCAGCTCTGCTCCCTGTCTTCTCCTCTCTCAACTCACTCTCTTTCCAAGATGGTGCCTCCCTTTATACTCCTGTACAGAGTGCACCCAGGATCTACTTCCCCCACGCACACACTACCGGGTTCCCTTCTCTAGGTGTTCCCTCCCCCCACTCCAGCCAGGGACATGCTCACTCGTGCCTGCATAACTAATGGGAGCACCGTCGAGCTGTCCCCCGGAAATGTGGTGTAGTGCATGTGGGTGTTAGGGTCCTGAGCCACACTCCATCCTTACCTGGAAGTGAGATATCGCACATCTGGGTGAGATGCAATACCTCTGTAGCAACCGAACCCTCGGGGTGCTACATTCCCCCCTGGCAAAACCCAGCACGTCCGCGGGCTGGAACTGAGCAAAAGACAGGGTATACATTAGAACATGCAAATTTTTCATAAACAACAAGTATAACAGGTATCAACATTCAGTTTCCCTTTATGGGAACGGCTCTCTCTTAAACGGTATAAGTGCATATGTACTGTTCTGGAACTCTTTTTCATAGTAACACATTCTAGCATATAAATTTTTCATATAAAACATTTCTAGCAGCAGATCCACGAAGAAGTCTCTTTATAACAGGTCACAGTTTATTCTGCAACCAGGTGTCCATTTTCCTAAAACAGGGAGACGTAACCAGGTAGGGGTCTGTCCTGCCCCGAGTCCTTAACAGTCTTTTAGTCCATCCTGGGTTACGCTCCACTAACTGTACAAAGGATTCCCGGTAAATCCACCAAGGACTCCTATACATTACTAGAAACACATAATTATTTACAGGATATGGCCGCTCTCAGTCCTCGGCCAGGTAGGGGTGGCTGTTCTCAGTCCCCAGCCAGTTAGAGGGAAAAAGGGGTGGCTGTTCTCAGTCCCCAGCCAGGTAGGGGGTAAGGGAAACAGTTCTCTTTCTGTCCCAACGGGGATCACACTCTTAGTGGAAACAGTCCCACAACAGTCCTTATACCCGGTCGGGTAACTATTTACATCTCCTCTTTTACCGTTTACGATTAACGGTGTGCTCCACACGCTCCTTTCTCTTTCTCAGGTTCAGACCCGTCCGGGCCCTCTTGGTACTCGGGGTCTGAGTGGTACTGTTAATGACGCCCGGGGTCAGGGGGTGCGACTTTGGGCCTGGGCGCGGGCTAGTGGTGGCAGTGCCCAGGTCTGGAGGGCTCGGCTGCAGGGCTTGTTGCGGGGTCTGGAGCAGGTCTGCGTCTGCAGCGCCCGGGATCGGCGGCTCCACCGGGCGGCCCGGGAGCAGGCTGACGCTGGCAGCGTCCGGGACAGGGAGACTCCTCTTACCTGCTCCCGCGACCGCTCCTGCGTCACGCGTCTTCTCCTGGTGCTGGTCGGGGCCCGCGACGGCTGGGGCGCTGCCGATGCTGGGCAGCTTAGTCTGCTGCCGGTCCGCCATCTTGCTGTCCGTTCCTGGTGTCCTCCTCCCCCCTGGTGGACCGTGGCCTACCTGGCGATGATCCTCTTCCGTAGGCCGCGGCTCCGCAGTTGATCATCAGGGTCGAGGACCTTCCGTCGCGCTCCAGTGACGTCGGCGTCTGCTGGGCTCCTTCCAGGACCTTACGCAACGTCCGGATGTGAGGCGGGGCTTCAGTTCTCGCGCGCTTTCGGAGTCCACGCCCCTCTTCTTCCCGCGCGGCGTCCTCAAGATGGCGCCCAATGGCGGGAAAACTCCACAGATGGCGGGAAGAAGGCTGAAGATGGCGCCGGATGGCGGGAATCTTCACGGATGGCGGGAAGAAGGCTGAAGATGGTGCCGGATGGCGGGAAAACTTCACGGATGGTAAGTTTTAAAAGTCTCTTTTTCAGGCACGCAGTACCCGGTGGTTGCGGGCACGAGATCCTGCCGACTACGCCAAAAGTTGACGCACCCCTGGGCCTTCGTCGCGCGGCATCGCGCGCACGGGAGCTTACCCGGAGCCGGATCTGTTGAGGGTTGTAGTCTCGTGGCGGTGACCCGGTCCGTGCCCAGGGAGTCAGACTAAGTGGCGCTGTATTAGCGGTAGATGTTGTACGACTACGCCACCCGTTGAGTGCGGCTTTGCAGCCGCCGCTGCAGAACAGTCCGCTGAGGCCGGTGGTATGGGTGCAGCGATGATGTTATAACCCCCAACGGGAGGGGTATGGCCTCAGGGCAGCAGGGATAGATGATGGGGGTGATGGTGGTACACGAGCGCAACAAAGACAACTCGGAGTCTTGGTGGTGCAGTTCAGGGTCTTTACTCACGGTTACTCGGTTACTGCTCCAGGCCACCGCTGCAGAGGTGGCCGCCTGTGTCGCGCTGTGCTCACCAGGTGAGGGGCTCGGTTAACTCCCAGGTCTTTCTGGAGTGCTTTGCAGGACCCCCTTTATGTCCCCTGTCTCTGGTCTTCAACCCCACTAGTGACCACGCTTATGTCCAGCTGCCTCGGACCTTCTTGGTGGGCAAACGTTGGCCTGCGTTTCCCAGGTCCTATGTGGAGCCTTCCTAGCGGGTGTGGTGAGGGGCTGCTCCACATGTAATGTCGCAGCCTCCGGTTCTTAGTTGAGGGTAGTTTCTCTCCTCCACTAATTTGGGATCCGGTTCCCATCTTCTTGAGCTGACCCCCCTACTCAGGTAGCGGCGGGCGTGTGGTGGCTACCAGCCAGTCCACACCCCTGGGGTCCCCTCTGTCCTTCCTGGAGCCCAGTCTGCTCCTCTTCCTCCTCCAGGCTCAGGCCTCCTGACAGGGCCTGCCTGTGGAGCAGAGCCCATAAAGCAGCTCTGCTCCCTGTCTTCTCCTCTCTCAACTCACTCTCTTTCCAAGATGGTGCCTCCCTTTATACTCCTGTACAGAGTGCACCCAGGATCTACTTCCCCCACGCACACACTACCGGGTTCCCTTCTCTAGGTGTTCCCTCCCCCCACTCCAACCAGGGACATGCTCACTCGTGCCTGCATAACTAATGGGAGCACCGTCGAGCTGTCCCCCGGAAATGTGGTGTAGTGCATGTGGGTGTTAGGATCCTGAGCCACACTCCATCCTTACCTGGAAGTGAGATATCGCACATCTGGGTGAGATGCAATACCTCTGTAGCAACCGAACCATCGGGGTGCTACATTTGCGTGACACCATCGTCACGTTTTATGCATCTCCGGCTATAGCCTCGTTGCTCAAATCTGCATTTCAGATCCTGCGCTTGACATTCAAAGCTATGCTCAGAAGAGCATATCCGCCTCATTCTTAGGAACTGTCCAACCGGGACAGCCCTAATGGTGGCTGGAATGTGGGCAGATTCAGCGTGAATCAAGGATTTCACCGAGGTGGGCTTCCTATAAACATCAGTCTGAATACTCAGATGTTCGTCTACATTGAGGATAATGTCAAGGAAATCTACCTTTTTTGCATCAAATATATACGTTAATTTGATATTAAATCGATTCACATTAAGCTCGTCCATGAACATCCCAAGCTGCTGGGTCGGTCCTCGTCACAAAAACAAAATATCATCAATGTATCTTAGTCAGCACAGCAGACGGCCTGCATGCCCCCATCGCCAAGGAAGAGGTTGGCATATGAGGGCACACAGGCCGCCCTCATGGCCGTGACATGCTTTTGAAAATAAAAAAAATCTGTAAACACAAAAAAATTGTGGCTGAGGATGAACTCCAGTAACTTGAGAATAAGCTCACACATAGGGCCGCCAAGGTTGGAGGCCACCAAGAAGAGGCAGACCGCATTCAAACCATCAGTATCGTTGATGCTTCTGTATAGGCCAGTGCTGGCGAACTTATGGCACACGTGCCAGAGGGGGCACGCAGAGCCTCCCGGTGGGCACGCGCACCATAGCCTCAACACTAGCGCTACTGAATCGGGCCCGGCAGGTGAGGACTCTGAGCCCACCGAGTGCCGATGCCAGCCCCTACTTCAGCTAGATATGCGTTCTCAGACGCACATCTAGCTGAAGCGTATTGCAGCGCACGAACTTGCCAGGCCCATGTGTGACACCCCAGGGGTCTGGTTGCCACAGTAATAGAGATATTATGTCTGAGAGCAAGTGGGAGGTTTCTCTGGTCAGGAGCCCTAAGCATGCAACACTGCCCGCCCAGACCTGGGAGGGGAGGAATCTGCCCTTATAAACTGGGTCTGGGGCGGGATTAAGTCAGACAGAGCCTGCAGAACAAGCAGAGCAGTCAGAGCCTGGAGTAAAGTTCCAGACACAGGAAAAGATACATCAGGAGCTCTGTAGGAGCAGAGGCAGAAGGCCAGGGGATGTGAGCAGAGATATAGCTCGCCCTGGCTGAAGTTACTAAAACCGGACACAGGAGTCCGAGGCTGTGGGGACTGATATATACCCAGCAGCAGAAACCAGCCGGCAGGGGATTCCAGGTCCTCTGGCCATAGAAGCCCGGAGGCTCAGTCACAAAGAAGGGACCAGCGCCGCCATCCAGGAGTGGAGGCTAACAGAAGGCCCCAAGTCACCAGCCATACGGGTGAGCACCACACGGTATACTCAGGGACGTGGGCTACTTGTAACCGCTGACAGCAAGGTAGCCAGGAAGAGTGCAGATAAACGGGGAGGCCTACAACTCCACCTGGCCAGGGGAACTCCTGCTTGCTCGCAGACTGACCAGGCCCCTTATACTAGCCAGTACTCCCGGGAGGGTCTGCCTTGTACCATCAGTAAAGACCCTGAACTGCACCTTACGTCTCTGATTCCTTGCTGCACCAGCACCATTAGCACTGGGACCCTCACACCATCACTCCCATCATCTCTCACATTAGCTGCCCTGAGGCAATACTTCTCCCGTGGGGAGTTATCCCATACTCGGCTGCGCAAACAACATCAGCCTCAGCGGTCGGCAGCGCAGCGGCGGTCCCCACTGACCGCAATCCACGGGTGGCGTAGTCGGACATTTGCTATACATTAAGACTGCCACTGGTTTGACCACCCTGGGCACGGACCGGGTCACCGCCACACGGAGACTACAACCCCCAGCATTCTACAACAGGCCCGGTTCCGGGTTCCCCTGCACAACACAGGCCCAGGGGGCGCGTCAACTTTGGCGTAGTCGGCAGGATTTCGTGCCCGTAACCACCGGGTACTGCGTGCCTGAAAAAGAAACTTTTATACTTAACCTGTGGTGAAGTTTCCCGCCGTCCAGAGTCGTTTCCCGCCATCCAGAGCCAATTCCCGCCATCAGACGCCATCTTGGACCGTTTCCCGCCGTCTTCTGCCTTCTTCCCGCCATCCGCAGCTGCTTCCCGCCTTCGGTCGCCATCTTCGGGACGCCGCACGGGAAGAAGAGGGGCGTGGACGCCGAAAGCGCGCGAGATCCGAAGCTCTGCCCCACGCTCCGCCCCACGCTCTGACGCTGCGCAAGGTCCTGGAAGGGAGGAAGAGCGACGCTGACGTCATCGGAGCGCGACGCCAGGTCATCAACCCCGACGATCGACTGCGGAGCCGCGGCCTACGGAAGAAGAGCATCGCAAGGTAGGCCACAGTCCACTAGGGGGGAGGAGGATGCCGGATACCGAGGGGAGCTCCACTGCCACAGCCACCGCCAGCGCAACCGCTGCAGCAGTCATGCCATTCACCATGCCCTATATCCCGGGGGCAACCTGGCTACCCCAGTACTCAGGGGAGTCACATACTCTAAATGACTTTAGAGAAAGACTGGATAGCCTCTTCCAGGTGTACCCCCTCACAGAAGAGCAAAAAGTGAGCATCCTGGTGGCCCAATTAATCGGGGCAGCCCAAAGGGAGGTGAAGTCCTGGCCACCTGGGAGGAAGAGGACTGTCAGAGAAATACTAGCCCGGCTGAAAGACACATTTGATACCCGCACCTCAGCCGAAATAAAGCTCAGATTTTACGGGTGTAAACAGAGGGCACATGAGAGTATAAGAGACTATGCTCTAAACCTACAAGAGGCCCTGAGAGCCATTAAGCAGGCAGACCCTGACAGTGTGGGAAATGAAGATAAGCTGTTGACTGAACAATTTATTGAGGGTCTACTGTGCAATGCCCACCGAACCCAGTTGCGGGCAATGGCCTTACAGGACCCTGACCTGGACTTTGCACAGTTCAAGGACAGAGCCATCCGGGTGCTCCGAGAACCGGCACCAGGTGGCGCTGTGACCCACAGGCCCCCTGCTATCACTTACCACCAGGAGACGGCGCCCTTGTCTGCAGGGCCTGTGGGAGCTGATGCGCAGGCTTTAAACAGTGACCCGGCTACAGACCTGCACCATCAGGTCCAAGAGCTGACTAAGAGCGTTGCCGCGCTAACCAGAACTGTGCAGTCTTTACAGGTCTCTTCTCCAGGAAAGATCCAGCTGGCATCCGGACCGGAGGACGTCCCGTGGTGCCGACTGAGGAGGACCCCACCGGCCAGAGGAAGACCCAGCGACAGATACAACGAGAACGGACGACCCATCTGCCGCCGCTGCAATCAACCCGGACATGTGGCAAGGTACTGTCATTTAAACGGGCACAACCTGGGGTAGAGGGCCAACCCCCAGGCATAAGACCATCAGGCCCATCAAACTGGCGTGATAAATACGTAGGGGGACGTCCAATCTTGCCTGTGGTACTGGATGGCATTCCTATGAGTGCCCTACTAGACACTGGGTCACAGGTGACCACCATCCCGTACGTGCTCTTTAAACAGTACTGGAATGACTCGGACATAACCCGCTACCAAGATGACGACCTGAGTATCATCGCCAGCAATGGTCAGACCGTGCCGCAGGTGGGATTCAAAGAGGTGACCATTAAGATCGGTAAAGTCGAACTGGCGGCACAAGGACTGATTATAGTGGACATAGACCGTCATGAGAGTCACCCTAGAATAACCTTGGGAACTAATGTGATTGAAAATTGTCTTGCAGAGGTGACTCTCATTTTACAGCAGGTTGCCAAGAACGCCAGTTCCGGCCAGCAGCGTGTGCTCCAAAAAGAGATCCGGGCACTGGTGAAGCGGCAACAGGTGGAACTATCTGGTGGTGAGATAGGTAGCGTGAGAATGTGTGACCCGTTCCCTATTGCCATGCCCCCAAAAAGTGAGATGATGATTTGGTGCCGGGCAGCTATTGGTCTAAGAGGTAGAGACTACCAAGCAATGGTAGAACCCGTCTACTCAGACAGTAGGCCCACCATTTTGACAGCACGGGGGGTGGTCGATGTACGCCATGGGAGGGTGCCCGTTCGCATCATAAATATCGGGGAGAGAGAAGTATACCTGCCCCAGTATGCCACGCTAGCCAAATTTTCACCATAAACCAGAATTCTGTACAGGCCGTGGAACCCTTGCCTCCATCTCAACCAGAGGAAGGTAACGGCTCTAAGAAACCAATGGAGGACTGGTGTCAGCAACTGCATTTGGGTGCTGACTCCACTCCCTCACACCAGAAACAGGGAGTCTATCGGGTGGTTCGAGAGTACGAGAGAGTGTTTAGTAAACACCCGCTAGACTTCGGGCGAGTAAAGGGGGTAGAACACCACATCCCCACGGGAGACCATCCTCCCATAAAGGAGAGATACCGACCCGTACCCCCGGCACACTACCAACACGCCAAGGGGATGCTTAGAGACATGAAGGAGGCTGGGGTAATCAGGGACAGCTGTAGCCCCTGGGCAGCTCCACTAGTCTTAGTGAAAAAGAAAGACAACACCATGAGAATGTGTGTAGACTACAGGAAGGTCAACCGTATCACACACAAAGATGCGTACCCGTTACCAAGGATAGAAGAGTCCTTAGCTGCATTAAAATCTGCTAACTTCTTCTCTACTTTGGATCTCACTAGCGGGTACTGGCAGGTTCCTGCAGCAGAGGCGGACCGGGAGACGACCGCATTCACCACCCCGATGGGTCTCAGCGAATTTAACTGTATGCCGTTCGGGCTCTGCAACGCACCAGGAACCTTCCAACGGTTGATGGAATGCTGTCTGGGACACCGGAACTTCGAGACGGTCCTGTTATACCTGGACGATGTCATTGTCTATTCCAAGACCTACGAGGACCACCTGAAACACCTGGCAGAAGTGTTCGAAGCTTTGGCAAACTACGGCCTAAAGGTGAAACCCTCCAAGTGTCACCTCCTGAAACCAAAGGTGCAATACCTGGGACACGTGGTGAGTGCTGACGGAGTGGCTCCTGACCCTGATAAGATCACAGTGATTAAGGACTGGCCAAGACCCTCCAGCATCAAGGAAGTGCGGCAGTTCCTCGGGTTGGTAGGCTACTACCGAAGATTCATTCCCGGTTTCACCAAAATGGCAGCCCCTATGCAGGACCTCCTGATAGGTCAATCTCGGAAAGCCAAAAACCAGAAGCCGCCCTTTAGGTGGGAAAAGCTGGAAGAGGAGTCCTTCTGCCAGCTGAAGATGGCCCTCACGGGGGATGAAATCCTGGGCATATCCAGACTACAGCCAGCCCTTTATCCTCCACACGGACGCAAGCAACATCGGGCTAGGAGCCGTACTGTCCCAGATCCAGCAAGGGAAAGAACGGGTAATCGCTTACGCCAGCCGAAAGCTACGGCCCACGGAGAGGAACCTTGAGAATTATAGCTCATTCAAGCTGGAGTTCCTGGCAGTAGTGTGGGCAGTGACCGAACGTTTCAAGCATTACCTTGCCTCCTCCAAATTCACCGTGTACACGGATAACAACCCGTTGACACACCTGGACACTGCAAGGCTCGGTTCCCTGGAACAGAGATGGATGGCCCGCCTGTCCAACTTTGAATTCACCATCAAATACCGGGCAGGACGCTCAAATGCCAACGCGGATGCCCTGTCTAGAATGCCGAACTTACCGGACGTAGGGGAAGATCCAGAAGATCTGGAAGAAGTTGAGCTCCCTGCGTTCCACTGTCATGGGATTACCCTGTATTCCCACCGTGTGAAGGACAGGCGCTCCGTGACGTTCAATCCCTTGCCCCACTACAACTGGGCGGAGACGCAAGACAGTGATCCCGCAGTCCATTTGGTGAAGGAAATGCTGACCCAGGCCGATGCCCGTCTTGACCCAGATGCTCCGGAGGAGACCAAGCAACTGTGGAAGGAGAAAAGTAAGCTGTTCCTCTACAGGGAGAAGCTGTGCCGGAGAATGGTTAACTCTCGAACACATGAGTTGACCTGGCAGGTAGTGGTCCCAAGACGAGAGGCGGCTATGGTTCTGGAGGCATACCACAACGGAGCAGGGCATTTCGGATGGAAGAAGCTGGAGTTCTTGTTGCGTGAACGGTTCTACTGGGTAGGCATGAGAGGAGCCATCGAGAGGTGGTGCAGAGACTGTGGCCCGTGCCACCTGAGAAGAAAAGACCGAGCCAGCCAGAAGACTCCCCTGCAGCCCATCATCACCAGACAGCCACTGGAACTGGTAGCCCTGGACCATGTGAAACTGGCTCCAAGCAGATCTGGGTATGTCTACGCCCTCACAATCATAGATCATTACTCCCGGTTCCTGGTGGTGGTCCCGGTCAAGGACTTAACGGCTCAAAAAGCAGCTAGAGCCTTCCAGCAGCACTTCTGCCATCCACACAGGTACCCGGACCAAGTGTTGACAGACCAAGGACCAGCCTTCGAAGCGGAGGTCTTCCAGGAGTTCTGCAACCTGTATGGCTGCAAGAAGATAAGAACAACGCCCTATCACCCTCAAACCAATGGACTCTGCGAGAAGATGAACCAGGTGGTGATAGATCTGCTAAAAACGTTGCCCCTGGAAGAACGCAGTCTGTGGCCTGAGAAACTGCCCGTTCTGGTGGACCTGTATAACCACATCCCTGTAGGTTCCACCAACTGTACCCCGGCTTACCTAATGAGAGCAAGACCTGGTAAGCTGCCTATTGACCTGGATATGGGAGTCCTGACGCCTGAGGACACCTCGCCAGAGGCAGACTGGGATACAGAACGGCATCAGCAGTATCGGAAAGTACAGGAGAGCGTCGAGCGAAGTCTGTCTCAAGCTAGAGAAAGGCAAGAGAAGGTTTATAACCAGTATGCTCCCGCTGTTCCCCTGGTACCTGGAGAGCAGGTCTTGAAGAGGAAGAGGCGGCTCCACAAGTTGGACGACCAGTGGGAGAAGGACCCGCACACCGTACTGCCATCAAGCCATGAGAACCCAAAAATCTGCGTAATCAGTAAGGATGGAGGAGAAACCACAGCCATTGTCTCCAGAGACCACCTGAAGAAGTGTCCCGAGCAGCTGCAAAGCCCTGAAGAAGATCAAGGAAACCCTCAACCCGCAGAGGAAAGGGAAGAAATGATCAGTACCGTACTCGGAGACTTCCCCCGGTTTTGGACACAAGTAAACGGCGCTGTCGTGGTACCCGTCCTCACCTTTCTCCAGCCAGCCCCGCAAGTGCCTACAGAGGAACCGGTAGAGCTGGAAGAGCAGCCGGCCCAAGAGGCAGAAGAGTCCACACCAGCAGTACAGGAGGATCAACCCTCTGCTAGTAGTGGGCCTGCCGTGCCCCTAGTGAGCCAAAGAGTGCGCAGACAGCTGCCCAGCTTACCCATAACACCTCCTACACCCTGTAGTGCAGAACCAGTTAGTGAGCTCCGCAGGTCCACTAGAGTCACTAGAGGTCAGATGCCCGCTCGCTGGAGAATCTAAACTAATGCACTGTGAATTTATCTGTTAACTGTTTATGGTTTATGTTTGTTGCCTGTTATTAATTATGTTTCTCAGTTACCCTGCAGATTTTTATGGACTAACAGGTTATGGACGCTGGATAACCGGAACAGTTTTGTAGATAGTTGCACCTTGGTGCCTCTTGCGAAGACGGCCGCGGAAGAGAAAACCTGTCTGGCGTGGCCTCCTTGCGGCCCAAAGTAGTTAGTCTACCCTTGCAGCCACGCCCAAGGCCAACGCAAGGGGTTTGCTTTGGACAGGTCCCCTACTTCGCTTAAAGTTTCACCTTGGGTGACATGGACACCCTCTTGTTTCAAAAACTTCACCATGGGTGATATGGACACCCGGTTGCGGACACGCCGTGACCTTTAAAGAACTAAAGCTTCTTGTAAATATGTTATTGTATTATTGTTTATACCCTGTTATTATGTTTTAAAAATGTGTTTAGTCCCGGAGTACTAAAATTTACTAGGGGGGAATGTGACACCCCAGGGGTCTGGTTGCCACAGTAATAGAGATATTATGTCTGAGAGCAAGTGGGAGGCTTCTCTGGTCAGGAGCCCTAAGCATGCAACACTGCCCGCCCAGACCTGGGAGGGGAAGAATCTGCCCTTATAAACTGGGTCTGGGACCGGATTAAGTCAGACAGAGCCTGCCGAACAAGCAGAGCAGTCAGAGCCTGGAATAAAGTTCCAGACACAGGAAAAGATACTTCAGGAGCTCTGTAGGAGCAGAGGCAGAAGGCCAGGGGCTGTGAGCAGAGATATAGCTCGCCCTGGCTGAAGTTACTAAAACCGGACACAGGAGTCCGAGGCTGTGGGGACTGATATATACCCAGCAGCAGAAACCAGCCAGCAGGGGATTCCAGGTCCTCTGGCCATAGAAGCCCGGAGGCTCAGTCACAAAGAAGGGACCAGCGCCGCCATCCAGGAGCGGAGGCTAACAGAAGGCCCCAAGTCACCAGCCATACGGGTGAGCACCACACGGTATACTCAGGGACGTGGGCTACTTGTAACCGCTGACAGCAAGGTAGCCAGGAAGAGTGCAGATAAACGGGGAGGCCTACAACTCCACCTGGCCAGGGGAACTCCTGCTTGCTTGCAGACTGACCAGGCCCCTTATACTAGCCAGTACTCCCGGGAGGGTCTGCCTTGTACCATCAGTAAAGACCCTGAACTACACCTCACGTCTCTGTGATTCCTTGCCGCACCAGCACCATTAGCACTGGGACCCTCACACCATCACTCCCATCATCTCTCACATTAGCTGCCCTGAGGCAATACTTCTCCCGTGGGGAGTTATCCCATACTCGGCTGCGCAAACAACATCAGCCTCAGCGGTCGGCAGCGCAGCGGCGGTCCCCACTGACCGCAATCCACGGGTGGCGTAGTCGGACATTTGCTATACATTAAGACTGCCACTGGTTTGACCACCCTGGGCACGGACCGGGTCACCGCCACATGGAGACTCCAACCCCCAGCATTCTACAACAGGCCCGGTTCTGGGTTCCCCTGCACAACACAGGCCCAGGGGGCGCGTCACATGCGTCGCAATACATGCTGCTGGCCAATCAGAGGCCAGCATCTAACAGCTGACATCAGTGTACACGCGATTGTGCGCATGGCAGTGACGTCATGCGCCCACATCGCTAGGACGCTAGAGTCAGCTGCCGGCTCCAGGAGAGGACGCGGCGAGGGAGAGGAAGGAAGGTGAGTAGGAGTGTTTATTATGTTGTTTTTTGTTTTTTTTTAATGTGCGATAAACAGCGGCAGGATTGGGGGGGGTCAGCATATATAAATGGATTGGGGGAGGGCAGCATATAAACATGTACTGGCAGGAGAGAATATATACATGGACTGGGGGGGGAGCATATATACATGGACTGGGGGGAGCATATATACATGGACTGGGGGGAGCATATATACACTACCGTTCAAAAGTTTGGGGTCATTTAGAAATTTCATTATTTTTGAAAGAAAAGCACTTTTTTTAATGAAGCTAACATTAAATGAATCAGAAATACACTCTATACATTGTTAATGTGGTAAATGACTACTCTAGCTGCAAACGTCTTGTTTTTATTGCAATATCTACCTGTCACACTGTCACAGAATACTGGAGGTAGGGGGCCTAAGCTGACCCTAAGCTGGGGCCCTGACTAATCCCTCATCCTGGAGGTACTGTTAAAGGTACAGAGGTCCAGGCCGCCAGCGTAACCCCTACCTCCTGAGGATCCCTGCACCACAGTAATCTAGTCCTGAGAAGGACCCCGATCACAACAATAGGGAACCAGCAATAATATGCCCAAACAGTATTTAGACGAACGAGACAGTACAAGGGAAAAACCAAAACCACCTTGCATACAACTTCAACAAAACTACAACAGAGGGAACACCAACGGGAAAGGAGATAAATGATAAAGCGAGGAAAGGGAAATAACACTTTCAAATACACTTATCTCAGCAACTCCAAACACCACGATCCGCTCTGTAAGTCTGAATGAAAAGCTTTCACCGACACCTCACAAACAGACCTGCAGGAATATAAAGGAGTCTCACTAACGAAGCATTGATTGCAGCTGGGCGAGGCTGGACCTCAGCTAGCCCAGAGAGAGAGAGAATTAACTCCTTCACTGCCGAGAAAACACAAAGCACCAACAAGTCAGCTGCGAGAAGTCAGGCTGTGTACTCGTGACGATCTTCGTGGCAACACACCCGTGACAGTACCCCCCCTTCTACGAGGGGCCTCCGGACCCTCAGGGCCAGGTTTATCCGGGTGAGTCGTGTGGAAGGCCCGAACTAATCGGTCTGCGTTAATATCCGACGCAGGAACCCACATCCTCTCCTCAGGACCATACCCCTTCCAATGAACCAAGTACTGAAGGGACCGGCGATTAAAGCGTGAATCAATGACCCTCGATACCTGGAACTCCAAGTTACCATTGACAACCACAGGAGGGGGAGGTAAAGGTGACGGTACCACCGGCGCCACATACCTCTTAAGCAATGATCTGTGAAACACGTTGTGAATTTTAAACGTAGGGGGGAGGTCAAGACGGAATGCCACCGGATTAATAACAGAACTGATTCTGTACGGCCCGATGAACCTGGGACCCAGTTTCCAGGAGGGAACCTTAAGTTTAATATTCCTGGTAGACAACCATACCTGATCGTTCACACTTAGGTCCGGACCAGACACTCTCCTCCTATCAGCCATACGTTTGTATCGGTTCCCCATAGTATTCAGATTCTTCAGCACCCCTCTCCATACTGAAGCGAGAGATGAGGAAAATCGTTCCTCCTCCGGAACCCCCGAAGAGCCCCCCCTACTGAAAGTACAAAACTGGGGGTGAAAACCATATGCCCCAAAAAACGGGGACTTACCAGTGGACTCGCTTCGCCTATTATTGAGAGCAAACTCTGCCAGAGGTAGGAAAGAAGCCCAGTCCTCCTGGTTCTCTGACACAAAACACCGAAGATATGTCTCCAAGCTCTGGTTCATACGTTCCGTCTGACCATTGGTCTGAGGATGAAAAGCCGACGAGAATGACAAATGCATCCCCCGCCGTGCACAAAACGCCTTCCAGAACTTGGACACAAACTGAGACCCCCGATCAGACACCACCTCGGAGGGTACCCCGTGAAGCCTCACAATCTCCCCAATGAACACCTGCGCAAGAGTTTTAGCATTAGGGAGAGCTGGAAGAGCGATAAAATGTGCCATCTTGCTGAACCTGTCCACTACAACGAGTATGACCGTTTTACCCGAAGACGGAGGGAGGTCCGTAATAAAGTCCATAGACAGATGAGTCCAAGGACGCTCCGGGATCTTCAAAGGTAAGAGGGCCCCAGACGGACGGGTATGTGAGGTCTTAGAGCGCGCACAAACCCCACAGGACGCGACAAAAGTTACCACCTCTTTATGTAAGTTAGGCCACCAAAACCGACGCGAGAGGAGATCCACAGTTGCTTTACTCCCCGGGTGTCCTGCAAAAACTGAGTTATGGTGTGCCTCGATCACCTTTTGTCGCAACTGATCTGGAACGAACAGTCTCCCCGGAGGTCCAACAGGGGCGTCCCCCTGAGCCTCCAATATCTCCTCCTCCAGCTCAGAGCATACTGCCGAAACCACCACCCCCTCCTGAAGAACAGGAATCGGGTCGTCCGTATTCCCGGCCCCAGGGAAACTACGAGATAAGGCATCCGCCTTTACATTTTTAGACCCAGGACGATATGTAACGACGAAATTAAACCTGGTAAAAAACAATGACCACCTAGCTTGTCTGGGATTCAGACGTTTAGCGGACTCCAGATATAGCAGGTTCTTGTGATCGGTGATGACGGTGACCGGATGAACTGCCCCCTCCAAAAAATGGCGCCACTCCTCAAAAGCTAACTTAATGGCCAGGAGTTCCCTATTGCCGACATCGTAATTCCTCTCAGCGGACGACAATTTTTTAGAGAAAAAGGCGCACGGATGCCACTTACCAGGGGACGAACCCTGTGACAATACTGCTCCCACCCCTACCTCGGAAGCGTCTACCTCTAAAAAAGTTTGGCTGAGACGCATCAGGTTGAATGAGTATGGGTGCCGAGGCAAAACATTTTTTCAAGGAGGAGAATGCTTGACAAGCCTTGTCAGACCACCTAGAAAAATCCGTCCCCTTTTTAGTCATGTCTGTGAGAGGCTTAACCACGGACGAGAAATTACGAATGAACTTCCGGTAATAGTTAGCAAACCCCAGGAAACGTTGTAGTGCCTTAAGATTCTCCGGCCGATCCCACTCAAGAACTGCCCGCACTTTCCCAGGGTCCATACGAAAACCGGACGCAGAAACCAGGAAGCCTAAAAACTGGAGTTCCTGTACGGCGAACACACACTTTTCCCACTTGGCATACAGTTTATTATCCCGCAAGATCTGTAACACCTGTCTAACGTGCTCCTGATGAGACACCAGATCCGGCGAGTAAATTAAGATATCATCCAGATATATGACAACAAACTGTCCCACCAGGTGGCGAAAAATATCATTAACAAAGTGTTGAAACACCGCCGGGGCATTAGTCAGACCGAATGGCATGACAAGGTTCTCATAATGCCCCTCCGGAGTGTTAAAAGCCGTCTTCCACTCATCCCCCTCCTTCATCCTAATCAAATTGTACGCCCCCCTGAGATCCAACTTAGAGAACCATTTGGCGCCCACGATCTGATTAAAGAGATCGGGAATAAGTGGGAGCGGATACGGATCTCGGACCGTAATCCGATTAAGTTCACGGAAATCCAGGCAAGGGCGTAGGCCTCCATCTTTCTTCTTAACAAAGAAGAACCCCGCGGCCACCGGTGAAGATGAAGGTCTAATATGCCCCTTAGCCAGACTTTCAGAAATATAATCCTTCATGGCCTGCCTCTCAGGACCAGAAAGGTTATACAACCTAGCTTTAGGTAACTTGGCCTCAGGGAGCAGTTTTACAGAACAGTCATACTCGCGATGAGGAGGTAGTTCCTGACACCCATTCTCCGAGAATACATCCTCAAAGTCTGCCAGAAATGGAGGTAAGACCCAAGGAGTAACCGCACCGATGACCGTGTTCATGCAGTTTTTATTACAGAATTTACTCCATTGGCTTATCTCTCTGGTTTGCCAATTAATAACAGGGTTATGCTTAGCTAACCAAGGAAGGCCCAACACTATAGGAGTGGGAAGACCCTCCAACACGTAGCAAGACAACAGTTCTTTATGTATTGCCCCCACTTGAAGTTTTACGCCATGCACAGCTTGCAAAAAACTTCCCTGACCGAGAGGCCTGGCATCGATCGAGAATATGGGGATGGGTTTAGCCAACTCACTCAATCGCATACCTTGAACCCGGGCAAACCGAGCATCAACCAGATTAGCCCCGGCCCCACTATCCAGAAGAACAGATATCCTCTCAGTTCTCGTACCCACCACCACCTCCGCCGGTACGAGAAACTGAGACGAACCTAGGGACGAAATACCTACTCCCAGATTGCCGTCCACCACACAACCTGGGATCAACAGTTTTTTCGACGACTCTTTACTCAGCAAGGGGCGGGATGGACACCCCCCAATAAAATGTCCCTTTTTCCCGCAGAGGAAACACCTTCCTGTCTTATGGCGCACCACCGGTCCCCTTCCCCGAAATGATGTCCCTCCTAATTGCATAGGCTCCTCCGGACTGACCAGGGGAACCACCATATGAGGGGACCTTGTAAGAGGTGGAGACATTACAGGGGGTAGAGTTATCCCGCACCTCTCCCGAAGCCGTCTGTCAACGCGAATAGCAAGGGCCATAGCGGCTTCCAGTGACGCGGGAGAGTCATACTGTGCCAACACATCCTGTAATTTGTCGGATAAACCATGACAAAACTGGCTCCTAAGAGCCGGGTCATTCCACTGGGTGTCCGTGGCCCACCTACGGAACTCCGAACAGAATTCCTCCGCCGGACGATCTCCCTGCTGAATCCTACGTAACTTAGACTCAGCAAGGGAGATCCGATCTGGGTCATCATACACGAGTCCCAAAGCAGCGAAAAACCTATCCACTGACTGGAGAACTGGGGAGCTAGGGGGAAGAGAGAACGCCCAAGATTGTGGGTCCCCTTGTAGGAGCGAGATGACAATTCCCACCCTTTGTTCTTCACTGCCCGATGACCGAGGCCGCAGCCGAAAGTACAATTTGCATGCCTCCCGGAAAACAAAAAACTTGTCCCGCCCCCCAGTGAACCTGTCAGGGAGAGCTACTTTAGGTTCTGGTCCGGCTTGCTCCAGAGGATGCAAAACCTTGGACCTAACGTCCGCCAGCCCCATGGACAAACTCTGCAACTGCTGAGCTAGACCGGCTACTGGATCCATGGTAGCTGGAGAAAAACTAAGATGGTCGGTGAAAATGTCGCACTGTCACAGAATACTGGAGGTAGGGGGCCTAAGCTGACCCTAAGCTGGGGCCCTGACTAATCCCTCATCCTGGAGGTACTGTTAAAGGTACAGAGGTCCAGGCCGCCAGCGTAACCCCTACCTCCTGAGGATCCCTGCACCACAGTAATCTAGTCCTGAGAAGGACCCCGATCACAACAATAGGGAACCAGCAATAATATGCCCAAACAGTATTTAGACGAACGAGACAGTACAAGGGAAAAACCAAAACCACCTTGCATACAACTTCAACAAAACTACAACAGAGGGAACACCAACGGGAAAGGAGATAAATGATAAAGCGAGGAAAGGGAAATAACACTTTCAAATACACTTATCTCAGCAACTCCAAACACCACGATCCGCTCTGTAAGTCTGAATGAAAAGCTTTCACCGACACCTCACAAACAGACCTGCAGGAATATAAAGGAGTCTCACTAACGAAGCATTGATTGCAGCTGGGCGAGGCTGGACCTCAGCTAGCCCAGAGAGAGAGAGAATTAACTCCTTCACTGCCGAGAAAACACAAAGCACCAACAAGTCAGCTGCGAGAAGTCAGGCTGTGTACTCGTGACGATCTTCGTGGCAACACACCCGTGACACTACCTGGTGTATAGAGGCCCATTTACAACAACCACCACTCCAGTGTAAGAAGGATAATGGATGTTTAGAAAACCCTAGAAAACCCTTGCACAAGTATGTTAGCCCAGCTGAAATAGGTTTGGCTGATTTGAGAAGCTATAAAATTGACCTTCCTTTGAGCTAGTTGAGAATCTGGAGCATTACATTTGTTTGTTCTATGAAACTCTCAAAATGGCCAGAAAAAGAGAACTTTCATGTGAAACTCGACAGTTTATTCTTGTTCTTAGAAATGAAGGCTATTCCATGCGAGAAGTTGCCAAGAAACTGAAGATTTTCTAGAACGGTGTGTACTACTCCCTTCAGAGGAGAGCACAAACAGGCTCTAACGAGAGTAGAAAGAGAAGTGGGAGGCCCCGCTGCACAACTGAGCAACAAGACAAGTACATTAGAGTCTCTAGTTTGAGAAATCGATGCCTCACAGCTCCTCAACTGGCAGCTTCATTAAATAGTACATGCAAAACGCCAGTGTCAACGTCTACAGTGAAGAGGCGACTCCGGGATGCTGGCCTTCATTGCAAAGTGGCAAAGAGAAAGCCATATCTGAGACTGGCTAATAAAAGGAAAAGAATAATATGGGCAAAAGAACACAGACATTGGACAGATGAAGATTGGAAAAAAGTTTTATGGACAGACGAATCAAAGTTTGAAGTCACACAGAAGAACATTTGTGAGACGCAGAACAACTGAAAAGATGCTGGAAGAGTGCCTGACACCATCTGTTAAGCATGGTGGAGGTAATGTGATGGTCTGGGGTTGCTTTGGTGCTGGTAAAGTGGGAGATTTGTACAAGGTAAATGGGATTTTGAATAAGGAAGGCTATCGCTCCATTTTGCAACGCCATGCCATACCCTGTGGACAGCGCTTGATTGGAGTCAATTTCATCCTACAACAGGACAATGACCCAAAGCACACCTCCAAATTATGCATGAACTATTTAGGGAAGAATCAGGCAGCTGATATTCTATCTGTAATGGAGTGGCCAGCGCAGTCACCAGATCTCAACCCCATTGAGCTGTTGTGGGAGCAGATTGACGTATGGTACGCAAAAAGTGCCCATTAAGCCAATCCAACTTATGGGAGGGGCTTCGGGAAGCATGGGGCGAAATTTCTCAAGATTACCTCAGCAAATTAACAGCTAGAATGCCATAGGTCTGCAATGATGTAATTGCTGCAAAGGGAGCATTCTTTGACGAAAGCAAAGTTTGAAGGAGAAAATAATTCTTTCTAATAAAAATCATTATTTCTAACCTTGTCAGGGTCTGGACTTTATTTTCTATTCATTTTGCAACTCATTTGATAAATAAAAGTATGAGTTTTCATGTAAAACACAAAATTGTCTGGGTGACCCCAAACTTTTGAACGGTAGTGTACATGGGGTGTAGCATATATACAGTACAGACCAAAAGTTTGAACACACCTTTTCATTTAAAGAATTTTCTGTATTTTCATAACTATGAAAATTGTACATTCACACTGAAGGCATCAAAACTATGAATTAACACATGTGGAATTATATACTTAACAAAAAAGTGTGAAACAACTGAAAATATGTCTTATATTCTAGGTTCTTCAAAGTAGCCACCTTTTGCTTTGATGACTGCTTTGCACACTCTTGGCATTCTCTTTATGAGCTTCAAGAGGTAGTCACCAGAAATGGTCTTCCAACAATCTTGAAGGAGTTCCCAGAGATTCTTGGCCCTTTTGCCTTCACTCTGCAGTCCAGCTCACCCCAAACTATCTCGATTGGGTTCAGGTCTGGTGACTGTGGAGGCCAGGTCATCTGGTGTAGCACCCCATCACTCTCCTTCTTGGTCAATTAGCCCTTACACAGCCTGGAGGTGTGTTTGGGGTTATTGTCCTGTTGAAAAATAAATGATGGTCCAACTAAACGCAAACCAGATGAAATAGCATGCCGCTGCAAGATGCTGTGGTAGCCATGCTGGTTCAGTATGCCTTCAATTTTGAATAAATCCCCAACAGTGTCACCAGCAAAGCACCCCCACACCATCACACCTCCTCCTCCATGCTTCACCAGGCATGTAGAGTCCATCCGTTCACCTTTTCTGCGTCGCACAAAGACACGGTGGTTGGAACCAAAGATCTCAAATTTGGACTCATCAGACCAAAGCACAGATTTCCACTGGTCTAATGTCCATTCCTTGTGTTCTTTAGCCCAAACTTGTCTCTTCTGCTTGTTGCCTGTCCATAGCAGTGGTTTCCTAGCAGCTATTTTACCGTGAAGACCTGCTGCACAAAGTCTCCTCTTAACAGTTGTTGTAGAGATGTGTCTGCTGCTAGAACTCTGTGTGGCATTGACCTGGTCTCTAATCTAAGCTGCTGTTAACCTACGATTTCTGAGGCTGGTGACTCGGATAAACTTATCCTCAGAAGCAGAGGTGACTCTTGGTCTTCCTTTCCTGGGGCGGTCCTCATGTGAGCCAGTTTCTTTGTAGCGCTTGATGGTTTTTGCAACTGCACTTGGGAACACTTTCAAAGTTTGCCCAATTTTTCGGACTGACTGACCTTCACTTCTTAAAGTAACGATGGCCACTCGTTTTTCTTTACTTAGCTGCTTTTTTCTTGCCATAATACAAATTCTAACAGTCTATTCAGTAGGACTATCAGCTGTGTATCCACCTGACTTCTGCACAACACAACTGATGGTCCCAACCCCACTTATAAGGCAAGAAATCCTACTTATTAAACCTGACAGGGCACACCTGTAAAGTGAAAACCATTTCCGGTGACTACTTCTTGAAGCTCATCAAGAGAATGCCAAGAGTGTGCAAAGCAGTCATCAAAGCAAAAGGTGGCTACTTTGAAGAACCTAGAATATAAGACATATTTTCAGTTGTTTCACACTTTTTTGTTAAGTATATAATTCCACATGTGTTAATTCATAGTTTTGATGCCTTCAGCGTGAATGTACAATTTTCAAAGTCATGAAAATACAGAAAAATCTTTAAATGAGAAGGTGTGTCCAAACTTTTGGTCTGTACTGTACATGGATTGGGGGGAGCATACATACATGGACTGGGGGGAGCATATATACATGGATTGGTGGAGGGCAGCATATATACATTGTGAGGCAGTGATGGGAATCATATGCGAGGGATGGTCTGTTTCTCCTAGAATGTGCATAGAGGCATATTAAACCCGCTGGAGTGCATTGCAGTCACAGAGATAGCTGTGATTGCAGTGCAGAATAAAAGTAAGCTTGGACTTGGTCAAACTAGTTGTCCAAGGCAGATTTGGTAAAACCCGGCATGGGCTTTTATTCTTGGAGTGGACTACAGGAATGGCAGTGGTGCGGTCCACTCCTTCCAGCCCGGGCCTTACAGGTGGCTCATGGCCACAGATTCATATTTAAAACCTGCAGCAAAAGGTTTGGATGTGTCAGTGTTTTGTCTACAAGCTGCAGAGCAAGCGTCTCTGCACCCCAGGTCTGTGTGAAGCTGAACACAAAGCCAAGGGAAGCAAAACTCCCGGCGCACCTCATTGCGGCTGCGATCCCGAGGATATTGTTTAACTTTACTTTGTGAGTTTTTGCTGAATAAAGCCGTTTAAGTTGGACTTTCCTTAGGTCACTGCCTCATTACTGCACATTGTGAACACTGCCGCACTACAGTATGGTGGAGAATGCCCTGAACTACGGGAAGCTGAAAGGTGAGATCCTTGCCCGACTGGGGGTTAATACCTATGAGCGAGCCCAACGTTTTTACCAGTGGTCCTTTGCAGAGTCCTGACCTGCTAGGTCTCAGGCATATGACTTATTTCAGTTAGTCAAAAAGTGGCTTCAGCCTGAGACCTTGAGCCCAGCCCAAATGGTAGAAAGGGTAGTGGTTGACCGGCTGGTGCAAACTCTGCCAGCAGCCATACAGCGTTGGGTGGGAAAGGGGACCCAGGTAACCTGGACCAGGTTGTTAGCCTGATCAAGCGGTATACAGCCATTCAGGACTTTGTACGGGACTCTGCCCCAATGCGAATGGCAGGCCGACCCCTGCAAACCCCGGAGCCTGGGATAGGGTCACGTCCCTCTGCTGGGGACAATAAGAACCAAACCCCCACTGAGGGGGCACCCCGGAGTGAGGGTGGCAGAAGACCAGTTTCCCCTAAATCGGTCTCGAGGACTGGCGGTACCACCGCTATTAGGTGCTGGCGATGCCAAGGAGCCAGGACATATGGCTGCCAACTGCCCCCTGACTGCTGAACCCATGGACTGAGGATTTAACCGCAGGGTGTCTATGTATGCTCAGACCGTCTACACCACGGACCCTGTCAGACCAACAAGTGGACCCCATCTGTGCCAAGTGCGCATCAATGGACATTGAGCAGAGTCTCTCTTGGACTCAGGTAGCCTAGTGACCCTTGTCCATGGGTCATTGATCTCTGGGTTGGAACCCACTGGGGGTAAGGTGGGGGTCATATGCATTCATGGCGAACTCCACGAGTATCCAACGGCAGAGGTTACCTTTTCCACTCCATGTGGAGAGGTTAAACATGTGGTCGGAGTGGTAAAGACTCTTCCTTACGGGACTGTGCTGGGAAGAGATTTGCCACTGTTTTGGTCCTTGTGGGAGATTAAGATTAACCCTCCCAGAATAAAAGTGTGTCCGGGTGCGGAACCCGAAGATCCCGAGTCAGGGATACCTGCCGTAGGGGTCGCCAACCTAGGAACAGAGTGTGACCCCGATAGGTTTCCCCTAGAGGTATTGGCAGGAGAGGTTGAGGAGACCCATCAATCCCAGAGCTGGAAGTGTCCGGGGGAGCATTTGGGACAGCTCAACTACGGGATCCTACCCTGACCCAGGCACGGGAAAGGGTAATAGAGGTAAATGGGGTGGCTCAGCAACCGGGTGCAGACAGTTTTTCCTTACTCTATAAGGTTGACAAAATCCGGGACGAGATCATGGAACAACTAGTAGTGCCTCAGTTATACCGTCGGGCGGAACTCGAGATGGCCCACACTCCTGTTGGGGGGCATCTAGGAGTTAAAAAGATGCAAGAGTGTATCTTGCAGCGGTTCTTTTGGTGTGGGATTTATGCTGAGGTCCAGAGGTATTGTGAATCTTGCCTGGAATGTCAGCTGACCACACCCACCGTACCTTTTGAATGGATTGCGATGGATTTTTGTGGGGCCCATTGTAAAGTCCGCTAGTGGCCACCAACACATACTGGTGGTCATCGATTATGTCACCCGTTACCCCGAGGCCATTCTGCTACGCCACACCTCGGCTAAACTTATTGCATGGGAGCTGTTTGCCATGTTCTGTTGCCTTGGGCTGCCTAAGGAGATCCTTCTAGATCAGGGGACTCCTTTTATGTCCAAGGTGACGAAGGAACTGTGCAAGCTGCTGAAAATAAAACAGTTGCGCACGTCGGTGCACCACCCACAGACCGACGGGCTAGTCGAACAGTTCAATAACACCCTCAAGTCCATGTTTGGTGGTTTCCAAGGATGGGAGAGATTGGGACATGTTATTGCCCTATTTGATGTTCACTGTCCGCGAGGTACCACAGACATCCATGGGGTTCTCACCCTTTGAGCTATTGTATGGCAGGCATCCTATGGGTCGGCTGGACGTAGCCAAAAAGATGTGAGAACAGGACCTGACTCCGCATAGGATTCTAATTGAGCACGTGGCAAAGATGCAGGATCGTATCACGGCGGACATGTCTATAATAAAAGAGCATCTAATGGATGCCCAGGCAGCGCAGAGTCGCACGTATAATAAAAGGGCCACAGTCAGTTCCTTTAAAGAAGGGGATCGGGTCTTGGTATTAGTGCCCACTGCAGAGAGTAAGTTCTTGGCCAAGTGGCAAGGGCCATATGAAGTCCGGGAAAAGGTGGGGGAGGTAAATTATAGAGTATACCACCCCGAGAAGAGGAAACCCGAACAGTTATACCACGTCAATTTGCTTAAAGCCTGGAAAGACCGGGAATGTATGATTATGGAGGCGACTCCGGTCGTATTATATGTGGACCCTCCAACACCGGCCCGGGGGGTGGCCGGAGTAAAGGTAAAAATAATGATGCTCTCACTAAATATCAGCGGCGGGAGGCTTAGAAATTAATGCAGCAGAATGGGGACGTATTCTCTGAACTGCCAGGCCATACTTCTGTCATCCAATATGACATTGTCACCAAGCCTCGGGTAAGGGTGCGAATGAAACCGTACCGTGTACCCGAGGCCCGGAGGCAAGCCATTGCAGCAGAGGTAAAACAAATGCTCAAACTAGGGGTAATCGAGGAATCCAGGAGTGAGTGGGCTAGCCCCATTGTGCTGATTCCGAAGCCAGATAGATCGTTACGGTTTTGTAACGACTTCCGAAAATTGAATGAGGTGTCAAAATTTGACCTTTATTCAATGACCCGGATGGACGAGCTGATTGAGAGACTGGGGCATGTCCAGTACTTCACCACACTCAATCTGACCAAGGGTTACTGGCAGGTATATGATTGGCCGTGGGGTTATCAAACCCCAAATAAACATTCAAAACTGGCCCAAGTCTGTGAGTACTAAACAATTTAGTTTATACCTAACTTTAGTGGAGAACGGTGCCCCTGACCGATCTGTTAAAAGGTAAGAAGTCGGTAATGGTTCGGTGGAACCCTCAAGCAGAGGAAGCGTTCCAGTCCATGAAGTTGGCGTTGCGTGGACAGCCGGTCCTCATCAGCCCTAACTTTAAGAAAACCTTCATCATACAAACTGATGCCTCAGAGGTAGGCCTAGGTGCGGTACTGTCCCAAGAGGTGAACGGAGAAGAACATCCGGTCACCTACTTTAGCAGGAAACTTACCCCAGCAGAGAAAAATTATAGAGTAGTGACGAAGGAGTGCTTGGCAATTAAGTGGGCCTTGGAGTCCCTACGCTATTATTTGCTCGGGCGACAGTTTCGCTTAGTTACGGACCATTCACCCCTCGTCTGGATGAGAAACGCAAAGGAGAGGAATGCTCGGGTCACCAGATGGTTCCTGTCCCTACAAAATTTTAGTTTTTCGGTGGAACATCGGACTGGGAAGTCGCAGGGAAAATCAGGTGCCCTGTCACAGGCACCCTGTATGGTGACAAGTGTTCAACCCCACAAGTTTGAATAGAGGGTGAATATATGTGAGGCAGTGATGGGAATCATATGCGAGGGATGGTATGTTTCTCATTGAATGTGCATAGAGGCATATTAAACCTGCTGGAGTGCATTGTAGTCACAGAGATAGCTGTGATTGCAGTGCAGAATAAAAGTAAACTTGGACTTGGTCAAACTAGTTGTCCAAGGCAGATATGGTAAAACCTGGCATGGGCTTTTATTCTTGGAGTGGACTACAGGAATGGCAATGGGGCGGTCCACTCCCTCCATCCCGGGTCTTACAGGTGGCTCATGGCCACAGATTCCTGTTTAAAACCTGCAGCAAAAGGTTTGGGTGTGTCAGTGTTTTGCCTACAAGCTGCAGAGCAAGTGGCTCTGCAACACAGGCCTGTGTGAAGCTGAACACAGAACCAAGGGAAGCAAAACTCCTGGCGCACCTCAGCGCGACACGGCGGTGCCGTCGCCCTCGGTAACGGGTTGGAAAAGGACTGTGTTACGACCCGGCTGCGATCTGGAGGATATCGTTTCCCTTTACTTTGTGAGTTTTTGCTGGATAAAGCTGTTTAAGTTGAACTTTCCTTGGGTCACTGCCTCATTACTGCACAGTGTGAACACCACCGCACTACAACATGGACTGGGGGGCATATATACATGGATTGGGGAGGGCAGAATATATATAAGGATTGGGGGGGAGCATATATACATGGACTGGGGAGGAGCATATATACATGGATTGGTGGAGGGCAGCATATATACAAGGTTGGGGACAGCATATATACAAGGATTGGGGGGGGAGCATATATACATGGATTGGGAGAGGGCAGCATATATACAAGGATGGGGGCATATACCAAGATGGGGGTGAGCACATTCTTTATTTCTGCAGTCTCATACTCCTGCTCCTTCCTGTGGCTGCTCTATGCTGCCCTCGCCTTATCTCTGTATAAGTTGTTTTTTTCTAAACTAAAACCTTAGTATTCAGGTTAAGTTGCCGTGTTGGCACTTGGCGATAAATAAGTGGGTTTTGGATTTCAGTTTGGGCCCTCAATCTCTAAAAGGTTTGCAATCACTGGTATAGGCTTTCAACGTCAGCCGTCACAAAAGGGGAGCCCTTTTCCATAAGTGCGCCGTCAACCCTAGTAAGGACATCCATCGTGTCTCTAACATACAATGGTAAGTTTTCTATTAACGGTTTTAGATAATAATCAATAAATTTGCAGATTTGCTCACATAGCCCACCGATAGCCGACACGATCAGATGTCCCGGTGGGTTGACGGCGTCCTTGTGGACCTTGGGTAAAAGATAAAAGGTCGGGATCCTGTGAAGCTAACTGTCAGGCCCTCAAGCACCTTTTCGTCAATAACCCCATTCTCGTAGGCCTGTGGCAGGATCCCCTGTAGCTGAGCCGAGAAGGAGGTCAGAGGACTGGAGTATAATTTAATTTAATTTATGTATGTGAGTCCCTCAGGTGACGAAATGCCTCCCACTTGTATTTCTCGCAGGGCCAAACGACGACATTGCCCCCTTTGTATGCTGCCTTGAACACCACATCATGGTATCACTGAAGTTGTGTGACTGCTTCACGTTGCCGGTGTGTCAGATTATCGAATCTGTATCTAGTGGATAGCTTTGAAAGTCTTCCGTGACAAGTTTAGTTTAAATTGGTCCTCCACCTTCTACCTCCACAAACCGGGATGCATCCAGACCACGTCAGGTCATCATGAAATTCCTGGATTACAATGATAAAGCGGACATCATACGGGCATATAAACAGCTAAACCACCCACTGATCATCCAGGGTCATAAAGTCTTGTTTTTTGAAGACTATTCCATGGAGGTAGCCAGAAAACGCAAGGCTTTCAGCCCCATTTGCACCAGACTCCATAAAGAAAAAATCCTCTTCCAACTCCAATACCCATCCACATTACGATTGAAAGATTCAGATGGATCCTTCCGGGAATTGATTTCACCTGACAAGGCAGAGGTCTTCGTCAACAAGCTGTTGTGCCCAAGAGACAACCTAAAATGACCAATGCAAATGGACAACGGGGCCCACTACTCACAGACCCCAGAAAGATCTACGAACCGGGTGGACAAAGGAGAACAGAAAACTAATAAAAAGGTGACAAGTAAAGTTAAATAAGAAATGATTTTCCTTCCTTGCAGACATGCTGAGGTAGACTGTCGTCTTATTTGTCATATGAATATCGGAACTTTCGCCCCCGTCATCTCCGAATTTTTGGGGCTTTGTTGACATATTGCATTTGGTGGAAGGGAGAGAGGTGAGGGTGAGGCGAAAGCATGGACAAAGGAAAGAAAAGAAATATAACATAATGGAAAGGACGGAATTACTAGTAGTTATATACACATGGTCGGGCAGAAGTGAAGACCAGGAAAAAGGTCCTTCCTGGCGAGTTGGACCAAAATGTTCCCGCTCTTGCTGGGACTAATATGTTGTGTTATATATGTTACTTACTGTTCAAATTTAGTATATAAGGTTGAATTCTATGTCTGTTTTCTGATTTGTTTTTGCTTTCTTTTATGTAATCTAACTACATGCCATCATCGCCATATGATTGTCTCTCCAGTTATACTTATCTACTTCAACTTTGAATATGACTATTGTTACTTGAAATGTTAAGGGACTGAGATACCCCCAAAAACGCTTGAAAATCCTTCGGCATTTAAAACGCCTAAAACCTGACATAGCCCTCCAACAGGAGACACACCTTCCAGAAGTTGATTTCCCCAGGATGAAGAAGCTGTGGGTGGCTGGTGTCTATGGCTCCCTTTCAGTGGACAGAAGGGCTGGGGTCCTAATCCTCATTAATAAACATTACACACACCAAATCATTAGCCAACAAATGGACAGTGAGGGTAGACTGGCCCACCTAATAATATCTACGGAGGGGGTTTTCTCTATCTACAACATATACGCCCCCAATGCAGGGAACAAATCTTTTTTTAAACAACTGGAGACTAGAATCCTACTGGACTCTAATCCTAATAAAATAGTGGGAGGTGACTTCAACTTGGTGGCCTCAGTTCCTAAGGATAGGAAAAATATCACAGGTGCCCCTCAAACAATAACTATTCATGACAAAGCACTTTTGCCCCTTATGTCTGCCTGTCAACTGACGGATTCCTGGAGACTTCTCAACCCTAGTAACAGAGAATATACTCACTTTTCACACGCAAATGATTCATGGTCTCGGATCGACTATATACTTGTCTCCCCCTATATGGTATCCAAATTAATTACGGTACTTATTAATGACAGTCATATCAGATTATGCACCTTTAACTATAGAGTTAGCCAAGACCTTCCCCTGGGGCTCTGACTTTCTTTGGAGATTTTCTAACTACTTTTGCAAAGATGAATCGTTCATCTTCTCTCTCAAACTATGGTGGCAGGAGATCATCTTGGATAACTCGGTACACCAGGATGACCCTATGCTTTTATGGGAGACGGCGAAGGCGGTGTGGCGCCCTGCTGTGCATTAGTGCCACAGATCCTAGAGGGGTGCATGGACGGATTCCTCCACAAGAGGCCCTCACAGCATACACACACCTCCACCTTCCACCTCAGACCAGCAGAGGGAGCCCGTATAGGGATATAAAAAGGGAAGGTGGAGCTAGGCAGTCAGTTCCTGCAGTAGATGAGCCTGAGAGAGGTCAGCCTGCAGTGGAGCTCAGTCTAGAGAGAGCTCAGACTAGTGAGCCAACGGCGTGCCAACGCCATAAGAGCGGTGAAGAGTAGCGAGGCCTACTGCCAGTGTGAAGCCTAGTGAGGGCCCCGAGCGGCCGAAGGCAAGTGGAGTAGCGAGCTACATAGGGGGCAGAGGAGCTTAGCCAGTTCACCCCAAGACCATATATCGGACACCGGGTCCGCGTCTGCAAGGATCTCTAGGACCAGCAGAAACCACCGGAACCCCTGGAGAACTATATGTCCCAGGAACACCAAAAGCTGACTGATATACCAGGGTCAGGAGTCCCTGAGGCCCGAAATTCCAGGGAGTGTGAACTCCAACAGAAGGCCCTACCACCAGGTCAGCAGGTGCAAAACAGAGACCAAGTTAGGCCTAGCTCCAGGCAGGTCATAAACTTACTAGGAAAAGGCAAGAAACAGGAGGCCCCACACCCGCTCACTGGGGAGAGTCCTGAAATGCACCCTTCACCCTACAGTGCCCTGGATCGTGCCTGAAACACCACCAGTAAAGGTACTGAAGTGAACTGTCATGTGTGTGCCTATTCTTCCTCTGACCCGGCTGGGTCCCCTCTGTCCTGCATCCCTTCTTCTACGCTGCCCTGAGGCCCTGCTCCACCTGTGGGGAGCCGCACCATCTAGCTGCCTGATCACCGGCCTCAGAGGACTGTAGCAGCACTGGTGATTCTCACCAGACACCACGGGTGGCGTCACAAACTTTTCCTATCCCATACACATTTCCTCCATCTTCCCTTGATTTTAAGAGTGACCCCAGGGTACAGGCCCGGGAGCCGGCCACCGCGACATCCCCCAAAACTAACAGCAAGGCCCAGGCGCCGAGTAGTCTGTCCCCATCCCCTGGGCGCGTCAGCGGTACTTCGGGGGAAAATTCTGGCATATACATTTTCCCAGAAAAAAAAATGCTTAAAACATATAGTGAACTCTCCACTGAACTAAAACAAACCTACACCAAATTCTTACTTGACCAATCCCTCATAAATAAGGAACATTGGTCACAAAAACAAACAGAATTTAATCTCTATGCAGATTTAAGGGACAAAATGTATCTTTCTAAGTCAGAAACCTACTTCTATAGATTTGTAAATAAGCCAGGACGGATGCTGGCTAATTTAGCTAAAGGAATGAGGAAACCAAAAGGAGAGATTCACATCAACCCTAAAACAATAAATGAGATCTTAGGCTTTATAAAGACCTATACAAAAACCCAAAACAAACCCCCTCTTCCACAGTTACACTCCTGGAAAAGGTTAAGTTGCCCACCTTCTCAGAAGAACAAAGGTGCATATTTAATAAACCTATATCCGCAGAGGAGGTCACCAATACAATTAAAAACTTGAGTCTAAACAAAGCCTCCGGCCCTGATGGCTATACTAATGAATTCTTTAAATCGCTGGTGGTGGAAATCTCCCCAATGTTGGTGCCGATCTTTAATAAAATATCTCAAGGTGATCCCATTTTTCCCATACCAAACATGGCATACATTAAAAACTATTATTAAAGCCAGATAAAGACCCTTTGTCCTCCCGTTCTTATAGGCCAATTTCTCTCCTTAATTCGGATATCAAAATCATGTCCAAAATAATGGCCGATAGACTGGCCTCCATATTGCCCAACTTGATATCTCCAACTCAAGTGGATTTTATTAAGGGCCGCTCGGCTACTTTGAATACAAGAAAAGTACTCTTGGTTCTAGATCCACACCTCACCTAACTTAAAAAAATCCCCAGCAATCATCTCATTAGACTCGGAAAAGGCCTTTGACAACATAAATTGGGAATGGCTATGACGCGCCCCCTGGGCCGTGGGGCACTCGGCAGCCGGGCCTCTGGATGCTGGGGGATATCACGGTAGCTGGCATTACCCAGGGCGGTCAGTAAAAAGGGGAAAATATTGGGGATTTGGGAAAGTGTTCGTGACGCCACCTGTGGAATGCAGCTAAGGGGTGCCGTCGCTGCAGAGCAGTCCTCTGGAGCTGGTGTTACGGCAGCAGGGATGGTGTGGCTCTCCACAGGTAGAGCTGGCTCCAGGGCAGTGTAGGAAGATGGTGGTTGCGCTAGGCGTTGTAGTGCAGTGAGGGAAAGATGGCGCAGATAAAGAATGGACGGAGGCAGTGCGGTGCAGTCACCCGAGTCTTTACCCACAGTTTTTATGACAGTTCTACTGGTGCACTGTACGAGTGCAAGCCTCCCACGTCGCGCTGCGTTCACCAGGCAGGGGTTCAGCACTTCCTCAGGCAGATTAGGAGTACCGGACAGAACCCCACTTTCTTGTGTTCCTAGCTAGACCGACTTCACCCTGAGTCTTTCTCCCTCCTGCCCTGCGCTGCCCACTCTCAATCCAGCCCGGGTGCTCTGAAGTCCCTCCTGTGCGTCGGAGTTCCCGGACCTGCTTGACCCTCCTGGGGATTAGAATGCGGCTTCGGCAACTGACTATATAAGCAAGGAGCCTCTGGTTTTTCCAGCCGAAACTTGAAGTACACGACTGGGCCAGGGGCGGGTCCCCTTCTTGCGGCCTACGATCCCTCTGTCTTCTGACTGATTCGGGGTGTACGGGTGCCTTCCTGCACTCGCCATACCCCCTAGAATCCCTTCTTAGAACGGAGCCTACTCCTCTGCTCCCCTCCTGGACCTCTATCACTAGGCCCCTACTCGTGGAGCAGAGCTCCTACTGAGACTCTGCTCCCAGACTGTTCTTCTGAACTGTCCTCTCACTACTGTGCTCTGCTGCCACCTAAGATGGCTTCCCTTTTTATACCTCCTACCATGGTGCTCCCCTAAACTACTTCCTCCACCCACACCCACTACTGGTTCCCCCCTACCTCTGGGTTCCCCCCACTCCAGCCAGGGACAGGGCTCAGCAGGAACATACATTGCGTCTTGCCCCTCCAGCCGGCCTGGAGCAGTGTAGTGTTGGATGCAGGTGTTGGGGTTCTGGGCAGCACTCCCTCCTTACCGGAAAGAAGGAGACACCACACTTCTGGGTGAGGTGCAGTACCTCTGTGGCGACTGAACCCTCAGGGGCGCCACAGCTATATAAGGTACTAACAAAAATGTAATTAACAGGCCCCTTCTTTAAATACGTACGTAATTTATACGCATCTCCAAAGGCTCAGGTTTACACTCCAGGCTTTTTGTCCACTCCCTTTCCCCTCGAAAAAGGAACGAGACTGTCCATTGTCCCCACTCCTGTTCAATTTAGCTCTGGAACCCTTAGTCCGCATATTATCAGATCCATACACCTTTTCGGGCATCCAGTTCACAAGATCAATACAGGCAACCTTTTTTGCAGATGATGTCATTTTATTTATGTCTGATCCCATTCAGCATTTGCCTAAAGTTCTCGAACTACTTAAAAACTTCGGCACTTATTCCGGGTTTAAAATAAAAGTCAAAAAATGCAAAATACTCCCCCTAACTGAGAGAGGAATAAAATTATTCCCGAGTGGATCTTTCGGTGGCATAACGTTAGCCCCCTCATATGTTACATACTTGGGTATCAAGATAGGTCGCTCGCTCTTGTCTTTATACACTCTAAACTATCCCCCCTTATTAAGAAAATTATTAATCAGCTAAAGACTTGGCAATATCTACTCTTATCCTTTATGGGTAGGCCACAATTGGTGAAGATGATAAGTATGGCAAAGCTCATGTATCATCTACAAACCTTACCATTACTTTTAAAACACTCAGATGTTACTATACTGTTACTATACTTAATAGAGCTTTTAGTCAGTTCATCTGGAAGGGAAAACGTCCTAGAATTAGCATGAATAAACTGATAGCCTCCAAGGAAGAGGGAGTTATCAACTTTCCATGCATTAGGAATTACAACCTAGCTTGCCTTTTTCGATATATAATAGATTGGCTTCATATTGGCATACATATTCGGACTACTTGCTAGATTCTGACTATGCATCCGCCTACTACTTAAAAGCTCTCCTCCACTCACATTTTACCTAGCTACCCTTAGTAATCAAGAAATCCGTGATCTTTAGAGATACTATCTCTACATGGAAAGCATTCAGGAAAAAATATGGCCTTTCATTCAGAATCTCAAAACACCTTCCACTGTGGCACAACCCAGAATTCCCCCAAGGCAGTGAAAATAAATTCTTTATAAAATGGCAGCAAGCAGGTGTTGTGAACATATCTCACCTTCTTCACCCAATTGAACAGAGATGGCTAACATGTGCAGAAACTTTTAGGAAAATATGAACTACCCCCACAGCACTATTTCTAATATGAACAGATCAAACTCTCCATCATGGCTAACTTAAGAGATGTTACCTTTGAAACTTCCCAAAATGAACTGGATAATATACTATCTCCAATGGGTACCCCCTGAATATCTACACTATATTCATCAATGAAACCTACCTAACCTTGTGGAAACACACCCAGATAACTTTTTTAAGTACTAGAAACAACAATTTGATGATGTAGATATCCCCGAGAAGATTAGACCGGGTCTGAGGTTTTTCAGGAAACATATTATAAATGAGTCGTGGAGAGAAACTCTGTTCAAAATCATGCATGGTGCGATATACGCCTTTAGGCTCTTTTCCCACGATGCGTTTTTTAAGCGTTTCCGCAGCAGCAATTCCACTGCATAAACGCTTAAAAAACGCTTGGTAGAAGGTCTGCCATGGTCCCCAATGATAATCCGCATGTGCTGTGTACATGCTGCGGAAATTTCCACTGCGGGTTATCATTGCGGAAAAAAACACAGCACTACCATTTATTTATCGGAAGCGCTGCGTTTTCTCCGCCATTGACTTGCATTGGAACGCTTGGATTCCGCATCACTGCATCTGTACATGCGGAATCCATGCGTTTCAATGTGCGGATGGTACCCGGGTCTGGAGGAGAGGAGACTCTCCTCCGGACCCGGGTACCATAGAACCTGTAAAGAAAAGAATAAAATAAAAAATAAATATTATATTTACCTTCTGACGTCATTTATTCATGTGACGGCAGGTCCTTCAGTGTACCGCGAGCTGCCGGCAAACCAGGACGGAGCGAATAACCATCAGAAGGTAAGTATAGATTTATTTTTTTATTTTTTAACATTCTTTACGGTCACACTATATAAATACATGCCGGTTGCATGGATTTATATAGTGTGACCAAGTTGTCAAGCACTTTCTAAGTGATGCTAAAATCGCTTGGAAAGCGCTTGTCAACCCGCATGCGAAATGCATGTGAAGAACGCTTTACATCTGCATGTCCCTGGCAGGAAAAACGCATGTACAATCTGCATGTACAATCCGCATGTACAATCCGCATGCGTTTTTTCTGCCAGGGAGATGCAGAAACGCTCAGGAAAAAAACGGGAGCATTTCTGCATCGTGGGCACATAGCCTTAATCTACCAAAAAAAGACCCACTTTCTAATAGACTAATTGCATGTCCCAAGTTCCAATATCCACACTCTGACCTCCTACACGGCCTTTGATCCTGTCCTGCATCGATTTCCTATTGGGACCAGGTAGCTGACATGATTAACACCACATGGGGACCAGGATATGTCCTTTCTCCATGTCTAGCCCTGCTGCATGTTTGGACTAACATAAACAACCCTAACAAATTAATAGGGAGTGTCCCCAAGCTACTACATACCTGGCTTATATTGGCGAAAAAACAGCTCCTAAAACATTGGCTAGATCCCAATATTCCCCCCATTCATGACCTAATAGCACAAATGAAGCATTATATGGAGGTAAAACAACAAGATGCCCTACGTAATAAAGAGAAGCAAGCAGGTAAATTCCTTCTAAAATGGAAACAGTTTATTATAAATTGCTGTTCAATAGAGGACAAAAGGAAAATGGTAGAACCCTTTACATCTACAGCATAGTATATTGATGCGCCCCCAGGGCAATGGGGTACTCGGCAGCCGGGCCTATGGATGCTGGGGGGGTATGTCACAGTGGCTGGCCCGGTTCGTGGCCCAGGGCGGTCAACCAAAAATGGGATTATAACTTGGATAGAAAATAAAGTAAATAGTTTGTGATGCCACCTGTGGTACCTGGTAAGGTTTACCAGCGCTGCTGCAGACCTCTGGGGAGTGATGGGATGGCAGCTGAGGTGTTTCTGCTCCCCACAGGTGGAGCGGGCCCCCGGGGCAGTGTAGAGTTTGGTGGGTGGTGATGCTGGGACTTGTAGTGCAGGCGGGATGACACAGCAGGAGTAATTGACAGAGACAGGGGATTCGCTTCAATACCTTTACTGGTGCGGATGTCAGGTACGGTCCAGGGTACTCAGTAGGATGGGTGCACTTCAGGACTTCTCCCCAGTGAGCAGGTATAAGACCTCCTGGTCCGTGTCTGCCTCTCTGTATGCTCCTGGCCAGCCTGCAACTGGGCCTAGCTTATGTGTCGTGCTGTTCCTTCACCTGTCGCTCGGTAGTAGGACCTTCTGCTGGCAACCTGTATCCCTGGTAACGCTGGGGCCTTCATGGTTCCTGGTCCTGTGTGGGTCAAGCTTCAGGTCTGCCAGGGACTTGTAGTTCTCCTGGGATGCCGGTTATCCCTACTGGGTATAAAGGGACCCTGTAGGCGTGGACCCGGTGTCCGGTTTGCATATCGGGGTGAGCCTATGATGCTCCTCTGCCCCCTCAACTCCTCTCTCCTTTCTCCTCTTAGCGTCGGCCACACTCGGGGCCCTCAGAACTCAACTCGTGATGTAGGCCCTGGCTCGCCTAAGCACAGCAGCCAGCGTGCTGCGTCTTCGTTGCTCTCAGTGTCAGCCGCTCTCCAACAACTAACTAAAAACTGACTGACTGCCTGGCTCCACCTTCCATATATATATCCCTAACGGCTCCCTCTCCTGGTATGAGGTGGAAGGGTGGAGGTGTTTGTATGTAGTGAGGGCCCCTTGTGGAGAAGTCCATCCATGCACCCTGGGTCCTGTGCTACCTGTGCGCAGCAGGGTGCCGCAATATACTAGAAGAGCTCAAAAATAACTTAGGTCCACTTCGTTTAACTTAAAATGAAGAAGAGAATGGTGAGGAGAACAATCAATGGGCCAGGACTTCTGGCATAGATATAAATGCATTAATTATCCATGATGGTGTCAATGAGATATAAGACATACTGTCAACTAATTCATTTTGTTGTTTGTTATATCTATTATACTAATTAAATATGTGAATAGAGTTGTTATAGACCCAGTCTGCATACGGGCACTCTTACCTCTGTATGTACCAGATTAGATGTATGTTATGTATTTGTGTCTTGAAAAATCAAATAAAAATGATGTTGAAAAAAAAAGAGAACATTTTATTAAGAGATATCACAGCACATAGTAATATATGGACAAGTAAGAGGAAATTCACCAAAAGATGTATAGGTATTGTAAAGCGGCTGTGTTCACACTGTGCAGTAACTGAGGCAGTGACCCAAGCAAGTCCAACATAAACAGCTTTTATTTCAGCAACTCACGGGTTAACAGAAAGTCCTCCGGTTCGCAGCCGGGTTAACAGAAAGTCCATACACAATGGTTGCCATGGGCAACGGCCGTGCCGGCCGCTCAGAGCCTGACAGGTGCAGAGGGATCCCAGGCAGGGGTTCAGCCACCCTCAGGCCTGCTGAGGTTTCCTGCTGTGCTCCTAGCAGGTTCCAACATAGAAACAACACTAATCCTTAGTGCAGGGATTTTAAAGGACCTGTGGCAAGAGCCACTGGAAAACCCGGGTTAGAGGGAGGAGGCCGCCCCACTGCCTCCTGTGACCTCCTCCCAGAAATGAAGGCCCTGCCAGGTTTTACTAATCTTCCTTAACCAGATAGCCTGACTAGGTCCACGCTCTCCTTCATTCCTGCATTGCAGCCGCAGGTGTGTCTGTGACTGCAATGCACTCCAATGCACTTTTAATAGGTCTCTGTGCACATTCTGGGGGAGATATAACGTCCCTCGTATACGATCCCAGTCACTGCCTCACATATCCCCCCCTCTGTTCAAACTTGTGGGGTTGAACATTTGCCATTGTAGCACCCCGAGGACTCGGCTGCTACAGGGGTATTGCACCTCGATCCAGAGGTGTGGTATTCCACTCCCGGGTAAGGATGGAGTGTGGAACATAGCTCAGTTAGCTGCATGCACTACACTCACCCCATTTCCGGGGGACAGATCAACGGTACTCCCACCAGATAGATGTGCAGGTACGACAGCGTCTGTCCCTGGCTGGAGTGGGGAGGGGGGGAGGAATATCCTAGTGGTGTAGGAGCAGATAGGGGAGGGACTCTGGGCATAGGTAGGAGCCCATTGGGTGCTGGTCACCTGGGCTCAGGTGTCAGAAGGGAGTATAAAAGGTGGGCACCATCTTAGAGCAGTGTGGAGTTCGGTCTGTCTGTGCAGAGAGGAGCTCAGCCAGAGAGGGCTGACAGGGAGCTGTGGCTCAGTCTGGGCCCAGCTCCAGAGCCAGGCCTGGAGTGGAGGCCTGAAGCAGAGAGAGGGAGAGAGAGAAGTAAGAGGAAGAAGGAACAGAAACACCAGGAAAGGCCCAGAGACGCAAGAAAAGAGGGAACCCTAAGATCCCACGGAATATCGGGTGAAGGGTTGGAAGAACAGGGTACCGGATCCCAAACTGGTGCAGGCAAATCATCCTTAGCCAGGAACCGGAGGTCGTGGTCAAGTTTTGGTGCGACCCCTCACCACATCCACCAGGAAGGCATACCATATAGGGTCAGGGAAACCGGGAAAGGTTTCACCACCAGAAGGCCCGAGGGAGCTGGACAAAGGTGGGTCCCTGGTGGGGACGGCCAGTAGGAAGGAAGAGAGGGGAGCTCAGGACCACGCTCTGGAACTGCCTGGGAGTTGGCCGAGTCCCGCACCTGGTGGACGCAGCACGGCTCGGGTGGTCCTAACTGTGCACAAGGGACCTGATAAAGAACTGTGAGTAAAGCTGTGAAAACTGCAATTGCATGTCTCAGTGATTCCTCGGCGGACCGGCACCATCGGTGCTGGGACATACACACCATCTCTCCCAACATCATTCACATCCTCTGCCCTGAGGCCATACCCCTCCCGTTGGGGGTTATACCATCCACGCTGCATATCCATACCACCGGCCTCAGCGGACTGCCCTGCAGCGGCGGCTTCATAGCCGCATTCAACGGGTGGCGTAGTCGGACACTAAAAACATCATATACTAATTCCGCCACTTAGTTTGACACCCTGGGCACGGACCGGGTCACCGCCACGAGGACTACTACCCCTATCGGATCCGGCTCCGGGTATTCCCCGCGTGCGCAACGCTACACAAACATGGCCCAGGGGGCGAGTCAACTTTGGCGTAGTCGGCAGGATTACGTGCCCGCAACCACCGGGTACTGCGTGCCTGAAGAAAAGTTCACATTTACCTCAAAAAGGAGTCTCTCGCCAATTCCAGAGGGTTCCCGCCATCAGACGCCGTCCGGAGTCGTTTCCCGCCGTTTGCCCGCCATCTGCAGCCTTTGCCCGCCATCAGCGAAGTTTCCCGCCATCAGGAGACGATTCCCGCCATCTTGGACAGTTTCCCGCCCTGGCAGAGCGGACACCATTGTGGGCGTGCCAGAGAGTGGCAAGAGACCACCTCCCATCGTGGGCATGGCCCCAGAGTGGCGCCAAAGGAGGGGACCGCCCCCACCAGCCGAGACTACCACCATGGAAATGTCCATCAAAGTGGGGGGTCTGCCCCTGAAACTGACTGTCACTAAGTTGCCCCGGGACCACTCCCAAGGGGGGCGGATAGAGAACAAAACGGAGAAGATGGGTGCAGCCTGGAGGAGTCTGGACAGATCGCACCCGGGAATGGAGGAAGAGACAAGCGGTACCGACCCCGTGGTCCGGGGCCTGCTGCAGGCCGCCACCCCAGAAGGCCTGGTGGAAATCCTGGCACAGCTCCCCAGAGATCGGGAGCGTGCACAGACTGCGCTGGAGGCCTTGGCCCGGAAGATGGCCCGAGTACAGCAGGAAGCACTGGCCGAATGGGGAAGGGAGATGGCCCAGCAGGCTGGAACCCGCCAGCAGAGGACGCCACCCGCAACGTGGAGCATGTCTGCCCCTGAGGATGGTGCAGGAGGGACGAAGGCCGGAGACGACGCCGCGGAGGGAGCCGCAGGGATGGAAGCAGGTAATGGGGACGTCACCACCCCGAGCCCAGTAGCCGAAAGCCTGCCCCAGCTCCCCGTCGCAGAGCCCGAAGTCCCACTCACCGCGCCCGTTGCCGCACCGCCACTGCTCCCAACTAGGCCTCAAGCGGCCGGAGCCGCGGTCACGCCCCCTTCCGGGCCACGCCCCCTGACCCGGAGCGCGGCAAAACAGGAGGTGCCCCCGGCCTGGTCGCAAGGCCGAGTACCCCCGGGCGCCGCGGTCTCCACAGCGCCCTCTACCTCCACTGTGCCACCGGCCTGGTCGCAAGGCCTGGTGCATCCGGGCGCCGTTGCCCCTCCAGCGCCCTCCTCCCCAAAGGTGCCATACCTGGACCCAAAGAGGATGCCTCTGGCATGAACGCAAGGCCGAGTACCTCCGGGCACCGCTGCCCCCACAGCGCCCTCGACCTCCACAGTGCTGCCCCTGGGCGAAGATCTCTTCGCGCAGCATACTAGCCCGGACGGGCTGCCCTTCGTGTGGCCACCGGAGTACATCAACCCCCGACTCCGGAAGGAACGGCCCCTGTGCGAGCCTCTGATCCCGGCTCCGGCGCCCGTCAAAATTGTCCCGCTCCCGTTGGAGGACGCCCAATTTGCATGGGATCCGACCGGTGAGGACCTCATGGGGTTCACCAAGGAGACCCGGGCGGCCGCAGCCCAGCGTGAGGAGTGCTGCCGTCAACAGCTAGAGGTCTTTGGGAGAGAACGGCGAGAGAGGCGGATCCGCGAGGAACAGCTGCAGGTCCAAAGCGCGGAGCAGAAACGCCGGGCCCGACGAAACCCCCGTGCGGCCCACGGTCCCCGCGCCACCGGGACCGTAATAAAATTCCAGCTAGAGAATGGCTGGGGCTTTATCCGGGACCACCGAACCCCCGGCGACGTCTTTGTCACCCGCAGGGATGTCGAGAGCCACCTTCCAGAAGGACACCGAGGACGCGACCTCTACTCAGGTGACGAGGTCACCTTCACCCGGCATCAGTGTGCTAAAGGACCGTACGCCCTTCACGTACACCGGCTGACTGAGGAGGAGATGCAGTATGAGGAAAGCCAAGAGGACCCGGACGGGTCTGAAGACTACCCTCAGGAGGGAGCACAGAGAGGACATAGCTACTGAAGGGAAGTAGCATGAACAAAGAACTGTATATAGTTACCCGTCGGGGTACAAGAACTGTCGTAAAATTGGTGATTATGTGAACTGTTACCTGTGTGCCCCTAATCCCGTACCAGGCTGAGGACTGTGAGCAGCCATTCCCCTATTCCCACTGGCCGAGGACTGAGAGCGGCCACCCTGTAAATAGTTGCGCTTCTTAAAGTGCCCCCTACTGGTTTTATAAGGAACTGTTTTTCTACTACGGAATTGGTGGCTGTTGCACTTTACCTGGTCACAAGTTGCACCGTGGCCAGAAGATCAAGAATATGTTCTGAAAACGTTGTATGTGAAAATGTCTTATAATAGAAAGTTTATTATGCTGCTAAAATAGTAATGCCAAAATCTTGCATAATGTTTTACAAAAGAGTTCCGGTGGCATTAGCCAGATATTTTATAATGTCATAGGAAAATGTTTTATACCTGTAACGTTCTAGGAGAAGAGTACCTCCCATAAAGGGATGAGTTCATAGTTAATATTTTATATGTGAGTGCACTTTAAAAAAATTTTGTATGTCTAATTGTTTTATTCTATTCCAGCCCGAGGACGTGCTGTGGTTTACCAGGGGGGAATGTAGCACCCCGAGGACTCGGCTGCTACAGGGGTATTGCACCTCGATCCAGAGGTGTGGTATTCCACTCCCGGGTAAGGATGGAGTGTGGAACATAGCTCAGTTAGCTGCATGCACTACACTCACCCCATTTCCGGGGGACAGATCAACGGTACTCCCACCAGATAGATGTGCAGGTACGACAGCGTCTGTCCCTAGCTGGAGTGGGGAGGGGGGGAGGAATATCCTAGTGGTGTAGGAGCAGATAGGGGAGGGACTCTGGGCATAGGTAGGAGCCCATTGGGTGCTGGTCACCTGGGCTCGGGTGTCAGAAGGGAGTATATAAGGTGGGCACCATCTTAGAGCAGTGTGGAGTTCGGTCTGTCTGTGCAGAGAGGAGCTCAGCCAGAGAGGGCTGACAGGGAGCTGTGGCTCAGTCTGGGCCCAGCTCCAGAGCCAGGCCTGGAGTGGAGGCCTGAAGCAGAGAGAGGGAGAGAGAGAAGTAAGAGGAAAAAGGAACAGAAACACCAGGAAAGGCCCAGAGACGCAAGAAAAGAGGGAACCCTAAGATCCCACGGAATATCGGGTGAAGGGTTGGCAGAACAGGGTACCGGATCCCAAACTGGTGGAGGCAAATCATCCTTAGCCAGGAACCGGAGGTCGTGGTCAAGTTTTGGTGCGACCCCTCACCACATCCACCAGGAAGGCATACCATATAGGGTCAGGGAAACCGGGAAAGGTTTCACCACCAGAAGGCCCGAGGGAGCTGGACAAAGGTGGGTCCCTGGTGGGGACGGCCAGTAGGAAGGAAGAGAGGGGAGCTCAGGACCACGCTCTGGAACTGCCTGGGAGTTGGCCGAGTCCCGCACCTGGTGGACGCAGCACGGCTCGGGTGGTCCTAACTGTGCACAAGGGACCTGATAAAGAACTGTGAGTAAAGCTGTGAAAACTGCAATTGCACGTCTCAGTGATTCCTCGGCGGACCGGCACCATCGGTGCTGGGACATACACACCATCTCTCCCAACATCATTCACATCCTCTGCCCTGAGGCCATACCCCTCCCGTTGGGGGTTATACCATCCACGCTGCATATCCATACCACCGGCCTCAGCGGACTGCCCTGCAGCGGCGGCTTCATAGCCGCATTCAACGGGTGGCGTAGTCGGACACTAAAAACATCATATACTAATTCCGCCACTTAGTTTGACACCCTGGGCACGGACCGGGTCACCGCCACGAGGACTACTACCCCTATCGGATCCGGCTCCGGGTATTCCCCGCGTGCGCAACGCTACACAAACATGGCCCAGGGGGCGAGTCACCATCATACAGGGTGCTCGGGGCTGGGCATCCGCGTTTCCCTGCGACTTCCCAGGGCGATGTTCTACAGAGAAACTGAAATTTTGCAGTGACAGGAACCACCTGGTGACTCGCGCATTCCTCTCCTTGGCATTTCTCATCCATACCAAGGGTGAGTGGTCCGTCACCAAGCGGAACTGACGCCCGAGTAACTAATAACGTAGCGATTCCAAGGCCCATTTAATAGCCAAACACTCCTTCTCTACCACGCTATAGTTTTTCTCTGCCGGGACAAGTTTTCTACTCAAGTAGGTCAACTTCATGGACTGAAAAGCTTCTTCTGCCTTAGAGTTCCACTGAACCATTACCGATTTTTATCCTTTCAAGAGATCAGTCAGGGCCGCCGTTCGCCCAGCAAAATTAGGTATAAACTGGCGGTAATACCCAAGGATGCCAAGGAACGCCCTCACCTGCTTTGTACTTGACGGTTTAGGCCAGTTTTTTATGGCCTCAACTTTATTGATTTGGGGCTTAATAGCTCCTCGGCCTATCACATACCCCAAATATCGGGCTTCCTCTAGCCCTATCGCACATTTTTTTGGATTAGCCATTAACCCCGCAGCTCTGAGAGAATCCAGAACCGCTTGTACCTGGGATAGGTGCGTTTGCCAGTCAGTGCTAAAGATGATAATGTCATCTAAATACGCGGACGCGTACTCCTGATGGGGCTTGAGCACTATGTCCATCAACCTCTGGAATGTAGCCGGGGCCCCATGTAACCCAAAAGGTAAGACCACATAGTGGTATAACAACCACTATGTCCCTTAGATGAGGTATTCACATTGTTAGGTCCTGACATTGAGAAACGCCTTATCGCGGCGGTCAGGTACACATGAATTGGCCAATTTTTGAGCTAAGATTTCTCATTTATTTCTATATTCTACAGCAGTAATGCTATTCATATTTCATACTTCATATTTACATGCGCTAAAATTTCTCGTTTATTTCAATTTTCTACAGCAGTAATGCTATTCATATTTCATACTTCATATTTACATACTCAGCGTTACAGTGTGCTACTTTGTTTGTTCATTGTACATGGAGGTAGCTCCTCTTAGTAAGCACCTGTTCACACCTATTTCTTGTAGTGGAAGTGCCCTCATTTTCTTTGTTACTAGATTTAAGCTTTGACTGAGCACTCCACCCCCATGGAGCAGGTGGTTTAATTGCATCAGGATCTTTCTTTCCCACACATAAGCAGACGGATGTCCCTTAGAGAGGTATTCACATTGTTAGGTCCTGACATCGACAAACGCCTTATCGCAGCTGTCAGGTACACATGAATTGGACAATTTATGCGCTAAGATTTCTCATTTATTTCTATATTCTACAGCAGTAATGCTATTCATATTTCATACTTCATATTTACATGCGCTAAAATTTCTTGTTTATTTCAATTTTCTACAGCAGTAATGCTATTCATATTTCATACTTCATATTTACATACTCAGCGTTACAGTGTGCTACTTTGTTTGTTCATCGTTCACATAGTGGTATAGACCCTCCGGAGTTACGAAGGCGGTTTTTTCCTTTGCCGAATCTGTGAGATCAAGCGTGGTAAAGTACTGGGCCTGCCCCAGTCTCTCAATCAGCTCGTCCACCCTGGGCATTGGATAGAGATCAAACTTTGACACTTCATTCAATTTCCGGAAATCGTTACAGAAGCGTAACGATCCGTCTGGTTTTGGAATCAGTACGATGGGGCTAGCCCACTCACTCCGTGACTCCTCTATGACACCTAACTGAAGCATTTTTTTTACCTCAGCCGTGATGGCTTGCCTCCAGACTTCGGGTACCCGGTACGGTCTCATTCGCACCCTTACCCCAGGTTTGGTGACAATGTCATGTTGGATCACCGTAGTCCTACCCGGTAGCTCTGAGAACACGTCGGTATTGTGCTGCACCAGCAAGCGAGCCTCCCGTTGCTGCTGTTTAGTGAGGGCATCACTTATCCTGACCTCCCCCTCGGACGCTTCCCTGGCTGAAGGTAGAGAACTCTCTGGCGATACGCCCGGGGTGACGTCTATAACTAAACACTCTCTGTCTTTCCAAGGTTTTAGCAGGTTTACATGGTAAAGCTGCTCAGGTTTCCTTTTTCCGGGCTGATACACCCAGTAATTTACCTCCCCCACTTTTTCTCGAACCTCATATGGCCCTTGCCACTTGGCCATGAGTTTACTCTCGGTGGTGGGTATCAGAACTAACACCCGATCGCCCTTGTTAAAAGACCTGGCTCTGGCTCTTTTATTATATGTGCGCCTCTGGGCTGCCTGGGCATCTAACAGATGTTCTTTCACAATGGGCATGATCGCCGCGATCCGGTCCTGCATACTAGCCACGTGTTCAATTATACTCCTTTGTGGAGTCGGCTCTTGTTCCCATGTCTCTTTGGCTACGTCCAACAGACCCCTAGGGTGTCTGCCGTACAATAACTCAAAGGGAGAGAATCCTGTGGAAGCCTGGGGTATCTCACGGACGGCGAACATCAGATAGGGTAGCAACATGTCCCAATCCCTCCCGTCCTTAGAAACCACCTTTTTTAACATGGACTTGAGGGTTTTATTGAACCGTTCTACTAGCCCGTCGGTTTGAGGGTGGTACACCGAGGTGCGCAATTGTTTAATTTTTAGCATTTTGCACAGTTCCCTTGTCACCTTGGACATAAAAGGGGTCCCTTGATTTGTCAGGGTCTCCTTAGGTAGTCCAAGGCGACAGAACATAGCAAACAGCTCCCGTGCAATCAGTTTTGCTGAGGTGTGGCATAGTGGTATAGCCTCCGGGTATAGGGTGGCTTAGTCGACGACCACCAATATATGTTGGTGGCCACGGGCGGATTTTACAATGGGCCCTACAAAGTCCATTGCAATCCGTTCAAAAGGTACCTCTATCACTGGCAGGGGTACCAATCGTCTACGGAAACTTGCGATGGGTGTGGTCAACTGACATTCGGGGCAAGATTCGCAGTACCTTTTGACCTCCAAGTAAACCCCAGGCCAAAAGAACCGCTGTAAGATACGTTCTAGTGTGTTTTTTACCCCTACATGTCCACCCAGCAGGTGTGAGTGTGCCATCTCCAGAATCGCTCGATGGTAAGACTGAGGTGCCACTAACTGATCCACAACCTTGTCCCTGATCTTATCTATCCTATAGAGCAACTCACCGTTGATTACCATGCATGGAAATACAGTATCTGCACCGGGCTGTTGAGCTATGCCATTTACCTCTAACCCCCTTTCCGGCGCCTGAGCCAGGGTGGGATCCTGTAGCTGAGCCGTCCCAAACGTGGCCCGGGACACTTCCAGCTCGGGGATCGATGGGATCTCCTCGACCTCTCCTGCCAGCACCTCTAAGGGAAACCTATCGGGGTCACACTCTGTCCCTAGGTTGGACACCCCTACGGCAGGTTCCCCTGACTCAGCTTCGTTCGTCATGCCTGTAATACATTTTACCGGGGGGAGAGTGGATTTTGTTTTTCCACAGAGTCCAGAACAGGGGCAAGTCTCTTCCCAACACTGTCCCATAGGGAAGAGTTTTTACCACCCCTACCACATGTTTTATTTCTCCACACGGCGTGGACAAGACTACCTCCTCAGTTGGGTACTCTCGGATGTCCCCATGGATACACACAACCCCGACAGGCCATTCACCGGGGTTGTCTCCGGCCACCAGCGACCCATGTGCCAAAGTCACAAGGCTCCCTGAGTCCAGGAGGGCCTCCGTGGGGTACCCATTAACCAGTACCTGGCATAGTTGGAGTTCACTGTCCCGGGAGTCGGCGCTCGCCGTGCAGATGGTCTGGGCATACATTGAGACCCGGCGGCTATATCCGTAGTCCATGGGTTCTGTAGTCAGGGGGCAATTAGCAATCACATGTTCCGGCCCCTGAAACCTCCAGCACCTAAGAGTGGAGGTACTGTTAGGTCTTATGACAGTCTGGGAGGGAACCGGTCTCCTGCCACTCTCACTCCGGGGTTCCCATTCAGCACGGTTACAGTGCTGACTGTCCCCAGCAGAGGGACGCGACCCCTTTCCCGACTCCTGGGTTGGGAGGGATCGGCTTGACAGCCGCGAGGGGGCAGAGTCCCGGATAAAGTCCTGAGTGGACGAGTAGCGCTCGATCAGGCTGACCACCTGGTCGAGTGTGCCAGGGTCCCCTTGCCCCACCCAACGTTGGATAGCGGCTGGCAGAGTCCTCACCAGCCGGTCAATCACCACCCTCTCCACCATCTGAGCTGGAGTCAAAGTCTCAGGCTGGAGCCACCTCTTTACCAGCTGCAGGAGGTCATAAGCCTGAGACCGGGCGGGTCGGGGCTCCACATAGGCCCACGAAAACACACATATGTATTGACCCCCAGCCGGGCAAGGATCTCACCTTTGAGCCTCTGGTAGTCCTGGGCGTCCTCTCGACTGAGGTCGAAGCAGGCCTTTTGGGCATCGCCGACCAAAAACGGAGCCACCACTTCTGCCCACTGGCCGGCTGGTAGGTTTTCCCGCTCTGCCGTGCGCTCATAAATGGTCAGGAAAGCTTCCACGTCGTCCTCCGGTCCCATCTTCCTCAACGCTGAGCGAACCTTGTCCCGGGCCTCGCGACATTCTGGGGCTGGTGCCGTCGGCAAATCCTGCAGGGCTGTGAGCTGCTGCACGATCAGCTCATTGGTGTGCTGCTGCTTGAGCTGCTCCTGCTGCTTGAACTGCTCTTGCTGCTGCCGCTGCGTGAGGACCAATTGCCTTAACAGCTCCTCCATTTTGTCCACGGGGTGGGGCTGAAAGGTGGCAGGCCGGATTGTGGTCATGCAGCTGCCGGTGGGTGTATGCCTCGGTCACTATGCCCGCATTCTCCACCAAACTATAAGGCGGCGGTGTTCACACCGTGCAGTAACTGAGGCAGTGACCCAAGCAAGTCCAACATAAACAGCTTTTATTTCAGCAACTCACGGGTTAACAGAAAGTCCTCCGGTTCACAGCCGGGTTAACAGAAAGTCCATACACAATGGTTGCCGTGGGCAACGGCCATGCCGGCCGCTCAGAGCCTGACAGGTGCAGAGGGATCCCAGGCAGGGGTTCAGCCTCCCTCGATCCTTCTGAGCTTTCCTGCTATGGTCCTAGCAGGTTCCAACATAGAAACAACACTAATCCTTAGTGCAGGATTTTTAAAGGACTTGTGGCAAGAGCCACTGGAAAACCCGGGTTGGAGGGAGGAGGCCGCCCCACTGCCTCCTGTGACCTCCTCCCAGAAATGAAGGCCCTGCCAGGTTTTACTAATCTGCCTTAGCCAGATAGCCTGACCAGGTCATTGCTCACCTTCATTCCTGCATTGCAGCCGCAGCTGTGTCTGTGACTGCAATGCACTCCAATGGTTTTAATAGGTCTCTGTGCACATCCTGGGGGAGATATAACGTCCTTCATATACGATCCCAGTCACTGCCTCACAGTATACAAAGTATAGCTCAGAGTAGTCTGTGAAAGTTGTTGTGCACTGTTTGTTTTGAGCTTTCTTTGCCATAGTTGGAACATAGTTTGTGACTCGCTCCAACTATATATTACTATGTTCATGTTGATAATATCGTTATTGTAAATATTGTTATTTTCATCTTCCAGCATATAATTCCTTTGTACATAATAAAGCATGAGTTCTTTTTCAGCCCCCTACTGCTGTCCAGTACTTGAATTTGCCTTGCAGTGTTCTTTGGACCGCTACAGTAGTAGATTGTGTACCTGAGCCCCAGTCATGAAGAAGCCTTAAGAACTTAAACAGAAGTCTCTTTACTGATGATAATGTGGCAAATTATTATTCGCAAACAGCAGGGAATTGATCTACAGGGTTACACTCACGGTTGAATATCGCTATGTACCTGCAGACAAGCATACAGTGGTGGCCAAAAGTATTGGCACCCCTGCAATTCTGTCAGATAATACTCAGTTTCTTCCTGAAAATGATTGCAATCACAAATTCTTTGGTATTATTATCTTCATTTAATTTGCTTGCAAGGAAAAAACACAAAAGAGAATGAAGCAAAAATCAAATCATTGATCATTTCACACAAAACTCCAAAAATGGACCAGACAAAAGTATTGGCACCCTCAGCCTAATACTTGGTTGCACAACCTTTAGCCAAAATAACTGCGAACAACCGCTTCCGGTAACCATCAATGAGTTTCTTACAAAGCTCTGCTGGAATTGTAGACCATTCTTCTTTGGCAAACTGCTCCTGGTCCCTGATATTTGAAGGGTGCCTTCTCCAAACTGCCATTTTGAGATCTCTCCACAGGTGTTCTATGGGATTCAGGTCTGGACTCATTGCTGGCCACCTTAGAAGTCTCCAGTGCTTTCTCTCAAACCATTTTATAGTGCTTTTGGAAGTGTGTTTTGGGTCATTGTCCTGCTGGAAGACCCATGACCTCTGAGGGAGACCCAGCTTTCTCACACTGGGCCCTACATTATGCTGCAAAATTTGTTGGTAGTCTTCAGACCTCATAATGCCATGCACACGGTCAAACAGTCCAGTGCCAGAGGCAGCAAAGCAACCCCAAAACATCAGGGAACCTCCGCCATGTTTGACTGTAGGGACCGTGTTCTTTTCTTTGAATGCCTCTTTTTTTTTCCTGTACACTCTATGTTGATGCTTTTTCCCAAAAAGCTCTACTTTTGTCTCATCTGACCAGAGAACATTCTTCCAAAACGTTTTAGGCTTTCTCAGGTAAGTTTTGGCAAACTCCAGCCTGGCTTTTTTATGTCTCGGGGTAAGAAGTGGGGTCTTCCTGGGTATCCTACCATACAGTCCCTTTTCATTCAGACGCCGACGGATAGTACGGGTTGACACTGTTGTACCCTCGGACTGCAGGGCAGCTTGAACTTGTTTGGATGTTAGTCGAGGTTCTTTATCCACCATCCGCACAATTTTGCGTTGAAATCTCTCATCAATTTTTTTTTCCGTCCACATCTAGGGAGGTTAGCCACAGTGCCATGGGCTTTAAACTTCTTGATGACACTGCGCACGGAAGACACAGGAACATTCAGGTCTTTGGAGATGGACTTGTAGCCTTGAGATTGCTCATGCTTCCTCACAATTTGGTTTCTCAAGTCCTCAGACAGTTCTTTGGTCTTCTTTCTTTTCTCCATGCTCAATGTGGTACACACAAGGACACAGGACAGAGGTTGAGTCAACTTTAATCCATGTTAACTGGCTGCAAGTGTGATTTAGTTATTGCCAACACCTGTTAGGTGCCACAGGTAAGTTACAGGTGCTGTTAATTACATGAATTAGAGAAGCATCACATGATTTTTCAAACAGTGCCAATACTTTTGTCCACCCCCATTTTTAGGTTTGGTGTGGAATTATATCCAATTTGGCTTTAGGACAATTCTTTTTGTGTTTTTTCATTGAAGACAAATTAAATGAAGATAATAATACCAAAGAATTTGTGATTGCAATCATTTTCAGGAAGAAAGGGAGTATACTTTTGGCCACCACTGTATCTCGGTAAACACTGGTTTCATTAAATCTGAATATTTCTTCCACAGCACTGTACTTTGCTTTTGCCCTGAGGTAATTTTTCCTCCTAGAGGTGCAATTGTAATCTTCCTAACATGAAGGCTATCAGTTCCCCTTATTATGTTCGTCTCCTTTTTAACGGCAGCAGTCAGGGGGAAGGTAGGTAACTCCTTTACCTACAAAATGGCTTCTTCTTCTCAAAATGTCTGGCCACCAACTGCCACGTCAATCCTTAAATACCTCACAGGATTTAGCTCCTCCCACCCCCCATGTGACTGTTAGAGCTGCAATCATTCGCTGACTGCCCAGAGGCGTTTTTCTAGAAGCTTCTGCATATTAAACAGAGCTGGGTCACATGATCAAGCCTGTGAGAGGAAGATTAACCCTTTTTGTGCTGCCTGTCAGTAAGTCTCACAATGTATTTAAAATGCAAAGTTTACATAAAAAACACAGCATTTATATGAAACACACTATATGACGCGCCCCCTGGGCCAGTGTTGTTTGGGGGATACCCGGAGCCGGATCAGATGGGGGTTGTAGTCTCCGAGTGGCGGTGACCCGGTCCGTGCCCAGGGTGTCAAGCTCAGTGTGTGGCAGTCCTACAGATGTTACTGGATGTTCTTTAGTGTCGACTACGCCACCCGTTGATTTGCGGTCACTACGGCCGCCGCTGCAGCAGGGTCCGCTGAGGCTGGTGGTGTGTGTGCAGCTCAGGTAGTATAACCCCCAACGGGAGGGGTATAGCCTCAGGGGGTCAGTTGCAGAGGATGGTGGTTGTGGAGGTGCAGTGAGGATGGTAATGAAACTCAGAGTCGGGCTGTGCAGTTCAGGGTTTTTACTTACTGCTTTTGTGTTGGTCACTCCGGCCTTGAGTGACCACCCGAGCCGTGCTGCGTCCACCAGGTCCTGGACTCGGCCAACCCCCAGGTGATTCTGGAGCGTGTTCCTGAGCTCCCTTTCTGACTTGTCCTTCTCTCTGGCCTTCCCCACCAGGGATCCACCTAAGTCCGGCTCCCTCGGGCCTCTTGTTGGTAAAACCCTTGTCTCTGGGTTCCCTGACCCTATTCTTGGTTTGCCTTCCGGGTGGATTTAGTGGGTGGTCGTGGCAGATCCTGCCCACGACCTCCGGTCTCTGGTTAAGGATTAGTGCCCTCCACCAGCTTGGGATCCGGTACCCTTGTGCCAACTCTTCACCCTCTGGTCTAATTTTGGGTTCTTGGAGTTCCCTCTTCTCCCCCTCTGGGTCCTTCTTTTCTCCTCTCTCTCACTCTCTTGGCCTTGGAGCTGGCTGAGCTGCTCTGCTTGTCGGACCAAACCTCTACAAAAGACCCTGTTCTAAGATGGTTCCCACCTTATATACTCCCTCTATGTGTGAGCTCAGGTGACCAGCACCCAATGAGCTCCTAGCTTTACCCAGACTGCTCCCCCTATCTGCCCCTACACTACTGGGATGTTCCACCCCCCTCCCACTCCAGCCAGGGACAGACGCTGTCGTACCTGCACATTTCTCTAGTGGGAGTACCATTAGCCTGTCCCCCGGAAATGGGATGTATGTAGTGCATGCAGCCTACTGAGCTCAGTTCCACACTCCATCCTTACCCGGGAGTGGAATACCACACCTCTGGCTTGAGGTGTAATACCCCTGTAGCAGCCGAATCCTCAGGGTGCTACATTCCCCCCTGGTAAATGACAGCACGTCCTCGGGCTGTAAGATATAAAAAACATCCAAAACATACAATTTTTTTTTTTTTTTTCATAAACATAAACATATAAAACATCACATATATTATCAGCAATAACTTTTCATATAAAACTTTTCATAAATAACCTCCTTGTAAACACTCTTGCTCCTCCGGCCACGGTGCAACTTGTGACCGGGAAAAGTGCGACAGTCTCTTCCAGAAAAACAACAGTTTCCTATAAAACCGGTAGGGGGCGCCTTAGGAAGCGCAACTATATACAGGGGGAATATGGCCGCTCTCAGTCCTCGGCCAGGTAATGGGAATAGGGACACACGGGTTAACAGTTCACTCTTGTTCCAACGGGGACTTATTTAAAGCAGCAACAGTTCACTGTACCCCGATGGGTAACTATTTACAGTCTCTTTACCGTACTTTAACGACTGCGTCCTCCTGCTCCTTCTTTGGATTTAGACCCGTCCGGGTCCTCCTGCTCCTCCTCACACCGCAGCTCCTCCTCCGTCAGGCGATGTACATGGAGGGCGTAGGGTCCTTTGGCACATTTGTGCCGGGTGAACGTGACCTCGTCCCCTACATACAGGTCACGACCTCTGTGTCCCTCCGGCAGATGGCTTTCTACGTCTCTGCGTGTGACAAAGACGTCGCCGGGGGTATGATGGTCTTTTATGAAGCCCCACCCATGCTGCAGGTTGAATTTAATCACAGTCCCGGTGGTACGGGGACCATGAGCTGCACGGGGATCTCTCCAGGTCCGGCTCTTCTGCTCCGCGCTCCTTATCTGTGCTTGCTGTTCCCGGACCCGCCTCTCTCTCCGCTCCTTCTCGAAGACCTCGAGCTGCTGGCGGCAGCAATCTGCACGCTCCGCTGCGGCCGCCCGAGTCTCCTGAGTGAACCCCATGAGGTCTCCTCCGGTGGGGTCCCACTCAAACTGTGCCTCCTCTAGCGGGGGCTGGGTCCTCCTGACGGGCTTCGGAGCCGGAATCAGGGGCTCACACAGGGGCCTCGCCCTTTGGAGTTCCAGTTGGTAGTACTCCTGGGGCCATATGAAGGGCTGCCCATCCGGGCACGTATGCTGGGTGAACAGGTCCTCACCCAGGTGCGGTACTTTGGGTGTTATGGGCGCTGTGGTGGTAGCGGCGCCCGGGTTGACCAGGCCTTGCGACCAGGCTTGGGGCACGCTAAAGGAAAAGGGCACCGTAAGAACGGCGGCGCCCGTGGTTACTCGGCCCTGCGACCAGGCTGGTGGCTCCGCGGAGGTAGGGGGCGCTGTTGGAATGGCGGCGCCCGGGTGTACTAGGCCTTGCGACCAGGCCGATGGTATTTCCTGCTTTGCCGCGCTCAGGGTCGAAGCGCGTGACGTCACAGGGGTCGCGGCCGCGGTTTCCGGTTGAGGCCTAGTCTGCGGCGGTGACGATGCAGCGACGGGCACGGCAGGGGGAATTTCGGGCTCTGCGACGGGGAGCTGGGGCAGGCACGCGGTTTCCCGGCTCGGGGTAGAGACGTCCCCTTTACCTGCCTCCATTCGTTCAGCTCCCTTCTCGGCGCCGTCTCCGGCCTTGAGTCCTCCTGCACCATCCTCAGAGGCGGTCTGTCTCCTCGTCTCGGGTGGCGTGCTCCGCTGACGGGTTCCGGTCTGCTGGGCCATCTCACGGCTCCACTCCGTCAGCGTGTCTTGCTGCACCTGGGCCATCCTCCGTGCGAGGCCCTCCAGCGCAGTCTGTGCACACTCCCAGTCTCGGGGGAGCTGTGCCAGGACCTCCACTAAGCCTAGTGGGGTTGTTGCTTGCAGCAGGCTCCTGACCACTGGGTCGGTGCTGCCTGACTCTCCCTCCATCTCCGGGTAGGCTTTCTCTGGACTCCTCTCCAGACTTCTTGTCTCCGGGTGCGCTCTCTCCAGACTGCTCCAGGCGACACCCATCTTCGTTCTCTTGTTCTGTCTCCGCCCACATTGAGGGTGGTCCCGGGGCAACTTAGTGATTGTCAGTTCCAGGGGCAGTTCTCTCACGCTGATGGACACTTCCAGCATCACAGTCTCTGTTGGTGGGCGCGGTTTCCGCTTTTGGCGCCATTCTTCGACCTGGCCCACGATGGGAGGTGACCTCTTGCCACCCTCTGGCACGCCCATAATGGCGTCCGCTCTTCCAAGGCGGGAAATCTTTGGAAATGGCGGGAATCGTCTCCCAGTGGCGGGAAACTCCACGGATGGCGGGAAAAAGCTGCAAATGGCGGACAACCGGCGGGAAACGACCTGTGATGGGGTCCGTTGGCGGGGACCCTCCGGAACCGGCGGGAGACTTCTTTTTGAGGTAACGGTGAACTTTTCTTCAGGCACGCAGTACCCGGTTGTTGCGGGCACGTTATCCTGCCGACTACGCCAAAGTTGACGCGCCCCCTGGGCCAGTGTTGTTTGGGGGATACCCGGAGCTGGATCAGATGGGGGTTGTAGTCTCCGAGTGGCGGTGACCCGGTCCGTGCCCAGGGTGTCAAGCTCAGTGTGTGGCAGTCCTACAGATGTTACTGGATGTTCTTTAGTGTCGACTACGCCACCCGTTGATTTGCGGTCACTACGGCCGCCGCTGCAGCAGGGTCCGCTGAGGCTGGTGGTGTGTGTGCAGCTCAGGTAGTATAACCCCCAACGGGAGGGGTATAGCCTCAGGGGGTCAGTTGCAGAGGATGGTGGTTGTGGAGGTGCAGTGAGGATGGTAATGAAACTCAGAGTCGGGCTGTGCAGTTCAGGGTTTTTACTTACTGCTTTTGTGTTGGTCACTCCGGCCTTGAGTGACCACCCGAGCCGTGCTGCGTCCACCAGGTCCTGGACTCGGCCAACCCCCAAGTGATTCTGGAGCGTGTTCCTGAGCTCCCTTTCTGACTTGTCCTTCTCTCTGGCCTTCCCCACCAGGGATCCACCTAAGTCCGGCTCCCTCGGGCCTCTTGTTGGTAAAACCCTTGTCTCTGGGTTCCCTGACCCTATTCTTGGTTTGCCTTCCGGGTGGATTTAGTGGGTGGTCGTGGCAGATCCTGCCCAAGACCTCCGGTCTCTGGTTAAGGATTAGTGCCCTCCACCAGCTTGGGATCCGGTACCCTTGTGCCAACTCTTCACCCTCTGGTCTAATTTTGGGTTCTTGGAGTTCCCTCTTCTCCCCCTCTGGGTCCTTCTTTTCTCCTCTCTCTCACTCTCTTGGCCTTGGAGCTGGCTGAGCTGCTCTGCTTGTCGGACCAAACCTCTACAAAAGACCCTGTTCTAAGATGGTTCCCACCTTATATACTCCCTCTATGTGTGAGCTCAGGTGACCAGCACCCAATGAGCTCCTAGCTTTACCCAGACTGCTCCCCCTATCTGCCCCTACACTACTGGGATGTTCCACCCCCCTCCCACTCCAGCCAGGGACAGACGCTGTCGTACCTGCACATTTCTCTAGTGGGAGTACCATTGGCCTGTCCCCCGGAAATGGGATGTATGTAGTGCATGCAGCCTACTGAGCTCAGTTCCACACTCCATCCTTACCCGGGAGTGGAATACCACACCTCTGGCTTGAGGTGTAATACCCCTGTAGCAGCCGAATCCTCAGGGTGCTACACTATATATCCGGTATCCCATAAAAATGGCCACTTTGTGGGATACCACAGATTCACCTGCGTGCATCAAGTATGCTGCATTCAAAACGCTGCCAGAAAGGATGGTGTGCACATACCCTAATAGCAACCACAAGATCTACTAGGATATAATCACCTCTATTACATGTGTATATACAGTACAACAACTTCATGCATTGTATATTTCTTGTGATTCTGTGTTTGTCGCATTTGGGTGCCATTTGTGTCAATTTTGGCACTCTGATATTGCCTTTTCTTGACTTACCTAACACTAAGGGGATGTTGTGCGTGCTGTGGTGGTTGTCGTTCTGCACGCGCCTGGCTATCTTTGGGCTGTTCTGCGCATGTCCGTGGGCATTCCTGCTCCCGCGCATGTGCAGGAGTGGCTTGACGGCCGGGACGCGCGCTGTTAGACACGATGATACGCATAGCGCATGCACCACTCACACGTCCCCCTTCTCTTGTCATGTGCTGGTCCAAGTGACGCGCTTCCAGTTGCTGCGTGGCGCATTTCCCGTCGCGCGTTCAAACGGTCACATGATTTCATGGCATATACATACTGTATATATTGGGTCCTGCCATACTCCTCAACACATTTGGCCCTTGAAAAAGCGATCTATACTAACGCGAAAGGCTTTTGCTACCCGCCTGTCTCCCTCCCTCTCATCACCGATGTATACACTTGGTAGGTATCTGCCTCTTTTCTCCTGTCCCCTTCACCCTTGGTCCAGTTTTCAGCACTTATTTGGGACGCCACTGGGCATTGGTTCTTTGTTTACATTATAGATAATATTGCTGGCTATTGGGGCCATGAGGCTTTAGGGTATATTGCAATAATTATTTGAGGCCACTGGGCATATTGCAATACTTACCGTATTTTTGACATACATATGGATGGAGCAGTTACCTATGAATTGTATCTTGATATGCTACTTTTTTACCTTATCATTAACTTTGTATACCTATACACCTTTTGGTGAATTTCCTCTTACCTGTACATATATTACTATGTGTTGTGATATCTCTTAATAAAATGTTCTTATTGTTATCACCAACTTTTCTGCTTTTTCTCCGTTTATTCACTTCTGTATATCCAGAAACTCCAGCAGTTCAGTGTCACTCACGTGATCCAGGGTACACCATCCCCTGCCAGTAGAGGGCGTCCTCATGCTGCCAATTCAACATACAGTATACAACATGAAGATGTCAGGGTGAGCATGAGGGACGATGGCAGATGAAGGTGCAATGGTACGGGTCCCTGTTGGATATTGTGAAAAAGTAATATGACACATACACAGTGGTCTAATTCTCATAATCTGGCATCAATAGAAGCGAATAATCTATTATTCCGGTTTATCAGATGATTGTATAGGAAAACTATAGGAGAGTCTACCAGTTGTATCAATCTCAGATTTCGCTTTGGAGTATCGGAGCGTCATACCCAGTAGATGCCAGTTATACTGTCCTCATACACTTGAACAAGGTGTATAGTAAGACATGTACTGTAGCTAAAGCTCCTGTCTTCTTAAGAAAGAGGCTGTGAAATTATAACCTTCTCTTTATTGATAATAGATTGTGACAGGAAAGGTGAAACTATAAAATGTAATAACAAAAGTATTTAAGAATATATAACTGTACAGTGCACAGATACAGATAGTCTGTTACACACAGTATAACATGAGATAATAATACAAGATGATGATTATCTATCTAATACAGCAAACATACTTATGAAACACAGCATTGTAACATATAGATAATGGCTTACCAACTATGCTTGGAGCAGGCTGTTTGCAAGGAGCACAATGTAGAAAATGAGTGGTGAAGGTGGCTTCATCATCAGGAGGGAAGAGGAAAAGATGGCTACTGTCTTATTTTTACTGTGACAAGAACAAGTTCATAGTCAACACTGAAGCAAGGCTCAATTAACTTCCAGATGAACCTTAAGTGTAGCTGAGACCCACTAACCCCACTCACCCCCCTTCAGTAAACTGGTACTTAAAGTTGGTTATCTGATATATCACAGACACCAATCTATTCCTCAACTATCAGAAGAATGGAGGAGGTGGCAGATTTATGTCTTTCACCTACCTGTGTCACAGAACTGGTAGGCAAACAACATTAAATTATTTTGAATTTGTTCGTTCTATTCCAGTTATGAATATTGAGGTTTTTATGAACACCAAGGGTCCTTCAGTTATGAATGATATTTTCGGAATCATGACGAAGTGGCAAATGTAACGCATTGTCTTATATCACTAGGCAGTTGCTGCAGCACCTTTCAAATTAACATTGGACAGATGGATGACGATATGCATGCCATCTTTCCTCTCTATAGATAGATAAAATCGTGATAGGAAGAGTGACAGTAAAATCTCCTGCCTGGGACCTCCAGTGGCGAAGATATTGTAGAAGTTGGGGATCTTATAATTTTCTAAAAAAGAAATCCACATCCCTGACAAACCCTGTTATGACACAACGGAGGGAGGTATGTGGGCGTGACTGGTGTTAATAAAATAAAATACTGAACTATGAGCAGTGTCAGTACTGGGAAACACAATGCCACAGCACCTGCATGGAGAGCTCCTTTGACCGCATGTTTACTTCATAGCAAAACCTTCCAAATGCAAGCACCACACCTCAAATCAACTCCAGGCCTTTTATGTGCTTAATTGAGAATGACATAACGAAGGGATTGCCCACACCTGTCCATGAAATAGCCTTGGAGTCAATTGTCCAATTACTTTTGGTCCCTTTAAAAACAGGGTGGCACATGTTAATGAGCTGAAACTCCTAAACCCTTCATCCAATTTTAATGTGGATACCCTCAAATGAAAGCTGAAATTCTGAACTTCAACTGCATCTGAATTGTTTTGTTTAAAATTCATTGTGGTAATGTCTAGAACCAAAATTAGAAAAATGTTGTCTCTGTCCAAATATATATGGACCTAACTGTATAAAACTACTGAGCGCTGACAAAACTGCTGGTCATTACAGGCTTTATCTACTACTAACCAGGGCGGCCACTAGGAATTTCGGGGCCCAATACTGGTAAAATTTTGAGGTCCCCTTGAGACTCCGCCCAGGCGCCACCCCAACTCCACAGCCAGAAATAGCCCCCTCACAGGACCAGACATAGCCCCCTCACAGGGCCAGACATAGCCCCCAGCAGCCTCCCCAGTCCTCATACACAGCCCGCTTCTGCGGCAGTGGCCTCCTCACTGACACTCACACAGACACTGACACACACAGATTAACCGCTTCCCGACCGCACACTGTACATAAACATCGGCGCTGCCTGGGCTCTGTGCAGCGCCAACGTTTATAAATGGTCTGTGGTCCTGCAGCGCTCAGGACCCCCAGGGTCCTGCAAGTGCTGCGGGTGCAGTGCAGAGCGACAGCTCTGACAGGAGACATCATCGGGACCTGATTGGATCAGGTCCCAATGATGTTAACCCTTTGCTATCTTCTAGATGACGCGATCTATAGTGATCGCGGCATTTAGAAGATAGTGAGAGGAGAGGGGGTCGTCCACTTACCTCTCCGACGGCCCCCTGATGTCTGAGAGGACCTGCCGTTGTCATGGCAGCCGGAGGTCGCATGACCGCCTCCGGGTCTGCCATGTACGGTGTCCTGCTAGACTCAGCCTGCAGCTGAAGTCTAGCAGGAGACACTGACAGTGTAAAACTATCAGCAGAGCTCTCGTGCAATGCAATACATGTCTATTGCATGAGAACAGTGATTAGAAAAATAAAAATTAATGTAAAAAAAAGTCTAAAAAATGTTTTCAAACTGTTAAAAAATCACAAAATGAATAAAAATAAATAAATAAAATATTAAACCTCCTTCTGTGCACACCGTAAAAAAAAAAAAAAAAAAAACGGAGCAAAAAACTATGCTTTTTCATCATATCGCCAAACAAAAAGTGGAATAAAATGTGATCAAAAAGCAAAATGGAAATAAAAATGGTACCGCTGAAAACGTCATCTTGTTCCGAAAAAAAAAAGCCGCCATACAACTCCATCAGCATAAAAATAAAAAAGTTATAGCTCTCAGAATAAAGCGATGTAAAAAAAAAGAAAATTTCTATAAAATTGTTTTGTGTAAAAGCGCCAAAACATAAAAAAAAAATATACGGTAAGTGTAGTATCGCTGTAAACGTACTGACCCGAAGAATAATGCTGCCTTATCACTTTTACCACACGCAGAACAGCATGAAAAAAACCTCAAAAAACAATTCCTGAATTGTTGTTTTTTGCTCATTTTACCTCCCAAAAAACGGAATAGAAAGCGATCAAAAAATGTCACGTACCCAAAAATGGTACCAATAAAAATGTCAACTCGTCCCGCAAAAAACAAGCCCTCGCATGACTCTGTCGGTCGAAATATGGAAAAATTATAGCTCTCAAAATATGGCGATGCAAAAACTAGATTTTGCAAAAAAAAGCGTCTTTTAGTGTGTGACAGCTGTCAGTCATAAATCCCAATATACATCTGGTATCGCTGTAATCGCACCGACCCGAAGAATAAATTAATCTTATCAGTTATACCACACGAGGAACAGCGTAAAAAATAAATAAAATAAATAAAACCAATTCTTCACCTGCTACTGATTTGTTTATTATGTCTCCCAAAGATCGCAGTATGGCTTTGCGCTGAGCACTTACACCAGAGTTTCCGTGTAAATCTCTGAAATACGTGATTCAGACGGAACCCATGATGGAAGATTCCCTGTAATGAGAAATTGCTCAACAAATTTCATGAAGCAATTTCTCCTGTTACCCTTATGATAATGCAAAATTAGGGGATGAAAAACATTTTTTGTGGGAAAAATGTGAAAATTGTATTTTTACGGCTCAATATTATAAACTTCTGTGAAGCACCTAGGGGTGCAAGGTGCTCACCACACATCTAGATAAGTTCCCTAAGGGGTCTAGTTTCCAAAATGGTGTCACTTGTGGGGGGTTTCCACTGTTTAGGCACATCAGGGGCTCCCCAAATGCGACATGGCATCCGCTAATTATTCAAACAAATTTTACATTCAAACAGTCAAATGGCGCTCCTTCCCTTCCGAATCCTGCCATGCGCCCAAACAGTGGTTTTCCTCCACACATGGGGTATCAGCTTACTCAGGAGAAATTGCACAACAAATTTCATGGTGCAATTTCTCCTGTTACCCTTATGATAATGCAAAATTAAGGGATGAAAAATGTTTGTGGGAAAAATGTGAAAATTTTATTTTTACAGCTCAATATTATAAACTTCTGTGAAGCACCTGGGGGTTCAAGGTGCTCACCACACATCTAGATAAGTTCCCTAAGGGGTTTAGTTTCCAAAATGGTGTCACTTGTGGGGGGTTTCCATTGTTTAGGCACATCAGGAGCTCTCCAAACGCAACATGGCGTCCGCTAATTATTCAAACAAATTTTACATTCTAAAAGTCAAATGGCGCTCCTTCCCTTCCGAACCCTGCAGTGTGCCCAAACAGTGGTTTTCCCTCACATATGGGGTATCAGCACGCTTATGAGAAATTGCACTACAAATTGGGTAGTCCATTTTTTCCTGTTACCCTTGTGAAAATAAAAAAATTGTGTTTAAACTAACATTTTTGTGAAAAAAAGTTAAATGTTCATTGTTTTGTTCCACATTCCAAAAATTCCCGTGAAGCACCTGAAGGGTTAATAAACTTCTTGAATGTGGTTTTGAGCGCCTTGAGGGGTGCAGTTTTTAGAATGGTGTCACTTTTGCATATTTTCTGTCATAAAGGCCCCTCAAAGTCACTTCAAATAAGATGTGGTCCCTAAAAAAAATGTTTTTGCAAATTTTGTTGGAAAAATGAGAAATCGCTGGTCAACTTTTAACCCTTAGAACTTCCTAACAAAAAAAAAATGTTGGTTCCAAAATTGTGCTGATGTAAAGTAGACATGTGGGAAATGTTATTTATTAACTATTTTGTGTGACGTATCTCTCTGATTTAAGGGCATGAAAATTCAAAGTTTGAAAATTGCAAAATTTTCAAAATTTTCACCAAATTTCAGATTTTTTCACAAATAAACGCAAGCGATATCGAAGAAATTTTACCACAATCATGAAGTACAATATGTCATGAAAAAACAATCTCAGAATCAGGGGAATCCGTTGAAGCGTTCCAGAGTAATTACTTCATAAAATGACAGTGGTCAGAATTGAAAAAATTGGCCTGGTCACGAAGGCGAAAACAGGCTCTGGCGCGAAGTGGTTAATATCAAGACCAGGATATAAGAATTCATTATAAATCTAATTAATTCCAATGGAAATCCCCACACTAATTCATTTTAACATGATCCCATTTAACTCTAATAGAGAGTAATTATATGTCAATGCTCAAATTTTTAAGTATAAATTAATCTTTTATTACACAGACAAAAAGCAGAAATACAAACAATTATAAACTTAAACCCTTAAAACCCATGACGAAATCAAGCAGTGTGGTCCAAAATAAGTATATTCAGGTTCTTATTGAAACTTGATAATAAATAATGCTAGAAACTTGACCCTGCTATGACTGTAATGGTGTGTGTGGGGGAAGATACCTCCCACAGACACCATAGAGTGCCAACTCATAATTAGAGATGAGCGTTGTTCTACTCGAACTGTTCGCCAATCTCAAATTCGAGCTGTTTTGGGCGGTGTTCGAGCCGTTCGGCGAACACGAACAATTTGATAAAAATTCGGCTGTTCGAGGTTATGTTCGATAACTGTTCGTGCACCAAAATCATAACTGGATTTTTTCTCAGTAATGATGAAAATTAATGTTAATACGCAGTTTGAGTGTACAGCGGGGTGGGGGGAGGGGCAGGGGATGGATCTCTGCAGGAATAATGAAGATCTCCATTTTTTTTTCTCTTTCCCGCATTTACAGTGGGGAGGTGCAGTCTGTCAGCCTATCAGCAGCGCACACACGGAGCGAAGTGCTTTTTTTCACACAAGCAAGGGCATGTGTCATTGGCAGTGTATGTCACATGTCCTTGCCCTATAAGACCCAGCCATTTTCCCCGTCGCCACCATTTTCTCACTGCTGCAGCTGCGTGTTAGACGGCACCGCTGTTGCTGTGTGCGCTATACCTTGTTAATTTCAAGCTAATTTTCGCACAAATATACAGATAGCTTGGGAGTAGGGAATAGTTGTGATTGCAGTCCTTTTAAGGACTAGGTTACAGCATTTCCTACGACTTTTATCAGGTAGGTCTGTGCTCTTAAATAGATAGGTTGTGGGAGTAAAGACTAATTGTACTTGGAGTCCTTTTCAGGACTAGGTTACATCAGTTCCTATCAGTTTTTGCCAGGCAGGTCTGTGCCAGTGCTGTGCAAGTTTTTTTCACAGCATTTGGCTGAATCTAGCAAAGCTAATCCTTTTTGGCCTATTGCAGAGTGTGTTAGTCAGTGGAGTAGCCTATCTGTGCTGCAAGATATACCACCTGTGTATAGAATACCAATTTTTTTACTGCACCTAGTGAAGTAAAATCTTTTGGGCATAGCATCATTCTATTAGTCCATCTATACTGACCTCCATCAGGTTGCAAATTAAAACTAATTTTTATCTGCATCTACAGTACCTCTGAAAAAATATTTGGGCTTCTAGCTGTGTGTGGGACTTGTTGTATTAGTCCATCTATACTGACCTCCATCAGGTTGCAAACTGAATATATTTTTTTCTGTATCTACCTCTGAAAAAATATTTGGGCTTCTAGCTGTGTGTGGGTCTTGTTCTATAAATCCATCTATACTGACCTCCATCAGGTTGCAAACTGAATATAATTTTTTTCTGCATCTAGCTCTGAAAAAATATTTGGCCTTCTAGCAGTGTGTCGGACTTTCTCTATTAGTCCATCTATACTGACCTCCATCAGGTTGCAAATTAAAAATAATTTGTATCTGCATCTACAGTACCTCTGAAAAAATATTTGGGCTTCTAGCTGTGTGTGGGACTTGTTGTATTAGTCCATCTATACTGACCTCCATCAGGTTGCAAACTGAATATATTTTTTTCTGCATCTACCTCTGAAAAAATATTTGGGCTTCTAGCTGTGTGTGGGTCTTGTTCTATAAATCCATCTATACTGACCTCCATCAGGTTGCAAACTGAATATAATTTTTTTCTGCATCTAGCTCTGAAAAAATATTTGGCCTTCTAGCAGTGTGTCGGACTTTCTCTATTAGTCCATCTATACTGACCTCCATCAGGTTGCAAATTAAAAATAATTTGTATCTGCATCTACAGTACCTCTGAAAAAATATTTGGGCTTCTAGCTGTGTGTGGGACTTGTTGTATTAGTCCATCTATACTGACCTCCATCAGGTTGCAAATTAAAAATAATTTTTATCTGCATCTACAGTACCTCTGAAAAAATATTTGGGCTTCTAGCTGTGTGTGGGACTTGTTGTATTAGTCCATCTATACTGACCTCCATCAGGTTGCAAACTGAATATAATTTTTTTCTGCATCTAGCTCTGAAAAAATATTTGGCCTTCTAGCAGTGTGTGGGACTTTCTCTATTAGTCCATCTATACTGACCTCCATCAGGTTGCAAACTGAATATATTTTTTTCTGCATCTACCTCTAAAAAAATATTTGGCCTTCTAGCAGTGTGTCGGACTTTCTCTATTAGTCCATCTATACTGACCTCCATCAGGTTGCAAACTGAATATATTTTTTTCTGCATCTACCTCTGAAAAAATATTTGGGCTTCTAGCTGTGTGTGGGACTTGTTGTATTAGTCCATCTATACTGACCTCCATCAGGTTGCAAATTAAAAATAATTTGTATCTGCATCTACAGTACCTCTGAAAAAATATTTGGGCTTCTAGCTGTGTGTGGGACTTGTTGTATTAGTCCATCTATACTGACCTCCATCAGGTTGCAAATTAAAAATAATTTTTATCTGCATCTACAGTACCTCTGAAAAAATATTTGGGCTTCTAGCTGTGTGTGGGACTTGTTGTATTAGTCCATCTATACTGACCTCCATCAGGTTGCAAACTGAATATATTTTTTTCTGCATCTACCTCTGAAAAAATATTGGGCTTCTAGCTGTGTGTGGGTCTTGTTCTATTAATCCATCTATACTGACCTCCATCAGGTTGCAAACTGAATATAATTTTTTTCTGCATCCAGCTCTGAAAAAATATTTGGCCTTCTAGCAGTGTGTCGGACTTTCTCTATTAGTCCATCTATACTGACCTCCATCAGGTTGCAAATTAAAAATAATTTTTATCTGCATCTACAGTACCTCTGAAAAAATATTTGGGCTTCTAGCTGTGTGTGGGACTTGTTGTATTAGTCCATCTATACTGACCTCCATCAGGTTGCAAATTAAAAATAATTTGTATCTGCATCTACAGTACCTCTGAAAAAATATTTGGGCTTCTAGCTGTGTGTGGGACTTGTTGTATTAGTCCATCTATACTGACCTCCATCAGGTTGCAAACTGAATATATTTTTTTCTGCATCTACCTCTGAAAAAATATTTGGGCTTCTAGCTGTGTGTGGGACTTGTTGTATTAGTCCATCTATACTGACCTCCATCAGGTTGCAAATTAAAAATAATTTGTATCTGCATCTACAGTACCTCTGAAAAAATATTTGGGCTTCTAGCTGTGTGTGGGACTTGTTGTATTAGTCCATCTATACTGACCTCCATCAGGTTGCAAATTAAAAATAATTTTTATCTGCATCTACAGTACCTCTGAAAAAATATTTGGGCTTCTAGCTGTGTGTGGGACTTGTTGTATTAGTCCATCTATACTGACCTCCATCAGGTTGCAAACTGAATATATTTTTTTCTGCATCTACCTCTGAAAAAATATTTGGGCTTCTAGCTGTGTGTGGGTCTTGTTCTATAAATCCATCTATACTGACCTCCATCAGGTTGCAAACTGAATATAATTTTTTTCTGCATCTAGCTCTGAAAAAATATTTGGCCTTCTAGCAGTGTGTCAGACTTTCTCTATTAGTCCATCTATACTGACCTCCATCAGGTTGCAAATTAAAAATAATTTTTATCTGCATCTACAGTACCTCTGAAAAAATATTTGGGCTTCTAGCTGTGTGTGGGACTTGTTGTATTAGTCCATCTATACTGACCTCCATCAGGTTGCAAACTGAATATATTTTTTTCTGCATCTACCTCTGAAAAAATATTTGGGCTTCTAGCTGTGTGTGGGACTTGTTCTATTAATCCATCTATACTGACCTCCATCAGGTTGCAAACTGAATATAATTTTTTTCTGCATCTAGCTCTGAAAAAATATTTGGCCTTCTAGCAGTGTGTCGGACTTTCTCTATTAGTCCATCTATACTGACCTCCATCAGGTTGCAAATTAAAAATAATTTGTATCTGCATCTACAGTACCTCTGAAAAAATATTTGGGCTTCTAGCTGTGTGTGGGACTTGTTGTATTAGTCCATCTATACTGACCTCCATCAGGTTGCAAATTAAAAATAATTTTTATCTGCATCTACAGTACCTCTGAAAAAATATTTGGGCTTCTAGCTGTGTGTGGGACTTGTTGTATTAGTCCATCTATACTGACCTCCATCAGGTTGCAAACTGAATATAATTTTTTTCTGCATCTAGCTCTGAAAAAATATTTGGCCTTCTAGCAGTGTGTGGGACTTTCTCTATTACTCCATCTATACTGACCTCCATCAGGTTGCAAACTGAATATATTTCTTTCTGCATCTACCTCTGAAAAAATATTTGGCCTTCTAGCAGTGTGTCGGACTTTCTCTATTAGTCCATCTATACTGACCTCAATCAGGTTGCAAACTGAATATATTTTTTTCTGCATCTACCTCTGAAAAAATATTTGGGCTTCTAGCTGTGTGTGGGACTTGTTGTATTAGTCCATCTATACTGACCTCCATCAGGTTGCAAATTAAAAATAATTTGTATCTGCATCTACAGTACCTCTGAAAAAATATCTGGGCTTCTAGCTGTGTGTGGGACTTGTTGTATTAGTCCATCTATACTGACCTCCATCAGGTTGCAAATTAAAAATAATTTTTATCTGCATCTACAGTACCTCTGAAAAAATATTTGGGCTTCTAGCTGTGTGTGGGACTTGTTGTATTAGTCCATCTATACTGACCTCCATCAGGTTGCAAACTGAATATATTTTTTTCTGCATCTACCTCTGAAAAAATATTGGGCTTCTAGCTGTGTGTGGGTCTTGTTCTATTAATCCATCTATACTGACCTCCATCAGGTTGCAAACTGAATATAATTTTTTTCTGCATCTAGCTCTGAAAAAATATTTGGCCTTCTAGCAGTGTGTCGGACTTTCTCTATTAGTCCATCTATACTGACCTCCATCAGGTTGCAAATTAAAAATAAATTTTATCTGCATCTACAGTACCTCTGAAAAAATATTTGGGCTTCTAGCTGTGTGTGGGACTTGTTGTATTAGTCCATCTATACTGACCTCCATCAGGTTGCAAACTGAATATATTTTTTTCTGCATCTACCTCTGAAAAAATATTTGGGCTTCTAGCTGTGTGTGGGACTTGTTGTATTAGTCCATCTATACTGACCTCCATCAGGTTGCAAACTGAATATATTTTTTTCTACATCTACCTCTGAAAAAATATTGGGCTTCTAGCTGTGTGTGGGTCTTGTTCTATTAATCCATCTATACTGACCTCCATCAGGTTGCAAACTGAATATAATTTTTTTCTGCATCTAGCTCTGAAAAAATATTTGGCCTTCTAGCAGTGTGTGGGACTTTCTCTATTAGTCCATCTATACTGACCTCCATCAGGTTGCAAATTAAAAATCATTTTTATCTGCATCTACAGTACCTCTGAAAAAATATTTGGGCTTCTAGCTGTGTGTGGGACTTGTTGTATTAGTCCATCTATACTGACCTCCATCAGGTTGCAAATTAAAAATAATTTGTATCTGCATCTACAGTACCTCTGAAAAAATATTTGGGCTTCTAGCTGTGTGTGGGACTTGTTGTATTAGTCCATCTATACTGACCTCCATCAGGTTGCAAACTGAATATATTTTTTTCTGCATCTACCTCTGAAAAAATATTGGGCTTCTAGCTGTGTGTGGGACTTGTTGTATTAGTCCATCTATACTGACCTCCATCAGGTTGCAAACTGAATATATTTTTTTCTGCATCTACCTCTGAAAAAATATTGGGCTTCTAGCTGTGTGTGGGTCTTGTTCTATTAATCCATCTATACAGACCTCCATCAGGTTGCAAACTGAATATAATTTTTTTCTGCATCTACCTCTGAAAAAATATTTGGCCTTGTAGCAGTGTGTCGGACTTTCTCTATTAGTCCATCTATACTGACCTCCATCAGGTTTAAACTGAATATATTTTTTTCTGCATCTAACCCAGCCAATAGTTTTGGCCTAATACCACAGTTTGGCCACTCAGCTCTGCTCGGTTACCATCCATTGTTTTTTTGTGCAAACAACTCCAGAGTTGTGAATTAGTTAACCACCAAAATGAGTGGAAAAAGGCCTGCTGCTGGTGGAAAGGGGAATAGGCGTGTTGGGAAGGGGAAAAAAGGTTGTGTCCGTGGGGTAGGTGTTAAAGCAACAGTAACATCTGCAGAAGAAAGACCATCTTCCAGCCAAACTAAAATGTCTACTTCTTTTAGCGGACAATGTGATAAGATCCCTTTCTTACGGCCACGCCAATCGCTACAAATTCCAGATGAGGCACAAAAACAGCAGGTGCTTCAACGGATATCAAGTGCTCCTTTAAGTGGGCTCTCCTCCACATCAACTTCAACATCACAAATACTCCAGTCCTCAAAGGTGTCACCCAAATCGCACTTGCTTCCTCACAGCTCCCAAATCTCCAGCTGCCCGTCTGAGTATGAGGTAGAACACATGGTTGAGTCTGCAGAGCTGTTTACTCATACTATAGCCTGGGAATCAGAGGTCGACTCCAGCGCTTCTGTGAATCCAGACGAGGAAATGATCTGCACTGATGCCCAGAATCTTTATGAATCGGATCCAGGACCAGACGCAGAAGGTTCTGACCATAATGTAGACCCTCATTCCCAAACTGTAACTCCTGTTGGTGGAGACAATGAGGAAGACGATGATAAGACTCAAATACCTGATTGGAGCGACAACTTTAGTTTTTTGTCAGGGCAGGAACAGGTTGGCTCTGAGGACGACGGGTGTGATAACACACAGGGTGATGATGATGAGGTTGGAGATCCCACTTACTGTCAACCCACAGTCAGCCAAGAGATGAGGTCAGCAGAGGAGGTGGAGGAAGATGCTAGTGACGACGAGGTCAGGTTGCGCCTTCCTGGACAGAGACGTAGTACTGGAAGCACGTCAACAACTGCATCCTCAAACACAACTCTGCCTCTCACCACAAGTCGTGGTGGCTCTTCAGGTCGCATGGGTGCTAAGCCTTGCATAGCCTGGGCATTTTTTCAGATCGATAAAGATGACCCAACTCGTGTTATCTGTAACATTTGTCAGCAAAAGCTAAGTAGAGGCCAAAAAATACATAGTTTGAGTACTTCATGCATGAACCGGCACATGGACATGAAGCATAAGTTGCAGTGGGAAGCTCAGTGTGCTACAATGCGGCCTAGCCGGCCGGGCCAACCACCGTCTGCCATATCTTGTGCATCCGCGGCCTCTTCATCCTCTGTGACTGGGGGGACAGCAGTCACACCTGTTTTGGGGCGCAGACCTGCCACCTCTTTACCCGCAACAGCCAGCGTGATTGGCAGGTCATCATTTTCTTTGGAGGTGGTAACAGCAGCTGGTGTTGAGCGCTGTCCGACATCGATAGCACCACCTTTGGATCAAGGCAACCTAACATGTCCGCCTGCATCTTCCTCACAGACCGGCAGTTTGCCGGGGACACCCTTATCAACCCCGTCTAAGCCCAATAGCCAGCCCTCGGTCCCTCAGGTGTGGACAAGTAAAAGACCATTTCCTCCTAGCCATGAGAAAGCTAAGAGGTTGAATTTCACCATCTGCAAGCTCTTGGCTACAGAAATGCTGCCTTTCCGCCTGGTGGACACAGAGGATTTTCGAGACCTTATGTCCGTCGCAGTGCCCCAGTACCAGATGCCCAGTCGGCACTACTTCTCAAAGAAAGGTGTGCCTGCGCTCCACCAGCATGTCGCACACAACATCACCGCTTCTTTGAGAAACTCTGTGTGTGACAGGGTGCATTTCACCACAGACACTTGGACGAGTAGGCATGGACAGGGGCGTTACATGTCGCTGACTGGGCACTGGGTAACTATGGTGACAGCAGGACAAGGGGCTGCTGTCCAAGTCTTGCCGTCCCCACGAGTTGTGCGTCAATCCTCTTTATCTCAAAGTTCCTCCACTGCTTCTGCCTCCTCAACCTCCTCTCGGTCTTCCACCTGCACCCAAAGCCTGTCTGGTCATGCCACAAGCTTTCTAACTGCGCAGAAGGGATCCTGCACACCTCCTTACTATGCTGGCAGTAGGGCTCAACGTCATCAGGCGGTTTTTACATTGAAATGTCTGGGAAATGTGAGTCACACAGCTGAGGAGTTGTGGTCAGCTCTGGAGAACCAATTTCATGAATGGTTGTCTCCACTGGACCTGAAACCAGGGAAGGCCGTGTGCGACAATGCTGCAAACCTGGGTGCGGCCCTTCGCCGGGGCAATGTCACACACGTGCCTTGTATGGCTCACGTGTTGAACCTGGTTGTCCAGCAATTTTTAGCCCACTATCCCAGACTAGATGGCCTTCTGCAGAGGGCACGGTCGCTGTGTGCTCACTTCCGCCGTTCGCATCCCGCAGCTCAGCGACTTACATCTCTACAGAAGTCATTGGGCCTGCCACTTCACCGGCTAAAATGCGATGTGCCTACCCGGTGGAATTCAACTCTGCACATGTTGCAGCGACTGTGGCAGCACCGACAAGCCCTGGTGCAATACGTTCTGACGTATAGCCTGGGCCAACGAGATTCAGAGGTGGGGCAAATCACGCTGGAGGAGTGGTCTCAGATCAGGGACCTATGCACCCTTCTGCACAGTTTTGAAATGGCGACGAAGATGTTTAGTGCTGACGATGCCATTATCAGCATGACTATTCCGGTGATTTACATGCTGGAGCACATGTTAAACAGAATTCGGAGTCAGGTGGTGGCACAAGAGGAGGTGGAGGAAGTAGAGGAGGAGGAGTTGTATGCGGAAGGGCTAACATCTGCAAGGTCCAGACGGTCGGCAGCACCAAGGCGGCAGGCATGTGAGGGTGGGGGAGATGGTTTTACCAGGGCGCATGGTAGCAGCCAAACTAGTGAGGAAGGTGCAGGAGCCCAGGAAGAAGTGGAGGACAAACTGATGGAAGACTCATCAGATGAGGGAGACCTTGATCACATTTCTGTTGTGCGAGGTTGGAGGGAGAGGACAGAGGAAGGAAGCATGATTGTTACCTCGCCACCAACACAACAGGGACTTGGTGCTCCTGGATGCGCAACACACATGAGTGCCTTCTTGCTGCACTACCTGCAACATGACCCTCGAATTGTGAGAATTAGAAATAATCCTGACTACTGGGTTGCCACACTGTTAGATCCCCGGTACAAAAGTAAATTTGCAGAAATTATTCCTGCCATAGAAAGGGATGCACGCATGCAGGAGTATCAGCAGAGACTGTTGCAGAATCTTACATGTGCTTTTCCACAAAATACCAGTGGTGCACGTAGTGAATCTCACAGTTCCAACTTGCCAACCGTGGGACCGTCAAGTGTTCAGCACTCAAACCGTAACAGAACCACAGTATCTGCTGGTAACATCAATTTTGCGGAATCATTTCACCACTTTTTTAGCCCATCCTTTGCAAGGCCACAGGAGACAAGAAGTCTGACACATAGTCAACGCCTAGAGACGATGGTACAGGAGTATCTCCAAGTAAACATTGAAGCCACGACTGTGTCACTGGACCCTTGCTCTTTTTGGGCTTCCAATCTGGATAAATGGCCGGAGCTAGCCACTCCTTGGAGATCTTGTCATGCCCCGCAGCCAGCGTTCTGTCTGAACGTGTGTTCAGCGCTACTGGTGGTGTGCTGACAGATAAGCGCACGCGGCTCTCCACTGATAATGTAGACAGACTCACGTTCATAAAGATGAACAAATCATGGATCCGAAACGACTTTTCTACCCCTGTGTCATCCTGGGGAGAGTAAAAGCTTGATGATTGGTTAAAATCACCCTACCAACCGTTTTAAGCTTTCAAATTACTAATCATGTTTATCTGTATCTTGACTGGAAAATAATTTGGGCTTTGTAGCAGTGTGCAGCACTGAGCCTATTAGGCCATCTATAATAAGCTCCACCAGATTTAAAATTAAAAATAATTTTTAGCTGCATCTAGCCTGGAAAATAATTTTGGGGCTCCGAGATGCGCAAGACACATAAGTGCCTTCTTGCTGCACTACCTGCAGCATGACCCTCATATTGTCAGAATTCGAAGTAATCATGACTACTGGGTTGCCACACTCTTAGATCCCCCAAACTTTTCAATCAACCTTTTCATTTTAATAAAGACCAAAAAAATGGTCATTTTTGAAATTATAAGCATTAGCAGGTTGTTAGAAACTGAAATCAAACAGTTTTCAACTCAAAACTTTATTCTAGGTGATGTTACATTTTCACATAGGACCCCTTGTTCGAAAGGAGCTTCTGAACTCTCTCGTCCATTGAATTTGTCAGGTTTTGGATGGTTTCTGCTTCAATTGTTTTGCATGAGGACAGAATACCCTCCCAGAGCTGTTGCTTAGATGTGAACTGCCTCCCGCCATCATAGACACTCCTTTTAATGATGCTCCAAAGGTTCTGAATGGGGTAGAGGTCAGGGGAGCATGGGGGTCACACCATAAGTTTGTCCCCTTTTATGCCCATATCAGCCAGAGATGCAGATGTTTTATGTGCAGCATGAGATGGTGCATTATCATGCAGAAAAATGATCTTGCTGTGAAATACACGGTTCTTCTTCTTGAACCATGGCAGGAAGTGCTGTTTGAGAAAATCCACATACATTATGGAGTTCATCTTTAGCGCCTTCAGGGATCCTAAAGGGGCCGACAATCTCTCTCCCCATGATTCCAGCCCAAAACATTACTCCACCTCCTCCTTGTTGGCGCTGTAGCCGTGTTTGCGTGGGGTGTCCATCAACCAGCCATCCTCCACTCCATCCATCTGGACCATCGAGCGCTGCATGGCACTCATCCGTGAACAAAACAGTTTTGAAATCAGTCTTCATGTAATGTTTGGCCCACTGGAGCCGTTTCTGCTTGTGTGAAGTGGATAGAGGAGGTCGACAGGATGGCGTATGCACAGCTGCAAACCTCTGAAGGACCCTGCATCTTGTTGTTCGGGGGACGTTGGAGGCACAAGCAGCTTCAAAAACTTGTCTGCTGCTATGACAAGGCTTTTTTGCCGCTGCTCTTTCAACCTGACGTAATTGCCTGTAGGAAAGAGTCCTCAATTTGCCCTTATCAGCACGCACACGTGTGTACTGTGAATCAGCTACATACTTCTTGATTGCCAAGACACTTCATCCTGATCATCGCACAATGTTGATTGTAGTCATGCCTTGACCTAAACACTCCACAATTTGTTGCTTCTCAGCAGCCGACACATCCTTTTTCTTTCCCATTTTGGCAGAAAATGTAGGCTGCTGAATAATGTGAGAGAGCCTTCTTAAGTAGTCTTGCCTTTCATTGGACACACCTGCCAAACTAATTAGCACTGGTGTCTGCAATTGCTTACAGTGATATAAAGAGCCCTGACACACATCACCATCAATGAGTTTAACTGACAAACAAACAAATTTTTCCCTTATCACTCCTAAACACTTTTTGCATAATAATTTGGAACACAGTGTACATGTGCTTTTCCACAAAACACCAGTGGTTCACGTAGTGAATCTTACAGTTCTAACTTGCCAACCGTGGTCTGTATGGAGTTGTTCAATAAAGGGCCCAAAATTAAGATAACATAGATGGGAGAGGTCTCTATGAATAGGAATTCCTAAGTATTTGATACCCTGTGAGGGCCAGGCAAAGGGAAAGTTGGACTGGATGGAATCCTATATGGATTTGGGGAGGGAGACATCGAGGGCCTCAGACTTCGCTGCATTGATTTTAAAATTTGACCATGTAACAAAGTGATCTATTTCAGCCATAACAGCATGGATGGATATATGTGATTGAGTGATATATACTAGGACATCATCAGCAAATAGAGAGCACTTGTACTCGGTGCCTCCCACCTCAATCCATCTAATATTGGGGTTATGGCGAATTGATGAGAGCAGGTGCTCCGTCACTAGGATGTATAAGAGAGGGGACAGAGAACATCCCTGCCTTGTCCCATTGGTGATTGTGAAAGGTGATGAAAATGTTCTGACGCGCCCCTTGGGCCTTGGGACACCCGGAGCCGGACCCTTTTTGGTGGATGCTGGTGGTTGTAGTCTCCGTGGCGGCAACCCGGTTCCGTGGCTCAGGGCGGTCAAACCAGTGGCGGAACTATTTATGTGGTTTTGATGTTTAAATGTCCGACTACGCCACCCGTGGATTGCGGTCAGAGTGAACCGCCGCTCCAGGGCAGACCGCTGAGGCTGGTGTTGTGGGTGCAGCAGAGCGTAGCATAACTCCCCACGGGAGGAGTATAGCCTCAGGGCAGTGTATGCGGAGGATGGGGGTGATGGTGCAGGGCAGCAGCAGTAATGACACGGAGTCAGTGATGCAGTCCAGGGCCTTTACTCACAGTTCTTATTATCCAGACCACGTCTGCAGGTAACGGCTGCCCACGTCGTACTGTGCTCACCAGGTGAGGGGCTCAGACAACTCCCAGATAACTTTGGAGCGCTTCACAGGACCCCCTTTGTGTGTCCTTTATCTGGCCTTTCTTACCAACCCTTCTGTCCGGCTGCCTCGGGCCTCCTCTTGGTAAACTTGGCGCCAGTTTCCCTGACCCTATGTGGTGCCTTCCTAGCGGGTGTAGCGAGGGGCTGCGCCACATAAAATGTCACAGCCTCCTGTTTCTAGCTGAGGGTCGTTTCCTGCCTCCACTAGTTTCGGGGACCGGTCTCCCCCTTTGGCCTGACCCCTCCACGCAGGTGGATTCTGGCGTGCGGTGGCGACTCGCCCGTCCGCACCCCTGAGATCCCTTCGTTCCTCGTTCCTGGAGCCTTCTCCGCTCCTCTTCCTTCCTTCTCCCTCTTCCAGGCCTGGGCCTCTGTTACTAGGCCCGCCTCCGGAGCAGAGCTCATGCAGAGCCCCTGCTCCCTGCCACTTCTGCTCAGACTTCTCTGCACTGAACTAAGATGGTGCCCACCTTTTATACTCCCTTCTCAATGCACCCAGGAACTGCTTCCTCCCTGCTCCTGCACTACAGGGTTCCCCTTCCTCAGTGTTCCCTCCCCCCACTCCAGCCAGGGACAGGGACTGTCGTGCCCATCTCAGGGGCATATTGGTCGCCTTGCCCCACGACAATGTGGTGTAATGCATGCAGGTGTCGGGTCCTGATCCACACTACATCCTTACCTGAGAGTGAGATATCACACCTCTGGGTGAGGTGCAATACCTCTGTAGCAACCGAGCCCTCAGGGTGCTACAGTTCCATTTATCTTCAGCCTAGGTGACATATTGCGATACAGGGCCGTGATTTTGGCTATAAAAGGGTCCCCTAGACCCCTACCCCAAGCTTTTTAAGAGAATCATATATGGCGTGCCAGGAGACTCTATGGAATGCTTTCTCAGCATCCAACGAGAGTATCTAATTACAAATTTTTAACTGCATCTAGCCCAGGAAATACTTTGTGCCTAGTAGCAGGGTCTGCTAGTCAGCGGATTATCCCGGCTGTTAAGCAAGCTACACCACCTGTAGTTTGGACACTTCATTTTTTCAAAGGAAATGCTTCGGGACCACGGGATACTCAGTGAAGAGCATCAGGAGGCACCCCAAGGCATAGGGGCTGGGACTGGCAGTAGGATGCCTTGCGGTGGACAGCCGAGCTCGATCCTTATAAAAGCTTTTTAACTGCAGCAGCTTTAGTGGACGCTACTGGAGCTGGAATTATGCGGCTGCTGGCATGAGACTTGTCCTCCAATAGATCCTTGTAAATGGATTTAAAGTGTATTCATTCAAATTAGAGAGACAATTTAAATTAAAAAGCTTAGAGCTGCCTCCACCACAGGGGGGCTCGCTCGACCCACCAGCGGACAGGCACCAGTATTGGGAGAGGGGGGCTGGCCATCAGGGTTCACCGCGGCTCTGGCACAAACCCGGCGACACGGAGGTGGCACGGGCAGGAGCGGAGTGGCCGTGTCGGCTTCTCACTTTTTGGATTTTAGAAGGGCATGACATGCCTATATCTGTGTCTCCCCCTCCTTTTACTCCTCCACCTCTTTTATTTTCACATGACTATATGTACTTGTCACTTTTCCATGTGTTAGTTATGTCTTCTGAGCAGTTTGTCAGCTTTTGGACACCTTTGAAGGTGTTTTCTATGTGTTTCTATGTGTTTTTGTTTGCCTGCCATTGGTTTTAACGGTGTTCGAAGGTGTTCGACGAACAGTTCGACGAACAGTTCGGCGAACAGTTCGGCGAACACACGGGTGTTCGACGAACCGAACCGAACTCGAACACTATGGGGGTGGCTCAACACTACTCATAATGCACATAAACAATGAGAACAGAGAGTTTTTATAAACGGTATTAAAAGATTACGTTTTACAGTGGTGGCCAAAAGTATTGGCACCCCTGCAATTCTGTCAGATAATACTCAGTTTCTTCCTGAAAATGATTGCAATCACAAATTCTTTGGTATTATTATCTTCATTTAATTTGCTTGCAAGGAAAAAACACAAAAGAGAATGAAGCAAAGATCAAATCATTGATCATTTCACACAAAACACCAAAAATGGGCCAGACAAAAGTATTGGCACCCTCAGTCTAATACTTAGTTGCACAACCTTTAGCTAAAATAACTGCGAACAACCGCTTCCGGTAACCATCAATGAGTTTCTTACAATGCTCTGCTAGAACTGTAGACCATTCTTCTTTGGCAAACTGCTCCAGGTCCCTGATATTTGAAGGGTGCCTTCTCCAAACTGCCATTTTGAGATCTCTCCACAGGTGTTCTATGGGATTCAGGTCTGGACTCATTGCTGGCCACCTTAGAAGTCTCCAGTGCTTTCTCTCAAACCATTTTATAGTGCTTTTGGAAGTGTGTTTTGGGTCATTGTCCTGCTGGAAGACCCATGACCTCTGAGGGAGACCCAGCTTTCTCACACTGGGCCCTACATTATGCTGCAAAATTTGTTGGTAGTCTTCAGACTTCATAATGCCATTATCTTCATTTAATTTGCCTTCAATGAAAAAGCAAAAAAAGGGATTGTCCTAAAGCCAAATTGGATACAATTCCACACCAAACCTAAAAAAGGGGGTGGACAAAAGTATTGGCACTGTTTGAAAAATCATGTGATGCTTCTCTAATTCGTGTAATTAACAGCACCTGTAACTTACCTGTGGCACCTAACAGGTGTTGGCAATAACTAAATCACACTTGCAGCCAGTTAACATGGATTAAAGTTGACTCAACCTCTGTCCTGTGTCCTTGTGTGTACCACATTGAGCATGGAGAAAAGAAAGAAGACCAAAGAACTGTCTGAGGACTTGAGAAACCAAATTGTGAGGAAGCATGAGCAATCTCAAGGCTACAAGTCCATCTCCAAAGACCTGAATGTTCCTGTGTCTTCCGTGCGCCGTGTCATCAAGAAGTTTAAAGCCCATGGCACTGTGGCTAACCTCCCTAGATGTGGACGGAAAAGAAAAATTGCCGAGAGATTTCAACGCAAGATTGTGCTGATGGTGGATAAAGAACCTCGACTAACATCCAAACAAGTTCAAGCTGCCCTGCAGTCCGAGGGTACAACAGTGTCAACCCGTACTATCCGTCGGCGTCTGAATGAAAAGGGACTGTATGGTAGGATACCCAGGAAGACCCCACTTCTTACCCCGAGACATAAAAAAGCCAGGCTGGAGTTTGCCAAAACTTACCTGAGAAAGCCTAAAACGTTTTGGAAGAATGTTCTCGGGTCAGATGAGACAAAAGTAGAGCTTTTTGGGAAAAAGCATCAACATAGAGTGTACAGGAAAAAAAAGAGGCATTCAAAGAAAAGAACACGGTCCCTACAGTCAAACATGGCGGAGGTTCCCTGATGTTTTGGGGTTGCTATGCTGCCTCTGGCACTGGACTGCTTGACTGTGTGCATGGCATTATGAAGTCTGAAGACTACCAACAAATTTTGCAGCATAATGTAGGGCCCAGTGTGAGAAAGCTGGGTCTCCCTCAGAGGTCATGGGTCTTCCAGCAGGACAATGACCCAAAACACACTTCCAAAAGCACTATAAAATGGTTTGAGAGAAAGCACTGGAGACTTCTAAGGTGGCCAGCAATGAGTCCAGACCTGAATCCCATAGAACACCTGTGGAGAGATCTCAAAATGGCAGTTTGGAGAAGGCACCCTTCAAATATCAGGGACCTGGAGCAGTTTGCCAAAGAAGAATGGTCTACAATTCCAGCAGAGCATTGTAAGAAACTCATTGATGGTTTTCGGAAGCGGTTGTTCGCAGTTATTTTGGCTAAAGGTTGTGCAACCAAGTATTAGGCTGAGGGTGCCAATACTTTTGTCTGGCCCTTTTTTGGAGTTTTGTGTGAAATGATCAATGATTTGATTTTTGCTTCATTCTCTTTTGTGTTTTTTCCTTGCAAGCAAATTAAATGAAGATAATAATACCAAAGAATTTGTGATTGCAATCATTTTCAGGAAGAAACTGAGTATTATCTGACAGAATTGCAGGGGTGCCAATACTTTTGGCCACCACTGTATTATATCATGTTTAAAATAGAAAGGTATACATACAAAAGTGAGAGTAAAAGTACATGAAGATGGCAGTAATAGTCACTGACATTGAGGCCAGTAATTCTGTTTATAGATAGAGCTCCTGTATCATATAACAGTAGATAAAGATACTTGTAACGTAGCTACATAATCAGGCAAAGGGTCGGGTCAGTTCACAGTACATATATAAATTGCTATTTGAAATAGACATAAATAATTACAGGTTGAACCCAACACATAGCCCATATGTTGCAGGGGTAATGCTACACATCAAAGCAAAGGTATCTATTTAGAAATTATATCATCCATGTTCTTACCACGTAAGGGACCAGATGAAAGTCAGTGACTGAAGGAGCGCAATGGCGGACCCCAACGCGCGTTTCGCGGCCCCCAGCAGCCGCTTTCTCAAGGGGAGTTAGGGGACGGATCTCTTAAGCGTCATAGTGTCGGTCACGTGTGGCCCCACGTGACCGATCACATGAGACGCAAGTAGGCGTGGCCCGATGCTCGTAAGCGGCGCATGCGTCACTGCCCTCCGTCCCAGACGCGCGTCCAGAGCCGTCAGGAGCCAGTGCGCAAGCGCGGGCGCGCGGCATGAGTTGTGCCCGAGCGCCCGCGCGTGCACCAGCCCCACTGAGACAGCCGAGCGCGCGCCCAGCAGGGGAGACAGCGAGGCAAGCGCACCGCATCGTGGTTCGCCAGCAGATATAGTAGATAAGACAGACATACTGTATATCATTGGGGGAAACAGAGCCAACAACAGTAATGTGTATGATTGAGTCATATAGCAGACATATTAATACAGCAATAAAAGATAATCATGTCTTGTCCAGTATTATGTTCCTGTTTCACACTGTGGATACTCAATCCTCCAATATTCAGAAAGGTTCTTATGTTGTCCGGGCCAATCGTAAATATATATGGGTCAAATAATGGAGATCCAATCCATAGGACATATAATAAAAACTGGAAAAGAGCATCAATTAATAAAAATATTAGAGACAAAATTCCCTAAATACAATGATTAAAAACAAAAAACGCCAGTTCGCAATATATATAGAGACCACGGGGGGGTTGATTTTTGAAAGCCCACAATGATTAAGGGTCAAAATAAAATCACAAAAAAGAAGAGAATGATAAGGACTCATTGAGGCCATTTGGTGATAGGGTGCCCAATCTGACGATCCATTTTGCCTCGGCTTGAGCCAAGGCTTTTTGCACATTACCACCTCGAGCACGGATCTTTAGGCACCTCGGGTCACAATTGTGAGCAGCCCTGAAGTGTCTCGGAATTGTTTTTAATTCAGTAACATCGGCCACTGTCCTGGCCGCACGAATATCCCACACATGCTCCCGCACACGTACCCAGAGTTCTCTGGATGTCAGTCCGATACAGACCAAAGAACAGTCACATGTGGCATAATAGATCACATTGTTAGTGCCACATGAGATGTAATGTCTAATATCGAATTGTCTTGTACCATCCGAGGACGTGAACGTGGTGCAGCGCAGGACATTGGTGCAGGCACGACAGTGGCCGCAGGGGAACATGCCCAAAGTAGGACCATGGGAGCCAAAGGGATTGGACATAGCTGGGATATAGTGACTGGAGACCAGAATATCCTTTAAGTTACTAGATCGCCTGGGGGTCATAAGGGGATAGTCCCCAAGAATAGGTCCCAGGGAGGTATCGGTCGTCAAGATATTAAAATGCTTCATCATAATACTTCTCATGTTCTCCCACTCGTGGTTGTAAGTAGATATATAGCATATCTTTTTCTGCCTATCACCCCTGTTAATTTGTTTGTTCGGATATAATAGGTGGTTTCTTGAGGTACGTCTGGCTCGGTCGTAACCCTGCTTAATACATCTTTTACTGTAACCACGTGCTTCGAATCTAGATTTCAGGTCAGTGGCATACTGTTCAAACTTGAGGTCTGAAGAGCAGATCCGCCTCGCCCTCAGGAATTGCCCGACTGGGACGGCCCTAATAGTAGTTGGATGATGTGCGCTGTTGGCATGAATAAGGGAATTGGTCGACGTAGGATGTCCGTCTGGAGGTGACCATGAGTGTCCACCTCGAGACAGACATCCAGGAACTCGATCCTGTGTGTGTCAAACTTGTACATCAGCCTAATTCCCCACATATTGGAATTTAGTTGCGCCATAAAACTCTCGAGCTGCTGCACCGAGCCACGCCAAAAAAACAAAATAACATCAATATAACGAAGCCAGCATAGCACATGGTCCGCGATCTCCGCGCCCTCGTCGCCAAAGATAAATAATGTCTATACCAAATGCATAGTCAGTACATCAGTAATACAATTGGGTGTTTATATATATCACATCATTGCACGAAATCAATAACTGATCATATAATTGCAGTCATAGTTATAACCAAACAATGCAATATCAACATGTACAGATTATTAAATAATTTGTGAAAATAGCATTAGGTATGATATGATTAGGCACTATAATAGTCATTTATCAAGCCTCATACACACCATGTGCCATATTAGTATGGAGACCTCACTGCCCAGCACTCCTACTTATTATAGATACTGCTATCTTTCGTGCAATAATCTGATATATGTAAACACCCAATTGTATTAATGATGTACTGACTATGCATTGGGTATAGACATTATTTATTATCAAGTTTCAATGGGATCATGTTGTAAAACTGACACAAACACTGACACACACGCTGACACTGACACACACACTCACACACAGCCTGCCTACATGCTGCCACCGCAGAATTCTGTCTGCCTGCCTGTCCCCGATCCCAGTGCACATGTGGCATGCTGTTGCTCTGCTCCAAAATTAAAGTGAGTGTGCAGTGTGTCACATGACCGGCATAAGGACCATGATTCACCCGGCGGCGGTTTAAAGGTATAGCGCTCATTTTCGGCCTCCGGGTGCATTAAGATCTCAACTGTTGCCCCTGAGTCCCGGTGAGTAGAGACAAAGAGTGGGGGGCCCGGGCTGGCTGGGGACACGGGGCCCACAGGCTCAGGCTGGCCAGGGCCCCCCCTTTTTCCTTCTGTCCAACAGGCCCTATACAGTAGTAAGGGCAGTAATGCCCTGATGGCGGCCATGCTACTAACCCATTGTTATGCGCTTCACAGAGGGACCCAGCAAGACTGGCACCAAATCAGCAAAGTTGTAGCCACAGATGCACTTGGCACAAGCTGCCCAGCTAGGCGAGTCCTTGAGGGTCGGAAGTTCTCTTCATCCAGCTCCCAGAGATGGAAGGGGGACTTAGGCAGAGGCCTTCCCAGGCCAAATGTCGCAGGGGAAGTGTAACCAAAATGGAAAGAGAGAAAACCCTGCTAAGATAGCAAAACCTTATGTCCGCACCACTCATCTCCAAGCACACAGGAAACTGCAATAAACAGCAAGGAACTGAGCAGGTAGCAGGAATATATAGCCCACCTAATGATCAGGTGTTGATTACCTCCCAATCATCCCCAGAAAGCCACACCCTGCTAGCTTCAACAGCAGGCTGGACAAAATGCCACAAATGCTTATTGCCAAACAAAGCAGCGTCCTGTTTTGCTTGGCAACCCTTAAAGACGGCATCCCATCTTCCCCTGGCAGAGAAGTCGGTGAGAGACACGGTGACCCGCGTCCTCACACTCCACAAGATTGGGACAGTTTCACAGCACAAGTGGTAACTCTGCCTCCAGGGTCAGGACAATGGCGGCGTTTGCGACCGCCACAATTCGTAACACCCATCCCTTCTGAATGCCCCTGTGTGCCGAATGCCTATTCCCCTTTTCAACCGACATCTATGTCCCAGATGTGCCACAGAATATCAACAAACACTCATTGGCTACAGCCTTCATAATTCAGAAGAGGGTTTTTTGAGTTTAGTTGTATGGCGCCCAGAAATATTTGATTGTTGTCCTGGGTACTCAGATGATTAATAAAATCTTGGTCAGCGGAAGCTGTACATACGGCTCTACCAATAAGAGAGGGGTATCGGGAGACTGGTGTTTTATTACATTATTTTAGACTAAACTGGGCCACGTGCACGGCCTCCGTTGATAGGGTGGCAATCTAACCAATTGCCCAGGGCTCCTATCCCTAAAAGTACCACCAAGGATAAAAAGCAGAAACTGCACTGATAATAGCAGTCCTGCATTATCAGTGCAGTTTTCGATGTTAAAAGTGTAGCAGGTTGTTCGGTGACATTTATCATTTGCTTTCATGTGACCAAAAAACCTGTAACCAGCAGGAGTCTGTAAGAACTCAACAAGGAGACAGGCTGGTAAGTTTTCTATAGTGTATTTATGTGCTCTGTGTATATACATATGTGTTTATGTGCTCTATGTGCATATACATAACTCACAACATTTAGAGAACAGAAATAGGGACAAATTATGTAGTGCACGTATCGTGCTGTGGCAATTTTGACCACACCCCTAGTCACACCATTTACCATTTCTTTCTACCCTAGTTGGACATGTACAAGGGGGCAGGATAGCAGAGAAGGACATTCAGAAGACCGCCTTGGACTGCAAGGCATAGACCCAAATCCAAGCCTGTCCCACTGAATCTTGGACGGTTGAGACCCATGGATTTAATTTTTTGTTAATTCGTTCATAGTTGTAACAACCATAACTTTCTCATTGTTACGTAAGCTTCACTATATGACGTCTTTCTTTTTTGTGTTTGTAAGGCCGCTGTGTTTTTTTTTTGTAAGTGCAATAACAATCTTCTCTGGTTATTTCATTTTTGCTGTATTTTGTTACACCTTTTCCCTAATTACTTGAAGAAAAGTTTTGATTCTGCACTTAAAAAAGCAACTACATTTTTTACACGCCCCCTGATGAAGCAAGGGTGAAACGTACATCGGAGCACAAGGGCCACATCCTACACAAGTCCACTGGGACATGTACGTTTACCTTGTCACTATTTTCCTGTACCTTAGACACATCAACATATGAATCAATTTTGTTTGAAACTTACATTAAGCAGTACATGAGAAGAAGTACTAAGTTTTTGTGCTGACAGAGCCAATCTGTGTGGCATGGAAATGATATTCATACATATGAATGTGATATTGTTTGTTAAGCTAGAACAAAAATATTAACCATCTTTGATTTCTCAATTGTGACAGTCATATTTAGGTGGTGTGTGGCCCTCCATTGTGGGCTCTCTGTTGAATTGACACTGTGTTTATATATATATATATATATATATATATATATATACATATATATATATATATATATATATATATATATATATATATACATATATATATATATATATATATATATACACATATATATATATATATATATATATATATATATATATATATATATATATACAGTACAGACCAAAAGTTTGGACACACCTTCTCATTTAAAGATTTTTCTGTATTTTCATGACTGTGAAAATTGTACATTCACACTGAAGGCATCAAAACTATGAATTAACACATGTGGAATTATATACTTAACAAAAAAGTGTGAAACAGCTGAAAATATGTCTTATATTCTAGGTTCTTCAAAGTAGCCACCTTTCGCTTTGATGACTGCTTTGCACACTCTTGGCATTCTCTTGATGAGCTTCAAGAGGTAGTCACCGGAAATGGTCTTCCAACAATCTTGAAGGAGTTCCCAGAGATGTTTAGCACTTGTTGGCCCTTTTGCCTTCACTCTGCGGTCCAGCTCACCCCAAACCATCTCGATTGGGTTCAGGTCTGGTGACTGGAGGCCAGGTCATCTGGCGTAGCACCCCATCACTCTCCTTCTTTGTCAAATAGCCCTTACACAGCCTGAAGGTGTGTTTGGGGTCATTGTCCTGTTGAAAAATAAATGATGGTCCAACTAAACGCAAACCGGATGGAATAGCATGCCGCTGCAAGATGCTGTGGTAGCCATGCTGGTTCAGTATGCCTTCAATTTTGAATAAATCCCCAACGGTGTCACCAGCAAAGCACCTCCACACCATCACACCTCCTCCTCCATGCTTCACGGTGGGAACCAGGCATGTAGAGTCCATCCGTTCACCTTTTCTGCGTCGCACAAAGACACGGTGGTTGGAACCAAAGATCTCAAATTTGAACTCATCAGACCAAAGCACAGATTTCCACTGGTCTAATGTCCATTCCTTGTGTTCTTTAGCCCAAACAAGTCTCTTCTGCTTGTTGCCTGTCCTTAGCAGTGGTTTTCTAGCAGCTATTTTACCATGAAGGCCAGCTGCACAAAGTCTCCTCTTAACAGTTGTTGTAGAGATGTGTCTGCTGCTAGAACTCTGTGTGGCATTGACCTGGTCTCTAATCTGAGCTGCTGTTAACCTGCGATTTCTGAGGCTGGTGACTCGAATAAACTTATCCTCAGAAGCAGTGGTGATTCTTGGTCTTGCTTTCCTGGGGCGGTCCTCACGTGAGCCAGTTTCTTTGTAGCGCTTGATGGTTTTTGCAACTGCACTTAGGGACACTTTCAAAGTTTGCCCAATTTTTCGGACTGACTGACCTTCATTACTTAAAGTAATGATGGCCACTCGTTTTTCTTTACTTAGCTGCTTTTTTCTTGCCATAATACAAATTCTAACAGTCTATTCAATAGGACTATCAGCTGTGTTTCCACCAGGCTTCTGCACAACACAACTGATGGTCCCAACTCGATTTATAAGGCAAGAAATCCCACTTATTAAACCTGACAGGGCACACCTGTGATGTGAAAACCATTTCCGGTGACTACCTCTTGAAGCTCATCAAGAGAATGCCAAGAGTGTGCAAAGCAGTCATCAAAGCAAAAGGTGGCTACTTTGAAGAACCTAGAATATAACACATATTTTCAGTTGTTTCACACTTTTTTGTTAAGTATATAATTCCACATGTGTTAATTCATAGTTTTGATGCCTTCAGTGTGAATGTACAATTTTCAAAGTAATGAAAATTCAGAAAAATCTTTAAATGAGAAGGTGTGTCCAAACTTTTGGTCTGTACTGTATATATATATATATATATATATATATATATATATATATATATATGCATTATTTAAATAAAGATATCAATTTGAGACATTAGGCACCCATTGTTTTTCTTGTGGTGGTATATATTTTTTACAGGGTCTCCACAGAAAACTATGGAAAGAAAAAAAGCACCAAAACTGCACAGTTCAGTAGCATGATTTCATGAAAACTCTGCCCACTGTGCATCTAAAGATGCTGTTGGACTGTGCGATTTTGATGCATTATTCTCTAAAAGCTTTTATGTCGAGCCTGAAAAAAATGCATGTAAAAAACACTTTAATTTTTAAGTGCAGAATCAAAGCTTTTCTGCACAATAAAACAGCATTAAAATTGTTGATTCGAAATCTGCAACAAAAACACATGAAATAAAGGGAAATGCAATAAAAAATTAAGCAAACCACAGACAAGATTGTTATTGACTAGTGTGATGTGGACACTTGCAAAAAACATGCAGATAAAAAGCAGCAGAAAAAAATGCCGAATTTACGGTACTTGTGAACAAAGCCTCAGCAATGCATTTTTATTACATTTTTGATGGGTTTAAGGGAGAAAAAAATATCACACCATTTTTTTAAAGCCGTTCACCAATCATCATAAACAACCTGTTCACTGTGTTATATGGATTGTTACACTTAACCCTTTCGCATCAGAGCCTGTTTTCGCTTTTGTGACAATGTAAGGTGCCTCAGCGAGGTAGTCGTGGGCGAGCTGTAGCCCCTGCTCGCTCTGGCACCCTACAGACAATACTTGTCCTCCCTCTAATGTGTGGCTGTGTATGTGGTGCTCTCCACTTACTTCAGACCATCCGATCGCAGTTGTCTCCAGGCATTTCTCTTCTGGGACCAGGGCAGCAATAAATTCAGAGGACACGAGGTTATTAACCATAACTGGGACTTTACTTGGGGAAGAGGAATATATACAATATTTGGGAATTGGATGTTTCGCCCCGAGCAGTTCGCCCCCAGCAATTCGCCCCCGAGTACATTTCGCCCCCGCACATTTCATCCTCAGCATTTGGCCCCAGTTCGCCCCCGGATGTTTCGCCCTGCGAAACGTCCGGGGGCGAGATGTGCGGGGGCGAATCTTCCTGGGGGAGAAATGATAGGGGCGAAATGTGCGGGGGCGAAATGTACCTGGGGTCGAACTGATGGGGGCGAACTGCTGGGGACAAATTGCTGGGGGCGAACTGCTGGGGGCAAAACTTCCTATAACCACAATATTTACAGGCAAATATAATGCATAAGGCCCGACAGGTTGTCATCTCCTTCACAGGCGCTGGAAACATCTTCAGCCCTGGTTCCCTCTTTAAGTGAAGCATCTGTATGACTTTATTCTCTAGCCCAAGAGAATCTTCCTCACCAGCGACAGTATATCCGGATCCGGATCCTATATCTCCCCCACCTCTTAGCCTGGAGTCCTATCTTCCTCTGCTGACTGCAGACTGAAAGTGCCCCGGGTCCTCAATACCTCCGTTGAGTTTCTCCGGCCGGCTAACAGGACTCTTGCGTAAGGAGTATAGTAGGCTGTCCGTAAGGTTCACTGTCCAAACTCTCACTTCACCTTTCTGCAAACTCACTACTCTTTGCCTAGAGTGCCCACCCTCTCTGGGCTGTCCTTTTACCCAATTAACTCTTCACTATCATCCTGCTAGTAGACTCTCACTAACAGCTGTACCCTACAGTGGCATCTTGTGGCTGGTTACAAGTACTGCAGCCCACAATGAATTATGTTAAACTAAGCTCCAGACACACTCAATGTCTGATCATAGCACTAAGTTCCCCCCCTACTCTACTGACTGGACCACTGCAGCTAACCCTTCAGCTTGGTCTAACAACAGTTCAGAGAGGTCTAACTCCAGGAACATTCTCTTTTAACTACATCAGTGCCAAATGAAGGCTACGTCCTTCCCCACTACTAAAACAAGGCCAATTTTTTCAATTCTGACCAGTGTCCCTTTATGAGGAAACAACTCTGGAACAGTTCAACGTATCCCAGTGATTCTGGGCTCGTTTTCTCTTGACATATTGTACTTCATTATAGTGGTAAAATGTATTTGAAAATTTGGTGAAAAATTAGAAAATTTAGCAATTTTCAAACTTTGAATTTTTATGCATAAAAATCAGAGAGTTATGTCACACAAAATAGTTAATAAATAACATTTCCCACATGTCTACTTTAGATCAGCACAATTTTTGAAACATAATTTTTTTTTGCTAGGACGTTATAAGGGTTTAAAGTTGATCAGCATTTCTTATTTTTTCAACAAAATGTACAAAACCATTTTTTACAGACCACATCACATTTGAAGTGACTTTGAGGGGTCTAAATGACAGAAAATACACAAAAGTGACACCATTCTAAAAACTGCACCCCTCACATTTCTCAAAACCACATTTAAGAAGTTTATTAATTCTTCAGGTGCTTCACAGGAATTAATGGAATGTGGAAGGAAAAAATTAAAGTTTAACCTATGCCCCAAAAAATGTCACTTAACCCCAAATTTTTCATTTTCAAAAGGGTAACAGGAGAAAATGCAACATAAAATTTGTTGTGCAATTTCTCCTGAGCATGCTGATACCCCATATGTGGTGGAAAACTGCTGTTTGGGCGCACGGCAGGGATCAGAAGGCAAGGAGCACTATTTGACTTTTGGAATGCAAAATTGGCTGTAATCGATAGTGGACATCAAGTGTTCCTGAAGTGTCTAAACAGTGGAAACCCCCACACGTGACCCCATTTTGGAAACTAGGTTCCTCAAGGAACTTATCTAGATGTGTGGTGAGCACCTTGAACTCTCAGGGGCTTCACAGAATTTTATAGTGTTGAGCCGTGAAAATAAAAAATCACATTTGTCCCACAAAAATGTTGTTTTAGCCCAAATTTTTTCATTTTCTCAAGAGTAACAAGAGAAAATGTAAGCAAAAATTTGTTGTGCAATTTTTCCTGAGTATGCCGATACCCAATATGTGGTGGAAAACTACTTGGGCGCACAGCAGGGCTCGGAAGGGAAGGAGTGCTATTTTGGCAAGAATAGGTTGTGGACACCATGTCACATTTGAAGAGCCCCTGACAAAACAGCAGAAACCCCCACAAGTATCCCTATTTTGTAAACTATACCTCTCAAGAAATTCATTTAGAGGAGTAGTGAGATTCACAAACTTGAATAACATTGGGCTGAGTAAATTAAATATTACTATTTTTTTCCTCTAAAATGTTGCTTTGGCCCCAAGTTTGCAATTTTCAAAAGGGGTAATAAGAGAAAAAGAACAGTACAATTTGTTACGCAATTTCTCCTGAGTACATCAATACCCCATAAGTGGTCGAAAACTACTTTTGAGGTACAGCTCAGTGCAGATTTTGCTGTTATGGTTTGCGGGTGTCATGTCACATTGGCAGAGCCCCTGAGGTTCCAGAACAGCAGTACTCCCACATAGGTGACCCCATTTTACAAACTACACCTCTCAATGAATTCATCTAGGGGTGCAATGATTATATTGACACCACATGTGCCTCACAGAAATTTATACCATTGGGCGGTGAAGAAAAAATAATTTAATTTTACCACAGAAAAATTGATTTAGCCCCAGATTTTACATTTTGCAGGGGACAATGAGCAAAAATGGTGCCAAAATGTGTCACACAATTTCTGCTGAACGTTGAAAGTGGCAATACTCCATAAGTGGCTGTACAGTACTGCTTAGCCATGCGGCGAGGCTTGGGAGGGAAGGAGCGCTATTTGACTCTCGGAAAACAAATTATTGTAGAATAGTTTGCAGACTCCATATACCGAGCCCCTAAGTGCTAAAAGAGCGTAATCCTCCCTCAAGTGATCCCATTTTGGAAATTACACCAGTACACTGTAGTGACCAGTACTTTGTAGTGACCAGTACATTATGCCCAGCTTGTGCTTCTGGAGACAAGCCCCCATAAATTAGGCAGGCTTTCATCGCTACATAAATGCCAAACATGTGGACGCTATATGTGGTTTAGACACACTGGAGCTCAGAAGGGACGGGACATTTGGATATGGGAGTGCAGAATTAGTTGGATTTCTTTTGGGGGAGCGAGTAGCCATAGCACTTCTCCAGAGCCTTTGTACTACCAGTAGCGTGGAAGCCCCCTATATATCCGTTGACAGATGATGGACCTGAGTGGGGACTTGCTTTTTTGTGGATTGATTTGAAGCTTTTTTGGCGGAATATTTTACATAATATTGGGGATAACATTTATCCTGTGCTCAACGCTGAGCACTTACATCGGGGCTTCCATGTAAATCTCCAAGTGACGTGATTCAGATGAAGCCCCTGAGGGATCCATTCACTATAATAAGACAGCCGAGTTACTCTGGACCCCTTCTGGCCTCTGTTTTCAGAAGTGCACAAAACTGGCCTGACCATGCTTTCCTGCAAGCTTCAAAAGATGGACACCGCCAGATCACAGGCCAGACGACGTCCACGGTGTCCCCATCTGTCTCATCATAGGGAATCTTTCACCTCGGGTTCCTTCTGAATCACGTATTTCAGATATTTACGCGGAAATACTGGTGTAAGCGCTCAGCGTAGAGTGCCGGATAAATGTGAGCTGAGCCTTACTGTGATCTTTGGGAGGCAGAACAAATCAACAGCAGGTGAAGAATTGGTTTTATTTATTTATACGCAGTTCCTCGTGCGATATAAGTGATTTAGTGACTTTATTCTTCGGGTCGGCGCGAATACAGCGATACCAGATTTATATCGTGCTTTTATGTTTGGCTGCTGTCACACACTAAAAAACGCTTTTTTTTGCATCGCCACATTTTGAGAGCTATAATTTTTCTATATTTCTGCCGACACAGTAATGTGAGGGCTTGTTTTTTGCAGGACGATTTGGCTTTTTTATTGCTATCGTTTACAGTCACGACATTTTTTGATCGCTTTCTATTCAGATTTTTGGCAGGCATAATGAACAAAAACCAGCAATTCAGGAATTGTTTTTTGATTTTTTTTTGTAATGCCATTCCATGTGTGGTAAAGTTGATAAGGCAGCTTTATTCTTCAGGTCAGTACGATTACAGCGAAATTACATTTATATAATTTTTTTATGTTTTGCCGCGTTTACAGAATAAAAACTATTTTATACAAAAAAGAATTGTTTTTGCATCGCTTTGTTCTGAGAGCTATAACTTTTTTAAATTTCCACTGACCTAACTGTATGGTGCCTTTTTTTTGGGAGGACAAGATGACGTTTTCAGCGGTACCATTTTTATTTCCATTTTACTTTTTGATCGCATTTTATTCCACTTTTTGTTTCGCGGTATGATGAAAAAGCATAGATTTTTGCTCCTTTTTTTTTTTTTTTTTTAAGGTGAGCACAGAAGGGGTTAACTAATGTGACAGTTTTATCAGATTTTTCCGGACGTGGCGATACCAAATATGTGTACTTTTTTGTTTTTACATAAATATACATATTTATTATTTAATATTTTTCCTTTTTTTCTTTTGGGATTTTTTTTAATAGTTTTAAAACATTTTTTAACTTTTTTTTTTTTTACTTTTTTACTTAGTCCCTGTCTGGGACTTCAATTTTTATTTTTCAGATCAATACATATGTATTGCAATGCATGAGACCTGACAGTTTTACACTGTCAGATCACCTGTTAAGACTCAGCTGCTGGGTGAGTCTGCCAGGCAGAGGCGGGCTGGGCCAGGTGGCGGAGGGGCAATTGCCCCCTAGGGCAGTCTTCCAGCAGTGGTTTTGGGCCGCTCGGCCGCCAGCCATTGCCTCGGCCGGGCGGCACCTGACGGCAATACTGCCCTGGCCATTCTCCTCTGCACGCGCCCTCCCATCAGGGCGCGCGGCCCGCTGGGAGAGCGCGCGGGCACGTGCTGAGGAGAGTGGCCGGTGGCCGCGGCTCTAGTGAAAGAGGGATGGCTCGTGGGCCCATAGGTAAGTAGGGATCAGCGATGGAATGGCAGGGGTGAGTATTTATTTATTTTTTTAATATGGGGCCATTATACTGTGAGGAGCACTATGCGGGGGCCATATATACAGTACAGAGCACTATGCGGGGCCATATATACAGTACGGAACACTATGCGGGGCCATGTATACAGTATGAAGCACTATGCGGGGCCATATATACAGTACGGAGCACTATGCAGGGCCATGTATACAGTACGGAACACTATGCGGGGCCATGTATACAGTATGAAGCAAAATGCGGGGCCATATATACAGTACGGAGCACTATGCAGGGCCATGTATACAGTATGAAGCACTATGCGGGGCCATATATACCGTACAGCGCACCATGCGGGGCCATGTATACGGTACGGAGGACTATGCGGGGCCATGTATACAGTACGGAACACTGTGCGGGGCCATGTATACAGTACGGAGCACTATGCGGGGCCATATATACAGTACGGAGCGCTATGCGGGGCCATATACAGTTATATGAAAAAGTTTGGGCACCCCTATTAATCTTAAGCTTAATGTTTTCTTAAAATTGGTGTTTTTGCAACAGCTATTTCAGTTTGATATATGTAATAACTGTTGGACACAGTAATGTTTCTGCCTTGAAATGAGGTTTATTGTACTAACAGAAAATGTGCATAAGTATGGGCACCTCACCAGAAAAGTGACATTAATATTTAGTAGATCCTCCTTTTGCAAAAATAACAGCCTCTAGTCGCTTCCTGTAGCTTTTAATGAGTTCCTGGATCCTGGATGAAGGTATTTTTGACCATTCCTCTTTACAAAACAATTCCAGTTCAGTTAAGTTTGATGGTCGCCGAGCATGGACAGCCCTCTTCAAATGATCCCACAGATGTTCAATAATATTCAGGTCTGGGGACTGGGATGGCCATTCCAGAACATTGTAATTGTTCCTCTGCATGAATGCCTGAGTAGATTAAAACATTAAGCTTAAGATTAATAGGGATGCCCAAACTTTTTCATATAACTGTATACAGTACGGAACAGTATGTGGGCCATATATACAGTACGGAGCACCATGTGGGGCCATATGTACAGTACGGAGCACCATGCGGGGCCATGTATACAGTACTGAGCACTATGTCGGGTCATGTATACAGTACAGAGCACTATGCGGGGCCGTGTATACAGTATGGAGCACTATGCGGGGCCGTGTATACAGCACGGAGCACTATGCGGGGTCGTGTATACAGTACAGAACACCATGCGTGGCCGTGTATACAGTACGGAGAACCATGCGGGGCCGTGTATACATTACGGAGCACTATGCAGGGCCATATATACAGTACGGAGCACTATGCGGGGCCATGTATACAGTATGGAGGACTATGCGGGGCACATTATACTGTATGGAGGACTATGTGGGGCCCATTATACTGTATGGATGACTATGTGGGACCCATTATACTGTATGGAGGACTATGTGGGGCACATTATTCTGTATGGAGGATTATGTGGGCTCATTATTCTCCATGGAGGACTATATAGGGCCATTATACTATATGGCGGACTATGTGGGGCCCATTATTCTGTAGGGAAAACTATGTGGGACCCATTATAGTGTATGGAGGACTATATGGGGCCATTATACTGTATGGAGGTCTATGTGGGGCCATTATTCTGTATGGGGGACTATGTGGGGCCCATTATACTGTATGGAGGCCTATGTGGGGCCCATTATTCTGTATGGAGGACTATGTGGGGCCAATTATACTGTATGGAGGACTATATGGGGCCATTATACTGTATGGAGGTCTATGTGGGGCCATTATTCTGTATGGGGGACTATGTGGGGCCCATTATACTGTATGGAGGCCTATGTGGGGCCCATTATTCTGTATGGAGGACTATGTGGGGCCAATTATACTGTATGGAGGACTATGTGGGGCCATTATACTGTATGGAGGACTATGAGGGGCCCATTTTGTATGGAGGACTATGTGGGGCCCAGTATACTGTATGGAGGACTATGAGGGGCCCATTTTGTATGGAGGACTATGTGGGGCCCAGTATACTGTATGGAGGACTCATTGTGGCCATTATACTGTATGGAGGCCTATGTGGGGCCATTATACTGTATGGAGGGCTGTGCGGGGATTACAGTTGGAGAATCATACTGTGATGGAGTCACCATTCTTTGTTGAGGGGATTGAGGGAGGGGGGTACAGTAGGGTCATCATACTGTGAGTGTTCAGGAATTCACTCTGGGTGTAACATACTGTGTTTGGGGCACTTTTGCTTGCATCATACATTATTATCTGTTTCATTCAAGGATTTTTATCCTCTGATAAATTACATATTTAAATTAGGCCATTGGACCATATGCTTTTTACTGCTTTTACATAACATATTATAATATTCCACTATAATTTTTAAATTAATCGTTATATTTGATAAAGAAAAACTTCCTCAATTGTAGACACTTTTTTAATAAATATCAAGGTTGGTGCGCGACTTTGTCCAAGCTTTGAACTTTGGCCCCCTGTGTATTTGAGTTTGACATCCCTGGCTTTAAACGGAACCTGTCACGTCCTAGTTGCTCTGTACACTGCCCCCCATAGCGTTGTTAGTGATGCAATGTGCATCACTAACAAGCTTTTTTTCATTAAAATTGGTGGTAGTATAATGATTTTATAACATTATATACCTGCTCATTTTCAGTCACAGGGGTGTGATCCTGTTATTCAGTCAGGGGTGGCGCTGCATTCAGTCAGGGGTGGCGCTGCATCAGTCACTGCTGGCGCCGCCCACATGTTTGAATATTGCTCCCAGCAAGCGCTATTATTGTGAGGCGCATGTGCATTTCTACATTTCTACATGTCCGGCGCTGGTCCCGCGCTGGTCCCGCGCCTGTGCAGTGAGGCTGTTCCGCTGCTCATGTGCCACTACTGTATGCTTGCCCCCAAGACAAAATCTGCCAGCCAGCCCCTGTTGCCAGGCCAGCATAGCTGGCAGACCAGGAGGTCATCATGTGACCTCCTGCTGCCATGACAACCTTTACCTCCCCGTGATGTGATCACATTACATTAAGGGGGGGGGGGGCGGCAAGGTGAGTGGATGACCCCTCTTCCTCTCACTATTTTCTAAATGCCACGATCTCTTTTGATCGCGGTATATAGAAGATAGGAACGGGTTAACATCATTGGGACCTGATCCAATCAGGTCTCGATGATGTCACCTGTCAGAGCTGTCGCGCTGCACCGGAATAGCAGTGCTAGGGGGTCCTGAGTGCTGTGGGACCGCTGACCGTAGACAACCGTCGAGCCCAGCAAGCGCCAACATTTTTCTACCATCGGCGGAACCAGTTAAAGAGATACCAAATATGCATGTTATTTACTGATTTGTGATGTTTATTTTTTTTTAAGTGCATGAAAAATATCATTATTGTGATTGTTTTTCATTATTTTTTAGTAGTTTGATAGTAAAAAAAAATCTGACTTTTATTTTACCCCTTGAATAAAGAAACATAGAAATTGACTGGTGTATAGTGATGTATCCCAAGTACACTTGTCCTGTTTTTAAGTAAAAAAAAATTCTCACACAGTCTCATGTCCTTTGCTGCTGCTACTAATGTTTGAGGTTGAGCGTTCAAATACAGATCAGATCTAAAGATCAGATCTGAAGAACAAAGAATTATTGTTCATTTCTTTGAATGTAAGTATGTAAAGAGCACAGAGATACTGGCCCTGCCACCACAGTCACAGAGGAGCTACATATATATGTGTGTGTGTGTATGTGCTCTGTGTATACATGTCTCTATGTGTTATATGTATGTCTTCATGTGTATTTGCACTGTGCATATATACGAGGGGCGTTCATTAAAGATTTCCCCTGACCCACTACCTGTGGACTGAGAGCAATGAAACTTGGCACAGTTATTAGTCTTTCTCTACATAGGTGCCACCTAGGGACACACACTTCTCCCATCACTTTAAGCAACTGTAAACACCTCGCTTGTAGAAGTCGACAGGTTGCTACAAAAGCCACGCTGTGACTTCGGAAATCAGAGTCTCTTCATCTGGAAAATGCTTGCCCTTCAAAAATAACTTCATTTCTGGAAACAGGGGGAAGTCCGATGGTGCGAGGTCGGGTGAATAAGGAGGATGCGGTAGAATTTCAAAGCCACAAGAGCATGCTTCCATTTGGGCAACATGTGAGTTGTGAACTAGTGCATTGTCTTGCAGAAGACGGAAACCTTTGGTGAGCATGCCATGTCTCTTGGTTTTGATGGCCTCCCGCAATTTCTGCAGCAGTGAAGCATAGTATGCCCCAGTGATCATGGTACCCTTTTCTAGGAAATCCATCAATACTACTCCGTGCTGGTCCCAAAATACTGTGAGCATGACCTTGCCTGCCAAGGGTTGGGCACATGCCTTCTTTGGAGGCGGTGAGTCATGATGCTTCCATTGAATCGACTGGACTTTAGTCTCAGGGTCATAGTGATGGACCCAGCTTTCATCCTGTGTGATCACTCTGTTGAAAAAGTCCTCCTGGTTTCCATGGCACATCGTCAATAGAGCCTGAGAGCATTCGACTCGTTCCTGCTTCTGGAAAGGCGTGAGCAGCCCGGTAACCCAGCGAGCGGATACCTTATGCATGTGAAGATGGTCTTGGATGATTTTCCAAGGACCCCAATCTTGACATTTTTGTCTAGGTGGTGAATGGTTGCGTGGCGATTTTCCAAAATGGCGACCTCCACTTGCTGGATGGTGTGTTCATCAATAGCAGAGTGCAGTCACCCTGGAATTCTAGCTATTGGCACCGAAGTCACACCACATTTCAATTGACAATGCCAGTTCTTGACTACATGATATGATGGGGAATCATCACCATAAACCTCTTTCATCTCATCAAACGTCTCCTTTGGTGGGAGGCCTTTCAAGTAAAGGAACTTGATGACTGCTCTGTATTCCACTGGGTCCATTATCAAACCTCACATCACTTCAACACCTGTAAAATCAAGACCGTTATCAGTTCTGAGTTGCAAATTGGCACGTAACCTATAGAGACTTATATTATTACACATGTAAAGTTTCAGCGTCCTGTGATAAATAGAAGTGGGTCAGGGGAAATCTTTAATGAACGCCTCTCGTATATGTATGAAAGTATACGGCGGGTAAAATAAGTATTAAACACGTCACCAATTTTTTAAGTAAATATATTTCTAAAGGTTAAAATAAATAAATCTATCGTGCTTAAATGGATATGACTCGCCCCCTGGGCCATGGGGCACCCGGAACCGGGCTTTAATGCGATGATGGGGGTAGTAGTGGCAACCCGATCCCGTGGCTCAGGGTGGTCAGACAAAATGCTGTGGCAGTCTATTTGTAGAGTTATGAATGTCCGACTACGCCACCCGTGGATTGCGGTCAGGGATGACCGCCGCTGCAAGGCAGACCACTGAGGCTGGTGTTGGGGTGCAGCACAGGGATAGGATAACTCCCCACGAGAAGAGTGTAGGCTCAGGGCAGTGTAGGTGGATGCTGGGGGTGATGGTGCAGGCGCAGCATAAATCACACAGAGTCCAATGGTGCAGTTCAGGCCTTTTACTCACAGTTGAAATCCAAGTCACTTCTGTCAGCAATGACTGCCCAAGCCGTGCTGCATCCACCAGGTGAGGGGCTCGGTCAACCCCCAGGCAGTTCAGGAGTATGGCACAGGACTCCCTTCTATCCTTTCTCTGGCCTTTCGTGCCCCACCAGTGACCACGCTTCTTTCCAGCTGCCTCGGGCCTTCTCTTGGTGAAGCTTGGCGCCAGTTTCCCTGACCCTATGTGGTGCCTTCCTAGCGGGTGTAGCAGGGGGTCGCACCAATAGATGATCACGACCTCCGGTTTTTGGCTGAGGGATAATTTACCTCCACCAACTTGGGAATCCGGTACCCTTCCACGGCATGACCCTTCACCCGATATAACGCGGGTTTGCAACGGTTGCTGTCCGTTCTGCTCTCTTAGGGTCCCTTCTGCCTTCTTGTTTATGGAGCCTTTCTACTCCTCTGTCTCTCCTCTTTCCTTCCTTCTCCTCTTCTCCTCTCTGGCCCCGGCCTTTTCTCTAGGCCTGCCTTCTGAGCAGAGCCCCTGCTCTCTGTCACTTCTCCACTGTACTGAACACTGAACTAAGATGGCTCCCACCTTTTATCTGCTTCTCTGTGTCTGAGCTCAGGTGACCTGCACCCAATGAGCTCCTTCCTATGCTCCAGAAACCGTCCCCTTCTGCTCCTACATCACTGGGTTCTCTCCCCCCTCCAGCCAGGGACATGGTCAGTTGTGCCTAAAATTATATGGGAGCACCGTCAAGCTGTCCCCCGGAAATGGGGAGTGTGTAGTGTATGTATGCAGCTAACTGAGCCCTGGTCCACACTCCATCCTTACCTGGGAGTGGAATATCACACCTCTGGTTGAGGTGCAATACCCCTGTAGCAACCGAACCCTCTTGGCGCTACAGATAGAATAATGCCAGGGAAAAAAAGGGTGGGGAAGAAAAAGAAGGGAGTGGATGTGTTTGAAACTAATCCCCCAACATATGATAGAGATATCTATAGTGGATCCAATAATATTTTAATTACACAAACAGGAAAGCGTGGGTGCTGACAGGCAGGGGATATACCAAGGAATAAATACCTACAGTAGGGAATAGAATAAAAATGACAATAAAAATACAGATTAAAATTCCAATGGTAAAAATCACTCAACAGTCCTTATAGTTATAAAAATAGTCCGTAGTCAATTATGCCAAACTGATGTTTAGTTGGCAAATAAAATATAATATCCTGGGAAATCCGGTGGTTCTTAATAAAAGGTAGCACTTCGTATTCAAAGATCAAGTCATTCAAATCTCCCTTATACAAGATAATATTGCAGAGAGTGTACGGTGAGCTGGAAATCCTGCTGGTATTGTGCAATGGAAATGATGCTTACATGCTTACGTGGATTTAGTGGGGCACCGGTAGGTGGGTAGATGCAGATGCTGCTTTGAGGCTTACCTTCTTTTTCCTGTTCCACGCCGGCGTCCTAACTGCGCTGGTGCAAACCAATGCTTGCCGTGGGGAGGTAAGTATGTGCACTAGCAGGGAGACGTCCACGTGCTTCTTTGGTGAATGCTTGCATCACGGAAGGAGGAAATCAGCTTAGCAGTTCCAGGGGCACTCCGGCCGGTAGCGTCCCTGGTTACTAATCTTGGCTGCACGATGCGTACTGGAAAGCAGACAGCGGGTGACGTCATATGTATGGCAAGTCCAAGAGACCAAAAGGCAGACCTACGCGAAGGGGACGAAGGGAACTACGAATTCCGCGAAACACGTAGGTCCAAGAAAGCATCATATCCATTGCGCAATACCAGCAGGATTTCCAGCTCACCGTACTCTCTCTGCAACATTATCTTGTATAAGGGAGATTTAAATGACTTGATCTTTGAATACGGAGTGCTACCTATTGCACTAAGAACCACCGGATTTCCCAGGATATTCTATTTCATTTGCCAACTAACTGACTTACCCTTGAGAAAGCGTGTGTTTAACACGCGAAACGTGCGTATGTAGGGCTCTGCACTTTCTGCTTACGCATTCCCTGGGGGGCTTCACCTGCCACATGGGTAAGGTTTCTTTTATTGAAATATTCAATGGTGGTTTTTTTTTTGCAAACTTTTATTGACACATGTGTGACATAAGTGAAACCTTGACATGTATACAATAAATCCTATCAGTCATAATATAATACCTTCTATATTTGCATGTTGCATGTGTGTTCCCTACACCAGGGTTTTTGCTTGTTGCTATTTTGCCTGTCCTAGTTATTTGTAAGATTGAATCTTTTCAACTAGCATTTAATAAAAAATTATATTTTATACTTACTCCCTTTGCTCCTCCTCTATGATGATCTAGTTATTTGTATTGCATTATGCCTATGGTATTTGTATTCCCTTCATTTGCCAACTAAACATCAGTTTGGCATAACTGACTATGGACTATTTTTATAACTATAAGGACTGTTGAGTGATTTTTACCATTGGAATTTTTATTGTCATTTTTATTCTATTATCTACTTTAGGTATTTATTCCTTGGTATATCCCCTGCCTGTCAGCACCCACACTTTCCTATTTGTGTAATTAAAATATTATTGGATCCACTATAGATATCTCCATCATAAGGTGGGGGATTAGTTTCAAACACATCCGCTCCCTCCTTTTTCTTCCCCACTCCTTTTTTCCCTGGCATCATTCTACCCATCCTAGCGTGATCGATTTATTTATTTTAATTTAATTAGCCGCTTTTGCAGATTCTCACACAAGATCTGCTTGTCTATCTGCAGCTTCCCGCTCCTCTTTTTTGGTGGGGCGATTGTGGAACATTTATCTTTCATATTTCTAAAGGTGCTATTGACATGAAATTCTCACCAGATGTCGGTAACAACCCATCCATTCCACACAAGAAAAGAAATCAAACCATAGATGTCCATAAATTATGTGTAATAATTAGTGTTGAGCGAGCACTAAAATGCTCGGGTGCTCGAAGCTCGGGCCGAGCTCACCGTGATACTCGGGTGCTCGACCCGAGCAACGAGCCCAATGTTAGTCTATGGGAGACCCGAGCATTTTTGCGGCGGCACCCCCGGCAGTCTGTAGAAAGCCTAAAAAGTGCCAAAACGATAGTGACAGTGCTCAAAAGACATTAGGAAAGCATGAGGATCGCCCCATGAAGCATTTCTGACCCCCAGGTCACTGCTGTCAACAACGTGGTCAGAGGTATTAAGCCACTTTTACGGGGTCACAAGAAAACATTCAAAAACTAAACTGAAAGTGCTTTCCTGTGAAATATGTTAAGGAATTTCCTTTCCAGGGTAAAGACTTGTGTATAAGGTAAAATAACTAAAAACAAAAATACTCCTCCACACCTTGGGCTATGTTCACAAGTAGCATTTTTTATTCATTTTTGCACTTCTGTATTGCTTTCAACCGTGACCATTGCATTCACCGGGAAATGTCATTTTAACATTTTACAACCTTATCTGGCCATGTGCTGTGTGACACATGCATACAGTGCTGAAAAGACATGGGAACAGCATGGGGAAGACCCCTGGAAGCATCTCTGACTCCCAGGTCACTGTCTAAAAGTGTGCCCATCAGAAGTGATCCTTGCCGCATCAGAAGATGCAGACTTGCAACTATCCCCGTGCAAGTCCTTCTCCCAGAGCAGTGTTCAATTGTACCTCCCCCATTCCTTGCAATGCAAGCGCAAGTATGCAGCCTGCCACCCACCCACCCCCAGGCTGCAATAGCATACTGCTAGCTTGCTTAGGCATGTGGAGGCAGACGCCGGCCACCATGTCATGGCTGCGTCGGAGGCCTGGTATCCATACTCAGTCCCCAGCCGCCCGGCGGCCGGGTGTCCACACACGGTCCCCAGTCGACTGGTGGCGGCCGGGTGTCCATAAACAGTCCCCAGCCGCCCCTATTTCTCCGCTGAACTTCCCCCAAACTTTTCTTAGCCTGGCCTGCTTTAGGGCAGCATTGAACGAGCTCACCAGAGAACCAGACTCCTCCGGTGGGCCTTGGCTTCTCCATCAGGGGAGTTGAGAGTGCCAAGGTGAGGAGCATGATGATGATAGAAGTTAGCATCTGCTTTGTTTTCTTGGAATGCAAGCGTAAGTGTGCAACCTGCCACCCACCCACCCCCAGACTGCAATACCATACTGCTAGCTTGCTTGCACTTGAAATTGGGCCTCTTAGGCATGTGGAGGTGGAATCTGGCCACCACATCATGGCTGCGTCAGCGGCCTGGTATCCATACTCCGTCCCCAGCCGCCAGGCGGCCGGGTGTCCACGCTTGGTCCCCAGCCGAAAGGGGGCGGCCGGGTGTCCATAAACGGTACCCAGCCGCCCCAATTTGTCCCAGTAATATTCCCCACACTTTTCTTAGCCTGGCCTGCTTTAGGGCAGCATTGGCCGAGCCCATCAGACAACCAGACTCCTCTGGTGGGCCCTGGCTTATCCATCAGGGAAGTTGAGAGTGCCAAGGTGAGGAGCATGATGATGATAGAAGTTAGCATCTGCTTTGTTTTCTTGGAATGCAAGCGTAAGTGTGCAGCCTGCCACCCACCCACCCCCAGGCTGCAATACCATACTGCTAACTTGCTTGCACTTGAAATTGGGCCTTTTAGGCATGTGGAGGCGGAATCTGGCTACCACGCCATGACTGCATCGGTGGCCTGGTATCCATATTCAGTCCCCAGCCGCCCGGAGGCCGGGTGTCCACGCTTGGTCCCCAGCCGCCAGGGGGCGGCCGGGTGTCCATACTCGGTCCCCAGCTACCCCGCGGCGGGGTGTCCATACTCGGTCCCCAGCCGCCAGGGGGCCGGGTGTCCACGCTTGGTCCCCAGCCGCCAGGGAGCGGCCGGGTGTCCATAAACGGTCCCCAGCCGCCCCTATTTGAAGGACAGACTAACCACAAACACGTGGACAAGTGAATGTGGCCAGAGATGGTCCATCTCACTGACACCTTCACACTGGGTTAATATTGTGGAAGCCAGGACACAGTTGGACACTGGGATGCAACACGTCCTCCAGACATAGAGGATTGCGGGTCCTGGGTCAATCAGGCTTCAACACAAAGTTCAGAAGGTAGACAGCACAGTGATCGACCTCCTACACAACGAGTATATTATTAATGATCATGAGACCATCCATATCCTTAGCTTTCTGTTCCTTGGAATGCAAGCGCATGTATGTAGTAGCGGCTAGGCCTGAGGTGGTCAGCGTTTTGGCGCATATCCTACCTCCTCCGAGGATTGCTGGATGTTTTCCTGCTACTATCCCAGTGACTCCTGTTAAAACAAAGCTTCAGGTCATGAATGATGGATGAGGTGGTGGCAAAGGAGAAAGAGCAGGAGGAACAGGCACCATTCACATCAATATCAGGCCAGTCAACCACACATGTCTTGTAGGATATGTTTCTGTACCAAATGGAGCGGTTCGGCTACACAGTTATAGGGCATACAGTGAGTGCAATGCCTACCAAGCATTTCGAGCCACTCCAATGCCCCTTGGAAGTGAGATGGAGGTCAGAGGGCCTTAACTAAACTGTTTTTTCCATTTATAGCAACTGGGTCTCCTGTACACTGTTGGCCTAAGCAGTGAATGGAAGGCTTTCCAAAAATTATGAGGAACTGCAATGGCCCTTGAAACAGACGTGGATCACAGCGTACTAAAAACCTTCTACCCATTATTGGGGAGTGGGTCTCCCTTAGTGTTCGCCTATGCATTGAAAAGCAAAAGCTGACTAAAATTAGGAGGAAATGCAACGCCCGTTGGAAGAGTCATGGAGGTTAGAGTTAATTAAAAACAACATTTCAATGCCCCTTGCAAGAGCTGTGGAGTTCAGAATGGTTTAGCAAGACGGTTTTAATGCCCCTTGGAAGGCACGTGGAGGTCGCAGTAGCTTAACAATCAGTGAATATGAATAGCGGTACCAGAGCGCCAATAACAGGGCAAAAATATTAAAAGGACTGATTTATTAATACACACACAACGCGTTTCGGTGGACACAGCCACCTTCATCAGGTGTGACAAGCAGCAAACAATTGATCCTTATATACATTTGACTAGGTATACAATTACTTAAAAGGGGCGGGGCCAGATACAGAGTAATACCTCTATATTAACTCCTTGAGTTCATATATGCTCAATAGAGTAAAAAGGATTGTTATAAAATAATGCCTAATGAAGCATATAGGGTTCTTATAAAAAGGATTCGCTGTAAAAAAAAAAAAAAAACTTGTGAATCCTATAATCTTAATACTTCATAGGATATATTGTCATCTACCACCCTATATTTTAGATTATATAAAAAAATAATAATAATAATTTTTACATACAACATAAAACAATGCATAAATATAAAGTATAAAATTACAATCAGTTTCTATCATTATAATTAGGAAAAGTAGACGAAGAAAGGAAAGAGAAAAAAAAGAGAAAAAAAAAATAAAAAATTCCAAAAAATAAAAAATAAAAAAAAAATAATTTTTTTTTTTTTTAATTTCTTCTCCCTTCTCTCTCTCTCCTCCCTCCTCCCCTCCCTCTCTCCTTTCCCCTCTTCCCTCCTTCTCTCTCTCCTCCCCTCTCCTCCTCCATATAAAAGATATATATAATAAATTTGCTAAAATATGAAAACAATTATTTAAAAAGTTGTCTTCTCTATATTAAGGTTCAAACCTTCAGGAGACAAGGTTCCCATTTTGAAAATCCAATAATTTTCACGTGTAATGAGACGATTTAGTCTATCAGGGTGTGTATCAACTATATGATCAATGATAGTTAGTTTTAGGTTATTAGGATTTTTTTGATGTTCTTTTAAGAAATGATTAGAAACACTATGTAGGGGAAAGCCGTTTCTAATGTTTTGGCGATGTTTATTTAATCTGGAGTGTATTTCCTGGATAGTGCGGCCAATGTATTGCAGGCCGCAGGTGCACTGGAGCAGATAGATCACATATGAGGACTGACATGTAAGTCTAAAGCGAATGGGATATATCTCTCCAGTGACCGCAGAGACGAATGTTTTGGCTCCGTTATCAATGGATTGACAGCATAAGCATTTAGGGACATTACATTTATAACATCCATTATTGCTAATAGGAGCTGAATGGTTCGGTCTTCTACCAATTGTTGTATTGCTAGGGGCTATATAGTTTCCTAGATTTTTACTCCTCCGATATATGACATGAGGAAATTCCGGTAAATGACCAGTTAATATTGGATCATTACTTAAAATGAACCAGTATTTTTTTAATAAACTGGATAACACTTGCGTAGGTTTACCATAAATAGTAATCAGATTTAAACTGAAATCGTTGTTTGGCTCTTGGCTGGTATTCTTGGATTTGTTGATACACAGGTTCTGTGATAGGGATCTAGTTTTGGAGAAAGCATCCTCTAATAATTTCCGGGGGTATCCCTTAGCTCTAAAACGTTTTTGTAAAACCTTAGATTCCAGAAAAAAATCCGAATCATGTGTACAATTTTTTCTGACACGCCAATATTGACCATATGGAATATTTCTAATCCAGCTGGGTAGATGGCCACTGTCAAATTCAAGATAGCTATTTACATCCACTTCCTTAAAGTGGGTAGATGTGGATATTTTACCCGAATTGTCTATATTTATCTGAAGGTCAAGATATTGAATATTACTCTCAGATATGGTAGAGGTAAAGGAAAGACCCCAGTCGTTAGAGTTTAATTCATCAATAAATTTGGCAGCCTCCACAGTATTTCCCCTCCATATGATAAACAGATCATCTATAAAGCGGCGGTACATAACGATGGGTTTATCGGCGCCGAGGGATTGCGCGATGTGGATAGACTCGAATGCCCCCATATATAGATTTGCATAACTGGGGGCAAACCTCGTCCCCATCGCGCAGCCCCTCAGCTGCCGATACATCACCCCCTCAAAAGAAAATACATTGTTCTCAAGAATGAAAGTTATACCCCTCAATAAAAAATTTTTTTGAGGATCTTGTAAGTTAGGGTCCTCATCTAGGAATATTTTAATTGCCTGTAAACCCAATACATGTGTGATATTGGAATAAAGAGAGCTTATATCGAGTGTAATAAGAAGACAGCCTGGAAGAGGGGGTAATTCTCTCAATAGTCTAATTAAATGTGTAGAATCCTTTAAATGAGAATCTAGGGATAAAACGTACTTCTGTAAAAAAAGATCAATATAGTGGGATAAGTTGGATGTGATAGAATTAATACCAGAAATAATAGGACGTTCAGGGGGATTAAATTTATCTTTATGAATTTTGGGTAAAAAATAAAAATAAGGGACTTTGAATTTTTTAATGTCTAAAAAGGATTTTTCTTTTTTATTGAGGAAGCCAGCTGTAGAGGCCCCTGCTACAAGTCCTTTGTACTCCAAAAAAATGGTTACAGATGGGTCTGCTTCTAATTTCACGTAGTAGTTTGAGTCGTCTAAGATTCTGAGGCCCTCCTTGATGTATCAGCCCCTGTTCATTATCACAGTCCCACCTCCCTTATCTGCTCTCTTTATAATTATTTCTTTATTATCCTGAAGGGTTTTTAATGCACATTTCTCCTGGTAGCTCAAGTTGTTCACTTTTTTTGAAATTGGGGGGAATGTCCTAAGGTCCCTCAAAATTAATTGTTGGAAAGTTTCAAGGTGTGAACCTTTGTGATGTAATGGATAGAAATTATTTTTCCCCTTCACATTTACATGAGTGAAAGGGTCCAGTAATGGGGGGCCTGGTATATTAGATTCTTGAATGGAGGGGGATACTGTTGAGCATGAACTAATAGGATGTGATTTTCTCTTATCTTCCAATAGAAAATGCCTTTTTAGTGTCAATTTCCTTATAAATTCATTTAAATCACAGAACAAAGTGAAATTATTAAATGGGACAGCTGGACAGAAAGATAATCCTCGACCTAACAAGGATTGTTCAGCTTCAGATAGCACATAGCTAGAAATATTAAAAATACCCCCACAACCGATAGGGGTTTCTATCTGCAGGGAATTTGTATTCTGGTTCATTGGCAAGATTTCATTTTCTTTATATTTGGATTGTGTCTCAATTTCGGCATTTGGACTATTTTTGTTGTTGAGGCCTCGGGTTTTTCCACTCCCTCTACATCCCCTAAATTTCTTTTTCGTTTTGGACAACGTCCGGGGACCACGTGAAAAAAATGTGTAATTTTCGTTTTATTAGTTTGAGATGCAACTGCATTCTGTGTTTGAGGATTTATCAAGATACTATTTTCATTCAAAATCGGAGATAATTCCAAGGATGTCATTCTGTTTATAGGGGGTTTTATGTGGTTTATACCACTTGTTTTATCAGAGGGTCTCCCTTGATTAAAAATATTCAGTGTATCCGCTAACGGGATCTGTCCAGATAACTCCCCAGCAATAGGAGTCTGTATTGCACTAGAAAGCTCTGAGATATTAGATCCACTATGGGATATCTCCTGTGTGTTAATATGTAATGTGAAGTTCAGTTCATCAATATCTGCTACTTGTGTGGAAATAGTAGACGGATTAGCAATAAATTCTACATCTGCTGCTTGTGTGGATAAAATAGGTGGATCAGTAATCAGTATGGAGGGAGGAGTAATTTCCATACACATTCCCTCTATTATAAGGTCATTATTTTTTTCCAAATTAGAATTAAATGCAGTATTTTTCTTGTAATTATTGTTAATGGATAACTTCTTTTTATGAGTCTCATATATTGTTTGTTGTTTTTTATTCATAGAAAACTGTTTTTGAAAACGATTCACTTGTTTTGTATGGTTATCAGTATCATTGCTTAGAATAGGGGATGATGGATTATCCCTAGTTGTTCTCTGCATAGAGATGATGGGAACAGGTGAAATTTGAAGTGGTGATTGGATTTTTTCTTTTTTAGAGTCTTTTATATCTCTTTCATATTTTTTTGCTTTTTTATTTATTAAATCATTTTCAAACTTAGCCAGTCTTAGTTTTACCTCATTATCTGTGGCAAAATATTCCGTAGATGAAGAAAAGAACTCCAAATCCCCTTTAATTTTAGCTATTGTTTCTAAAGCATACATAGCCAGAGTATTCCTTTTATCAATCAACAATCTGATCAGTGTTGTTGAGCAATCAGAAATACACCTGTCCCATCTTTCAGTAAAAACAATATCCTGAGGAAAGGATGAATTGAGATTCATTCTCAATCCCTTAGGTATTATGTTATCCTTAATGTAATGTTCTAAAAACATCGTGTCTACGTGATTAGTTATTTCTATTTTGCTATTATTTTCTAAGTTCAAAAACAGTCCATGTAACCTTTTTTGATCTATATCATTCAGCATAGTTGGATTATTATATATGCATCTGTCGCCATCTTTAAAGTCTTTACTAAGGGCTGTATTGATCAGAGATAATCTAAATTTCTCTCTATTGGTCACATAAAAGTCCATAATGATCCAGCAATTTAGATTTTAAAGTCTTAAACACAGTTCTTATCTGTTGATGATTCTGCAAGTTTTTTCCGTCTCTCGATGTGTAGAACAATCTGGGTCGCCCAATTTGCAGCTCCTGGTCTTGAGGCTAAGCCCCCAGCAATAGCAGACTCAATATGTAAAGAGAGGAGAGAACAAGGCGCAATGGGTGACTCAGTATTGCAATTTGTAGAGGGGTGTGGGGATGGCTACTAACCTTATGAAGTTAGTAGTCAGTAGACAGGTGTATTTCTGATTGCTCAACAACACTGATCAGATTGTTGATTGATAAAAGGAATACTCTGGCTATGCATGCTTTAGAAACAATAGCTAAAATTAAAGGGGATTTGGAGTTCTTTTCTTCATCTACGGAATATTTTGCCACAGATAATGAGGTAAAACTAAGACTGGCTAAGTCTGAAAATGATTTAATAAATAAAAAAGCAAAAAAATATGAAAGAGATATAAAAGACTCTAAAAAAGAAAAAATCCAATCACCACTTCAAATTTCACCTGTTCCCATCATCTCTATGCAGAGAACAACTAGGGATAATCCATCATCCCCTATTCTAAGCAATGATACTGATAACCATACAAAACAAGTGAATAGTTTTCAAAAACTGTTTTTTATGAATAAAAAACAACAAGCAATATATGAGACTCATAAAAAGAAGTTATCCATTAACAATAATTACAAGAAAAATACTGCATTTAATTCTAATTTGGAAAAAAATAATGACCTTATAATAGAGGGAATGTGTATGGAAATTACTCCTCCCTCCATACTGATTACTGATCCACCTATTTTATCCACACAAGCAGCAGATGTAGAATTTATTGCTAATCCGTCTACTATTTCCACACAAGTAGCAGATATTGATGAACTGAACTTCACATTACATATTAACACACAGGAGATATCCCATAGTGGATCTAATATCTCAGAGCTTTCTAGTGCAATACAGACTCCTATTGCTGGGGAGTCATCTGGACAGATCCCGATAGCGGATACACTGAATATTTTTAATCAAGGGAGACCCTCTGATAAAACAAGTGGTATAAACCACATAAAACCCCCTATAAACAGAATGACATCCTTGGAATTATCTCCGATTTTGAATGAGAATAGTATCTTGATAAATCCTCAAACACAGAATGCAGTTGCATCTCAAACTAATAAAACGAAAATTACACATTTTTTTCACGTGGTCCCCGGACGTTGTCCAAAACGAAGAAGAAATTTAGGGGATGTAGAGGGAGTGGAAAAACCCGAGGTGTCAACAACAAAAATAGTCCAAATGCCGAAATTGAGACACAATCCAAATATAAAGAAAATGAAATCTTGCCAATGAACCAGAATACAAATTCCCTGCAGATAGAAACCCCTATCGGTTGTGGGGGTATTTTTAATATTTCTAGCTATGTGCTATCTGAAGCTGAACAATCCTTGTTAGGTCGAGGATTATCTTTCTGTCCAGCTGTCCCATTTAATAATTTCACTCTGTTCTGTGATTTAAATGAATTTATAAGGAAATTGACACTAAAAAGGCATTTTCTATTGGAAAATAAGAGAAAATCACATCCTATTAGTTCATGCTCAACAGTATCCCCCTCCATTCAAGAATCTAATATACCAGGCCCCCCATTACTGGACCCTTTCACTCATGTAAATGTGAAGGGGAAAAATAATTTCTATCCATTACATCACAAAGGTTCACACCTTGAAACTTTCCAACAATTAATTTTGAGGGACCTTAGGACATTCCCCCCAATTTCAAAAAAAGTGAACAACTTGAGCTACCAGGAGAAATGTGCATTAAAAACCCTTCAGGATAATAAAGAAATAATTATAAAGAGAGCAGATAAGGGAGGTGGGACTGTGATAATGAACAGGGGCTGGTACATCAAGGAGGGCCTCAGAATCTTAGACGACTCAAACTACTACGTGAAATTAGAAGCAGACCCATCTGTAACCATTTTTTTGGAGTACAAAGGACTTGTAGCAGGGGCCTCTACAGCTGGCTTCCTCAATAAAAAAGAAAAATCCTTTTTAGACATTAAAAAATTCAAAGTCCCTTATTTTTATTTTTTACCCAAAATTCATAAAGATAAATTTAATCCCCCTGGACGTCCTATTATTTCTGGTATTAATTCTATCACATCCAACTTATCCCACTATATTGATCTTTTTTTACAGAAGTACGTTTTATCCCTAGATTCTCATTTAAAGGATTCTACACATTTAATTAGACTATTGAGAGAATTACCCCCTCTTCCAGGCTGTCTTCTTATTACACTCGATATAAGCTCTCTTTATTCCAATATCACACATGTATTGGGTTTACAGGCAATTAAAATATTCCTAGATGAGGACCCTAACTTACAAGATCCTCAAAAAAATTTTTTATTGAGGGGTATAACTTTCATTCTTGAGAACAATGTATTTTCTTTTGAGGGGGTGATGTATCGGCAGCTGAGGGGCTGCGCGATGGGGACGAGGTTTGCCCCCAGTTATGCAAATCTATATATGGGGGCATTCGAGTCTATCCACATCGCGCAATCCCTCGGCGCCGATAAACCCATCGTTATGTACCGCCGCTTTATAGATGATCTGTTTATCATATGGAGGGGAAATACTGTGGAGGCTGCCAAATTTATTGATGAATTAAACTCTAACGACTGGGGTCTTTCCTTTACCTCTACCATATCTGAGAGTAATATTCAATATCTTGACCTTCAGATAAATATAGACAATTCGGGTAAAATATCCACATCTACCCACTTTAAGGAAGTGGATGTAAATAGCTATCTTGAATTTGACAGTGGCCATCTACCCAGCTGGATTAGAAATATTCCATATGGTCAATATTGGCGTGTCAGAAAAAATTGTACACATGATTCGGATTTTTTCTGGAATCTAAGGTTTTACAAAAACGTTTTAGAGCTAAGGGATACCCCCGGAAATTATTAGAGGATGCTTTCTCCAAAACTAGATCCCTATCACAGAACCTGTGTATCAACAAATCCAAGAATACCAGCCAAGAGCCAAACAACGATTTCAATTTAAATCTGATTACTATTTATGGTAAACCTACGCAAGTGTTATCCAGTTTATTAAAAAAATACTGGTTCATTTTAAGTAATGATCCAATATTAACTGGTCATTTACCGGAATTTCCTCATGTCATATATCGGAGGAGTAAAAATCTAGGAAACTATATAGCCCCTAGCAATACAACAATTGGTAGAAGACCGAACCATTCAGCTCCTATTAGCAATAATGGATGTTATAAATGTAATGTCCCTAAATGCTTATGCTGTCAATCCATTGATAACGGAGCCAAAACATTCGTCTCTGCGGTCACTGGAGAGATATGTCCCATTCGCTTTAGACTTACATGTCAGTCCTCATATGTGATCTATCTGCTCCAGTGCACCTGCGGCCTGCAATACATTGGCCGCACTATCCAGGAAATACACTCCAGACTAAATAAACATCGCCAAAATATTAGAAACGGCTTTCCCCTACATAGTGTTTCTAATCATTTCTTAAAAGAACATCAAAAAAATCCTAATAACCTAAAACTAACTATCATTGATCATATAGTTGATACACACCCTGATAGACTAAATCGTCTCATTACACGTGAAAATTATTGGATTTTCAAAATGGGAACCTTGTCTCCTGAAGGTTTGAACCTTAATATAGAGAAGACAACTTTTTAAATAATTGTTTTCATATTTTAGCAAATTTATTATATATATCTTTTATATGGAGGAGGAGGGGGGAGGAGAGAGAGAAGGAGGGAAGAGGGGAAAGGAGAGAGGGAGGGGAGGAGGGAGGAGAGAGAGAAGGGAGAAGAAATTTAAAGAAAAATTTTTTATTTTTTTTTTATTTTTATTTTTATTTTTTATTTTTTTGGAATTTTTTTTTTTTTTTTTTCTCTTTTTTTTCTCTTTCCTTTCTTCGTCTACTTTTCCTAATTATAATGATAGAAACTGATTGTAATTTTATACTTTATATTTATGCATTGTTTTTTGTTGTATGTAAAAATTATTATTATTATTTTTTTATATAATCTAAAATATAGGGTGGTAGATGACAATATATCCTATGAAGTATTAAGATTATAGGATTCACAAGTTTTGTTTTTTTTTTACAGCGAATCCTTTTTATAAGAACCCTATATGCTTCATTAGGCATTATTTTATAACAATCCTTTTTACTCTATTGAGCATATATGAACTCAAGGAGTTAATATAGAGGTATTACTCTGTATCTGGCCCCGCCCCTTTTAAGTAATTGTATACCTAGTCAAATGTATATAAGGATCAATTGTTTGCTGCTTGTCACACCTGATGAAGGTGGCTGTGTCCACCGAAACGCGTTGTGTGTGTATTAATAAATCAGTCCTTTTAATATTTTTGCCCTGTTATTGGCGCTCTGGTACCGCTATTCATATTCACTGATTGTCCTTTTCCCCCTGTTGGGGTGCGGTAGAGCTGCCTTTAATCTATTGTTTTTTCACCTGTGGGAGCAATTTAATTAAAATTACTACCCTGGTTTTCCAAGCTGCGCTGCCTTAACCCCTCCGGAGCGCTGCCTGGGGTGTTGGTGAAGCTGGGCGTCTATCTCGGCATTACATGCTACTAATCTGACCACGTGATATACCACCAAGAGATCAGGATCTGTGAACGCCGCTGGAAATAGATGACAGCCACCAACAGAGCGGAGCTTGTGGAGCTTTACACTGGGGTTGTGCAGAGGTGCACAACTTCATAAGGTTAGTAGCCATCCCCACACCCCTCTACAAATTTCAATACTGAGTCACCCATTGCGCCTTGTTCTCTCCTCTCTTTACATACGCAGTAGCTTAACAAGACAGTTTTAATGCCCCTTGGAAGAGACGTGGAGGTCGCAGTAGCTTAGCAAGACGGTTTTAATGCCCCTTGGTAGAGTGGTGGAGGTCGCAGTGGAATAAAAAGACAATATTAATGCCCCTTGGAAGAGTGGTGGAGGTCGGTCGCAGTGGAATAAAAAGACAATATCAATGCCCCTTGAAAGAGACGTGGAGGTCACAGTAGCTTAACAAGACGGTTTTAATGCCCCTTGGAAGAGACATGGAGGTTGCAGTAGCTTAACAAGACGGTTTTAATGCCCCTTGGAAGAGTGGTGGAGGTCGCAGTGGAATAAAAAGACAATATCAATGCCCCTTGGAAGAGTGGTGGAGGGCGCAGTGGAATAAAAAGACAATATCAATGCCCCTTGGTAGAGTGGTGGAGGTCGCAGTGGAATAAAAAGACAATATCAATGCCCCTTGAAAGAAACATGGAGGTCACAGTAGCTTAACAAGATGGTTTTAATGCCCCTTGGAAGAGACGTGGAGGTCACAGTAGCTTAACAAGATGGTTTTAATGCCCCTTGGAAGAGCTGTGGAGTTCAGAGTGGTTTAACAAGACGGTTTTAATGCCTCTTGGAAGAGATGTGGAGGTCACAGTAGCTTAGCAAGATGGTTTTAATGCCCCTTGGAAGAGCTGTGGAGTTCAGAGTGGTTTAACAAGACGGTTTTAATGCCCCTTGGAAGAGACGTCCACCTCTTGTGACAAATTGCCAGCGTCGACTTCCTGTGGCCGTGGCTGTTCAAATATTTGGGCATCGCTACATGGGATCTCCTCTTCCACCACTTCAAGGAGAGCAGGCGAGGGGCACAAATCTGGAAATGGAACAGTGAACAGCTCTTCAGAGTGTCCAAGTGTGGGATCAGTTTCTGTCTGACGACACTCGGCATGGTGCGAGGAAGGAGCATCAGGGTGAGGAGGAGTATGCGGTCGAGACTCACGGCTACTAAGATTTGACCGTGTGGAAGACAGACCGGAGGTGGTGGTGCCCAGATAACTGGAAGTATTATCTGTTATCCAATTAATAACCTGTTCACACTGATCAGTTCGCAATACTGGTGTTGTTCTGTGCTTCCCTAGTAATTCGGTCAAGAAGTGGGAGCGAGAAGATGTGGCTGTTGGTTGTGGCACATTTTCACCTTGGCCACGGCCCTGACCTCTGCACGCACCATCACCAGAAAGTCCAGTTCCACGTCCCTTGCCACGCGCCTTGCCCATTGTAAAGGAAGTAAAATAGCTTACACTCGCACTATCAATGGAAAAAGGGTAGTAAAAAGTAGATTAGAATCGTGGAAGAGGAAAACCACAGTTCTATTTCTCTGGCCTACACCAGACTATTTTAAACAATCTGAACAATCAGGGAGAACCTATTACTGTTTTTCTTTACGGAATAATTACCAAAAGCTGGATAATAGAGATTTTTTACTGTGGGACGGCAAAACCACAGTTATAATTTACTGGTGTATACCAGACTCTTTTAAACAGATATATTGTGTCTGAACAATCAGGAGACACTATTACTGTTTTTCTTTACGGCAAAAAATGTCAAAAGCAGGATAATACAGAGATTTGACTCGTGGAACTTCAAAACCACAGTTCTATTTCTCTGGCCTACACCAGACTATTTTCAACAGATATATTTGTGTCTGAACAATCAGGGAGACACTATTACAGGTTTTTTTTACGGCAAAAAATGCCAAAAGCAGGATAATAGAGATTTTTTTTACCATGGAACAGCAAAACCACAGTTATAATTTACTGGTGTATACCAGACTTTTTTAAATATATATATTTGCGGCTGAACAGTGAGCGACACACTCAAACTGGTTTTTTTTAGATACAAATGGCCCAAAAGTGGATAATACAGAGGTTTGAACCGTGGAACTGCGAAACCACACTTGTGTTTCTCTGGCCTACACCAGACTATTTTCAACAAATATATTTGTGTCTGAAAAATCAGGGAGACACTATTACAGTTTTTTTTATGGCAAACAATGCCAAGAGCAGGATAATAGAGATTTTTTACCGTGGAACAGCAAAACCACAGTTATAATTTACTGGTGTATACCAGACTTTTTAAAATAAATATATTTGCGGCTGAACAGTGAGCGACACACTCAAACTGTTTTTTTTTAGATACAAATGGCCCAAAAGTGGATAATACAGAGGTTTGAACCGTGGAACTGCAAAACCACACTTCTGTTTCTCTGGCCTACACCAGACTATTTTCAACAGATATATTTGTGTCTGAATTGTCACAGACACACTTTTTTTTTTTTTTTTGGTGGGGGGGGATTAATAAGACGGGTACTTGTACAGTGTGAAGGAGGAAAAAAAAAAAGAGGATTTAGATGAAAAAAAAGGATTTTTCCTGGCCCCCGAGACCTGGAGCTAAGTCCAGCAATTTCAGCAACAGGAGCACACAGGACTGTAATGCAGCGTTTGCTTGTATAACCACTGCGTCTCCTATACAGCCTGCCTGCCTGATATATGGGATGGATATTAGTCCTGAGAAGGACTGTTTGTTTGATCTGGTAGCCTTTACAGACCCTACACTAACTATTTCGCAGTATATATCTCTCCCTAAATCAGCAGCGCTGTCCCTACACTGTCTGATCCCAGCCATCTGTGTCCAAGATGGCGGCGCCCGGTTTTAAATACTCGAGGTGACGCTGTGCGGCCAGCCAATCAATGTAATGCCCACAACCAACATGGCTGCGGCATTACAGTGACTGGCTGGCAATCCCTGCATGTTCATTGGCTCTGTAAAGAGCGCCAAACATGCAGGGCGGAGACCCGAGCTCCCATCCGAGTAACCCGGAAATGCTCGGTGCTCGCCGAACATCCCGAGTAGCGTGATGCTTGGGCGAGTACCGAGCAGTGTCGAGCATGTTTGCTCAACACTAGTAATAATGAGAAATGACACAGGAAAAAAGAATCAAACTCATGAAGAAAGAAAGGTGCAGAAAGTCATGGAAAGTCATGACATCAGCTGAAATCTATCAGTAATTAGAAAGCAATCCTGCCACTTATTGAAAAATAATATCAGTTTGTTCAACTGATGGCCTATAAAAAGGTGTCTCACTACCAGGGTGCCACAAAAGAAACATCTCATGATGGGGAAAAAAAGTGAGCTGTCTCAAGACCTTCGCAACATTATTGTTGCAAAACATACTCATGGCATTGGATACAGAAGAATTTCTAAATTACTGAGGGTTCCAGTGAGCACTGTTGGGGCCATAATCCAACAGTGGAAAGAACATAATTTTACCATAAACCGGCCACCGACCAGGTGCTCCCCGTAATATTTCAGACAGAGGAGTGAGAAGAATTATCAGATGTGTCCATGAACCACCTGTGGAGAGCTACAGAAAGACCTGGAACCAGAATGTACAATTGTTTCAAAGAAAACAATAAGTAATGCACTCAACCTCCATGACCGTTGTGCACGCTCACCACGCAAGACTCCATTACTAAACAAAAAGCATGTTCAAGCACGTTTAAAGTTTGCTCAACAACATTTAGACAAGCCTGTGAAATATTGGGAGAATATAGTGTGGTCAGATGAGCCCAAAATTGAACTCTTTGAATGCCATAATACCCAACATGTTTGGAGGCCAAAAGGCACTGCTTGTCACCCCAAAAATACCTTACCAACAATGAAGTTTGAAGGTGGAAACATCTGTTTTCCCACCAACATCTGTTTTTTAGAATACCGCACTGGCAAACTTCATATAATTGAATATATATGATAATATATATAATAATATAACATATATAATAATATAATAGATGAATGGACAAATGTACTGATACATTCTTGAAAATAATCTGCTGCCATCTACAAGGATGATGAGGAAGAAATGAGAGTGGACAACTCTCAACTGATTTCAGAGAAAGAAAATAAAGCTGCTAGAATGGCCCAGCCAATAACCTGACTTGAATCCAATAGAAAATTTATGAAATGCACTAAAGTTTAGAGTTCATAGAAGGAGCCCACAGTACCTTCAGGATGTGAAGAGTGTTTGTGTGGAAGAATTAACCTAAATCACACCTGAGCAATGTATGCGATTCATTTTTCCATACAGGAGGCATCTTGAAGCTGTCATCACCAACTGCTTTTGTACGAACTATTAATTAAATTTCAGTTAGAGTGTTCAATACTTTTTCCCTTTGTCATTTCTCATTATTACATATAACTTAATTTATTGAAATCCATGGTTTGATTTCTTTGCCTGTGTGGATTGGATGGGTTGTTACTGACATCTGGTGAGAATTTCATGTCAATAGCATCTTTAGAAATATATTTACTTAGAAAATTTGTGACTTGTCCAATACTTATTTCACCCGCTGTACATGTCTGTATGTGCTCTGTGTATATACAGTTGGTACAGAAAGTATTCATACCCCTTTAAATTTTTCACTCTTTGTTTCATTGCAGCCATTTGGTAAATTCTAAAAAGTTCATTTAATTTCTCATTAAAGTATACTCTGCACCCCATCTTGACTGAAAAAATGGAAGCCTCTCCTCAGTGCAAGACATATGAAAGCCCACATAGAGTTTGCTCAAAAACACATGAAGGACTCCCAGACTATGAGAAATAAGATTCTCTGGTCTGATGAGACAAAGATAGAACTTTTTGGTGATAATTCTAAGCAGTATGTGTGGAGAAAACCAGGCACTGCTCATCACCTGCCCAATACAATCCCAACAGTGAAACATGGTGGTGGAAGCATCATGCCATGGGGGGTGTTTTTCAGCTGCAGGGACAGGACGACTGGTTGCAATTGAAGGAAACATGAATGCGGCCAAATACAGAGAAATCCTGGATGAAAACCTCTTCCAGAGTGCTCTGGATCTCAGACTTGGCCGAAGGTTCACCTTCCAACAAGATAATGACCCTAAGCACACAGCTAAAATAACAAAGGAGTGGCTTCAGAACAACTCTGTGACCATTCTTGACTGGCCCAGCCAGAGCCCTGATCTAAACCCAATTGAGCATCTCTGGAGAGACCTGAAAATGACTGTCCACTAGTGATGAGCGAGTATGTTCTGTTAACCCTTTCGTTGAGTATACTCGGGCGAGCACTGAGTAGTTACAGCTGCTCGGTGTTATGTTTGAATCAGTCCCATGTGCATGATTTGCAACTGTTTGACAGCTTTACTACATGTTAGGAATGTGTAAGAAGTAGACATTGCTCCCATGTAATAAAACTGTCAAACAGTTGCAAATCATGCACACGGGACTGATTCAAACATAACACCGAGCAGCTGTAACTACTCAGTGCTCACCCGAGCATACTCGGCGAAAGGGTTAACAGAACATACTCGGTCATCACTACTGTCCACCAACGTTCACCATCCAACCTGACGGAACTGGAGAGGATCTGCAAGGAAGAATGGCAGAGGATCCCCAAATCCAGGTGTGAAAAACTTGTTGCATCATTCCCAAAAAGACTCATGGGTGTACTAGCTCAAAAGAGTGCTTCTACTCAATACTGAGCAAAGGGTCTGAATACTTATGACCATGTGATATTTCAGTTTTCCTTTTTTAATAAATTTGCAAAAATTTCTACATTTCTGATTTTTTTCATTCAAGATGGGGTGCAGAGTGTACTTTAATGAGAAAAAAATGAACTTTTTAGAATTTACCAAAGGGCTACAATGTAGCAAAGAGTGAAAAATTTAAAGGGGTCTGAATACTTTCTGTACCCACTGTACATATACCTGTCATAAAGATGAGCAAATATGTTTGGACCCCTTAGCATTTTACTCAAAAATAGGCAAAATACGTCCGTGCCTGAACATCAGTGGTCATTAGCGTGACAGCACAGGAAACAGGGGCTGATTGGCGGTAACATAGTTACCGCCGGTTAGAGTGCTGCGGGATCATGCTGTCAGATGTCAGCTTGATCCCGCAGCTGTGACTGTGACCCACAGTAAAAAGCTTACCACGACTGACAGGCATCAGCTAATGAGACTTCCACCCTACTACTGTAAACAGCGAGTGCAGGCGCCGCTGATGGGAGGAGTAGTGCTTCAAAAAAAAAAGTTAACATTAATAAATAAATATAAAAAATAAATAACACATTATACTCACCCACACCTAATCCCCGATGCCATTGTCCCCTGTAAAATAAAATCATATACTGACCTTAATGCCTAATCTCGATGCCCATGTCACCTGTAAAAAAAGAAAAAATAATAAACCACCATATCCCCCACCTATCCACTGTAATCCAGGTAATGCAGAGTGTCCCACAACTATCTCACTTATAGAATAGTCACATCTATCCGGTAGCCAGCGATACACTGTACAGATGAACGAGGCACCTTCAAGTCTCTTGAAATTGTACCCAAGGATGAGCCAGACTTGTGCAAGTCCGCAATTCTCTTCCTGATATCTTGGCTGATTTCTTTAGACTTTCCCATGATGCTACACAAAGAAGCAGTGTGTTTCAGGTATGCATTAAAATACATCCACAGGTGTGCATCTAATGAACTCAGATGTTTCCAAACGCATGACATCATCATATGGGCAGTCCAGAAATGTTTAAAGGCATAGTAATCTTAGTGTATGTAAACTTTTGACTTTGCAGTAAGTAATAAAAATACATTAAAACATTCTCTCTCTCATTATTCTGCCATTTGGCAAATATTAAAAATGATGGTAATCCTAACTGACCTAAAATTGGAAAGGTTTATTCTGATTTCATGTCAGATATTGAGAAAAACATGCATATGTGTCTTTTTATATAGTGTACACTGTGTTCCAAATTATTATGCAAATAATATTTTCTCATATTTTCCCAAATTACCTATATGAATTGCAGTCATTGTAATTTTCCAGTCAAATAACTATTAGAGTACAATTGAAAGGTTTTTGTACAAACTGCCTATGATAACAGTATATTTTTAAAAAAATAAAAAACTCAAACTGCACTCAAAATGCATGTTCCAAATTATTATGCACAGCAGAGTTTTCAACCTTTTCATTTTAATAAAGAACAAAAAAATTGTCATTTTTGTAATTATAAGCATTAGCAGGTTATTACAAACTGAAATCAAACAGTTTTCAACTCAAAACTTTATTCTAGGTGATGTTACATTTGCACATAGGACCGCTTGTTCGAAAGGAGCTTCTGAACTCTCTCGTCCATTGAATTTGTCAGGTTTTGGATGGTTTCTGCTTCAATTGTTTTGCATGAGGACAGAATACCCTCCCAGAGCTGTTACTTAGATGTGAACTGCCTCCCGCCATCATAGACACTCCTTTTGATGATGCTCCAGAGGTTCTCAATGGGGTTGAGGTCAGGGAAGCATGGGGGTCACACCATAAGTTTGTCCCCTTTTATGCCCATATCAGCCAGAGATGCAGATGTGTTATGTGCAGCATGAGACGGGGCACCACTTCTCTCTCCCCTTTTCTATTTTATTTTTGATGGGGTTTTTTTTAATCTTAGATATTTTTAATGTCGCTATTAAAAGTCATGTTTTAATAACTTTATTTTCTGCGGATGCCGGAATTTCTTTCCTTGAATTGTTAAATGTGCATGTGTCAATCTGTAAGTTGATGACCGAGTCCACCACCAACAACTTGATTGATAGTGCATGCTGACCGTCCTAGTGTCTGCTGTAAATCCTCTTCTGGCTGCGCAGCTCTGGAACCTCTGGAACCAGGCACCTGTAAATTAAACAGAACACCAGTATACTGCTCATCTCCACCAGCAGGTGGCGACAAAACAGCAGCATTAACATCTCCTGCCAGGCCGACACTCAAATAGAACAGCAGATGGCGCTGGATCCTCACTCCTGCCACTGCTTACAGCTGGGGGGCGAGGCTGCTCATTTGAAGACCAAGGCTCTAAAGAAAGGAAACTTTTTATTTCAAGAGCTGTAGTAGCTGGAATATCTGTGTCAGCCATTACTTGTCTCCTAACTGCCTGGTGTAACATCTGGCTGCTGTACTGAAGGTGCTGACAAGCCATCACTAAAGGGCCCCTGTGCCCTCCGCTTGGAGAATCCGCACATCAGTCTGACCAGGGGCGGACACAGACTGTAGTGGGCCCCTGTGCAAGAAATTTTGGGGGGCCCCCCCTGCCCTTCATAAGGCAACAAAGTTATGTAAACATAACCCCCCATGTGCATCTCTCACCCCCCCATGTGCATCTCTCATCCCCCCCATGTGCATCTCTCATCCCCCCCATGTGCATCTCTCATCCCCCCCATGTGCATCTCTCATCCCCCCCATGTGCATCTCTCACCCCCCCATGTGCATCTCTCACCCCCCCATGTGCATCTCTCACCCCCCGCATGTGCATCTCTCACCCCCCCATGTGCATCTCTCACCCCCCCATGTGCATCTCTCACCCCCCCATGTGCATCTCTCATCCCCCCCCATGTGCATCTCTCATCCCCCCCGTGCATCTCTGATTCCCCCCACTCCTAGTTAATTAATTGTATTTAAAAAAAATAAAACTTGTTATACTTACCCCCATGCAATCCCTGCAGAATCCTGGCGCTCGTCCACGTCGCTGCCACCAGGTTCTCCTGACGTTCGGCCATGTGACGGCGCCACATACATAGCCATCAGCTTTTGTTTTGGCCAAAAGATTTTTAAAGCCGCCACCACGATAAGTTAGACTCTTCTGGCCGGGCCCTACTCTAACCTATTAAAATTTTCTTAAAATATCCAATACTCTTTTTAGATATATTTTTATTTAGTTTTCTTTAAGGGAATGTGTCATATACATTTTTTTTTTAAATGACCAATAATACCACATACAGGGAATACCGCCACACCATGACCAGACCACATATTACCACAACATAGTGACCGAATAATACCACACAGAAGGGAGAAAAACTGCCACACCATGACCAGACCACATATTACCACTACATTACTAATATTACCACCACATTACTAATATTACCATAAGTGTCATTATACACGGGAGCTCTATACATGGTATGTATAACGTAAGTGTCCAGGTAATCTAGTGATCACCAGTGAAATTATACACAGGAGCTCTGTATATAGTGTCAGTGTACAGGTAATACAGTGACATTATACACAGGAGCTCTGTATATAGTGTACAGGTAATACAGTGATCATCAGTGACATTATACACAGGAGCTCTGTATATAGTGTCAGTGTACAGGTAATACAGGGATCACCAGTGACATTATACACAGGAGCTCTGTATATAGTGTCAGTGTACAGGTAATACAGTGATCACCAGTGAAATTATACACAGGAGCTCTGTATATAGTGTCAGTGTACAGGTAATACAGTGATCACCAGTGACATTATACACAGGAGCTCTGTATATAGTGTCAGTGTACAGGTAATACAGTGATCACCAGTGACATTATACACAGTGTACATGTAATAGACTGACTCACCGGTGACGTCTCTAGGTGAAGTCCTTAATCTTCACTTTTCTCCTTCATCCAGCACAGACCGCCATCACGTCTTCCAGCCAGGACTCGTCTCTGCATAAAATAACACAGTTATCTAGAGCACATTCCCCAACTTCTACATTACGCAGCTGAATACAGACGTGCATCCACCATCAATATATGGTTAGTTATTAGGCAACCTACCATTCCAAATATAAATTGTAATCCACCACTGTGCCCCCATTAACTGTAAATAGGCACTTAATATATAATTTAATTAGAACCTCTACTCTTTCCGCCAATTTGTTACCAGTCACACTCCTGCATCCGCAACGCCCCCTACTCTATACTTCCTGCTCCCCGCATTCAATATTTACATGCACCCCCTGCCCCAATTCATTATATCATGTCCGTGCTCTCCCCACCCCATCATCATTTATCATTTACTCTCCCCCACCCCACATTCGTTATGTGCAGCTCATTATCCCCCTACTCCCAATTCCCCCATGTGCAGCTCTCAAACCCCCCCATGTGCAGCTCTCATCCCCCTCCATGTGCCCCTCTCTCACCCCCTCCCCCCCACATGTGCCCCTCTCTCATCCCCCTCCCCCACATGTGCCCCTCTCTCATCCCCCTCCCCCACATGTGCCCCTCTCTCATCCCCCTCCCCCACATGTGCCCCTCTCTCATCCCCCTCCCCCACATGTGCCCCTCTCTCATCCCCCTCCACCACATGTGCACCTCTCTCATCTCCCCCCACATGTGCATCTCCCATCTCCCCCCCCACACACATGTGCATCTCCCATCTCCCCCCCACACATGTGCATCTCCCATCTCCCCCACACATGTGCATCTCCCATCTCCCCCCCCCACACACGTGCATCTCCCATCTCCCCCCCCACACACATGTGCATCTCCCATCCCCCCCCACACACACATGTGCATCTCCCATCCCCCCCCCACATGTGCATCTCCCATCCCCCCCCACACACATGTGCATCTCCCATCCCCCCCCCACACACACATGTGCATCTCCCATCCCCCCCACACACACATGTGCATCTCCCATCTCCCCCCCCTACACACATGTGCATCTCCCATCTCCCCCCCTACACACATGTGCATCTCCCATCTCCCCCCCTACACACATGTGCATCTCCCATCTCCCCCCCCTACACACATGTGCATCTCCCATCTCCCCCCCCACACACATGTGCATCTCCCATCTCCCCCCCCACATACATGTGCATCTCCCATCTCCCCCCCCACACACGTGCATCTCCCATCTCCCCCCCCCACACACATGTGCATCTCCCATCTCCCCCCCCACACACACACATGTGCATCTCCCATCTCCCCCCCCACACACATGTGCATCTCCCATCTCCCCCCCCACACACACATACACACACACATGTGCTTCTCCCATCTCTCCACTCCTAGTTAATTGTATTTTAAAAAAAATAAAACTTGTTATACTTACCCCCATGCGATCCCTGCAGAATCCTGGCGCTCGTCCAAATCGCTGACAGCAGGTTCTCCTGACTTCCGGCCATGTGACGGCACCGTCACATGACCGGAAGTCAGGGGAATCATGAAGGCGCTGCTGCAACAGCGCAGCTCAGCGCTGAAATGTCCCGGACCCGGCGCATAGCATGGGGCCGGGGGCCCCATGAGGAGAGAGACGCACAAGAGGGGGGCCCCCGAGGGGGCCCCTACCGGCCGGGCCCCATACTGGAGTCAGGGCAGTCATGCCCTGATGGCGGCCCTGCTGGAGGCTGGAGGGGCCCCCTCTCCCTCGGGGCCCCCGTTCAATGAACCGGCTGCACGGGCGGTAGTTCCGCCCCTGAGTCTGACGACTCCTGTCTGTCCGGACCTTGGCTCCCGCAGACTTCCTTCTCCCTGCGCTCCTTGTCTGTGCTCTGGAAACTGGTAAGTAAGGAAACCCTGTGTCTCTTCTGATATGTGAGGCCAGTGGCTGGCTGGTAAATATTAGCCTGGGGGGCAATCACAACAGTGGCCCATGAGTAACATCCACTGGCGGGCATAGAGAGAAAAGGGCCCCTGTGCAAGAATAATATATGGGCCCTTTGCAGCCCAAGAGCTCCTAAAAATGCAAAATTGCACCTGCTTTGAAGGTAGAAATGGGCCCGCTTACCTATTGGGCCCCTGTGCAGCCACACAGGTTGCAACAATGATATGCCCACCCCTGGTAACCGCCCATCCTTAACACGTTTACTTCCAGCTGCTTCGTAGGCTATGTTCACACAACCTTACTGTTTGCCTGAGTGCTGCCCGTGAAAAAAAATGCCAGCACTCGGACTAGTTCAGATGAGAGTACTTGTAACATCCCTGGCGGCGTGCTGGCATGGCTTACCACCTCCCACCATGCAAGACCGATATCTTACCTATCAGTCCAGGCTGCACACTTTGCTCCATTACTTGCTGTGTGCATGTCTCTTGTCTGATTGCTTAGGGCGGCGGCGCAGGTACTGCCTGATTCTTAAAGTTACTGTGTGCGCACTCCTAATGCGTCCCCAGCCTATTGCTGTGAGTCACTGGATACTTAAACCCCCTCCACCCAGTAGGAGGCGCCTGAGCAACACTTTCTTTCAGTGTGTTCTGTGCAACTGAGTTGCCAGGTCCTGTCCTGTATCTTGTCTGTTTATGCCACCCTAGGGGCTGTATACCCAGGCCTGTTACCTGTATCTGTGACTTCTAGTCTGTTTCCGCCACCCTGGGGGCTGTATACCCAGGCCCGTTACCTGAATCTGTGACTTCTGGTCTGTTTCCGCCCCACTGGGGGCTGAGTTCCCAGGCTCGTTCCTGTGTCTTGTTCCTGGCTCTGTTCCTGTCTGAACTGTGTCCTAACCCGTTACCTGTTTGTCTCTATGTCCGATCCTTTCCTTTTCCTGCAGTGTCTGAACCTGCACCTAACTCCAACTCGTTGTCTCTGTACTTCTGTTTGTGAGTTTTGTGTCCACTTGCTACTTCATTGTAAGTACCTTGTGTGTATCTGGTTCTGCTTGTCCCATTTCCCTGCCTCCGTATCTACCTCCTGTGTTCTAGCCATCTTCCTGTGTTTCCCAGTCTGTTCCATGTGAATTCCAATGGTAAAAATCACTCAACAGTCCTTATAGTTATAAAAATAGTCCATAGTCAATTATGCCAAACTGATGTTTAGTTGGCAAATAAAATATAATATCCTGGGAAATCCGGTGGTTCTTAATAAAAGGTAGCACTTCGTATTCAAAGATCAAGTCATTCAAATCTCCCTTATACAAGATAATATTGCTGAGAGTGTACGGTGAGCTGGAAATCCTGCTGGTATTGTGCAATGGAAATGATACTTACGTGGATTTAGTGGGGCACCGGTAGGTGGGTAGATGCAGATGCTGCTTTGAGGCTTACCTTCTTTTTCCTGATCCACGCCGGCGTCCTAACTGCGCTGGTGCAAACCGATGCTAGCCGTGGGGAGGTAAGTATGCGCGCTAGCAGGGAGACGTCCACGTGCTTCTTTGGTGAATGCTTGCATCACGGAAGGAGGAAATCAGCTTAGCAGTGCCAGGGGCACTCCGGCCGGTAGCGTCCCTGGTTACTAATCTTGGCTGCACGATGCATACTGGAAAGCAGACAGCGGGTGACGTCACATGTATGGCAAGTCCAAGAGCCCAAAAGGCTGACCTACGCGAAGGGGACGAAGGGAACTACGAATTCCGCGAAACACGTAGGTCCAAGAAAGCATCATATCCATTGCGCAATACCAGCAGGATTTCCAGCTCACCGTACTCTCTCTGCAACATTATCTTGTACTAGATGGTGGCCCGATTCTAACGCATCGGGTATTCTAGAATATGTATGCGGCCAACCAGGCGCAATCAGCAAAGCGGTATTTAAATTTGGCGCCAATATCGCTGATTGGTCACGGCTGCCGGCCGCGACCAATCAGCGAGCCGTGTTAGTGAGGACCGGAGAGCGTGTTTAAATTTGGCGGCAAAATCCCTGATTGGTCGCGGCCGGCGACCGCGACCAATCAGCCAAGCGGTGTTTAAATTTGGCGCCAATATCGTATTAGTGAGGATCGGGGAGCGGAGCTGCCTGTGCGGGTACTTCCACTGCGAGCAGCCGGGAGATGACCGGCTGCTCGCAGCCGAAGTATCCCGACCGGTGGCGCCGCTCCCCGGTCCTCCTTTCACACTTGCCGTCAGGAGATCAGCGGCCCTAGCCGCTGATCTCCCGACGGTGGCCGCATGGAGGTCAGCGGCGCCACCGGTCGAGGTACTTCTGCTGCGAGCAGCCGGGAGATGACCGGCTAGCACCGGTCACCTCCCGGCTGCATCGCCGCTGACCTCTGTGCAGAGCGGTGTTTAAATTTGGCGCCAATATCGCTGATTGGTCACAGCCGGCGGCCACGACCAATCAGCGAATCGTATTAGTGAGGACCAGGGAGCGGCGCTGCCTGTGCGGGTACTTCCACTGCAAGCAGCCGGGAGATGACCGGCTGCTCGCAGCAGAAGTATCCCGACCGGCGGCACCGCTCCCCGGTCCTCCCTTCACACTTGCCGTCGGGAGCTCAGCGGGTCGGGAGATCAGCGGCCCTAGCCGCTGATCTCCCGGCGGTAGCCACATGGAGGTTAGCGGCGCCGCCGGTTGGGGTAGTTCTGCTGCGAGCAGATGAGCCGCTAACGGCCGCCATCTTTTTCTGAAATCTCGCGTCGCTGATTGGCTGCGGCCGGACCAATCGGCGACGCTTGATTTCCTGGACAGAAGGACAGACAGACGGGATAAGACGATTATATATATTAGACTAGACGGTGGCCCGATTCTAACGCATCGGGTATTCTAGAAAATGTATGCGGCCGACCAGGCGTGACTAATCATCGAAGCAGTGCTTAAATGGGTTGTGCACTACTTTAAATTAACCCCCCAATGTATCCCCCCAGGGACCCTAATGAATTTTGGAGGACCGGGGAGCGAGGCCGCCGCTTGGGGAACTTCTGCTGCGAGCAGCCGGGAGATGACCGGCTAGCACAGGGGGAGCGGGTGAGCGTGTGAGGGTGAGCGTGTGAGGGTGAGCGTGGGAGAGTGTGAGGGTGAGCGTGGGAGCGTGTGAGGGTGAGCATGGGAGCGTGTGAGGGTGAGCATGGGAGCGTGTGAGGGTGAGCGTGTGAGGATGAGAGTGTGAGCGTGAGAATGTGAGCGTGAGAATGTGAGCGTGTAAGGGTGAGAGTCAAAGCGTGAGCGTCCGAGCGTGAGTGTCCGAGCGTGAGTGTGTGAGCCTGAGCGTCCGAGCGTGAGCGTCCGAGCGTGAGCGTCCGAGCGTGAGCGTCCGAGTGTGAGCGTCCGAGTGTGAGTGTGAGCATCCGAGCGTGAGCATCCGAGCGTGAGCGTCAGAGCGTGAGCGTCAGAGCCTGTGCGTCAGAGCCTGTGCGTCAGAGCCTGTGCGTCAGAGTGAGCGTCAGAGCGTGAGCGTCAGAGCGTGAGCATCAGAGCGTGAGCGTCCGAGCGTGAGCGTCCGAGCGTGAGCGTCCGAGCGTGAGCGTCAGCGTCCGAGCGTGAGCGTCCGAGCGTGAGCGGCAGAGCGTGAGCGGCAGAGCGTGAGCGTCAGAGCGTGAGCGTCTCAGCGTGAGCGTGAGCATCCGAGCATGAGCGTCAGAGCCTGTGCGCCAGAGCCTGTGCGTCAGAGCGTGAGCGACAGAGCGTGAGCGTCAGAGTGAGCATCCGAGCGTGAGCGTCTGAGCGTGAGCATCAGAGCGTGAGCATCAGAGCGTGAGCGTCTGAGCGTGAGCGTCTCAGCGTGAGCGTGAGCATCCGAGCATGAGCGTCAGAGCCTGTGCGCCAGAGCCTGTGCGTCAGAGCGTGAGCGTCAGAGTGAGCATCCGAGCGTGAGCGTCTGAGCGTGAGCGTCCGAGCGTGAGAGGCAGAGCGTAAGCGTCAGAGCGTGAGCGGCAGAGCGTGAGCGTCCGAGCGTGAGCGTCAGAGCGTGAGCGTCAGAGTTCGAGCGTGAGCGTCCGAACGTGAGCGTCCGAGCGTGAGTGTCCGAGCGTGTGTCCGAGCGTGAGTGTCCGAGCGTGAGCGTCAGAGCCTGTGCGCCAGAGCCTGTGCGTCAGAGCGTGAGCGACAGAGCGTGAGCGTCTGAGTGAGCATCCGAGCGTGAGCGTCTGAGCGTGAGCATCAGAGCGTGAGCGTCTGAGCGTGAGCGTCTGAGCGTGAGCGTCCGAGCGTGAGAGGCAGAGCGTAAGCGTCAGAGCGTGAGCGTCAGAGTTCGAGCGTGAGCGTCCGAGCGTGAGTGTCAGAGCCTGAGCATGAGCATCAGAGCGTGAGCGTCAAAGGGTGAGCGTCTGAGCGTGAGCATGAGCGTCCGAGCGTGAGCGTCCGAGCGTGAGCGTCCGAGCGTGAGCGGCAGAGCGCGAGCGGCAGATCGTGAGCGTCCGAGCGTGAGTGTCAGAGCGTGAGCGTCAGAACGTGAGCGTCTGAGCGTGAGCGTCCGAGCGTGAGCGGCAGAGCGCGAGCGGCAGAGCGTGAGTATCCGTGCGTGAGCATCCGAGCGCGAGCGTCCGAGCGTGAGCGTCAGATCGTGAGCGTCCGAGCGTGAGTGTCAGAGCGTGAGCGTCAGAACGTGAGCGTCTGAGCGTGAGCGTCCGAGCGTGAGCATCCAAGCGTAATCATCTGAGTGTGAGCGTGAACGTGTGAGCTTCAGAGCGTGAGCGTCCGAGCGTGAGCTTGAGCGTGAGCGTCAGAGTTCGAGCATGAGTGTCAGAGCCTGAGCATGAGCATCAGAGCGTGAGCGTCCGAGCGTGAGGGTCAGAGCGTGAGCGTCCGAGTGTGAGTGGCAGATCGTGAGCGTGTGAGCGTCCGAGCGTGAGCGTCAGAGCGTGAGCGTCTGAGCGTGAGCGGCAGAGCGTAAGCGTCCGAGCGTGAGCGTTTAAGCGTGAACGGCAGAGCGTGAGCGTCAGAACGTGAGCGTCAGAACGTGAGCGTCTGACCGTGAGAGTCAGAGCGTGAGCGTCAGAGTGTGAGCGTCAGAACGTGAGCGTCCGAGCCTGAGCATCCGAGCGTGAGCATCAGAGCGTGAGCGTCATAGCGTGAGCATGAGCGTCAGAGCGTGAGCGTCTGAGCGTGACCGTCCGAGCGTCAGAGCGTGAGCGTCTGAGCGTGACCATCCGAGCATCAGAGCGTGAGCGTCAGAGCGTGAGAGTCCGAGCGTGAGCGTCAGAGTTCGAGCGTGAGCGTCAGAGCGTGAGCGTCAGAAGAACGTGAGCGTCAGAGTTCGAGCGTGAGCGTCAGAGATCGAGCGTGAGCGTCAGAGCCTGAGCATGAGCGTCAGAGCCTGAGCATGAGCGTCAGAGCGTGAGCGTCAGAGCGTGAGCATCCGAGCGTGAGCGCCTGAGCGCGAGCGGTAGAGCGTGAGCAGTAGAGCGTGAGCGTCAGCGCATGAGCGTCCGAGCGTGAGCGTCAACGCATGAGCGTCCGAGCATGAGCGTCAACGCGTGAGCGTCCGAGCGTGAGTGTGAGCGTCCGAGCGTGAGCGTCCGAGCGTGAGCGTCCGAGCGTGAGCGTCAGAGCGTGAGCATCAGAGCGTGAGCGTCCGAGCGTAAGCGTGAGCGTCAGAGCATGAGTGTGAGCGTCAGAGTGTGAGCGTCCGAGCGTCTCAGTGTGAGCGTCCGAGCGTGAGCGTCCGAGCGTCAGAGCGTGAGCGTCTGAGCGTGAGCATCTCAGCGTGAGCGTGAGCGTCAGAGCGTGAGCGTCAGAGCGTGAGCGTCCGAGAGTGAGCGTCCGAGAGTGAGCGTCCGAGAGTGAGCGTCAGAGCGTGAGCATCAGAGCGTGAGCGTCCGAGCGTGAGCGTCAGCGCATGAGCGTCCGAGCGTGAGCGTCCGAGCGTGAGCATCAGAGCGTGAGCGTCCGAGCGTGAGCGTCCGAGCGTGAGCGTCAGAGCGTGAGCATCAGAGCGTGAGCGTCCGAGCGTAAGCGTGAGCGTCAGAGCATGAGTGTGAGCGTCAGAGCGTGAGCATCAGAGCGTGAGCGTCCGAGCGTGAGCGTCAGCGCATGAGCGTCCGAGCGTGAGCATCCGAGCGTGAGCATCAGAGCGTGAGCGTCCGAGCGTGAGCGTCCGAGCGTGAGCGTCAGCGCATGAGCGTCCGAGCGTGAGCGTCCGAGCGTGAGCATCAGAGCGTGAGCGTCCGAGCGTGAGCGTCCGAGCGTGAGCGTCAGAGCGTGAGCATCAGAGCGTGAGCATCCGAGCGTAAGCGTGAGCGTCAGAGCATGAGTGTGAGCGTCAGAGCGTGAGCGTCAGAGTGTGAGCGTCCGAGCGTCAGAGCGTGAGCGTCTGAGCGTGAGCGTCTGAGCGTGAGCGTCTCAGCGTGAGCGTCCGAGCGTGAGCGTCCGAGCGTCAGAGCGTGAGCGTCTGAGCGTGAGCATCTCAGCGTGAGCGTGAGCGTCAGAGCGTGAGCGTCTCAGCGTGAGCGTCTGAGCGTGAGCGTCCGAGCGTGAGAGGCAGAGCGTAAGCGTCAGAGCGTGAGCGGCAGAGCGTGAGCGTCAGAGCGTGAGCGTCAGAGTTCGAGCGTGAGCGTCCGAGCGTGAGTGTCAGAGCCTGAGCATGAGCATCAGAGCGTGAGCGTCAAAGGGTGAGCGTCTGAGCGTGAGCATGAGCGTCCGAGCGTGAGCGTCCGAGCGTGAGCGTCCGAGCGTGAGCGGCAGAGCGCGAGCGGCAGAGCGTGAGTATCCGTGCGTGAGCATCCGAGCGTGAGCGTCCGAGCGTGAGCGTCAGATCGTGAGCGTCCGAGCGTGAGTGTCAGAGCGTGAGCGTCAGAACGTGAGCGTCTGAGCGTGAGCGTCCGAGCGTGAGCATCCAAGCGTAATCATCTGAGTGTGAGCGTGAACGTGTGAGCTTCAGAGCGTGAGCGTCCGAGCGTGAGCTTGAGCGTGAGCGTCAGAGTTCGAGCATGAGTGTCAGAGCCTGAGCATGAGCATCAGAGCGTGAGCGTCCGAGCGTGAGGGTCAGAGCGTGAGCGTCCGAGTGTGAGTGGCAGATCGTGAGCGTGTGAGCGTCCGAGCGTGAGCGTCAGAGCGTGAGCGTCTGAGCGTGAGCGGCAGAGCGTAAGCGTCCGAGCGTGAGCGTTTAAGCGTGAACGGCAGAGCGTGAGCGTCAGAACGTGAGCGTCAGAACGTGAGCGTCTGACCGTGAGAGTCAGAGCGTGAGCGTCAGAGTGTGAGCGTCAGAACGTGAGCGTCCGAGCCTGAGCATCCGAGCGTGAGCATCAGAGCGTGAGCGTCATAGCGTGAGCATGAGCGTCAGAGCGTGAGCGTCTGAGCGTGACCGTCCGAGCGTCAGAGCGTGAGCGTCTGAGCGTGACCATCCGAGCATCAGAGCGTGAGCGTCAGAGCGTGAGAGTCCGAGCGTGAGCGTCAGAGTTCGAGCGTGAGCGTCAGAGCGTGAGCGTCAGAAGAACGTGAGCGTCAGAGTTCGAGCGTGAGCGTCAGAGATCGAGCGTGAGCGTCAGAGCCTGAGCATGAGCGTCAGAGCCTGAGCATGAGCGTCAGAGCGTGAGCGTCAGAGCGTGAGCATCCGAGCGTGAGCGCCTGAGCGCGAGCGGTAGAGCGTGAGCAGTAGAGCGTGAGCGTCAGCGCATGAGCGTCCGAGCGTGAGCGTCAACGCATGAGCGTCCGAGCGTGAGCGTCAACGCGTGAGCGTCCGAGCGTGAGTGTGAGCGTCCGAGCGTGAGCGTCCGAGCGTGAGCGTCAGAGCGTGAGCGTCCGAGCGTAAGCGTGAGCGTCAGAGCATGAGTGTGAGCGTCAGAGTGTGAGCGTCCGAGCGTCTCAGTGTGAGCGTCCGAGCGTGAGCGTCCGAGCGTCAGAGCGTGAGCGTCTGAGCGTGAGCATCTCAGCGTGAGCGTGAGCGTCAGAGCGTGAGCGTCAGAGCGTGAGCGTCCGAGAGTGAGCGTCCGAGAGTGAGCGTCCGAGAGTGAGCGTCAGAGCGTGAGCATCAGAGCGTGAGCGTCCGAGCGTGAGCGTCAGCGCATGAGCGTCCGAGCGTGAGCGTCCGAGCGTGAGCATCAGAGCGTGAGCGTCCGAGCGTGAGCGTCCGAGCGTGAGCGTCAGAGCGTGAGCATCAGAGCGTGAGCATCAGAGCGTGAGCGTCCGAGCGTAAGCGTGAGCGTCAGAGCATGAGTGTGAGCGTCAGAGCGTGAGCATCAGAGCGTGAGCGTCCGAGCGTGAGCGTCAGCGCATGAGCGTCCGAGCGTGAGCGTCCGAGCGTGAGCATCAGAGCGTGAGCGTCCGAGCGTGAGCGTCCGAGCGTGAGCGTCAGCGCATGAGCGTCCGAGCGTGAGCGTCCGAGCGTGAGCATCAGAGCGTGAGCGTCCGAGCGTGAGCGTCCGAGCGTGAGCGTCAGAGCGTGAGCATCAGAGCGTGAGCATCCGAGCGTAAGCGTGAGCGTCAGAGCATGAGTGTGAGCGTCAGAGCGTGAGCGTCAGAGTGTGAGCGTCCGAGCGTCAGAGCGTGAGCGTCTGAGCGTGAGCGTCTGAGCGTGAGCGTCTCAGCGTGAGCGTCCGAGCGTGAGCGTCCGAGCGTCAGAGCGTGAGCGTCTGAGCGTGAGCATCTCAGCGTGAGCGTGAGCGTCAGAGCGTGAGCGTCTCAGCGTGAGCGTCTGAGCGTGAGCGTCTCAGCGTGAGCGTGAGCGTCAGAGCGTGAGCGTCTGAGCGTGAGCATCTCAGCGTGAGCGTGAGTGTCAGAGCGTGAGCGTCCGAGAGTGAGCGTCAGAGCGTTAGCGTCAGAGCGTGAGCATCAGAGCGTGAGCGTCCGAGCGTAAGCGTGAGCGTCCGAGCATGAGCGTGAGCGTCCGAGCGTGAGCGTCCGAGCGTGAGCGGCAGAGAGCGTTAGCGTCCAAGCGTGAGCGTCCGAGCGTGAGCATCAGAGTGTGAGCGTGAGCGTCCGAGCGTGAGCATCAGAGCGTGAGAGTGAGCGTCAGAGCGTGAGCGTCTGAGCGTGAGCTTCAGAGCGTGAGCGTCTGAGCGTGAGCGGCAGAACGTGAGCGGCAGAGCGTGGGCGTCAGAGCGTGGGCGTCAGAGCGTGAGCGTCAGAGCCTGAGCATGAGCGTCTGAGCGTGAGCGTCAGAGCCTGAGCACGAGCGTCAGAGCGTGAGCGTGAGTGTCCGAGCGTGAGCGTCAGAGCGTGAGCGTGTGAGCGTCAGAGCGTGAGCGTCCGAGAGTGAGCGTCCGAGCGTGAGCGTCAGAACGTGAGCGTCTGACCGTGAGCGTCTGACCGTGAGAGTCAGAGCGTGAGCGTCAGAGTGTGAGCGTCAGAACGTGAGCGTCCGAGCGTGAGCATCCGAGCGTGAGCATCAGAGCGTGAGCGTCATAGCGTGAGCATGAGCGTCAGAGCGTGAGCGTCTGAGCGTGACCGTCCGAGCGTCAGAGCGTGAGCGTCTGAGCGTGACCGTCCGAGCGTCAGAGCGTGAGCGTGACCGTCCGAGCGTCAGAGCGTCAGAGTTCGAGCGTGAGCGTCCGAGCGTGAGCATCCGAGCGTGAGCATCAGAGCGTGAGCGTCATAGCGTGAGCATGAGCGTCAGAGCGTGAGCGTCTGAGCGTGACCGTCCGAGCGTCAGAGCGTGAGCGTCTGAGCGTGACCGTCCGAGCGTCAGAGCGTGACCGTCTGAGCGTGAGTGTCTGAGCGTGAGTGTCTGAGCGTGAGTGTCCGAGCGTGAGCGTCTGAGTGTGAGCGTCAGAGTGTGAGCGTCCGAGCGTGGGCGTCAGAGCCTGAGCATGAGTGCCTGAGCATGAGCGCCTGAGCATGAGTGTCAGAGCGTGAGCATCAGACCGTGAGCGTCTGAGCGTGAGTATCCGAGCGTGAGTGTCCGAGCGTGAGTGTCCGAGCGTGAGTGTCCGAGCGTGAGTGTCCGAGCATGAGCGTCTGAGCGTGAGCGTCAGAGCCTGAGCATGAGTGTCAGAGCGTGAGCATCAGACCGTGAGCGTCTGAGCGTGAGCGTCTGAGCGTGAGCGTCCGAGCGTGAGTGTCCGAGCGTGAGTGTCCGAGCGTGAGCGTCCGAGCGTGAGCGTCCGAGCGTGAGCGTCTGAGCGTGAGCGTCAGAGCCTGAGCATGAGTGTCAGAGCGTGAGCATCAGACCGTGAGTGTCCGAGCGTGAGCGTCTGAGCGTGAGCGTCAGAGCGTGAGCATGAGTGTCAGAGCGTGAGCATCAGACCGTGAGCGTCTGAGCGTGAGCGTCCGAGCGTGAGCGTCCAAGTGTGAGCGTCCGAGCGTGAGTGTCCGAGCGTGAGTGTCCGAGCGTGAGTGTCCGAGCGTGAGTGTCCGAGCGTGAGCGTCCGAGCGTGAGCGTCTGAGCGTGAGCATCAGACCGTGAGCGTCTGAGCGAGAGCGTCCGAGCGTGAGTGTCCGAGCGTGAGTGTCCGAGCGTGAGCGTCCGAGCGTGAGCGTCTGAGCGTGAGCGTCAGAGCCTGAGCATGAGTGTCAGAGCGTGAGCATCAGACCGTGAGCGTCTGAGCGTGAGCGTCTGAGCGTGAGCGTCCGAGCGTGAGCGTCCGAGCGTGAGCGTCTGAGCGTGAGCGTCAGAGCCTGAGCATGAGTGTCAGAGCGTGAGCATCAGACCGTGAGCGTCTGAGCGTGAGCGTCTGAGCGTGAGTGTCTGAGCGTGAGTGTCCGAGCGTGAGTGTCCGAGCGTGAGTGTCCGAGCGTGAGTGTCTGAGCGTGAGCGTCAGAGCCTGAGCATGAGTGTCAGAGCGTGAGCATCAGACCGTGAGCGTCCGAGCGTGAGTGTCCGAGCGTGAGCGTCCGAGCGTGAGTGTCCGAGCGTGAGTGTCCGAGCGTGAGCGTCCGAGCGTGAGCGTCTGAGCGTGAGCGTCAGAGCCTGAGCATGAGTGTCAGAGCGTGAGCGTCTGAGCGTGAGCGTCTGAGCGAGAGCGTCTGAGCGTGAGCGTCTGAGCGTGAGCGTCTGAGCGAGAGCGTCCGAGCGTGAGTGTCCGAGCGTGAGTGTCCGAGCGTGAGTGTCCGAGCGTGAGCGTCCGAGCGTGAGCGTCTGAGCGTGAGCGTCAGAGCCTGAGCATGAGTGTCAGAGCGTGAGCATCAGACCGTGAGCGTCTGAGCGAGAGCGTCCGAGCGTGAGTGTCCGAGCGTGAGCGTCCGAGCGTGAGCGTCCGAGCGTGAGCGTCTGAGCGTGAGCGTCAGAGCCTGAGCATGAGTGTCAGAGCGTGAGCATCAGACCGTGAGCGTCCGAGCGTGAGTGTCCGAGCGTGAGTGTCCGAGCGTGAGCGTCCGAGCGTGAGCGTCCGAGCGTGAGCGTCTGAGCGTGAGCGTCAGAGCCTGAGCATGAGTGTCAGAGCGTGAGCGTCTGAGCGTGAGCGTCTGAGCGAGAGCGTCCGAGCGTGAGTGTCCGAGCGTGAGTGTCCGAGCGTGAGCGTCCGAGCGTGAGCGTCTGAGCATGAGCGTCAGAGCCTGAGCATGAGTGTCAGAGCGTGAGCATCAGACCGTGAGCGTCTGAGCGTGAGCGTCTGAGCGAGAGCGTCCGAGCGAGAGCGTCCGAGCGTGAGTGTCCGAGCGTGAGTGTCCGAGCGTGAGTGTCCGAGCGTCTGAGCGTGAGCGTCAGAGTGTGAGCGTCCGAGCGTGGGCGTCAGAGCGTGAGCGTCTGAGCGTGAGCGTCAGAGCCTGAGCATGAGTGTCAGAGCGTGAGCATCAGACCGTGAGCATCTGAGCGTGAGCGTCTGAGCGTCTGAGCGTGAGTGTCTGAGCGTGAGCGTCTGAGCGTGAGCGTCTGAGCGTGAGTGTCTGAGCGTGAGCGTCTGAGCGTGAGTGTCTGAGCGTGAGCGTCTGAGCGTGAGTGTCAGAGCGTGAGCATGAGCGTCAGAGCGTGAGCATCAGAGCGTGAGCGTCAGAGCCTGAGCATGAGCGGCAGAGCGTGAGCGTCTGAGCGTGAGCGTCTGAGCGTGAGCGTCTGAGCGTGAGTGTCTGAGCGTGAGCGTCTGAGCGTGAGCATGTGAGCGTCTGAGCATGAGCGTGAGCGTCTGAGCGTGAGCGTCAGGGCGTGAGCGTGAGCGTCCGAGCATGAGCGTCCGAGCGTGAGCGTCCGAGCGTGAGCGTCAGAGCGTGAGCGTCCGAGCGCGAGCGCCCGAGCGTGAGCGTCAGCGTCAGAGTGTGAGCGTGAGCGTCAGAGTGTGAGCGTCCGAGCGTGAGCGTCAGAGCGTGAGCGTCAGAGTTCGAGCGTGAGCGTCAGAGCGTGAGCATGAGCGTCCGAGCTTCAGCGTGTGAGCGACCGAGCGTGAGTGTGTGAGCGTGAGCGTCAGAGCCTGAGCATGAGCGTCAGAGCGTGAGCGTCTGAGCGTGAGCGTCTGAGCGTGAGCTTCTGAGCGTGAGCGTCAAAGGGTGAGCGTCAGAGCGTGAGTGTCAGAGCGTGAGCATCAGAGCGTGAACGTCTGAGCGTGAGCATAAGCGTCCGAACGTGAGCGTCCGAGCGCGAGCGGCAGAGCGTGAGCGTGAGTGGCAGAGCGTGAGCATCCGAGCGTGAGCGTGTGAGCGTCCGAGCGTGAGCGTCAAAGCGTGAGCGTCAGAGCGTGAGCGTCAGAGCGTGAGCGTCAGAGCGTGAGTGTCAGAGCGTGAGTGTCAGAGCGTGAGTGTGAGCGTCCGACTGTGAGCGTCTGAGCGTGAGCGTCCGACTGTGAGCGTCCAAGCGTGAGCATCCGACTGTGAGCGTCCAAGCGTGAGCGTCCGACTGTGAGCGTCCAAGCGTGAGCGTCAGAGCGTGAGCGTCCAAGCGTGAGCGTCCAAGCGTGAGCGTCAGAGCGTGAGCGTCCAAGCGTGAGCGTCAGAGCGTGAGCGTCCAAGCGTGAGCGTCAGAGCGTGAGCGTCCAAGCGTGAGCGTCAGAGCGTGAGCGTCAGAGCGTGAGTGTCAGAGCGTGAGCGTCCGAGCGTGAGCGTCCGAGCGTGTCAGAGCGTGAGTGTCAGAGCGTGAGCGTGAGCGTCCGAGCGTGAGCGTCTGAGCGTGAGCGTCTGAGTGTGAGCGTCTGAGTGTGAGCGTCTGAGTGTGAGCGTCAGACCGTGAGCGTCTAAGCGTGAGCGTCAGAGCATGAGGGTGAGCATCCGAGCATGAGCGCCCGAGCGTGAGCGGTAAAGCGTGAGCGTCAGAGCGTGAGCGTCCGAGCGTAAGCCTCCGAACGTGAGCGTCCGAACGTGAGCGTCCGAACGTGAGCGTCCTAGCGTGAGCGTCAGAGCGTGAGCGTCCAAACGTGAGCGTCTGAGTGTGAGCGTCTGAGCGTGAGCGTCTGAGCGTGAGCGTCCGAGCATCAGAGTGTGAGCGTCCGAGCGTGAGCGTCCGAGCGTGAACTTCAGAGCGTCAGCGTCCGAGCATCAGAGCGTGAGCTTCAGAGCGTGAGTGTCACGAGCGTGAGCGGCAGAGCGTGAGCGTCCGAGCGTGAGCATCAGAGCATGGGCGTCAGAGCGTGAGCGTCAGAGCGTGAGCGTGAGAGTGAGCGTCCGAGCTTGAGCTTCAGAGCGTGAGCGGCAGAGCGTGAGCGTCAGAGCGTGGGCGTCAGAGCGTGAGCTTCAGAGCGTGAATGTCCGAGCGTGAGCGTCCGAGCGTGAGCGTCCGAGCGTGAGCGTGCGAGCGTGAGCGTCAGAGCGCGAGCTTCCGAGCGCGAGCGGCAGAGCGTGAGCGTCAGAGCGTGAGCATCAGAGCTTGAGCGTCCGAACGTGAACGTCCGAGAGTGAGCGTCCGAGCGTGAGCGTGCGAGCGTGAGCGTCAGAGCGCGAGCTTCCGAGCGCGAGCGGCAGAGCGTGAGCGTCAGAGCGTGAGCATCAGAGCTTGAGCGTCCGAACGTGAACGTCCGAGAGTGAGCGTCCGAGCGTGAGCGCCTGAGCGTGAGCGTCCAAGCGTGAGCGTCCGAGCATGAGCGTCCGAGCGTGAGTGTGAGCGTCCGAGCGTGAGTGTCAGAGCGTGAGCGTCAGAGCGTGAGCGCCCGAGCGTGAGCGTCTGAGCGTGAGAGTCTCAGCGTGAGCGTCCGAGCGTGAGCGTCCGAGCCTGAGCATGAGCGTCAGAGCGTGAGCGTGAGTGTCCGAGCGTGAGCGTCAGACCGTGAGCGTCAGACCGTGAGCGTCCGAGCGTGAGCGTCAGAGCGTGAGCGTGTGAGCGTCAGAGAGTGAGCGTCAGAGAGTGAGCTGAGCCTCCGAGAGTGAGCGTCAGAGCGTGAGCGTGAGCATCTGAGCGTGAGCGTCAGAGCGTGAGTGTGTGAGCGTCTGAGCGTCAGAGCGTGAGCGTCCGAGCGTGAGCATCAGAGCGTGAGCGTCCGAACGTGAGCATCAGAGCGTGAGCGTCCGAGCGTGAGCGTTCGAGCGTGAGCGTCAGACCGTGAGCGTTCGACCGTGAGCGTCCGAGCGTGAGCGTCAGAGCGTGAGAGTCAGAGTGTGAGCGTGAGCGTCCGAGCGTGAGCCTCCGAGCTTGAGCGCCCGAGCGTGAGCGTCAGAGCATGAGCGTGAGCGCCCGAGCGTGAGCGCCCGAGCGTGAGCGTGAGCGCCCGAGCGTGAGCGCCCGAGCGTCAGCGTCCAAGCGTGAGCGTCAGAGCCTGAGCATGAGCGTCAGAGCGTGAGCGTCCGAGCGTGAGTGTCAGAGCGTGAGCGGCCGAGCGTGAGCGTCAGAGCGTGAGCGTCAGAGCCTGAGCATGAGCGTCAGAGCGTGAGTGTCAGAGCCTGAGCATGAGCGTGTGAGCGTGAGTGTCAGAGCGTGAGCATGAGCGTGAGCGTCCGAGCGTGAGCGTCCGAGCGTGAGCATGAGCGTCAGAGCCTGAGCATGAGCGTCCGAGCGTGAGCGCCCGAGCGTGAGCGCCCGAGCGTGAGCGTCAGAGCGTGAGCGTCAGAGCCTGAGCATGAGCGTCTGAGCTTGAGCTTCAGAGCGTGAGCATGAGCGTCTGAGCGTGAGCGTGAGCGTCCGAGCGTGATCGTCAGAGCATGGGCGTCAGAGCGTGAGCGTCAGAGCCTGAGCATGAGCGTCTGAGCGTGAGCGTCAGAGCCTGAGCATGAGCGTCAGAGCGTGAGCGTGAGCGTCAGACCGTGAGCGTCAGACCGTGAGTGTCCGACCGTGAGCGCCAGACCGTGAGCGTCAGACCGTGAGCGTCCGAGCGTGAGCGTCAGAGCATGAGCGTCTGAGCATCAGAGCGTGAGCGTCTGAGCGTGAGCGTCCGAGCGTGAGCGTCAGAGCGTGAGCATGAGCATCTGAGCGTGAGCATCAGAGCGTGAGTGTGTGAGCGTGAACGTCCGAGTGTGAGCGTCAGAGCGTGAGCGTGTGAGCGTCCGAGTGTGAGCTTCAGAGCGTGAGCGTCAGAGAGTGAGCATCCGAGAGTGAGCTGAGCCTCCGAGAGTGAGCGTCAGAGCGTGAGCATGAGCATCTGAGCGTGAGCATCAGAGCGTGAGTGTGTGAGCGTGAACGTCCGAGTGTGAGCGTCAGAGCGTGAGCGTGTGAGCGTCCGAGTGTGAGCTTCAGAGCGTGAGCGTCAGAGCGTGAGCGTCCGAACGTGAGCGTGAGCGTCCGAGCGTGAGTGTTAGAGCGTGAGCATGAGCGTCAGAGCGTGAGCTTCAGAGCGTGAGCGTGAGAGCCTGAGCATGAGCGGCAGAGAGTGAGTGTCTGAGCGTGAGTGTCTGAGCGTGAGCGTCTGAGCGTGAGCGTCCGAGCGTGAGCGTCAGAGCGTGTGCATGAGCGTGAGCGTCAGAGCGTGTGCATGAGCGTGAGCGTCAGAGTGAGAGCGTGAGCGTCAGAGCGTGAGTGTTCGAGCGTCCGAGCGTGAGCGTCCGAGCGTGAGCGTGTCAGAGCGTGAGCGCCCGAGCGTGAGCGTGAGCGTCCGAGCGTGAGCGCCCGAGCGTGAGCGGTAGAGCGTCAGAGCGTCAGCGTCTAAGCGCGAGCGTCCGAGCGTGAGCGTCAGAGCATCAGCGTCAGAGCGTGAGCGTCCGAGCGTGAGTGTCAGAGCGTGAGCGGCCGAGCGTGATCGTCAGAGCGTGAGCGTCAGAGCCTGAGCATGAGCGTCAGAGCCTGAGCATGAGCGGCAGAGCCTGAGCATGAGCGTCAGAGCGTGAGAGTGAGCGTCAGAGCGTGAGCGCCAGAGCGTGAGCGTGAGCGCCAGAGCGTGAGCGTCAGAGCGTGAGGGTGAGCGTCTGAGGGTGAGCGTCTGAGGGTGAGCGTCTGAGGGTGAGCGTGAGCGTGTGCGGGTGAGCCTCTAACGGCCGCCATCTTTTTCTGAAATCCCGCGTCGCTGATTGGCGGCGGCCTGACCAATCAGCGACGTGGGATTTCCTGGACAGACAGACAGATAGACAGACAGACGGGATAAGACAATTATATATATTAGACTAGATGGTGGCCCGATTCTAACGCATCGGGTATTCTAGAATATGTATGCGGCCGACCGGGCGCAATCAGCAGAACGTTGTTTAAATTTGGCGCCAAAATCGCTGATTGGTCGCGGCCGGCAACCGCGACTAATCAGCAAAACGGTGTTTAAATTTGGCGGCAATATCGGTGATTGGTCACGGGTGGCGGCCGCGACCAATCAGCGAACTGTGTTAGTGAGGACCGGAGAGCTTGTTTAAATTTGGCGATAAAATCGACCAATCAGCAGAGCGTTGTTTAAATTTGGCGGCAATCTCGCTGATTGGTAGCGGTCGCCGGCAGCCGCGACCAATCAGCAGAGCGTTGTTTAAGTTTGACGCCAATCTCACTGATTGGTCGCGGCCGCTAGCCGCGACCAATCAGCACAGCGGTGTTTACATTTGGCGCCAATCTCGCTGATTGGTCGCGGTCGGCTGGCGGCCGCGACCAATCAGCAGAACGGCGTTTAGATTTGCCGCCCATCTCGCTGATTGGTCGCGGCCGGCCACCGCGACCAATCAGCAGAGCGGCGTTTAAATGTGCCGCCCATCTCACTGATTGGTCGCGGCCGGCCACCGCGACCAATCAGAGCGGCGTTTAAATTTGCCGCCCATCTCGCTGATTGGTCACGGTCGGCCACCGCGACCAATCAGCAGAGCGGCGTTTAAATTTGCCGCCGATATCGCTGATTGGTCGCGGTGGCCGGCCGCGACCAATCAGCAGAGCAGCGTTTAAATTTGCCGCCCATCTCGCTGATTGGTCGCGGTGGCCGGCCGCGATTAATCAGCAGAGCGGCGTTTAAATTTGCCGGACATCTCGCTGATTGGTCGCGGTGGCCGGCCGCGACCAATCAGCACAGCGGCGTTTAAATTTGCCGCCCATCTCACTGATAGGTCGCGGTGGCCGGCCGCGATTAATCAGCAAAGCGGCATTTAAATTTGCCGCCCATCTCGATCATTGGTCGCGGCCGGCCACCGCGACCAATCAGCACAGCGGCGTTTAAATTTGCCGGCCATCTCGCTGATTGGTTGCGGTGGCCGCAGAGCGGCGTTTAAATTTGCCGCCCATCTCGCTGATTGGTCGCGGCCGGCCACCGCGACCAATCAGCAGAGCGGCGTTTAAATTTGCCGCCCATCTCGCTCATTGGTCGCGGTGGCCAGCCGCGATTAATCAGCAGAGCGGCGTTTAAATTTGCCCGCCATCTCGCTGATTGGTCGCGGCCGGTTACCGCGACCAATCAGCAGAGCGGCGTTTAAATTTTCCGCCCATCTCGCTGATTGGTCACGGCCGGCGGACGCGACTAATCAGAGCGGGGTTTAAATTTTGCGCCAATAATGCTGATTGGTCGCGGCCAGCGAACGTGACCAATCAGCAGAGCGGGGTTTAAATTTTGCGCCAATAATGCTGATTGGTTGCGGCCGGTGGTCGCGACCAATCAGCAAAGCGGTGTTTAAATTTGGCACCAATAATGGTGATTGGTCACGGCCACGACCATTCAGCAGAGCGGTGTTTAAATTTGGCGGCAATAATGCTGATTAGTCGCAGCCGGCAATTTGGCGGCAACAATGCTGATTAGTCGCGGACGGCAACCGCGACCAATCAGGAGAGCGGGGTTTAAATTTGGAGCCAAAATCGCTGATTGGTGGCGGCCGGCGGTCGCGACCAATCAGCAGAGCGGTGTTTAAATTTGGCGCCAAAATCGCTGATTGGTCGCACAGTAGTGTTTAACTTTTGCGGCAAGATCAGTGATTGGTCGCGGGCCAAGACCGCGACCAATCACCGATTTGTGCGGCACATTTAAATAGCGGCCGCGACCAATTGGATGTCAGCGCCGCTCCCCTGTCCTCCCTTCACACCCTAGCCGCATGGATGTCAGCGGCGCTGCCTGTGCGGATACTTCCGCTGCGAGAAGCCGGGACATGAGCGGGCGCTCGCAGCAGAAGTATCCCGACCCGCAGCGCCGCTCCCCGGTCCTCCCTTCACACCCTAGCCGCTGATGTCCCCACAGTATCCGCATGGTGTTACAAAGGTCCGGACATTTAAATTTGGCGCCCATATCGGTGATTGGTCGCGGGCAGCGTCCGCGACCAATCAGCACAGTAGTGTTTAACTTTTGCGGTAAGGTCAGTGATTGGTCGGGTCCGAAGATCGCGACCAATCATCGAATCGTCTTGGTGAGGACCGGGGAGCGGTGCTGCCTGTGCGGGTACTTCCGCAGCGAGAACCCGGGACATGAGCGGGCGCTTGCAGCAGAAGTATCCCGACCCGCAGCGCCGCTCCCCGGTTCTCCCTTCCGCATGGAGGTCAACGACGCCGGCGGTCCTTCCGCTGCTACCGGCCGGGAGATGAGCGCCTCGCGCCGCTCATCTCCCGGCTGCATCTCCGTCCCGCAGATGGGTCCAGCGGTCGAAGTCCTTCTGCTGGTACCGGCCGGGAGATGAGCGCCTCGCACCGGTCATCTCCCGGCTGCATCGCCGCTGAGCTCCGTCCCGCAGATGAGCCGCTAGCGGCTGCCATCTTTTTTCAGAAATCCCGCGGCGCTGATTGGCCGCTGCCGGACCAATGAGCGACGCGGGATTTCCAGGACAGACAGACAGACAGACAGACAGATGGGATAAGACAATTATATAGTAGATAAGGGAGATTTAAATGACTTGATCTTTGAATACGGAGTGCTACCTATTGCACTAAGAACCACCGGATTTCCCAGGATATTCTATTTCATTTGCCAACTAACTGACTTACCCTTGAGAAAGCGTGTGTTTAACACGCGAAACGTGCGTATGTAGGGCTCTGCACTTTCTGCTTGCGCATTCCCTAGGGGGGCTTCACCTGCCACATGGGTAAGATTTCTTTTATTGAAATATTCAATGGTGTTTTTTTTTTTTTATAAACTTTCATTGACACGTGTGACATAGGTGAAACCTTGACATGTATCCTATCAGTCATAATATAATACCTTCTATATTTGCATGTTGCATGTGTGTTCCCTACACCAGGGTTTTTGCTTGTTGCTATTTTGCCTGTCCTGGTTATTTGTAAAATTGAATCTTTTTAACTAGCATTTACTAAAAAATTATATTTTATACATACTCCCTTTGCTCCTCCTCTTTTCAAGTATTCATTTAGGAGTGTTCTAGATTTCTTTACATGCATGAATGATCTATGATCTAGTTATTTGTATTGCATTATGCCTATGGTATTTGTATTCCCTTCATTTGCCAACTAAACATCAGTTTGGCATAATTGACTATGGACTATTTTTATAACTATAAGGACTGTTGAGTGATTTTTACCATTGGAATTTTTATTGTCATTTTTATTCTATTATCTACTGTAGGTATTTATTCCTTGGTATATCCCCTGCCTGTCAGCACCCACACTTTCCTATTTGTGTAATTAAAATATTATTGGATCCACTATAGATATCTCCATCATAAGGTGGGGGATTAGTTTCAAACACATCCACTCCCTCCTTTTTCTTCCCCACTCCTTTTTTCCCTGGCATCATTCTGTTATGCACACGCCCGGACTGACTGGCGTGTGCGGGAGTAGTGGTTCCACTGGACCATGAACCGGAGAGTGCCTGGAGGGGCGTGACTAAGTATCTGGCCGATCCGACCAAGGTGGCACGACGGCATACGACGCCAGTGCACCAGGGAGAAACCGGGCAGAGGGACCAGGTGCTACTCCAGGTCAAACTCCGGACACGGGGGTTGACCCACACAGGGATTACTGGAACAGGCAGGTTAGGCTGGCACAGACTGGTGGATATAAGCGAACACGGCAGGTATGCAGACGGGTGGATACAGGCGAGTATGCAGGCGGGGAGGTACTGGCCGAAAGGACGGGCTGGAGCACAGAGAGGACAAGACCCAGTACAGACTGGGTCACAGAAACAGAACCGCAGATGCGGTAGCCAAACACAGCAGAGAGGGAACGCCCGAAGCGGTGGGCAAGAGCAGAGCAGGACGGGACTGCCGGAGCAGCGAGCACAAGCAGAGCAGGACAGGACTGCCGGAGCAGCGAGCAGATGCAGAGCAGGACGGGGCTGCCGGAGCAGCGAGCAGAAGCAGAGCAGGACAGGACTGCCGGAGCAGCGGGCAGATGCAGAGCAGAAACCGCAGGAGCGGCAAGCAAGGCAAGAGCAGAGTGGAAACCGCAAGAGCGGCAAGCTAAGCAGGAGCAGAGCGGAAACCGCAGAGCGGTAAACAAGGCAGGAGCAGGGCGGAAACCGCAGAGCGGTAATCAAGGCAGGAGCAGAGCGGAAACCGCAGAGCGGTAAACAAGGCAGGAGCAGAGCGGAAACCGCAGAGCAGCTAAGAAGGCAGGAGCAGAGCGGAAACCGCAGAGCGGCAAACAAGGCAGGAGCAGAGCGGAAACCGCAGAGCGGCAAACAAGGCAGGAGCAGAGCAGAAACCGCAGGAGCGGCAAGCAAGGCAAGAGCAGAGCAGAAACCGCAAGAGCGGCAAGCTAAGCAGGAGCAGAGCGGAAACCGCAGAGCGGTAAACAAGGCAGGAGCAGAGCGGAAACCGCTGAGCGGCTAAGAAGGCAGGAGCAGAGCGGAAACCGCAGAGCGGCAAACAAGGCAGGAGCCAAGTGGAAACCGCAGAGCGGCAAACAAGGCAGGAGCAGAGCGGAAACCGCAGAGCGGCAAACAAGGCAGGAGCAGAGCGGAAACCGCAGAGCGGCAAACAAGGCAGGAGCAGAGCGGAAACCGCCGGAGCGGCAAGCAAGGCAGAGCAGGGGGGACAGGGCTCTGTTCACACGGAACAGACAGGAAGAGAAAGGCAGAGCCAGATACCCACAGGGTACTTGCAGTGAAGTAGCGAGTGGGCCACAAACTCACAAACGGGAGTACAGAGACAACAAGCAGGAGTTAGGTACGAGTTCAGACTCTGCAGAAAAAGGAAGGGAACGGACATAGAGGCAAAACAGGTAAAGGATAGGAGAGAGTTCAGACTGGAACTGAGTGTACGGAGGAGACCGACACTGCAGCGGGATACAGGAGCGGGTCTGGGAATACGGCCCCCAGAGAGGCGGGACGAACAGGCAAGGAGCGTGTTCAGACAGGACAGACAAGATACAGGAGCGGGTCTAGGTAATCGGCCCCTAGAAGGCGGGAGGAACAGGCTAGGAGCGTGTTCAGACAGGCCTGGAAATACAGCCTCCAGGAGAGGCAGCAGGCAAGAGTACACAGACAGGACTCAGTTCAGACACGGGAACTGATACCGCAAGGCAGGAGACATAGACAGGACTCAGTTCAGACACGGGAACCGATACCGCAAGGCAGGAGACAAAGACAGGACTCAGTTCAGACACGGGAACTGATACCGCAAGGCAGGAGACAAAGAACGGGACCTGGCACCTTCAGAGTGCAAGCACACACTGAATGAAACACTATGCTCAGGCAGGGATAGATGGGAGCAGCTGAGCTATATACCAGGTGACAGACAGCAATAGGCTGAGGACGCACAAGGGGTGTGACCCACAGCAGGTACAAAAAGCAGGAAGTGATCGGGCGCCGCCCTTAAGCAGCAGAAACAGACACAAACAGACAGCATGGAGGGAAGCCAGAGAGACATTCTGGACTGGAGACCAAGTGCGCGCTCTTGCACAGTGGGAGATGGACCACCATGCAAGGACGCCGCCAGGTATGTTACACATTCTACCCATCCTAGCGTGATAGATTTATTTATTTTAATTTAATTAAACCCCCTCCACCCAGTAGGAGGCGCCTGAGCAACACTTTCTTTCAGTGTGTTCTGTGCAACTGAGTTGCCAGGTCCTGTCCTGTATCTTGTCTGTTTCCACCACCCTGGGGGCTGTATACCCAGGCCTGTTACCTGTATCTGTGACTTCTAGTCTGCTTCCACCACACTGGGGGCTGTATACCCAGGTCCGTTACCAGAATCTGTGACTTCTGGTCTGTTTCCGCCACACTGGGTCTGAGTTCCCAGGCTCGTTCCTGTGTCTTGTTCCTGGTTCAGTTCCTGTCTGAACTGTGTCCTAACCCGTTACCTGTTTGTCTCTATGTCCGATCCTTTCCTTTTCCTGCAGTGTCTGAACCTGCACCTAACTCCAACTCGTTGTCTCTGTACTTCTATTTGAGTTTTGTGTCCACTCGCTACTTCATTGTAAGTACCTTGTGTGTATCTAATTCTGGTTGTCCCATTTCCCTGCCTCCATATCTACCTCCGGTGTTCTAACTATCTTCCTGTGTTTCCCAGTCTGTTCCATGTGAATTCCATGTGAACAGAGCCCTGTCCTGTCTGCCTGCGGTTTCGCTCTGCTCTGTTTTGATTCGCTTGTACTCTGCACTTGCGGTTTCGCTCTGCTCTGTTCTGCCTCCCTTGTCCTCCACACTTGCGGTTTCGCTCTGCTCTGTTCTGCCTCGCTTGTCCTCCGCACTTGCGGTTTCGCTCTGCTCTGTTCTGCCTCGCTTGTCCTCCGAACCTGCAGTTTCGCTCTGCTCTGCTTGTCCTCCGCACTTGCGGTTTCTCTCTGCTCTGCTTGTCCTCCGCACCTGCGGTTTCGCTCTGCTCTGCTTGTCCTCCGCACCTGCGGTTTCGCTCTGCTCTGCTTGTCCTCCGCACCTGCGGTTTCGCTCTGCTCTGCTTGTCCTCCGCACCTGCGGTTTCGCTCTGCTCTCCTGGTCCTCCGCACCTGCGGTTTTGCTCTGCTCTGCTTGTCCTCCGCACCTGCGGTTTCGCTCCGCTCTGCTTGTCCTCCGCACCTGCGGTTTCACTCTGCTCTGCTTGTCCTCCGCACCTGCGGTTTCACTCTGCCCTGCTTGTCCTCCGCACCTGGGGTTTGTTCCTGTGTCCCAGTCTGTAAAGGTCCCTATCCAGCCGGCTTTCCTACCTGCCAGTACCCGTCTGTCTGCATACCCGCCAGTACCTGCCTGTCTGCATTCTAGCCGTGCCTGCCCGTTTCTGCATTCCCCGGTGTGGGTCAACAGCTGTGACCAGGGTCTGACCTGGAGTAGCACCTGGGCCACCTCCCACGTCCCTCCTCAGACCAAGGAGTCGATTAAGCCGCCGTGTGTTCGTGGTCGGATCTGGCGAGGCCCCTAGTCATGCCCCTCCAGGCACTCCTCGGTTCGTGGCCCAGTGGGACCACTAACCACGCTCACGCCAGTCAGTCCGGGCATGAGCGTAACAGTATTCAGTGGTTGATACCTTTTAATGGCTAACTGAAAAGATTGTGACAAATATTAAGCTTTCGAGACTACTTAGGTCTCTTCATCAGGCATAGTATAACAAAATCTGAAGTCACATATTTATACACAACAGGACAAAGGAATAATGGAATAAATAAGACAAGTGACGAGAAGCAGAACTATCAGTATGGGAGGGGGAGAAGCATAGGTATACTAGACTGATAGGTCTGAATATTTTTAGTGTGATTTTTTTCAAACATACTGTACTCGCTCAACTAAGTCACCAATGTAAACTTTAACTCCACAGCAATGAAAAAAAGTTATAGTATATGATGTACCAGTCACTTATTATCCTGTGTGTACCCCCTGATATCTGTGCACACAGTGTACATAGTATACAGGAGAATATATGTCCTGCCAATCAATGTGCTCACCTCTACTGGTATATGATATATCATGACTACACACATCAGATATTATACACAGGATATATATAATATACTAGGATTACTGACATCACATATTACACCAGTCACATATTATCATGTGTATAACATCTGATGTCAGCAGTATTTTATGTCTGCGTGAACATTACACTAACAAGATGTTTCAATACTCAAAAAAATCATTCTTCAACCAGTGACATTAATCCCTAAAAAAAATCAACAGTAGGGAAAAATCATCAATAAAGAATATAGATCTTCATACCCATAATGGGTTTGATACTGTAGATCTTTTTGTATCATACTCTACTTAAGGTCTATTAGTACTGAGTGTGTTCTGTAGAATTGTTTTCCAGAATTGTTTTAATATGTGACTGCAGATACATTTATATATAATGTATTTATTGCAATAATTGTATTGTATCTTCTGATTACTATTTAAATGTGTATGAGAAAGAAAGGAGAGAAGGCAAGGAGATTAAAAGAATTTGATATGCAAATAAGCCCAATCACCTTCAACACGGGACGTTATAAATAGGTTATATGAGGCACCTGATCTATGCACCTGATGAAGGTTGTATAGCCGAAACCCGTTGTGTTTTATCAATGTCTTTAGAATAAATCGCATTGAATTTTGGAGTTTATTACTACCAGGAGCGGACACTGACAGCTTGGGGCCCCTGTGTAAAAAATATGTCTGGGCCCCCCTCCCTGCTCTGCATTCTGCTGATGATGAGGGCAATCTGGCCATGGGACCCCCGGAGACTCGGGCTCTGAGCAGCAGGCAACATCTCCGTTAAGATTCTGTTCTGCTGAGCTCAACCATGTATATATTATATTAAATTCTATGTCTGGTATCTATACTGTCTAGTATTTGATAGTATACTACAAATAAAAGTGTGGAATATTGTAGTAGATTGCACTATTCCGTACTTAAAATATACTGTATAGATTTTTTTTTTACAGTGGATGTTGCAACTACTGTTTTGCATCCACAGGATGCAACTGTTCAACATATGCATCATGGTGAATATGCTGAACAGAGGTCATTTGATCTGAAAGAGTTATTCCCCAAATAACTCAAAGTTATCCCCAATCCCGATGATAAGGGATAATAACTGATTGTTTGGGGACTGACCATTGGGACCCCCAGCAATCCTGAGAACAGGATTCTGAAGCTCAGCAATGAATGGATTAGAGGGGTGCATGCTTGACTTCTGCTCTATTCATTGTATATGGAATTAATAGAAATAGCCGAGCGCGTGCTGGAGAGAGAGGGGCCCGGTGTCAAGCAGCACTGGGCCCCTTCGCTGAAGGGCCCCATAGTGGCTGCGTGGGCTGCTGCTATGGGCAGTATGCCCTTGCCTGCGAGGACCCCCCTCTGCCTCTGGGCCCCGATGCAGCTGCACTGGCGGTATGTCCGTCCCTGATTACTACATTATTTAAATTGTTTCGTATACAAAACTATTTTTTACAACATTGGAGTCTTGGAATCACAGAGTGGAAACACCTATATATTGGTTTTCTTTCTGTATATTAACCTGTACATAATACCTGATATCTGGTCACACAGTATACCACATACAGTGTCAGAGGCGGATCTAGGTTTTCCTGGAGCGGGGGCAAAAATTCAGTTTGGTGCCTTCTCCTATACACAGCACAAGTAGTTTGAGTAGCGTTCATGCGACCACTTGCACATTTACAGTCACATGCCGACGAGTTGCTCTTCCTAATTCTCTCAATGTTCAGTGAAATACTGCAGCCCCGGCTTCACTGACAGAAGCGAAAGCTAGTTGTCATGTGACTGTAAGTATGAAAATCTTATATGAATGTGATGACTACTGGAGCCAGCAAGCAGAGCCGAATCCTGACATTGAGTATATTACACACTGTTAGGATTGGGAATGCTACAGGGCTCAATTTTACAATTAAAGAGATTGTCCAGGTTTATGATGAAAGTCTGTAGTCAATCAATATGACTGCATACTTCTGAATCCTCACAGTTTGTGCACTGCACGCTGTCAAGGTTCTCCCATGCTGAGAGCTGGCAGTCATGTGACTGTAAGTTTGTGATTTGCATACTTTCAGCCACATTCTGATTAAAAATGCGCAGTCTAGCTCAGTTCAGATGAATTGTGAACATAATTGCAGTTACGTGACCTCAGGCTCTCACTGCCGTCCCCAGAGAATCCTGACAGTATGCAGTGTGCAGCCCATGAGGATTCAGATGTCTACAGTCACATAGAGTGACTGCAGACTTTCATCACAAGCATGGACAACCCCTTTAATGCTACTAACATAAATATAAACGTAGTAACCCTTAACTTGTCAGATGGTACAATACTTTATTAACATGGCCATGTAATCTTACAAATTATGGATTGCTACTTGTATACAGGATCAGAACCAATAACAATGGGCCCCATTTAATTCTTCATACTGTGTATAATGGGCCCCATGTAATGCTGCATACGGTGTATAATGGGCCCCATGTAATGCTGCATACATAAAAAAAAATAAAATACTCACCTCTCCCATTCCCTGCAGGTACGGTATGCTCAGCGTGCAATCTGATTCTGCAGTGCTCAGAGAAGGAGGGCGGTAGTGACGCCACCTCGCCCTTTGCCCTGAGACGTAAGAATCATAAGACGCTGACGTCACTGGAGCTGCGAGTAACAAGGAGAGGTGTGCATTTGAGGAGGAGGGGAGGGGTCCTCATTCTCCCTCCCTGGATGGGGGGTCTCTCTCTCTCCCGACTGATGGGTCCAATAGTGTGCCGGTGTCCCTTCCCCCTGGGGCCCCAGCACTTGCCTGGGTGTGCCAGGTGGTGACACCGGCCATGATAATCGCGGCGGGTCAGGTCTTCATGCATGCGTGCGCGCGCCCCGGCCTCCCACGGTTTTAAAGGGACTGTGTCCCTAAAAAAAATATTTATTTTCCTCATCCTCTCCTTCTTTCTCTGGGGCCCACCGAGCATTTCACTGGTACCCCGCCAGGCCAGTCCGACCCTGTGTACAGGGATATACAATGTACTGTACTGATCACACCTGCCTACAGGACCTCACATATTAAATATGGGGCAGTATAGTATAAAGACTGATGCCTACATAGCCTTCAGGCTATGTAGGCTCAGGGTTGATCAGTCAGTGCAGGATTCTATATAGTGAGGTCTGTGGTTGCTCTGCAGGAGCTCAGGGTGATTTATTGCAGGAGTCTGAATTTTTCTGCAGATCGGGTGACACTGGAACCGATGACCTGACATTTAACAGTGCGACCTGATCTGCACCAAACTTCAGACTCCTGCCATAACTCACACAGAGCCCCAGCAGAGCGGCCGCCAAGCTGACAATACAGAATCCTGTGGGAGATCAACAGGAGGTGAGCAGCATCATGTTGCCGCCTCACTGGAAACTTCCTGCCCTGACACCTCATATTTACCGCCATCCACTGAGATCTGATCCCCAGGCTCCCCTCCGGCAGGATGAAATGAAGCAGCACCAGGGACGCTGTACTGTGTGACGTCTCTTCAGCAGGCACAGCGCACACTACGTGCAGTACAGTGGATGTGTCTGCCTCACTCTGATGTGGCCGAGCCGGCATCCAACCACATTCACAGGTACAGTGCCAGTCCCCCAGCGACACTTAATAGATGTCTGGGGACCGGCTCAGGGGGTATGTGCCCCTCTACCCCCAGTCCCCTGTCCTAGCCCGCCCTTGGGTGAGGCGGATGGACTAAGTCTCTCTTAGGGCCGAGAACGATGTGCCCTCGTGTATATTCTGTCCCCATGGCTGTGCTGTAAATATATGGCACTGTGGGATGATGTCTCTTCACCTTACTTACAAGGGCGATGGTCGCAGATAGCTTTAGCTCGGCTGCAGGCAGGCACGTTGTGAAGAATTCAGAAGAATCTTTATTTTTCTTGAGAAATCTTGTAAGAATACATGTATCAGCAGCAGGTAAAAAGAACTTTTCCTGAGACAGGCTGTAAGCACATGACCACCTAATGGTGGCAAGATGGAGAATGAGGAAAAGCAGGAAGAAGAAGGGAGGGATTATTTACATCACAGTCACATGAGAGGGATACAGGGAGAGAGAAGGGACAAACTTCAAGGAAAGTAAACATTACTGCATAGCAACAACTGGCAATAAATGGAAATTGAAAGACATGCAATACAGTCTGTAAAATGTCCAAATCATGGGACTTAACAGTGTACCTTGAAGATGGAGGGGTACCTTGAGCAACGGATACAACAGCAAGCTGCTGCTGTATCACCACAGGTCCCTATAATGCTGTCTGGCTTCTAATGCTTGAACAGTTCAGACATGATGTGACACCAATAGTCCTCACAGTAAATGGCATATTAACCTGTCAAAATCTTATATATAAACCCCTTATCTAGTATCCTGACCCACGAACGTTACCTTGCTTTCCCCCAATCCACATTCTTGTCTTTTCCCACTCAAACTCCAAGCCCTCTCCACCTACCGACTCAGAAAGAAAATTAAACCCTTCCTACCTTATACTTTTGTAAGGAGCTGGGTGGTGGAACCACTCTGCCGAGGAGAACCAGGAGGGGCATGACTAGGGACCTCACCAAGTCCGACCTTCGTTGAATGTCAGCTTGACGACTCCGTGATGAGAGGAGAGTTGAGGGAGGCTTGCTTCACCAGGTGCTACACTGGGACTGACCTTGGGTGGATGGCAGCTGACCCCCAAGAGACAAGAGGCAGACACGGCCAGAGATGGTAGAGTTGGCAGGCACATGCTGTATGTAAGAGGCTATGTGGGGCTTAAGTTGGTTATAGGGGGCTATGTGGGGCTCATGCTGTATATATAAGCTATGTGGTGCTCATGTTGTATATAAATTGTAGGTGGAGCTCATGCTCTATATATGGGGCTACATGGGGCACATTCTGTATATCAGGGGCTACGTGTGGCACATGCTGAAATTGGGAGGCTGTGTGGGGGGCTCAAATTTACGTGGAGGGGCTGTTCGGGGGCTCATACTGTACGTGGTGGGGCTGTGTGGGGGCTCATTGTACAGTGCCAACAAGTAGTATTCAACCCCCTGCAGATTTAGCTGGTTTGATAAGATGCAAATAAGTTAGAGCCTTCAAACTGCAAACGAGAGTAGGTTTTATGAACAGAAGCATAAATCTTACAAACCAAAAAGTTATGTTGCTCAGTTGAATTTTATTAAATTTTAAACATAAAAGTGTGGGTCAATTATTGTACAACCCCTATGTTTAATATTTTGTGGAATAACCCTTGTTTGCAATTACAGCTAATAATCGTCTTTTATAAGACCTGATCAGGCCGGCACAGGTCTGTGGAGTTATCTTGGCCCACTCCTCCATGCAGATCTTCTCCAAGTTATCTAGGTTCTTTGGGTGTCTCATGTGGACTTTATTCTTGAGCTCCTTCCACAAGTTTTCAATTGGGTTAAGGTCAGGAGACTGACTAGGCCACTCCAACACCTTGACTTTTTCCCTCTTGAACCAGGCCTTGGTTTTCTTGGCTGTGTGCTTTGGGTCGTTGTCTTGTTGGAAGATGAAATTATGACCCATCTTAAGATCCTTGATGGAGGAGTGGAGGTTCTTGGCCAAAATCTCCAGGTAGGCCGTGCTATCCATCTTCCCATGGATGCGGACCAGATGGCCAGGCCCCTTGGCTGAGAAACAGCCCCACAGCATGATGCTGCCACCACCATGCTTGACTGTAGGGATGGTATTCTTGGGGTCGTATCCAGTCTCCAAACGTCACGTGTGTGGTTGGCACCAAAGATCTCGATCTTGGTCTCATCAGACCATAGAACCTTGAACCAGTCTGTCTCAGAGTCCTCCAAGTGATCATGAGCAAACTGTAGGCGAGCCTTGACATGACGCTTTGAAAGTAAAGGTACCATACAGGCTCGTCTGGAACGGAGACCATTGCGGTGGAGTACGTTACTTATGGTATTGACTGAAACCAATGTCCCCACTGCCATGAGATCTTCCCGGAGCTCCTTCCTTGTTGTCCTTGGGTTAGCCTTGACTCTTCGGACAAGCCTGGCCTCGGCACGGGAGGACACTTTCAAAGGCTGTCCAGGCCGTGGAAGGCTAACAGTAGTTCCATAAGCCTTCCACTTACGGATGATGCTCCCAACAGTGGAGACAGGTAGGCCCAACTCCTTGGAAAGGGTTTTGTACTCCTTGCCAGCCTTGTGACTTTCCACGATCTTGTCTCTGATGGCCTTGGAATGCTCCTTTGTCTTTCCCATGTTGATCATGTCTGAGTGCTGTTCACAAGTTTGGGGAGGGTCTTAAATAGTCAGAAAAGGCTGGCAAAAGAGATCTTTAATCCACACATGTGAAGCTCATTATTCTTGGTGCCTGAACTACTTCTTAATACTTTAGGGGGACCAAACAGAATTCTTGTGGTTTGAGGGGTTGAATAATAAATGACACTCTGAATTAACTTTTAACGTTTTTTTAAAAAAAAAAATTTGCTGCAGTGCATTTCCCACTTCCAGGCTGATCTACAGTACAAATGTCACAATGCCAAGTTAATTCCGCATGTGTCAACCAGCTAAATCTGCAGGGGGTTGAATACTACTTGTAGGCACTGTATGTGGGGGAGCTGATACTGTATGTGGGAGGCTGTGTGGGGCTGTACATACTGTACATATGGGGCTCATATTGTACGTGAGGGGCTAATACTGAAGTGGGGGGTGGCGTGGGGGCCTCATACCGTACGTGGGGGAGCTGTGTGGGTGTTCATACTGTACGTGGGGGCTGTGTGGGAGCTCATACGGTTGTCAGCATATTTAATTCTGCTCAATATTAAGTCATACAATTAATATAAAATAATTATAATTAATGTTAATATTAATATTGAGCAGAATTAATGTTAGCCTATTGGTTCAGCCCTCCACAACAATCACAGTCACTCATAATTGCCCACCCATGGTTTAGACAGAGCATGAGCCGACACAGTGTGTCTTCTGAGATTGAGGGGGAAGAAATCAATCCATATTAAATCAAGAGTCCCAGTTTTGAAGAAATTGTTACACTCTACTTTTCAGAACATATCAGAAAAATAACCTTTATACTTGGTTTTCATATGGTTATTATCTGTATCTGTGTCTACATAAGAATTCCTTTTCATGTTTATTTCCTGTGTTTTTTCCCAGAATCTTGCGTTTTTTACAGAATCTCATAAAGGACAAATTGTTTGTGTGGTTGACCCGCTTACTCGACAGCACGCAGAGGTAGACACGGGAACACTGTCTCTTTAACTTCTTCCCAGATTTATTATACAGGCAGAATAAACCGTGGTGAAGTAAAAATAAACACGATCTTTGAGCAAAAACAGAAAAACAAAGCAAAGTTGTAGCACAAAGCAGAGTCCCTGTGGTAGCGGGAATCCGCCCCCTCAAAGTTTGGCAAACAAATGTTTCAGCTTTTCCTTGTCAGGACACAAAGCGCTGGAGTTCCTCTCTTCAGTCCTACTGAACACTGAATGATTTAAAAGGCAGGCTATTTATAGTCCAGGCCATACCCTGGGGTGGAGATATGGAGAACAGCCTCCCACCCGCTGTACCGCTGTTCACATAAAATTCTAGCCCATTAAAAATGGCCGATTAACCCCTAGACACATAGCGTGCTGGAGCAAACTCCTAGGTTTCAACTCACTGAAGCTAATAGCCTCAGTGAGACATGGCTCCCCTCCAGTACTTTGCAAATGACTTTGTCACATACCCTCCCCCCCCTCTGCCCAAAGCTGGGGGTTTTGGCACCTTCAGTCATCAAACAGGGAAGTCTAGACCGGGCATCTGCATTATTGTGTAGCTTCCCTGGCATGTGCTCCACATCAAAACTAAAGTCATGGAAGGCTTGAAATCACCTTGTCACCCAGGTATTTTTCCCCTTTCTTTCCCTCATCCATCTCAGGGGTGCATGATCTGACACTAGCCTGAACTTTCGGCCTAACAGGTGTACCTCAGGCTGTCAATTGCCCACTTGATGGCCAAGCACTCCTTTTCCAGGATGGTGTAGTTTTTCTCACAGAGAGTTTTCTGCTCAAGGAAAAGATGGGATGTTCCTCCCAGTTTACTTTTTGGGACAACACGGCTCCTAACTCGACCTCTGAGGCATCCGTCTGGACTACAAACTCCTTACTGAAGTTCGGTGCGACCAAGACCGGCTGCTTACACAAGGCAAGCTTCAACTCTTGGAGCGCCATCTCTGCTTCTGAAAGCCATTTGGCCATCAACGTCTTTGTGCCTTTAAGAAGGTCGGTTAGGGTTGCGGCTATCATGGCGAAATTCAGGATAAATTGCCTATAGTATCCCATAATTCCCAGAAACGCCCGAACCTTTTTCTTCAAGACCGGCTGTGGCCAATATTGGATTGTCTTCATCTTTTTCACTTGCAGTTTTATTTCGCCTCTTCCAACGATGTAGCCAAAGTATTTTGCCTCTTCTTTTCCTAAGGCACACTTCTTTGGGTTTATAGTAAACCCTGCCTTCCTCAGCGCCTCCAGTACTGCCTAGACCTTCTCCAGGTGACTTCCCCAATCCGGGCTGAAGATCACAATGTCGTCCAGATAAACTGCGGCATACTTTTTGTGAGAGACTAGGAACAGCTCCATGGCTCTCTGGAAGATAGCTAGGGCTCCCTGCAAACCGAGCAGCATCCTGGTGTATTGAAAGCACTTGTCAGGTGTAGAGAAGGCCGTCTTCTCCTTGGCCCTTGGAGATAGGAGAATTTGCCAGTACCTTTTTGTTAGGTCCAGGATGGTGATGTATCTGGCTCATTTAGCTTCCTGTAATCATTGTAAAAGTGCAACTCTCCATCAGGCTTTTGCACTAGGACAGTGGGGCTTGACTAGCCACTCTTTGATTCCTCGATGACGCCCAGGCTCAACATTCTCCTCACCCCCTTTGAGATGACATCACGGCGTGCTTCAGGAATCCGATGTGGCTTGAGGATCACCCGTACATGCAGTTCCGTCAGGAGTTCATGCTCCACAATCTGCGTACATCCTTACAACTCCGAAAACAGATTCCGGTTCCGCTGAAGCAGTTCTCGGCACTGTTGCTTCTGGGCTGGTGACAGCGTCTCAGCTACTGTAATATCCTCGGTTCTGGCTTCACGATTAGCTCCCAGACATGTAGCTTCCACCGATTCCCTGTCTCACTATGGTTTAAGCAGGTTGATGTGGTATACCTGGTATGGCTTTCTTCTACCCGGCTGGTGGTCCTTGTAGTTGACATCACTCAACTTTTCAACCACCTCGTATGGCCCTTGCCACTTGGCCAGGAACTTACTCTCCACCGTGGGGATCAACACCAACACCCGATCTCCAGGGCTAAACTGTCTCAGTCTCGCCGATCGGTTGTAGACCCTTGTTTGGGCCTCTTGGGATTGAAGGAGGCTCTCCCTCACAATTGGCATCACCTTTATGATCCTGTCCTGCATCTGGGCCACATGTTCAATGATGCTCTGGTGGGGTGTTACCTCGGCATCTCAGGTCTCATTTACAATGTCCAGAAGTCCCTGAGGGTGCCGTCCGTAAAGCAGCTCGAAGGGGGAAAATCTCGTAGAGGCCTGGGGAACTTCCCTAATTGAGCATAGCAGGTAGGGGAGTAGGAAATCCCAGTGTCAGCCATCCTTCTCCACGACCTTCTTGTCACGTGTGTATCAGAGGTGACAGACAGTCGCCCTGCAGTTGGTTGCAGGAGATCTCTATGTTTGGCTTCTTAGAGGCTGGCTGTTTCTAGGACCCAGCGGATACCTCCCTCTGGTTAATTAGCTCCTGGCCTGGGTGTATAAATGCCTGGTGTGTCTGAGAGGGAGGTGCTGGCGATATTCATTACTACTTGTGAGGCTTTAGCAAGAGCAGTACTTTGTCCTCTCTTGAGGCCGTATGCGCATTTGTCTGGAGTCATCTAAAGCGAAGCAATTCCCCCTGTTTGTCTACCCTTGTTGTCTATAGAGTCTAGTGGAGATCGACTAGTGCTCCTCTCCTCCCGTCCCTAGCTATAGCCTTATGCCAGGGAAAGTCAGGGCAAGGCACACGTGCGGCGATTGGTACAGAGCCAATATACAGTAGGGACGGTAGTTGAGACAGGTTGACACTAGACCAAACTAGGAGGTCTCCATTCCCACTTTTCCCTAATGTCTGAGTTCGCTTTCCCTCTTCCTTCTGTGTTGCACTAAGTCTTTCCCACACTTGGCCTGACACTTCTTTAGCATGGATTTTAGGGTCTTGCCGATCCTCTCCACCAGGCCGTCTGTCTGCGGATGGTACAAGGACGTCCTGAGTTGTGTAATTTGGAGAGCCTTACACAACTCCCTCATCACTTTGAACATGAAAGGAGTTCCTTGGTCTTTCAGGATCTCCTTTGGTAGGCCCGTCCGGGAGAAAACATGGACTAGCTCTTAGGCTATGATTTTGGCAGAGGAATTTCTCAGGGGTACCGCCTCTGGGTACCGTGTTGCATAGTCCATCACAACTAGAATGTACTGATGCCCCCTGGCGGACTTAACCAGGGGTCCGACAATGTCCATGGCAATCCGGTCGAATGGGACCTCTATAATGGGCAATGGCACTAGGGGACTGCAGAAGTGGGATACTGTAGAAGTTAGCTGACTGGTAGGGCAGGATCGGCAGAAATTAACAATGTCTCTGTGACATCCAGGCCAGTAAAACCTCTGCAGGACCTGCTCTTGGATTTTCTCAACTCCTAGATGCCCACCCAAGACATGAGAATGGGCCAAATCTAATACCCTACACCTATAGGGACACGGCACCAACAACTGCTCTATCACTTCTTCTCTTAGTTTAGTGACCCAATATAGCAGCTCCTCATTTAAAGCAAAATGTGGAAACCTCGTGTCAGCCCCCAGCTCTTGAGCGACCCCATTTATCACAGACACGTGGTCAAATGCCCCTTTTAAAGTAGGATCCCGCATTTGAGCAGTCCCAAAATTCTCCTCAGAAACCACCTATTCAGGAATCTCGGCCTGATCGGTCACCGTCTCATTCTTCTCACCAGCAAAGACACACAGGTGGAACTCATCCACCTCTGATGGGGATTCATCATGTTGACCCGGCTCCTGTCTGAGTTATTTGGGCCCTCCCTTCCGCCATAAGTCCCAGAAAAAGCTAAAGTCCCGCCCTATTATCACTTGGTGTAGCAGGTCTTTAACCACTCCAACCTCATGGGACTCAGCGCCGCAGTTAGTTTTTACAGTCACTCTGGCAACAGGTCGCCTAAATAATGATAGGAACGTCCATAGTATACAAAAATCAAAATAAACTTCATTAATTTAAAATATTGACAGGTTAATGTGAGATAAAAACATCATCAGTAATTGCCATATGGAAAAAGAGCACACAGGAAGACTGAGTAAACATGTATATGGCTACCATAAACTATCTGGAAGATGACAATATCTATTTTCTGCACATATACATTACATGAATGAAGTCACAAACACGGGTATACTATAGTAGGTAATCGATGTACATGTGTACATGCACGATAATGTCTAATGCCAAACTAAGCCATATGAAATGCAAGTATATTACCTATATGAAGATGTGTACCCGGAGGAATCCTAGCCTGTGAGCTCAACCCCCACACGCGTTTCGGCGTGGGCCTTTGTCAAGGGGCAATGAGTAAATACCAAAAGCATGTATTTAAAGGAAGTGTGTCCAATCGTTGTGTGGCAAACAGTGGGCTAATCAAAATCATGCCCGCCACGGAAGTGACATCTGATGTCATGGTACCGCAGTGAAGCTAACTAGGAATGCCGGATGTGTACCGGAAATGACGCACACGCTGTCATGGTAACCGGGGCGCTCAGCGGCGTTGGCATCAAAACTGAATGGCGGGAGATCACGTGACCGCATGTCAGACAGTATAGAAGATGCCGAAAGCCACCAGAGGTGCCAGGACCATGGCGCGCATGCGTACTAGTCAGAACCGACATCCAAATACTACAGCTAAAAGTAAGATAATAGAAGTCCGGTATGTACACAAAACAGATCATTAGAATATTGTATAAACGTTATCAATCTAAAAGTAGGTGTAGGAATCAATACCAGCTTTCAATCAATATATACGATGACTAAATTAACTCACAACATCGGCACAGACCAGGGTGAAGAAAAAGTAAGAATCTTTATGGGGTTTGTACTATAACCATTAATAATGTAAGTAAACCCCCCTAGACTATGCAGAGGCCAGAGAAAAAGAAGTCACAGAAAAAAGGCTAGGATATATATTAACCGAGCATATAAAATATATATTCGATATTCAAATCTCCCAATACTATGAAAAAATACAGAAAATAATCAATTACATCACATGGTATCAAATTTGCAAATGTAAACCACGCACATCATTATGACTCCCTGTATCAAAAAAACTGAGTGTTCACAAAAAATAGAGGCACACAAGAATGCGTGGGTACATACATATGATACATCTATGCATAAATATACATGACATAGTATCAAACTGCATCATGATTTCTTGTTACGATGAATTGCCATTTCACACAGGGATATATAATCTTGCTGTATGTCATGAATGGAATGGTTCACGTCGCTACGGCAAAGAGGAAATCATAGAGAGCAAACAGCTGTATACCGACATATTAGAGATGAATGCCACAGGACCTGAGGACCTTGCAAAGAATAAAAATAAATTAAAAAAGGGATAAAAACAACACATGGCAAAAACGTGCATGTATAAGATGTGGGCAAAGATCTAGGCTCATATATAACTGGTGATCACAAAAATGGCGCAAAGCTCAGATTTTCATTCAGCCCTGCCGGATGAACAGTATTCAAAGTCCATATCCACCTGGACTCCAATTGGGCCAGGCGTTGCTATATCTGATCACCCAGAATTCCTACTTCGATCAAATCGATTCCTCTCACCCTTAGGAGGTTACCATTGCTCTGATGGTGTAATTTAAAATGACGTGGGATCGTTTTCAATGTGGATGTGTCCGTGTGATCCGCTGCTGCAATTATGCCCAAGACGTGTTCTCTTACACGTACTTTGAGCTGGCGTGTCGTAAGACCAACATAAATTAACCCACATGGGCATGTGGCATAGTACACAACATTTTTCGATAGACACATGATATATTCTTTTATCTTATAATTGGTGGAACCGCTAGAATCGAAGAAATCATTACAGCGTTCCACATTAGGACAAGCCACGCAGCGTCCACACGGAACACATCCACTTTTCCTTACAGCACCACCCAAAAATGTCACTGCAGACTCACCCACAAAATGGCTTCTAACAAGCCGATCACACAGGTTCTTAGACTGTCGAAACACAATGGCAGGTGTCTCTGCTATACATTTTGAGACTATTGGGTCTGCCTTCAAGATTGGCCATGCTTTACAAAGGGCTTCCCTCATTGCCGGGGCTTGTGAATGAAATTTAGTTATAAATCTCACCAGATCACCATCCTTGGTGGATCGAGAAACATAGAGAAGATTCTAATGGGATGAATGTTTAGCCCTGTGATATGCTCTCTTGATCATCCTATGGCTATACCCTCTATCGTAGAACCTATTTTTTAGGTCTTGAGCCTGATTTTCAAAGTCTTGATCCGTGGAACAGATCCTGCTTAGATGCAGGAACTGTCCCACGGGAACAGATTGTACCATGTGTCTCGGATGCGAAGATGATGCATGCAAGAGCATATTAGTAGATGTGGGCTTCCTATATATGTTGGTCTGTATAGCATTCTCACCTTCCTTCCTGGGTGTAACATCAAGAAAAACCTCCTTATTAGGATCGTATTGATATGTAATATGGATATTTAGGTCATTGGCATTCAGGCCGGACATAAAGGTTTCTAACTGTTGAACAGAACCCTGCCAGATCAGGAATATGTCGTCGATGTACCGCGTCCAGGAAAGGACGCTGTCCGTCGACGACTGCTGATCCGACAGAAGGAGGTCCCTCTCCCACAGCCCCAGGAACAGATTGGCAAATGAGGGAGCAAATGCGGCACCCATAGCTGTTCCCTGGAGCTTCAGGAAAAAGGACCACTTAAAAACAAAAAAATTATGTGTTAATGTGAATTCCAGTAACTCAATCACCAGTTGACGGATACTGACCGGTAAATTAGAGCTGTCCAAAAAGAATTTGGTTGCTCTAAGACCATCATTATGCCTTATGTTGGTATACAGGGACTCTACGTCCCCTGTTACCAACAATACGTCAGGCTCTAAATAGACCCCATCAACCCTCCATTATAGATCCACTGTATCTTTTAAGAATGAAGGAAGATTCTCAACCAAAGGCTGTAGTTTAGAATCAATTCATCTATTAACGTGCTCCAAATAATTTCCCCTTCCAGATATTATGGGACGCCCCGGAGGTGTCTCCGAATTTTTGTGGAGTTTAGGGAGAAAATAGAAAGTAGGTATTGTGGGCTCTGTGACTGACAATGCTGAAGCCAGATCACGGGTGATAACCCCACTATCAATGGCATTATCAAGGATGGTTTGCAGTTGCTGCCTAAAAGCAGACAAGGGGTTGTATGTAAGCTTCTTATAACATATTTTATTGTTAAGTTGGCGAAATGCCTCTTTCTCTTTTCCATATGGCAATTACTAATGATTAGAGATGAGCGTTGTTCGACTCGAACTGTTCGCCAATCTCAAATTCGAGCTGTTTTGGGAGGTGTTCGAGCCGTTCGGCGAACACGAACGATTTGAGAAAAATTCGGCTGTTCGAGGTTATGCTCGATAACTGTTCGTGCACCAAAATCATAACTGGATTTTTTCTCAGTAATGATGAAAATTAATGTTAATACGCAGTTTGAGTGTACAGCGGGGCAGGGGGAGGGGCAGGGGATGGATCTCTGCAGGAATAATGAAGATCTCCATTTTTTTTTCTCTTTCCCGCATTTACAGTGGGGCGGTGCAATCTGTCAGCCTATCAGCAGCGCACACACGGAGTGAAGTGCTTTTTTTCACACAAGCAAGGGCATGTGTCATTGGCAGTGTATGTCACATGTCCTTGCCCTATAAGACCCAGCCATTTTCCCCGTCGCCACCATTTTCTCACTGCTGCAGCTGCGTGTTAGACGGCACCGCTGTTGCTGTGTGCGCTATACCTTGTTAATTTCAAGCCAATTTTCGCACAAATCTACAGATAGCTTGGGAGTAGGGAATAGTTGTGATTGCAGTCCTTTTAAGGACTAGGTTACAGCATTTCCTACGACTTTTATCAGGCAGGTCTGTGCTCTTAAATCGATAGGTTGTGGGAGTAAAGACTAATTGTAATTGCAGTCCTTTTCAGGACTAGGTTACATCAGTTCCTATCAGTTTTTGCCAGGCAGGTCTGTGCCAGTGCTGTGCAAGTTTTTTTCACAGCATTTGGCTGAATCTAGCAAAGCTAATCCTTTTTGGCCTATTGCAGAGTGTGTTAGTCAGTGGAGTAGCCTATCTGTGTTGCAAGATATACCACCTGTGTATAGAATACCAATTTTTTTACTGCACCTAGTGAAGTAAAATCTTTTGGGCATAGCATCATTCTATTAGTCCATCTATACTGACCTCCATCAGGTTGCAAATTGAATATAATTTTTTTCTGCATCTAGCTCTGAAAAAATATTTGGGCTTCTAGCAGTGTGTGGGACTTGTTCTATTAGTCCATCTATACTGACCTCCATCAGGTTGCAAACTGAATATAATTTTTTTCTGCATCTACCTCTGAAAAAATATTTGGCCTTCTAGCAGTGTGTGGGACTTGTTCTATTAGTCCATCTATACTGACCTCCATCACGTTGCAAATTCAAAATAATTTTTTGTCTGCATCTAGCTCTGAAAAAATATTTGGCCTTCTAGCTGTGTGTGGGACTTTCTCTATTAGTCCATCTATACTGACCTCCATCAGGTTGCTAACTGAATATAATTTTTTTCTGCATCTAGCTCTGAAAAAATATTTGGCCTTCTAGCAGTGTGTGGGACTTTCTCTATTAGTCCATCTATACTGACCTCCATCAGGTTGCAAACTGAATATATTTTTTTTCTGCATCTACCTCTGAAAAAATATTTGGGCTTCTAGCTGTGTGTGGGACTTGTTCTATTAGTCCATCTATACTGACCTCCATCAGGTTGCAAATTGAATATAATTTTTTTCTGCATCTAGCCCAGCCAAAAGTTTTGGCCTAATACCACAGTTTGGCCACTCAGCTCTGCTCGGTTCCCATCCATTGTTTTTTTGTGCAAACAACTCCAGAGTTGTGAATTAGTTAACCACCAAAATGAGTGGAAAAAGGCCTGCTACTGGTGGAAAGGGGAATAGGCGTGTTGGGAAGGGGAAAAAAGGTTGTGTCCGTGGGGTAGGTGTTAAAGCAACATCTGCAGAATAAAGACCATCTTCCAGCCAAACTAGAATGTCTACTTCTTTTAGCGGACAATGTGATAAGATCCCTTTCTTACGGCCACGCCAATCGCTACAAATTCCAGATGAGGCACAAAAACAGCAGGTGCTTCAACAGATATCAAGTGTTCCTTTAAGTGGGCTCTCCTCCACATCAACTTCAACATCACAAATACTCCAGTCCTCAAAGGTGTCACCCCAATCGCACTTGCTTCCTCACAGCTCCCAAATCTCCAGCTGCCCGTCTGAGTATGAGGTAGAACAGATGGTTGAGTCTGCAGAGCTGTTTACTCATACTATAGCCTGGGAATCAGAGGTCGACTCCAGCGCTTCTGTGAATCCAGACGAGGAAATGATCTGCACTGATGCCCAGAATCTTTATGAGTCGGATCCAGGACCAGACGCAGAAGGTTCTGACCATAATGTAGACCCTCATTCCCAAACTGTAACTCCTGTTGGTGGAGACAATGAGGAAGACGATGATGAGACTCAAATACCTGATTGGAGCGACAACTTTAGTTTTTTGTCAGGGCAGGAACAGGTTGGCTCTGAGGACGACGGGTGTGATAACGCACAGGGTGATGATGATGAGGTTGGAGATCCCACTTACTGTCAACCCACAGTCAGCCAAGAGATGAGGTCAGCAGAGGAGGTGGAGGAGGATGCTAGTGACGACGAGGTCAGGTTGCGCCTTCCTGGACAGAGACGTAGTACTGGAAACACGTCAACAACTGCATCCTCAAACACAACTCTGCCTCTCACCACAAGTCGTGGTGGCTCTTCAGGTCGCATGGGTGCTAAGCCTTGCATAGCCTGGGCATTTTTTCAGATCGATAAAGATGACCCAACTCGTGTTATCTGTAACATTTGTCAGCAAAAGCTAAGTAGAGGCCAAAAAATACATAGTTTGAGTACTTCATGCATGAACCGGCACATGCACATGAAGCATAAGTTGTAGTAGGAAGCTCATTGTGCTACAATGCGGCCTAGCCGGCCGGGCCAACCACCGTCTGCCATATCTTGTGCATCCGCGGCCTCTTCATCCTCTGTGACTGGGGGGACAGCAGTCACACCTGTTTTGGGGCGCAGACCTGCCACCTCTTTACCCGCAACAGCCAGCGTGATTGGCAGGTCATCATTTTCTTTGGAGGTGGTAACACCAGCTGGTGTTGAGCGCTGTCCGACATCGATAGCACCAACTTTGGATCAAGGCAACCTAACATGTCCGCCTGCATCTTCCTCACAGACCGGCAGTTTGCCGGGGACACCCTTATCAACCCCGTCTAAGCACAATAGCCAGCCCTCGGTCCCTCAGATGTGGACAAGTAAAAGACCATTTCCTCCTAGCCATGAGAAAGCTAAGAGGTTGAATTTCACCATCTGCAAGCTCTTGGCTACAGAAATGCTGCCTTTCCGCCTGGTGGACACAGAGGATTTTCGAGACCTTATGTCCGTCGCAGTGCCCCAGTACCAGATGCCCAGTCGGCACTACTTCTCAAAGAAAGGTGTGCCTGCGCTCCACCAGCATGTGGCACACAACATCACCGCTTCTTTGAGAAACTCTGTGTGTGACAGGGTGCATTTCACCACAGACACTTGGACGAGTAGGCATGGACAGGGGCGTTACATGTCGCTGACTGGGCACTGGGTAACTATGGTGACAGCAGGACAAGGGGCTGCTGTCCAAGTCTTGCCGTCCCCACGAGTTGTGCGTCCATCCTCTTTATCTCAAAGTTCCTCCACTGCTTCTGCCTCCTCAACCTCCTCTCGGTCCTCCACCTGCACCCAAAGCCTGTCTGGTCATGCCACAAGCTTTCTAACTGCGCAGAAGGGATCCTGCACACCTCCTTACTATGCTGGCAGTAGGGCTCAACGTCATCAGGCGGTTTTTACTTTGAAATGTCTGGGAAATGTGAGTCACACAGCTGAGGAGTTGTGGTCAGCTCTGGAGAACCAATTTCATGAATGGTTGTCTCCACTGGACCTGAAACCAGGGAAGGCCGTGTGCGACAATGCTGCAAACCTGGGTGCGGCCCTTCGCCAGGGCAATGTTACACACGTGCCTTGTATGGCTCACGTGTTGAACCTGGTTGTCCAGCAATTTTTAGCCCACTATCCCGGACTAGATGGCCTTCTGCAGAGGGCACGGTCGCTGTGTGCTCACTTCCGCCGTTCGCATCCCGCAGCTCAGCGACTTACATCTCTACAGAAGTCGTTGGGCCTGCCACTTCACCGGCTAAAATGCGATGTGCCTACCCGGTGGAATTCAACTCTGCACATGTTGCAGCGACTGTGGCAGCACCGACAAGCCCTGGTGCAATACGTTCTGACGTATAGCCTGGGCCAACGAGATCCAGAGGTGGGGCAAATCACGCTGGAGGAGTGGTCTCAGATCAGGGACCTATGCACTCTTCTGCACAGTTTTGAAATGGCGACGAAGATGTTTAGTGCTGACGATGCCATTATCAGCATGACTATTCCGGTGATTTACATGCTGGAGCACATGTTAAACAGAATTCGGAGTCAGGTGGTGGCACAAGAGGAGGTGGAGGAAGTAGAGGAGGAGGAGTTGTATGCGGAAGGGCTAACATCTGCAAGGTCCAGACGGTCGGCAGCACCAAGGCGGCAGGCATGTGAGGGTGGGGGAGATGGTTTTACCAGGGCGCATGGTAGCAGCCAAACTAGTGAGGAAGGTGCAGGAGCCCAGGAAGAAGTGGAGGACAAACTGATGGAAGACTCATCAGATGAGGGAGACCTTGATCACATTTCTGTTGTGCGAGGTTGGGGGGAGAGGACAGAGGAAGGAAGCATGATTGTAACCTCGCCACCAACACAACAGGGACTTGGTGCTCCTGGATGCGCCACACACATGAGTGCCTTCTTGCTGCACTACCTGCAACATGACCCTCGAATTGTGAGAATTAGAAATAATCCTGACTACTGGGTTGCCACACTGTTAGATCCCCGGTACAAAAGTAAATTTGCAGAAATTATTCCTGCCATAGAAAGGGATGCACGCATGCAGGAGTATCAGCAGAGACTGTTGCAGAATCTTACATGTGCTTTTCCACAAAACACCAGTGGTGCACGTAGTGAATCTCACAGTTCCAACTTGCCAACCGTGGGACCGTCGAGTGTTCAGCACTCAAACCGTAACAGAACCACAGTATCTGCTGGTAACATCAATTTTGCGGAATCATTTCACCACTTTTTTAGCCCATCCTTTGCAAGGCCACAGGAGACAAGAAGTCTGACACATAGTCAACGCCTAGAGACGATGGTACAGGAGTATCTCCAAGTAAACATTGAAGCCATGACTGTGTCACTGGACCCTTGCTCTTTTTGGGCTTCCAATCTGGATAAATGGCCGGAGCTAGCCACTTACGCCTTGGAGATCTTGTCATGCCCCGCAGCCAGCGTTCTGTCTGAACGTGTGTTCAGCACTGCTGGTGGTGTGCTGACAGATAAGCGCACGTGGCTCTCCACTGATAATGTAGACAGACTTACGTTCATAAAGATGAACAAATCATGGATCCGAAACGACTTTTCTACCCCTGTGTCATCCTGGGGAGAGTAAAAGCTTGATGATTGGTTAAAATCACCTCACCAACCATTTTAAGCTTTCAAATTACTAATCATGTTTATCTGTATCTTGGCTGGAAAATAATTTGGGCTTTGTAGCAGTGTGCAGCACTGATTCTATTAGGCCATCTATAATAAGCTCCACCAGATTTAAAATTACTAATCATGTTTATCTGTATCTTGGCTGGAAAATAATTTGGGCTTTGTAGCAGTGTGCAGTACTGATTCTATTAGGCCATCTATACTAAGCTCCACCAGATTTAAAATTACTAATCATGTTTATCTGTACCTTGGCTGGAAAATAATTTGGGCTTTGTAGCAGTGTGCAGCACTGATTCTATTAGGCCATCTATACTAAGCTCCACCAGATTTAAAATTAATAATAATTTTTAGCTGCATCTAGCCCGGAAAATAATTTTGGGGCTCCGAGATGCGCAAGACACATAAGTGCCTTCCTGCTGCACTACCTGCAACATGACCCTCATATTGTCAGAATTCGAAGTAATCCTGACTACTGGGTTGCCACACTCTTAGATCCCCCAAACTTTTCGATCAACCTTTTCATTTTAATAAAGACCAAAAAAATGGTCATTTTTGAAATTATAAGCATTAGCAGGTTATTAGAAACTGAAATCAAACAGTTTTCAACTCAAAACTTTATTCTAGGTGATGTTACATTTTCACATAGGACCCCTTGTTCGAAAGGAGCTTCTGAACTCTCTCGTCCATTGAATTTGTCAGGTTTTGGATGGTTTCTGCTTCAATTGTTTTGCATGAGGACAGAATACCCTCCCAGAGCTGTTGCTTAGATGTGAACTGCCTCCCGCCATCATAGACACTCCTTTTGATGATGCTCCAGAGGTTCTGAATGGGGTAGAGGTCAGGGGAGCATGGGTGTCACACCATAAGTTTGTCCCCTTTTTATGCCCATATCAGCCAGAGATGCAGATGTTTTATGTGCAGCATGAGATGGTGCATTATCATGCATAAAAATGATCTTGCTGTGGAATACACGGTTCTTCTTCTTGAACCATGGCAGGAAGTGCTGTTTGAGAAACTCCACATACATTATGGAGTTCATCTTTACCCCTTCAGGGATCCTAAAGGGGCCGACAATCTCTCTCCCCATGATTCCAGCCCAAAACATTACTCCACCTCCTCCTTGTTGGCGCTGTAGCCGTGTTTGCGTGGGGTGTCCATCAACCAGCCATCCTCCACTCCATCCATCTGGACCATCGAGCGTTGCACGACACTCATCCGTGAACAAAACAGTTTGGAAATCAGTCTTCATATAATGTTTGGCCCACTGGAGCCGTTTCTGCTTGTGTGAAGTGGATAGAGGAGGTCGACAGGATGGCGTATGCACAGCTGCAAACCTCTGAAGGACCCTGCATCTTGTTGTTCGGGGGACGTTGGAGGCACCAGCAGCTTCAAAAACTTGTCTGCTGCTATGACAAGGCTTTTTTGCCGCTGCTCTTTTAACCTGACGTAATTGCCTGTAGGAAAGAGTCCTAAATTTGCCCTTATCAGCACGCACACGTGTGTACTGTGAATCAGCTACATACTTCTTGATTGCCAAGACACTTCATCCTGATCATCGCACAATGTTGATTGTAGTCATGCCTTGACCTAAACACTCCACAATTTGTTGCTTCTCAGCAGCCGACACATCCTTTTTCTTTCCCATTTTGGCAGAAAATGTAGGCTGCTTAATAATGTGAGACAGCCTTCTTAAGTAGTCTTGCCTTTCATTGGACACACCTGCCAAACTAATTAGCACAGGTGTCTGCAATTGCTTACAGTGATATAAAGAGCCCTGACACACATCACCATCAATGAGTTTAACTGACAAACAAACAAATTCTTCCCTTATCACTCCTAAACACTTTTTGCATAATAATTTGGAACACAGTGTACATGTGCTTTTCCACAAAACACCAGTGGTTCACGTAGTGAATCTTACAGTTCTAACTTGCCAACCGTGGTCTGTATGGAGTTGTTCAATAAAGGGCCCAAAATTAAGATAACATAGATGGGAGAGGTCTCTATGAATAGGAATTCCTAAGTATTTGATACCCTGTGAGGGCCAGGCAAAGGGAAAGTTGGACTGGATGGAATCCTGTATGGATTTGGGGAGGGAGACATCGAGGGCCTCAGACTTCGCTGCATTGATTTTAAAATTTGACCATGTAACAAAGTGATCTATTTCAGCCATAACAGCATGGATGGATATATGTGATTGAGTGATATATACTAGGACATCATCAGCAAATAGAGAGCACTTGTACTCGGTGCCTTCCACCTCAATCCACCTAATATTGGGGTTATGGCGAATTGATGAGAGCAGGTGCTCCGTCACTAGGATGTATAAGAGAGGGGACAGGTGACATGCCTGCCTTGTCCCATTGGTGATTGTGAAAGGTGATGAAAATGTTCTGATGCACCCCCTGGGCCTTGGGACACCCGGAGCCGGACCCTTTTTGGTGGATGCTGGTGGTTGTAGTCTCCGTGGCGGCGACCCGGTTCCGTGGCTCAGAGTGGTCAAACCAGTGGCGGAACTATTTATGTGGTTTTGATGTTTAAATGTCCGACTACGCCACCCGTGGATTGCGGTCAGAGTGAACCGCCGCTGCAGGGCAGACCGCTGAGGCTGGTGTTGTGGGTGCAGCAGAGCGTAGCATAACTCCCCATGGGAGGAGTATAGCCTCAGGGCAGTGTATGCGGAGGATGGGGGTGATGGTGCAGGGCAGCAGCAGTAACGACACGGAGTCAGTGATGCAGTCCAGGGCCTTTACTCACAGTTCTTATTATCCAGACCACGTCTGCAGGTAACGGCTGCCCACGTCGTACTGTGCTCACCAGGTGAGGGGCTCAGACAACTCCCAGATAACTTTGGAGCGCTTCACAGGACCCCCTTTGTGTGTCTTTTGTCTGGCCTTTCTTACCAACCCTTCTGTCCGGCTGCCTCGGGTCTCCTCTTGGTAAACTTGGCGCCAGTTTCCCTGACCCTATGTGGTGCCTTCCTAGCAGGTGTAGCGAGGAGCTGCGCCACATAAAATGTCACAGCCTCCGGTTTCTAGCTGAGGGTCGTTTCCTGCCTCCACTAGTTTCGGGGACCGGTCTCCCCCTTTGGCCTGACCCCTCCACGCAGGTGGATTCGGGCGTGCGGTGGCGACTCGCCCGTCCGCACCCCTGGGATCCCTTCGTTCCTCGTTCCTGGAGCCTTCTCCGATCCTCTTCCTTCCTTCTCCCTCTTCCAGGCCTGGGCCTCTGTTACTAGGCCCGCCTCCGGAGCAGAGCTCATGCAGAGCCCCTGCTCCCTGTCACTTCTGCTCAGACTTCTCTGCACTGAACTAAGATGGTGCCCACCTTTTATTCTCCCTTCTCAATGCACCCAGGAACTGCTTCCTCCCTGCTCCTGCACTACAGGGTTCCCCTTTCTCAATGTTCCCTCCCACCACTCCAGCCAGGGACAGGGACTGTCGTGCCCATCTCAGGGGCATATTGGTCGCCCTGCCCCACGGCAATGTGGTGTAATGCATGCAGGTGTCGGGTCCTGATCCACACTCCATCCTTACCTGAGAGTGAGATATCACACCTCTGGGTGAGGTGCAATACCTCTGTAGCAACTGAGCCCTCAGGGTGCTACAGTTCCATCTATCTTCAGCCTAGGTGACGTATTGCGATACAGGGCCGTGATTTTGGCTATAAAAGGGTCCCCTAGACCCCTACCCCAAGCTTTTTAAGAGAATCATATATGGCGTGCCAGGAGACTCTATGGAATGCTTTCTCAGCATCCAACGAGAGTATCTAATTACAAATTTTTAACTGCATCTAGCCCAGGAAATACTTTGTGCCTAGTAGCAGTGTCTGCTAGTCAGCGGATTATCCCGGCTGTTAAGCAAGCTACACCACCTGTAGTTTGGACACTTAATTTTTTCAAAGGAAATGCTTCGGGACCACGGGATACTCAGTGAAGAGCATCAGGAGGCATCCCAAGGCATAGGGGCTGGGACTGGCAGTAGGATGCCTTGCGGTGGACAGCCGAGCTCGATCCTTATAAAAGCTTTTTAACTGCAGCAGCTTTAGTGGACGCTACTGGAGCTGGAATTACGCGGCTGCTGGCATGAGACTTGCCCTCCAATAGGTCCTTGTAAATGGATTTAAAGTGTATTCATTCAAATTAGAGAGACAATTTAAATTAAAAAGCTTAGAGCTGCCTCCACCACAGGGGGGCTCGCTCGACCCACCAGCGGACAGGCACCAGTATTGGGAGAGGGGGGCTGGCCGTCAGGGTTCACCGCGGCTCTGGCACAAACCCGGCGACACGGAGGTGGCACGGGCAGGAGCGGACTGGCCGTGTCGGCTTCTCACTTTTTGGATTTTAGAAGGGCATGACATGCCTATATCTGTGTCTCCCCCTCCTTTTACTCCTCCACCTCTTTTCTTTTCGCATGACTATATGTACTTGTCACTTTTCCATGTGTTAGTTGTGTCTTCTGAGCAGTTTGTCAGCTTTTGGACACCTTTGAAGGTGTTTTCTATGTGTTTCTATGTGTTTTTGTTTGCCTGCCATTGGTTTTAACGGTGTTCGAAGGTGTTCGACGAACAGTTCGACGAACAGTTCGGCGAACACACGGGTGTTCGACGAACCGAACTCGAACACTACGGGGGTGGCTCAACACTACTAATGATATTTTTATCTCACATTAACCTGTCAATATTTTGATCTTTCTATACTATGGATGTCCGTATCATTATTTAGGCGACCTAGTCGTCTCCCCCCATTGTTATGTATGATGATTTGTCTTCCAGATAGTCCTAGATTTGACAGCCATTAATACTATATATGTTAACATGCTTAGAGCTAATTTACAGATATGGCTGATTTCTGTTAGCTATCTCTTCATTGTATTTGCTGTGTCTTGCACAGGCTCAACTTCAGAAACAATGGACTACAAGGCCAAGGCTTTCTCAGATTGAGCAGGTTTTTGGTGGTGATAATGGTGATGCTCAACTAACTGGTGATCACAAATTGGACAATCAATTTTCTACTATTCAATCTTTATTAATTAAAAGGACTAAAGCCCCCATCTCACATAGCGAGATCGCTAGCGAGATCGCTGCTGTGTCACTGTTTTGGTGACGCAACAGCGACCTCACCAGCGATGTCGCTATGTGTGACACTTTGCAACGATCAGGCACCTGCTGTGAGGTCGCTGATCGCTGCAAAGTGTCCTGGACCATTTTTTGGTCGTTGCCCTCCCGTTTGGTCAGCACACATCGCTGTGTGTGACCAGAGGGAGCAGCGATCAGGCTGGTAACCATGGTAAACATCTGGTTACTAGGGGCACACGCGCACCTAGTAACCCGTTGTTTATCATGGTTACAACTCTGCTACAGTGAGCGGTAACCTCCCGCTCACTGTAGCAGACTGGTAACCATGATAAACAACGGGTTACTAGGTGCGCGTGTGCCCCTAGTAACCCGATGTTTACCATGATTACCAGCCTGCTCCTGCTTCAGCAGGCTCGTAACCAGGAGCAGGACATCGTGGAAAGATTCTTTCCACGATGTCGCTGCTCCCCTGATCGTTGGTGAGCCTGCCTGTTTGACAGCTCACCAGCGACCACATAGCGACGCAGCAACGATCCCTGACAGGTCGTATCATTGTCGGGATCGCTGCAGCGTCGCTAAGTGTGACGGGGCCTTAAGCTTTGGTGGAACAGAGCTTTTTTAGAAAAATGTATGAAACGTAAATTGATCCCTAGAGGTCTTCGTGTACACGTTACTCGTACCTTTCCTGTGGATGATGTAATGTTTGTTGTGAAATGGGAGGAGGTATGTGACAATTGCTCCAACATCTTTATGCAACTATTAGTTGAATCTAACACTAATGCCATCACAAATTTGGATAAATTGATTAATGCGGCACAGACTGATCTTAGATCTAATTGTCCACCTGAAAAAGTACAGGCTTTTACGGTGAAAAAAATTCATGACACCCAATCAACTAAACTCAATAAAGATATACGAGATTACCTACTTAGTACAGTGTACCGCTGGTGGCAAGCATCCTCTTCACGTCCTCCATCCTCTCGTACACCATCTGTTACGTCCATGTTGTTCCAGAGTGATACATCAGATGTGCCGTCCACGTCCATGGTTTCACGGTCCGGGACAAACTCCATTAAACAACGGGAATATAATTACCATCCCATATGACTTTCGACCAGCAGAAAAGAAAAAGAGAGATATTAAGGTAATCAATCTAAGTAAACATATTCTCTCTGCTGTCGATCTCTCTCTACTTAGCAAGGGTCTGTCCTTCTCCTCATCCTCTGGGTTTGACAGCTTTACCGCTATAAAAGACCTGCACATCTTCGCACGGTCACTAATTTTCAAACGTCATTTTTATAATGATGATCTCCATCAATTGTTCCCCACAGAGGAGGAACAATTGGCCCTAAGGACATTGGAGGAGTTGTCGGTTGAACATAACACAACTGAAAATGGTAAGATACCGCCATCGATTCAACAACTTTCAAAGAAATTCCCCCCCTTTTGGCATGTACAAATGTAGAACTTTTTGTGCAGATTGTCTCCAACAAATTTCAAAAGATCCCCCGCCATATTAGGGGTGATAATCTCACTAGTGAGAAGCGTGATAGGCTTAAGGTATTGAGTGGTTTGACAGATGTTGTATTGAAACCAGCAGACAAGGAGGGGAATATTGTCATCTGACCGATACAAATGTACGAGAAAGAGGCATTTTGCCAACTTAACAATAAAATATGTTATAAGAAGCTTACATACAACCCCTTGTCTGCTTTTAGGCAGCAACTGCAAACCATCCTTGATAATGCCATTGATAGTGGGGTTATCACCCGTGATCTGGCTTCAGCATTGTCAGTCACAGAGCCCACAATACCTACTTTCTATTTGCTCCCTAAACTCCACAAAAATTTAGAGACACCTCCGGGGCATTCCATTATATCTGGAAGGGGAAATAATTTGGAGCACGTTTATAGATGGATTGATTCTAAACTACAGCCTTTGGTTGAGAATCTTCCCTCATTCTTAAAAGATACAGTGGATCTATTACGGAGGGTTGATGGGGTCTATTTAGAGCCTGACGTATTGTTGGTAACAGCCGACGTAGAGTCCCTGTATACCAATGTGGCACCCCAGGGGTCTGGTTTTCCACAGTAATGTAATGTTATGTCTGAGAGCAGGTGGGAGGTCCTTTGGTCAGGGATCCTGTGCATGCCACACCTCCTGCCCAGTCTTGGGAGGGGAAGAACTTCCCCTGTATAAACCCGGGGCTGAAGCAGGGTGAGCAGTCAAGGAGAGTAGAGACAAGAAACAGCAGAAGGAATACTACTACGAGTCAGGGGCTGGCAGCTGCAGAGCTCGCCCTGACTGAGAAGCTTTCTTACCGGACCTGGCGTCCGAGGCTGTGGGGACTAACTCTTACCCAGCAGCAGAAGCCGACCGGCAGGGGATTTCAGGTCCTCAGGCCCAGAAACCCGAAGGCACGGTCACACGCGTGGGACCAGCACCGCCATCGTGGAGCGGAAGCCATTAGAAGGCCCCGAGTCACCGGCCATACGGGTGAGCACCACACGGTACACTCAGGGACGTGGGCTACTTATATCCGCTTCTAGCAAGGTAGCCAGAAGAGTACAGTCAGTTTGGGAGGCCTACAACTCCGCCTGGCCAGGGGAGATCCCATCTGCTCAAGGACTGACCAGGCCCCGTTCACTAGCAAGTACTCCGGGAGGGTCTATCGTTGTTACCAGTAAAGACCCTGAATTACACCGCACCGTCTCTGAGTGGTTCCTGCTACCCCCATCATCCACATCTGCTGCCCTGAGGCCATACCCCTCCCGTTGGGGGTTATACCATCTACGCTGCACCATCCATCCACCGGCCTCAGCGGACTGTCCTGCAGCGGCAGCTCCATAGCTGCATTCAACGGGTGGCGTAGTCGTCCTACATCTACCGCTGTTACATCGCCGCTCAGTTTGACTCCCTGGGCACGGACCGGGTCACCGCCACGAGACTACAACCCTCAAGAGATCCGGCTCCGGGTAAGCTCCCGCGTGCGCAACGCAGCGCGACACAGGCCCAGGGGCGCGTCAACTTTGGCGTAGTCGGCAGGATTTCGTGCCCGCAACCACCGGGTACTGCGTGCCTGAAAAAGAGACTTTTCAAACTTACCTGTGGTGAAGTTTTCCCGCCATCGGTGAAGATTCCCGCCATCCGGCGCCATTTTCAGCCTTCTTCCCGCCATCTGTGAAGATTCCCGCCATCCGGCGCCATCTTCAGCCTTCTTCCCGCCATCCGTGGAGTTTTCCCGCCGTTGGACGCCATCTTGAGGACGCCGCGCGGGAAGAAGAGGGGCGTGGACTCCGAAAGCGCGCGAGAACTGAAGCCCCGCCTCACGTCCGGACGTTGCGTAAGGTCCTGGAAGGAGCCCAGCAGACGCCGACGTCACCGGAGCGCGACGGAAGGTCCTCAACCCTGACGATCTACTGCGGAGCCGCGGCCTACGGAACAGGATCATCGCAAGGTAGGCCACGGTCCACTAGGGGGGAGGAAGATGTCGGATGCGGAGGAGAGCTTCATTGCCTCAACCCCCGCCAGCGCCACCGCTGCTGCAGTTATGCCCTTCACCATGCCCTATATCCCGGGAGCAGCTTGGCTACCCCAGTACTCAGGGGAGTCACATACCCTGCATGACTTTAGAGAAAAGCTGGATAGCCTCTTCCAGGTGTACCCCCTCACAGAAGAGCAAAAAGTGAGCATCCTGGTGGCCCAACTAACCGGGGCAGCCAAAAGGGAAGTAAAATCCTGGCCACCTGGGAGGAAGACTGTCGCAGGGATACTAACCCGGCTGAAGGACACCTTTGATACCCGCACCTCAGCCGAGATTAAGCTTAGATTCTACGGGTGCAAGCAGCGAGCGCATGAGAGTATAAGGGACTATGCACTAAACCTACAAGAGGCCCTGAGGGCCATTAAGCAGACTGACCCTGATGAAGTGGGAAACGAGGACAGGCTGTTGACCGAACAGTTTATAGAGGGACTGTATTGTAATACCCACCGAACCCAGTTGCGGGCAATGGCCTTACAGGATCCCCATCTGGGCTTTGCACAGTTCAAGGACAGAGCCATCCGGGTGCTCCGAGAACCGGCACCGGGTGGCGTTGTGACCCACAAGCGCCCTGCTATCACTTACCACCAGGAGGCGGCGCCCTTGTCGGCAGGGCCTGTGGGAGCTGATGCGCAGGCTTTGGACAATGACCCGGCTCCAGACCTACACCATCAGGTCCAAGAGCTAGCTAAGAGCGTTGCTGCGCTAACCCGAACTGTGCAGTCTTTACAGGCTTCCACCCCAGGGAAGATCCAGCTGGCATCCGGACCGGAGGACATCCCGTGGCGTCGACCAAGGAGGACCCCACCGGCCAGAGGAAGACCCAGTGACCGATACAGCGAGGACGGACGACCCATCTGCCGCCGCTGCAATCAACCTGGACATATGGCAAGGTACTGTTCTTTAAACGGGCACAACCTGGGGTAGAGGGCCAACCCCCAGGAAAAAGATCACCAGGCCCATCGAACTGGCGCGACAGATATGTGGGAGGACGTCCAGTCTTGCCTGTGGTACTGGATGGCATTCCCATGAGTGCCCTACTGGACACCGGGTCACAGGTCACCACTATCCCGTACGTGCTCTTTAAGCAGTACTGGAATGACTCGGATATTACCCGCTACCCTGACGACGACTTGAGTATCATCGCCAGCAATGGCCAGCCCGTGCCACAGATCGGATTTAAAGAGGTGACCATCAAAATCGGTAGAGTCGAACTGGCAGCACAGGGACTGATCATTGTAGATATTGACAAACATGAGAGTCACCCAAAAATAACTCTAGGAACTAATGTAATTGAAAATTGTCTTGCAGAGGTGATTTTCCTTTTACAGCAGGTTGCCAAGAACGCCAGCTCCGGCGAGCAGCGGGTGCTCCAGAAAGAGATCCGGGCACTGATGCGACGGCAACAGGTGGAACTCTCCGGCGGTGAGATTGGTAGCGTAAGAATGTGTGACCCTTTTCCTATTGCCATGCCCCCAAAAAGTGAAATGATGATTTGGTGCCGGGCAGCTATTGGTCTGAGAGGTAGAGATTACCAGGCAATGGTAGAACCAGTTTACTCGGACAGTAGGCCCACCATTTTGACAGCACGGGGGGTGGTTGATGTACGCCATGGGAGGGTGCCCGTTCGCATAATAAATATCGGGGAGAGGGAAGTGTACCTGCCCCGGTATGCCACGCTAGCCAAATTATATACCATTAACCAAAATTCTATACAATCTGTGGAACCCTTGCCTCCATCTCACCCGGAGGAAGGTAACGGCTCTAAGAAAAACATGGAGGACTGGTGTCAGCAACTACATCTGGGTACTGACTCCACTCCCGCACATCAGAAACAAGGAGTCTATCGGGTGGTTCAGGAGTACGAGAGAGTGTTCAGTAAACACCCGTTAGACTTCGGGCGAGTCAAGGGGGTAGAACACCACATCCCCACGGGAGACCATCCTCCTATAAAAGAGAGGTATCGACCCGTACCCCCTGCCCACTACCAACACGCCAAGGGGATGCTTAGAGACATGAAGGAGGCTGGGGTGATCAGGGATAGCTGTAGCCCCTGGGCAGCTCCACTAGTCTTAGTCCGAAAGAAAGACAACACCATGAGGATGTGTGTAGATTACCGGAAAATCAATCGTATCACACACAAGGATGCGTACCCCTTACCAAGGATAGAGGAGTCATTGGCTGCTTTAAGATCTGCTAACTTCTTCTCTACCTTGGATCTCACTAGCGGGTACTGGCAGGTTCCTGTAGCAGAGGCGGACCGGGAGAAGACCGCATTCACCACCCCGATGGGACTTAGCGAGTTCACCTGCATGCCGTTCGGACTCTGCAACGCACCGGGAACCTTCCAACGACTAATGGAGTGTTGTCTGGGCCACAGAAACTTCGAGACGGTCCTGTTGTACCTGGACGACGTCATCGTATATTCCAAGACGTATGAGGACCACCTGAAACACCTGGCGGAAGTGTTCGAAGCTCTGGCAAGTTACGGCCTAAAGGTGAAACCCTCCAAGTGTCACCTCCTGAAACCAAAGGTGCAGTACCTGGGACACGTGGTGAGCGCTGACGGAGTGGCTCCCGACCCTGATAAGATCACCGCAATTAAGGAATGGCCAAGCCCCTCCAGCGTAAAAGAAGTGCGGCAGTTCCTCGGGTTGGTAGGCTACTACCGAAAGTTTATTCCCGGTTTCACCAAAAAGGCAGCACCTATGCAGGACCTCCTGATAGGCCAGTCCCGGAAGGCCAAGAACCAGAAACCGCCCTTCAAATGGGAGGAGCTGGAAGAAGAGTCCTTCCGCCAGCTGAAGATGGCCCTCACGGGGGACGAAATCCTGGCGTACCCGGATTATAGCCAGCCCTTTATCCTCTACACCGACGCCAGTAACATCGGGCTAGGAGCCGTACTGTCCCAGATCCAGCAGGGGAAGGAACGAGTAATTGCCTACGCCAGCCGAAAACTGCGACCCACCGAAAGGAACCCCGAGAATTACAGCTCATTTAAGTTAGAGTTCCTGGCCGTAGTATGGGCAGTCACCGAGCGCTTTAAGCATTACCTCGCTTCTTCCCGGTTCACCGTGTACACGGATAACAACCCGTTGACACACCTGGACACGGCAAGACTCGGTGCCCTGGAGCAGAGGTGGATGGCCCGTCTGTCCAACTACGAGTTCACAATCAAATACCGGGCAGGACGCTCCAATACCAACGCGGACGCCCTGTCCAGGATGCCCAACCTGCCGGACGGAGGAGAAGATCCGGAGGGACTGGAAGAAGTTGAACTCCCTGCATTCCACCGTCATGGGACTATCCAGTATTCCCACCGGGTAAGGAGTAAGCAGGCTGCTACGTTGAACCCCTTACCCCACTACAACTGGGCGGAAACGCAAGACAGCGACCCTGCCGTCCGACTGGTGAAGGAGATGCTGACTCGGCCCGAGGCTCGCCTTGAACCAGACGCTCCGGAGGAAGCCAAACAACTATGGGCAGAAAAGAGTCGACTGTTCCTTTACAAAGGGAAGTTGTGCCGCAGAATGGTTAACTCCCGGACGCATGAATTACTCTGGCAAGTAGTGGTGCCACGAAGAGACGCAGCCATGGTGATGGAGGCATACCACGACGGAGCTGGACACTTCGGGTGGAAGAAGCTGGAGTTCCTGCTGCGCGAGCGGTTCCACTGGGTAGGCATGAGGGGAACCATCGAGAAGTGGTGCAGAGACTGTGGCCCGTGCAACCTGAGAAGGAAGGACCGTGCCAGCCAGAAGACTCCCCTGCAGTCCATCGTCACCCGGCAACCGTTGGAACTGGTAGCCTTGGATCATGTAAAACTGACCCCAAGCAGAAGTGGCTACGTCTACGCGTTAACCATCGTGGATCATTACTCCCGGTTTCTGGTTGTCGTCCCCGTCAAGGACTTAACGGCTCAAACAGCAGCTAGAGCCTTCCAGCAGCACTTTTGCCGTCCACACGGGTACCCGGACCAAGTGCTGACGGACCAGGGACCTGCCTTTGAAGCGGAGGTCTTCCAGGAATTCTGCAATCTGTATGGCTGCCGGAAGATAAGGACGACACCCTACCATCCGCAAACTAATGGACTTTGTGAGAAAATGAACCAGGTGGTAATGGATCTTCTAAAAACGTTGCCCCTGGAAGAACGCAGTCTGTGGCCTGAGAAGTTGCCCGATCTGGTGGACCTATACAACCACATCCCGGTAGGTTCCACCAACTGTACCCCGGCTTACCTAATGAGGGCAAGACCTGGTAAGTTACCTGTTGACCTGGAAATGGGAGTCCTGACACCCGAGGACACTTCACCAGAAACAGACTGGGACACAGAGAGGCAGCAGCAGTACCGGAGAGTACAGGAGAGCGTGGAGCGAAGTCTCTGTCAGGCTAGGGAAAGACAAGAAAAAACTTACAACCAGTATGCTCCCGCTGTTCCCCTGGTACCCGGAGAGCAGGTCTTGAAGAGGAAGAGACGGCTCCACAAGTTGGATGACCAGTGGGAGAAGGACCCGTACACCATACTGCCCTCAAGCCACGAGAACCCGAAGGTTTGTACCATCAGTAAAGACGGAGGGGAAACCACAGCCATTGTATCCCGGGACCACCTGAAGAAGTGTCCCGAACAACTGAGGAACCCTGAAGAGGAACAAGAAGACCATCGACCCGTAGAGGAAAGGGAAGATATGGTTAGTACTGTGCTCGGGGACTTTCCTCGGTCTTGGACTCAAGTCAATAGTGCAGTTGTGGTACCCGTACTCACCTTCCTCCAACCAGCATCCCAAGCACCTACGGAGCAACAGGTAGAGCTGGAAGAACAGCCGGTCCAGGAGGCAGAAGACTCCACACAAGCAGAACAGGAGGATCAACCCTCTGCTTATAGTGAGCCTGCCGTACCCCTAGTGAGACAAAGAGCCGGTAGACAGCTGCCCAGTTTACCCTTGACAGCTCCTACACCCTGTAGTTCAGGGCCAGACAGTCAGCTCCGTAGGTCCACTAGGGCCACTAGAGGCCAGTTACCCGCACGCTGGAGGATTTGAAGTGTATAAATTGTTTTATTTATGTTTATCTGTGTATTGTTGCTTGTGTATAATTTTGTGTTTCCAGTTATTTTTAGGAATCCTTGGTGGATTTACCGGGAATCCTTGTACATAGTTGGAGCGTAACCCAGGATGGACTAGAGACTGTTAAGGACTCGGGGTAGGACAGACCCTTACCTGGTTACGTCTCCCTGTTTTGGTGAAATGGACACCTTGCTTTCTTCAAAGACTACACCCGGTTACGGACATGCCGTGACCACCTTTATGTGTTTCTTCTTATTGTACTATTATTGTTGTTATATCTTGTTATGTTTTTTTCTAAAATATGTTTAGTCCCGGAGTACTAAATTTCACTAGGGGGGAATGTGGCACCCCAGGGGTCTGGTTTTCCACAGTAATGTAATGTTATGTCTGAGAGCAGGTGGGAGGTCCTTTGGTCAGGGATCCTGTGCATGCCACACCTCCTGCCCAGTCTTGGGAGGGGAAGAACTTCCCCTGTATAAACCCGGGGCTGAAGCAGGGTGAGCAGTCAAGGAGAGTAGAGACAAGAAACAGCAGAAGGAATACTACTACGAGTCAGGGGCTGGCAGCTGCAGAGCTCGCCCTGACTGAGAAGCTTTCTTACCGGACCTGGCGTCCGAGGCTGTGGGGACTAACTCTTACCCAGCAGCAGAAGCCGACCGGCAGGGGATTTCAGGTCCTCAGGCCCAGAAACCCGAAGGCACGGTCACACGCGTGGGACCAGCACCGCCATCGTGGAGCGGAAGCCATTAGAAGGCCCCGAGTCACCGGCCATACGGGTGAGCACCACACGGTACACTCAGGGACGTGGGCTACTTATATCCGCTTCTAGCAAGGTAGCCAGAAGAGTACAGTCAGTTTGGGAGGCCTACAACTCCGCCTGGCCAGGGGAGATCCCATCTGCTCAAGGACTGACCAGGCCCCGTTCACTAGCAAGTACTCCGGGAGGGTCTATCGTTGTTACCAGTAAAGACCCTGAATTACACCGCACCGTCTCTGAGTGGTTCCTGCTACCCCCATCATCCACATCTGCTGCCCTGAGGCCATACCCCTCCCGTTGGGGGTTATACCATCTACGCTGCACCATCCATCCACCGGCCTCAGCGGACTGTCCTGCAGCAGCAGCTCCATAGCTGCATTCAACGGGTGGCGTAGTCGTCCTACATCTACCGCTGTTACATCGCCGCTCAGTTTGACTCCCTGGGCACGGACCGGGTCACCGCCACGAGACTACAACCCTCAAGAGATCCGGCTCCGGGTAAGCTCCCGCGTGCGCAACGCAGCGCGACACAGGCCCAGGGGCGCGTCACCAACATAAGGCATAATGATGGTGTTAGAGCAACCAAATTCTTTTTGGACAGCTCTTATTTACCGGTCAATATCCGTCAACTGGTGATTGAGTTACTGGAATTCACATTAACACATAATTTTTTTGTTTTTAAGTGGTCCTTTTTTCCTGCAGCTCCAGGGAAGAGCTATGGCTGCCGCGTTTGCTCGCTCATATGCCAATCTGTTCCTGGGGCTGTGGGAGAGGGACCTCCTCCTGTCGGATCAGCAGTCGTCGATGGACCGCGTCCTGGACGCGGTACATCGACAACATATTGCTGATCTTGCAGGGTTCTGTTCAACAGTTAGAAACCTTTATGTCCGGCCTTAATGGCAATGACCTAAAAATCCATATTACATATCAATACGATCCTAATAAGGAGGTTTTTCTTGATGTTACACTCAGGAAGGATGGTGAGAATGCTATACAAACCTATATATAGGAAGCCCACATCTACTAATATGCTCTTGCATGCATCATCTTTGCATCCGAGACATGTGGTACAATCTGTTCCCGTGGGACAGTTCCTGCGTCTCCGCAGGATCTGTTCCACGGATCAAGACTTTAAAAATCAGGCACAAGACCTAAAAAATAGGTTCTACTATAGCGGGTATAGCCATAGGATGATCAAGAGAGCATATCACAGGGCTAAACATTCTTCCCGTCAGAATCTTCTCTATGTTTCTTGATCCACCAAGGATGGTGATCTGGTGAGATTTATAACTAAATTTCACTCACAAGCCCCTGCAATGAGGGAAGCCCTTTGTAAAGCATGGACAACCTTGAAAGCAGTCCCAATAGTCTCAAAATTTATACCAGAGACACCTGCCATTGTGTTTCGACGGTCTAAGAACCTGCGTGATCGGCTTGTTAGAAGCCATTTTGTGGGTGAGTCTGCAGTGACATTTTTGGGTGGTGCTGTAAGGAAAAGTGGATGTGTTCCGTGTGGACGCTGCGTGGCTTGTCCTAATGTGGAACGCTGTAATGATTTCTTCGATTCTAGTGGTTCCACCAATTATGAGCTGAAAAAATATATCACGTGTCTATCGAAAAATGTTGTGTACTATGCCACATGACCAGGTGGGTTAATTTATGTTTACGACACGCCAGCTCAAAGTATGTGTAAGAGAACACGTCTTGGGCATAATTGCAGCAGCGGATCACACGGACACATCCACATTGAAATCGATTCCACGTCATTTTAAATTACACCATCAGAGCAATGGTAACCTCCTAAGGGTGAGAGGAATCGATTTGATCCAAGTAGGAATTCGGGGTGGACAGATATCGCAATGCCTGGCCCAATTGCCAATTGGAGTCCAGGTGGATATGGACTTTGAATACTGTTCATCCGGCAGGGCTGAATGAAAATCTAAGCTTTGCGCCATTTTTGTGATCACCAGTTATATATGAGCTTAGATCTTTGCCCACATCTTATACATGCACGTTTTTGCCATGTGTTGTTTATAGCCCTTTTTTAATTATTTTTATTCTTTACAAGGTCCTCTGGTCCTGTGGCATTCATCTCTAATATGTCGGTATACAGCTGTTTGCTCTCTATGATTTCCTCTTTGCCGTAGCGACGTGAACCATTCCATTCATGACATACAGCAAGATTATATATCCCTGTGTGAAATGGCAATTCATCGTAACAAGAAATCATGATGCAGTTTGATACTATGTCATGTATATTTATGCATAGATGTATCATGTATGTACCCACGCATTCTTGTGTGCCTCTATTTTTTGTGAACACTCAGTTTTTTTGATACCGGGAGTCATAATGATGTGCGTGGTTTACATTCGCAATGTGATGTAATTGATTATTTTCTGTATTTTTTCATAGTATTGGGAGATTTGAATATCGAATATATATTTTATATGCTTGGTTAGTATATATCCTAGTGTAGTATACCTGGCAGCGTTCTTGCATAGGGTACCATCTCCCACTATGCAAGATCGCATCAGTCCAGTTTGCTAGCGTGGCTTCTTTCCATGCTGTCTGTTTGTCTCTGTTCTGACTGTTTAGGGCGGTGGCCCGGTCACTTCCTGTTTCTTGTAGCTGCTGTGGGCACACCCCTAATGCGTCCTCAGCCTATTGCTGTCAGTCACTGGATATTTAAACCAGCTTCACCTGGTAGCTGAGGCCTGAGCAACGCTATCATTCAGTGCGCTGCCTTACTCTGAATGTGCCAGGTCCTGTTCTGTTCTTGTCTGTTTCCACCACTCTGGGGACTGTATTCCCAGACTGGCTCCTGTATCTCTTCTGTAGCAGTTCCTGTCTGAACTGTATCCTAGCCTGTTCGTCCCGCCTTCTAGGGGCCGCATACCTAGACCTGTTGTCTGTGTTTTCTTGCCTGTCCGTTCGCCTTCCTGGAGGCTGTATTTCCAGGCCAGTCTGAACACGCTCCTAGCCTGTTCGTTCCGCCTTTTCTGGGGGCCGCATACCCAGACTCGCTCCTGTATCTCGCTACAGTGTCAGTTTCTGTCTGTACACTCAGTTCCTGTCTGAACACTCTCCTAGCCTGTTTCCTGTTTTTCTCTATGTCCTTACCTTTCCTTTTTCTGCAGAGTCTGAACCTGCACCTAACTCCTACTAGTTGTCGCTGTACTTCCGTTTGTGAGTTTAGAGTCCACTCACTACTTCATTGCAAGTATCTTGTGTGTTTCTGGTTCTGCCTTTCCCTTCCAGTCTGTTCCATGTGAACAGAACCCTGTCCCCTCTGCTCTGCTTTTGCTCACCGCTCCGGCGGTTCTTGCCTGCTCTGCCTTGCTCACCGCTCCGGCGGTTCTTGCCTGCTCTGCCTTGCTCTCCGCTCCGGCGGTTCTTGCTTGCTCTGCCTTGCTCACCGCTCTGGCGGTTCTTGCCTGCTCTGCCTTGCTCACCGCTCCGGCTGTTCTTGCCTGCTCTGCCTTTGCTCGCCTCTCCTGGCGGTCTCGCTCTGCCCTGCCTTTTCTCACCGCTCCAGGCGGTCTCGCTCTGCTCTGCCTTTGCTCACCGCTCCAGGCGGTCTCGCTCTGCTCTGCCTTTGCTCACCGCTCCAGGCGGTCTCGCTCTGCCCTGCCTTTGCTCACCGCTCCAGGCGGTCTCGCTCTGCTCTTGCTCACCGCTCCAGGCGGTCTCGCTCTGCTCTGCCTTTGCTCACCGCTCCAGGCGGTCTCGCTCTGCTCTGCCTTTGCTCACCGCTCCAGGCGGTCTCGCTCTGCCCTGCCTTTGCTCACCGCTCCAGGCAGTCTCGCTCTGCTCTTGCTCACCGCTCCAGGCGGTCTCGCTCTGCTCATCCTTTGCTCACCGCTCCAGGCGGTCTCGCTCTGCTCTGACTTTGCTCACCGCTCCAGGCGGTCTCGCTCTGCTCTGCCTTTGCTCACCTCTCCAGGCGGTCTCGCCCTGCTCTGCTCTTGTTCACCGCTCCGGCAGTCTCGCTCTGCTCTACTTGTCTACCGCATCTGCGGTTCTGTTCCTGAGTCCCAGTCTGTACTGGACCTTATCCAGCCTGTGCTCCAACCTGCTAGTGCCTCCCTGTCGGCACTCCAGCCGTGCTTGCCAGTACTCCCAGCCTGCATACCAGTCGTGGTTACCAGTGCCCGCCTGTCTGCATACCTGCCGTGCCTGCCTATACCCACCACTCAGTGTGCCAGCCTAACCTGCCTGTTCCTGTATTCTACGGTGTGGGTCAACAGCCGTGTCCGGGGTCTGTCCTGGAGTAGCACCTGGTCCCTCTGCTCGGTTCCTCTCTGGTGCACTGGCGTCATTAGCCGTCGTGCGACCTTGGTCGGATCGGGTAGATACTTAGTTACGCCCCTCCAGGCACTCTCTGGTTCATGGCCCAGTGGGATCACTAAACACGCACACGCCAGTCAGTCCGGGCGTGTGCATAACACCTAGCCTTTTTTCTGTGACTTCTTTTTCTCTGGCCTCTGCACAGTCTTGGGGGGTTTACTTACATTATTAATGGTTATAGTACAAACCCCATGAAGATTCTTACTTTTTCTTCCCCCTGGTCTGTGCCGATGTTGTGAGTTAATTTAGTCATTGTAGCGCGAAGGATCAGCCCGGCTTCTTATCTCCTCTCATTGTTTACTGATCAGCGGGGTCTGCTGCAGCGGCCATCTTACAGGTGCTTCACAGCTGGTTGTGACTCACACAACCTCAGAAGGTGAGTCAGACTGATTGTGGGACCTGGTATTTACTTTTATACAGATAAAGCCCTATGTGTGCTGTCTTTTCTATCTCTTGTTACAAAGAAACTGGCTCACATGAGGACCGCCCCAGGAAAGGAAGACCAAGAGTCCTCTCTGCTTCTAAGGATAAGTTTATCCGAGTCACCAGCCTCAGAAATCGCAGGTAAACAGCAGCTCAGATTAGAGACCAGGTCAATGCCACACAGAGTTCTAGCAGCAGACACATCTCTTCAACAACTGTTAAGAGGAGACTTTGTGCAGCAGGCCTTCATGGTAAAATAGCTGCTAGGAAACCACTGCTAAGGACAGGCAACAAGCAGAAGAGACTTGTTTGGGCTAAAGAACACAAGGAATGGACATTAGACCAGCGGAAATCTGTGCTGTGGTCTTATGAGTATAAATTTGAGATCTTTGGTTCCAACCACCGTGTCTTTGTGCGACGCAGAAAAGGTGAACGGATGGACTCTACATGCCTGGTTCCTACCATGAAGCATGGAGGAGGAGGTGTGATGGTGTGGGGGTGCTTTGCTGGTGACACTGTTGGGGATTTATTCAAAATTGAAGGCATACTGAACCAGCATGGCTTCCACAGCATCTTGCAGCGGCATGCTATTCCATCCGGTTTGCGTTTAGTTGGACCATCATTTATTTTTCAACAGGACAATGACCCCAAACACACCTCCAGGCTGTGTAAGGGCTATTTGACCAAGAAGGAGAGTGATGGGGTGCTACGCCAGATGACCTGGCCTCCACAATCACCAGACCTGAACCCAATCTAGATGGTTTGGGGTGAGCTGGACTGCAGAGTGAAGGCAAAAGGGCCGACAAGTGCTAAGCATCTCTGGGAACTCCTTCAAGATTGTTGGAAGACCATTTCCGGTGACTACCTCTTGAAGCTCATCAAGAGAATGCCAAGAGTGTGCAAAGCAGTCATCAAAGCAAAAGGTGGCTACTTTGAAGAACCTAGAATATAAGACATATTTTCAGTTGTTTCACACTTTTTTGTTAACCAAACTTTTGGTCTGTACTGTATATGTTGTTATAAAAGAGGGATTATATGTATATATGAATATTGGAAATACTTGACAATAAATGAAACGTATACATATTAAAAGGTTAATAGGATAAAAATAAATTTTTAGAACTGTTTAGTAAAGTCCATTATTATAGTCCATATATATGTTAGGAATCATCTTGCTTCGGGATTGCTTTAGACCAGTGGTTTTCCACAGTACATGCAGTCAGCTAGATCGGCTACGGTTGCTTTATTGCAGAAAAGACATTCCCGCTGAACTGTAGTGATTATTGTAGTCATCACTTGAGTTTGCTTTATGTCTGAGTCTGAGTCTGTGTCAATTTTGGAAGACATTTACAATTAGAAGCAAGAATTTTCTTTATCATCATCACAAAAAGTTTTATCATTATAGCAATGATCAATATCACAAAAACTGCTTGAATCAAGAAATGAAATACCGTATTTTTTGGACTATAAGACGCAACGGACCATAAGACGCACCCGACCATAAGACGCACCCAGGTTTTAGAGGTAGAAAATAGGGGAAAAAAACTTTTGAAGTAAAAAATGTGTTAAAATATTTAATAACATAAATAACATAATACACGTGGCTGAAGTCATACAGCCAGCACCTAATACATGTTCCACAATCCACAGGCAGCGTGTATCAGGTACTGGCTGTATGACTTCAGCCACGTACAGTATGTCCTCTTTAAGAGTCCATAGGTATCATTTATGTCAAGTGGTTGCCCTGAGAACTATAACTCCCAGCATGTCCTTCAGCTTCTATGGCATGCTGGGAGTTATAGTTTACCACAGTGGTACAGTGTTTTACTGTATGTGCTGTAACTTAAACTGCAGAATAACGCTTGCCTCACTGTTTGTCTCGAATAGGCAGGGAGCTGGGTCGCACAGCAGGAAGAGGGATCACACAGCAGGGATGAACGGCGCTGTTATGAATTCACTACAGCCGCCCTTGCCAGGATAAATTGGCCGGTCTCCGGTCCACATCATGTGCTGCAGTGACCGGGGGGACTGCGCACTGTACTGTTCTGTGTTGTCCCGGCCCTGCCTCTTAGTATCGTCACTGCAGCACGTGATCTGGACTGGCCATAGTGCATTAATGGTGTCGCCGCTGATCCCTGCTGTACGATCCCTCATCCTGCCCGACCCTGCGACCCCACTACCAGAACGCGACCACGCTCCATCGCCGCCGCTTCCGCCCCACACCACCCCACAGTAAGCACTAGAACTGTATTTGTGCTACATTCGAACCATAAGACGCAGCCCCTTTTTCCCACCAAATTTGGGGGAAAAAGTGCATCTTATGGTCCAAAAAATCCGGTACTCCAGTTATCTAACCACCTATCCCTTGTAAGATGGCTGCCAGACAGGTCCCTGAGGGGAGATATGTGTCACCGAGGTTGGTAGCTTCGGTGATGTACAGTTAGAGACAACATTTTTCTAATTTTGGTTCTAGACATTACCACAATGAATTTTAAACAAAACAATTCAGATGCAGTTGAAGTTCAGACTTTCAGCTTTCATTTGAGGGTATCCACATTAAAATTGGATGAAGGGTTTAGGAGTTTCAGCTCCTTAACATGTGCCACCCTGTTTTTAAAGGGACCAAAAGTAATTTTACAGATTAAATAATTGCAAATAAAATGTTAATTTCTAGTACTTGGTTGAAAACCCTTTGTTGGCAATGACTGCCTGAAGTCTTGAACTCATGGGCATCACTAGTGTTGAGCGATACCTTCTGATATCAGGAAATATCGGATCGTATTGGATCGGGCCGATACTCAAAAAGTATCGGATATCGCCTTCCGATACCGGAAACCAATGCAAGTCAATGGGACACAAATATCGGAATGAAAATAAACCCTTTCTTTCCTTGTACTTTCTTTCCTTGTAGGTTAATTCTACATGAAGGAAAACAACTAACAATAATGTAGAATGTATTGGGGGAGGTGGTTGCCCAAATCGATGGGAACAGTGCTCACAGTGAAACATGAAAAGCCGGCAATTCAGCAGCGGCATACACCGGTACCCGACAATTTAGAACAGAAAGAATAGAGCTTCACACATAGATTAGATAGATAGAAACATGTCAGTCACATATATAATAAGTATAGTGACAGTGTTGCTTACTGTACTTGTCATTTAGTGTAAAGGATTTATTTTAAAAAATAATAATGTTTTCATGCACCGTCTCTTTAAAAAAGCCGGCCGGCAATTCAGCATCTGTACCCGACAATTTAGAACAGAAAGATAGAGCATCACACATAGATTAGATAGATAGAAACATGTCAGTCCCATATATAAGAAGTACAGTGACAGTGTTGATTACTATACTTGTCATTTAGTGTTAAAATAAAGGATTTATTAAAAAAAAAATTGCCGTGGGGTTCCCCGTAATTTTAGTCTCTAGCGGAGGTTAAGCAGACTGCTGGGGCAGATGTTTGAAGTCTGGGAAGGGGGTAATACCCACGGAGCTTCCCAGGCTACTAATATCAGCCCCCAGCTGAATACCTAGCCTTTACTAGCTATTAAAATGGGGAACCCCCCAAAAAAATGACGTGGGGTCCCCCCTATTTTAATAGCTAGCAAAGGCTAGGCAGACAGCTGGGGGCTGATATTAATAGCCCAGGAAGGGTGCCATGAATATTGGCCCCCTCCCAGGCTAGAATCACCAACCGTCAGCCGCCCCAGAAATGGCGCATCCATAGGATGCGCCAATTCTGGCACTTAGGCTCACTCTTCCCACTGCCCCGTAGAGGTGGCAGTGGGGCAATAGGGCTGGGGTTGATGTCAGCTTATAATGCCAGCTGACATCAAGCCCAGGTTAGTAATGGAGAGGCGTCTATAAGACACCCCCATTACTAACCCCATAGTCAAAGTTACAAAAAAACACAAACACCCAGAATAAAGTCCTTTAATTGAAATAAACACGCAATTCTTTATTGTTCTAAATTAAACCATACTTACCATCACGCCCATTCCAGCTGAAGCCAACAATCTCCTGCAATAAAAGAAAAATAATAAAGCAACATCATCCTTACCTTTCCATGGTTCCCACGACAGCTTCAGCTCTGCTACATCAAGATGACAGGCTGGACTGCAGCAGAAAGCTGCCATCCAGCCTGTCATCCCGCAGACACTGAGAAGCGCAGGCATGCTTGCGCTCCTCAGTGTCTGGCTGTGACAGCATCCAGATGAGCCGACAATGAACTCAGCTCACCTCATGCACGTCACTGACAGCGTGGGAGAATTCTCCTGCGCATGCGGTGAGCGTGAGAGAATTCTCCTGCTGAAGCGCTGAGCGCAGGAGAATTTTCCCACGCTGTCAGTGACGTGCATGAGGTGAGCTGAGTTCATTGGACATGACATCGGCTCATCTGGATGCCGTCACAGTGTAATGCACACGCCCGGACTGACTGGCGTGTGCGTGTTTATGTAGTGATTCCACTGTGCCATGAACCGGAGAGTGCCTGGAGGGGCGTAACTAAGTATCTGCCCGATCCGACCAAGGTCGCACGACGGCATACGACGCCAGTGCACCAGGGAGGAACCGAGCAGAGGAACCAGGGTCTACTCCAGGTCAGACTCCGGACATGGCTGTTGACTCACACCGGGGAATACAGGAACAGACAGACTAGAGCGCAGGCTGGGTAGGGTCCAGTACAGACTGGGAGACAAATTCGAAACCGCAGACGCGGTGGACAGGGCTGGGCAAAGCGAAAACCGCAGACGCGGTGGACAGGGCTGAGCAAAGTGAAAACCGCAGACGCGGTGGACAGGGCTGAGCAAAGCGAAAACCGCAGACGCGGTGGACAGGGCTGAGCAAAGCGAAAACCGCAGACGCGGTGGACAGGGCTGAGCAAAGCGAAAACCGCAGACGCGGTGGACAGGGCTGAGCAAAGCGAAAACCGCAGACGCGGTGGACAGGGCTGAGCAAAGCGAAAACCGCAGACGCGGTGGACAGGGCTGAGCAAAGCGAAAACCGCAGACGCGGTGGACAGAGCTGAGCAAAGCGAAAACCGCAGACGCGGTGGACAGAGCTGAGCAAAGCGAAAACCGCAGACGCGGTGGACAGAGCTGAGCAAAGCGAAAACCGCAGACGCGGTGGACAGAGCTGAGCAAAGCGAAAACCGCAGACGCGGTGGACAGAGCTGAGCAAAGCGAAACCGCAGACGCGGAGGGGACAGGGCTCTGTTCACACGGAACAGACTAGAAGGGAAAGGCGGAACCAGATACCCACAGGGTACTTGCAGAGAAGTAGCGAGTGGACCACAAACTCACAAACGGAAGTACAGTGACAACGAGCAGGAGTTAGGTACGAGTTCAGACTCTGCAGAAAAAGGGAAGGTACGGACATAGAGAAAAAATAGGAAAGGGGTTAGGAGAGTATACAAACAAGAACAGACACAGCAGCAAGATACAGGAGCGGGTCTAGGTATGGACGAACAGGCTAGGAGCGAGTTCACACAAGCCTGAAAATACAGCCTCCAGGATAGGCAGAAGACAACAGGCTAGAGAGCGTGTACAGACTGTAGATTAGAGTACACAGGTAGGACACAGTACAGAAAAAGAAACAGATACTGCAAGACAGGTAACATACACAGGACCTGGCATGTCAGAGACAAAAAGCCAACTGACAGGGCAAGATGCTCAGGCATGGGTTAATTGGAGCAGCTGCTTTAAATACCAGGTGACAGACAGCAATAGGCTGAGGACGCACAAGGGGTGTGCCTGCAGCAGGTACAAAAAGCAGGAAGTGATCGGGTGCCGCCCTTAAGCAGCAGACACAGACACAAACAGACAGCATGGAGGGAAGCCAGGCTAGCAAACTGGACTGGAGATCAAGTGCGCGTCTTGCACAGTGGGAGATGGACCACTATGCAAGGACGCCGCCAGGTATGTTACAGTACCCCCCCCCCCCTTACGCCCCCTCTTCTTCAGGCCTGCCAGAATATTCCGCAGGGAATTCGAGGGCCAATCCTTTACATCAAGGAGATCACTTCCACTGTCCACCGGAAAAACTGGTCTCCTCTGGGTAGCTAGGATGCTACCTCCTATCCAGCCATCCTCAGCAACAGACGAAACGGGTGGAGTACCAGGAAGAGCACACAAGGAAGTCTCTCTCCACTTATTATCAGGTAGCACCCCAGAGGGTTCAGGAGACAACTGGAAGCCCTCCGACGGGTTGGAGGGGTGCAGAGACTCAGGGGTAACCTCTGCTTCGGGGTACATCTTGTCAAGCTCACAGAATGAAATGGGCGAGGTATCAGGTACAGAGTATAGGAGAGTCTCTGTCCTTTCACTACCAGGTAGCACCCCGAAGGGTTCTGGAGACAACTGGAGGTCCTCCGCCTGGTCGGAGGGGTGTAGAGACTCGGGGGTAACTACCACTTTGGGGTACCCATTGTCTGGCTCACAGGACGGAGCGGACAAAGTATCGAGTACCGGGTGTAGAGAAGTCTCTCTCCATTTGTCATCGAGTGGTATCCCGGAGGATTCCGGAGGCAACAGGGGGTCCTCCGCCAGGTAGGAGAGGTGCACAGACTCGGAGGTAATCACAGCTTCGGAGCATCCTAGGACATGCACACTTGTTAAAGTGGGTGAAGTATCTGATGCCGGGTGCAGGAAGTTCTCCTGTGTGGAGTCTGGATGGGCAGTAGTCTCTTCGGGCAGGAGAACTGGTGCACTACCCACGCACATTACCCGTTGGGGCTTCTCCGGGATACAGGGAGATGAAGCTTCAGTAGGGACTTCAAGGTTGGGGTCAGGAGGTCTCAGGGAGGACAGACCCTGACGTGACGGCTTGCCTCTACGTCTAGCACGTCTGGACTGCCTCTTGAGGCTGGGAGAAGTATTCCAGAGAGCGTAGTCACCCTGTGAGGATTCTGGGTGGGCAGTAGTCTCATTGGGCTGGAGGACTATTGCGCTACCCACACACATTACCCATCGGGGCTGCTCCGGGATATTGGGAAGTGAAGCTTCAGCAGGAGCCTCCGGGTTAGGATCATCGAAGACCATTAGAAAGGCCACCAGGAAGGCCATTATGTCCAGGACGATAGGATCCTGTGTTTCCCATAGGGGGTTGATCCATTCCAAGGCATCTCCCGCTAGGTTAGACATAATGAATCCCACCTTAACCCGATCGGTGGGAAAACAAAGAGGGTAGAACTTGAAGTGTAGCATGCATTGCTCCATAAATGCACGACTCTGTCTTGGATCCCCATAGTACCGTGGCGGATCCGCAGGAACGAGAGCTGATAAATCCATCTGGACGGGTGCATAATTCGCCTGGAACTCAGCTAGAGAAAAAAAAAAAATTTTATTTATTTTTAATGCACGTATTCGCTGAAAAACGTCTCAAAGAGCGAAGGCCGTGGGGCTCAACGGGAACCATGGCCTGAGCATGCTGTAATGCACACGCCCGGACTGACTGGCGTGTGCGTGTTTATGTAGTGATTCCACTGTGCCATGAACCGGAGAGTGCCTGGAGGGGCGTAACTAAGTATCTGCCCGATCCGACCAAGGTCGCACGACGGCATACGACGCCAGTGCACCAGGGAGGAACCGAGCAGAGGAACCAGGGTCTACTCCAGGTCAGACTCCGGACACGGCTGTTGACCCACACCGGGGAATACAGGAACAGACAGACTAGAGCGCAGGCTGGGTAGGGTCCAGTACAGACTGGGAGACAAATTCGAAACCGCAGACGCGGTGGACAGGGATGAGCAAAGCGAAAACCACAGACGCGGTGGACAGGGCTGAGCAAAGCGAAAACCGCAGACGCGGTGGACAGGGCTGAGCAAAGCGAAAACCGCAGACGCGGTGGACAGGGCTGAGCAAAGCGAAAACCGCAGACGCGGTGGACAGGGCTGAGCAAAGCGAAAACCGCAGACGCGGTGGACAGGGCTGAGCAAAGCGAAAACCGCAGACGCGGTGGACAGGGCTGAGCAAAGCGAAAACCGCAGACGCGGTGGACAGAGCTGAGCAAAGCGAAAACCGCAGAAGCGGTGGACAGAGCTGAGCAAAGCGAAAACCGCAGACGCGGTGGACAGAGCTGAGCAAAGCGAAAACCGCAGAAGCGGTGGACAGAGCTGAGCAAAGCGAAAACCGCAGACGCGGTGGACAGAGCTGAGCAAAGCGAAAACCGCAGACGCGGTGGACAGAGCTGAGCAAAGCGAAAACCGCAGACGCGGTGGACAGAGCTGAGCAAAGCGAAAACCGCAGACGCGGTGGACAGAGCTGAGCAAAGCGAAAACCGCAGACGCGGTGGACAGAGCTGAGCAAAGCGAAAACCGCAGACGCGGTGGACAGAGCTGAGCAAAGCGAAAACCGCAGACGCGGTGGACAGAGCTGAGCAAAGCGAAACCGCAGACGCGGAGAGGACAGGGCTCTGTTCACACGGAACAGACTAGAAGGGAAAGGCAGAACCAGATACCCACAGGGTACTTGCAGAGAAGTAGCGAGTGGACCACAAACTCACAAACGGAAGTACAGTGACAACGAGCAGGAGTTAGGTACGAGTTCAGACTCTGCAGAAAAAGGGAAGGTACGGACATAGAGAAAAAATAGGAAAGGGGTTAGGAGAGTATACAGACAATAACAGACACAGCAGCAAGATACAGGAGCGGGTCTAGGTATGAACGAACAGGCTAGGAGCGAGTTCACACAAGCCTGGAAATACAGCCTCCAGGATAGGCAGAAGACAACAGGCTAGAGAGCGTGTACAGACTGCAGATTAGAGTACACAGGTAGGACACAGTACAGACACGGAAACAGATACTGCAAGACAGGTAACATACACAGGACCTGGCATGTCAGAGACAAAAAGCCAACTGACAGGGCAAGATGCTCAGGCATGGGTTAATTGGAGCAGCTGCTTTAAATACCAGGTGACAGACAGCAATAGGCTGAGGACGCACAAGGGGTGTGCCTGCAGCAGGTACAAAAAGCAGGAAGTGATCGGGTGCCGCCCTTAAGCAGCAGACACAGACACAAACAGACAGCATGGAGGGAAGCCAGGCTAGCAAACTGGACTGGAGATCAAGTGCGCGCTCTTGCACAGTGGGAGATGGACCACTATGCAAGGACGCCGCCAGGTATGTTACAGTACCCCCCCCCACATTACGCCCCCTCTTCTTCAGGCCTGCCAGAATATTCCGCAGGGAATTCGAGGGCCAATCCTTTACATCAAGGAGATCACTTCCACTGTCCACCGGAAAAACTGGTCTCCTCTGGGTAGCTAGGATGCTACCTCCTATCCAGCCATCCTCAGCAACAGACGAAACGGGTGGAGTACCAGGAAGAGCACACAAGGAAGTCTCTCTCCACTTATTATCAGGTAGCACCCCAGAGGGTTCAGGAGACAACTGGAAGCCCTCCGACGGGTTGGAGGGGTGCAGAGACTCAGGGGTAACCTCTGCTTCGGGGTACATCTTGTCAAGCTCACAGAATGAAATGGGCGAGGTATCAGGTACAGAGTATAGGAGAGTCTCTGTCCTTTCACTACCAGGTAGCACCCCGAAGGGTTCTGGAGACAACTGGAGGTCCTCCGCCTGGTCGGAGGGGTGTAGAGACTCGGGGGTAACTACCACTTTGGGGTACCCATTGTCTGGCTCACAGGACGGAGCGGACAAAGTATCGAGTACCGGGTGTAGAGAAGTCTCTCTCCATTTGTCATCGAGTGGTATCCCGGAGGCAACAGGGGGTCCTCCGCCAGGTAGGAGAGGTGCACAGACTCGGAGGTAATCACAGCTTCGGAGCATCCTAGGACATGCACACTTGTTAAAGAGGGTGAAGTATCTGATGCCGGGTGCAGGAAGTTCTCCTGTGTGGAGTCTGGATGGGCAGTAGTTTCTTCGGGCAGGAGAACTGGTGCACTACCCACGCACATTACCCGTTGGGGCTTCTCCAGGATACAGGGAGATGAAGCTTCAGTAGGGACTTCAAGGTTGGGGTCAGGAGGTCTCAGGGAGGACAGACCCTGACGTGACGGCTTGCCTCTACGTCTAGCACGTCTGGACTGCCTCTTGAGGCTGGGAGAAGTATTCCAGAGAGCGTAGTCACCCTGTGAGGATTCTGGGTGGGCAGTAGTCTCATTGGGCTGGAGGACTATTGCGCTACCCACACACATTACCCATCGGGGCTGCTCCGGGATATTGGGAAGTGAAGCTTCAGCAGGAGCCTCCGGGTTAGGATCATCGAAGACCATTAGAAAGGCCACCAGGAAGGCCATTATGTCCAGGACGATAGGATCCTGTGTTTCCCATAGGGGGTTGATCCATTCCAAGGCATCTCCCGCTAGGTTAGACATAATGAATCCCACCTTAACCCGATCGGTGGGAAAACAAAGAGGGTAGAACTTGAAGTGTAGCATGCATTGCTCCATAAATGCACGACTCTGTCTTGGATCCCCATAGTACCGTGGCGGATCCGCAGGAACGAGAGCTGATAAATCCATCTGGACGGGTGCGTAATTCGCCTGGAACTCAGCTAGAGAAAAAAAAAAAAATTATTTATTTTTAATGCACGTATTCGCTGAAAAACGTCTCAAAGAGCGAAGGCCGTGGGGCTCAACGGGAACCATGGCCTGAGCATGCTGTAATGCACACGCCCGGACTGACTGGCGTGTGCGTGTTTATGTAGTGATTCCACTGTGCCATGAACCGGAGAGTGCCTGGAGGGGCGTAACTAAGTATCTGCCCGATCCGACCAAGGTCGCACGACGGCATACGACGCCAGTGCACCAGGGAGGAACCGAGCAGAGGAACCAGGGTCTACTCCAGGTCAGACTCCGGACACGGCTGTTGACCCACACCGGGGAATACAGGAACAGACAGACTAGAGCGCAGGCTGGGTAGGGTCCAGTACAGACTGGGAGACAAATTCGAAACCGCAGACGCGGTGGACAGGGATGAGCAAAGTGAAAACCACAGACGCGGTGGACAGGGCTGAGCAAAGCGAAAACCGCAGACGCGGTGGACAGGGCTGAGCAAAGCGAAAAGCGCAGACGCGGTGGACAGGGCTGAGCAAAGCGAAAACCACAGACGCGGTGGACAGGGCTGAGCAAAGCGAAAACCGCAGACGCGGTGGACAGGGCTGAGCAAAGCGAAAACCGCAGACGCGGTGGACAGGGCTGAGCAAAGCGAAAACCGCAGACGCGGTGGACAGGGCTGAGCAAAGCGAAAACCGCAGACGCGGTGGACAGGGCTGAGCAAAGCGAAAACCGCAGACGCGGTGGACAGGCCTGAGCAAAGCGAAAACCGCAGACGCGGTGGACAGGCCTGAGCAAAGCGAAAACCGCAGACGCGGTGGACAGGGCTGAGCAAAGCGAAAACCGCAGACACGGTGGACAGAGCTGAGCAAAGCGAAAACCGCAGAAGCGGTGGACAGAGCTGAGCAAAGCGAAAACCGCAGACGCGGTGGACAGAGCTGAGCAAAGCGAAAACCGCAGACGCGGTGGACAGAGCTGAGCAAAGCGAAAACCGCAGACGCGGTGGACAGAGCTGAGCAAAGCGAAAACCGCAGACGCGGTGGACAGAGCTGAGCAAAGCGAAAACCGCAGACGCGGTGGACAGAGCTGAGCAAAGCGAAAACCGCAGACGCGGTGGACAGAGCTGAGCAAAGCGAAAACCGCAGACGCGGTGCACAGAGCTGAGCAAAGCGAAAACCGCAGACGCGGTGGACAGAGATGAGCAAAGCGAAAACCGCAGACGCGGTGGACAGAGCTGAGCAAAGCGAAAACCGCAGACGCGGTGGACAGAGCTGAGCAAAGCGAAAACCGCAGACGCGGTGGACAGAGCTGAGCAAAGCGAAAACCGCAGACGCGGTGGACAGAGCTGAGCAAAGCGAAAACCGCAGACGCGGTGGACAGAGCTGAGCAAAGCGAAACCGCAGACGCGGAAGGGACAGGGCTCTGTTCACACGGAACAGACTAGAAGGGAAAGGCAGAACCAGATACCCACAGGGTACTTGCAGAGAAGTAGCGAATGGACCACAAACTCACAAACGGAAGTACAGTGACAACGAGCAGGAGTTAGGTACGAGTTCAGACTCTGCAGAAAAAGGGAAGGTACGGACATAGAGAAAAAATAGGAAAGGGGTTAGGAGAGTATACAGACAAGAACAGACACAGCAGCAAGATACAGGAGCGGGTCTAGGTATGAACGAACAGGCTAGGAGCGAGTTCACACAAGCCTGGAAATACAGCCTCCAGGATAGGCAGAAGACAACAGGCTAGAGAGCGTGTACAGACTGCAGATTAGAGTACACAGGTAGGACACAGTACAGACACGGAAACGGAAACAGATACTGCAAGACAGGTAACATACACAGGACCTGGCATGTCAGAGACAAAAAGCCAACTGACAGGGCAAGATGCTCAGGCATGGGTTAATTGGAGCAGCTGCTTTAAATACCAGGTGACAGACAGCAATAGGCTGAGGACGCACAAGGGGTGTGCCTGCAGCAGGTACAAAAAGCAGGAAGTGATCGGGCGCCGCCCTTAAGCAGCAGACACAGACACAAACAGACAGCATGGAGGGAAGCCAGGCTAGCAAACTGGACTGGAGATCAAGTGCGCGCTCTTGCACAGTGGGAGATGGACCACTATGCAAGGACGCCGCCAGGTATGTTACACACAGCAAGACACTGCAGAGCGCAAGCATGCCTGAGCTTCTCAGTGTCTGCGGGATGACAGGCTGGATGGCAGCTTTCTGTTGCGGTCCAGCCTGTCATCTCGATGTAGCAGAGCTGGAGCTGTCCTGGGAACCATCGAAAGGTAAGGATGATGTTGGTTTATTATTTTACTTTTATTGCAGGAGATCGTTGGCTTCAGCTGGAATGGGCGTGATGGTAAGTATGGTTTAATTTAGAACAATAAAGAATTGTGTGTTTATTTCAATTAAAGGACTTTTTTTCTGGGTGTTGTGTTCTTTTTAAATACTTTACTAGAAATTCATTTTCCGGGGTGTCCAGCCAGGTACAACTAGGCAGCTGGGGGCTGGAATCCGCAGCGCAGGGAGGCCCAAGCTTTCTGCCCCCCCCCCCCCCGCTGCAAACTGCAGTCCGCAGCCACCCCGGAAAATGGCGCGTTCATAAAAGCACCATCTTCTGGCGCTGTACCCAACTCATCCAGGGCCCTGGTGCGGTGGCTCACTGGGTAATAAAGGGGTTAGGGCCAGCTTGGTATTATCAGCTGCCCCTAAGCCCGAAATTCATGGGGTCACGCCAATATTAGACATGACCGCCATGAATTTCTAGTAAAGTATTTAAAAAAACACAACACCCAGAATAAAGTCCTTTAATTGAAATAAACACACAATTCTTTATTGTTCTAAATTAAACCATACTTACCATCACGCCCATTCCAGCTGAAGCCAACGATCTCCTGCAATAAAAGTAAAATAATAAAGCAACCTCATCCTTACCTTTCCATGGTTCCCACGACAGCTTCAGCTCTGCTACATTCACATGACAGGCTGGATCGCTGCAGAAAGCTGCCATCCCGCTTGCCATGCCGCAGACACTGAGAAGCGCAGGAATGCTTGTTCTCCTCAGTGTCTGGGTGTGACGGCATAAAGATGAGCCGAGGTCATGTCCAATGAACTCAGCTCACCTCATGCACGTCACTGACAGCGTGGGAAAATTCTCATGCTGAAGCGCTGAGTGCAGGAGAATTTTCCCACGCTGTCAGTGACGTGCATGAGGTGAGCTCATGTCCAATGAACTCAGCTCACCTCATGCATGTCACTGACAGCGTGGGAAAATTCTCCTGCACTCTCCTGGAGAGTGTTGTTCACTTGGTTGGCTGTTGTGAATGGGGTTCTCTTCACCATGGAGATTATTCTGCGATTATCCACCACTGTTGTCTTCCGTGGGCGCCCAGGTCTTTTTGCATTCATGAGTTCACCAGTGCTTTCTTTCTTTCTCAGGATGTACCAAACTGTAGATTTTGCCACTCCTAATATTGTATAAATTTCTCAGATGGGTTTTTTCTGTTTTTGCAGCCTAAGGATGGCTTGTTTCACCTGCATGGAGAGCTCCTTTGACCATATGTTTACTTCACAGCAAAACCATCCAAATGCAAGCACCACACCTCAAATCAACTCCAGGCCTTTTATCTGCTTAATTGAGAATGACATAACGAAGGGATTGCCCACACTTGTCCATGAAATAGCCTTGGAGTCAATTGTCCAATTACTTTTGGTCCCTTTAAAAACAGGGTGGCACATGTTAAGGAGCTGAAACTCCTAAACCCTTCATCCAATTTTAATGTGGATACCCTCAAATGAAAGCTGAAAGTCTGAACTTCAACTGCATCTGAATTGTTTTGTTTAAAATTCATTGTGGTAATGTCTAGAACCAAAATTAGTAAAATGTTGTCTCTGTCCAAATATATATGGACCTAACTGTAAACCCGGGAAGCATGCTCCAGCACACATAGTGCTGAGAGGGTTAATAGGGCGCATCAGGGACGGTTTTTACAGTCATAAGAGTTGAGAAGGATTGGCTGCTCACATATATCCACCCCTGGGCCTGTAAATAAAATGGAGACCGAGTGTCTCATTCAGTGTCTGTGGTTGGAGGTGTGGAAACCAGAGGTATAGCTAGGGTTTTGGTTCAGTAGGGGGGGGCAAAACTTCTGAGTGGGCCCCTAACCAGGTAATCCTGATAACAGCTATGGTGGCGCACCCAGATAGTGGATGTAGGGGAACCTCAGCAGATGACCGCGTTGTTACTGAAAATAATCTCTATACAGCACTGATATTACCGCCATATGGTGACATATATTGATAGATACCAGTCCTGCAGAACATATAGGAGATTACAGTACAGTTATATATAGTAACTTACAGCTGATGTTCTTTCTGATTAAATTGTTCACTTTTCCCATCTTTTCCATCTGGCCCAGACCGACACGACAACGTCTCCATCCAGGACTCAGAGTCTCAGGTCTGCAGAGATCACAACAAAGACACATTTGACTCCTTACATTTCAGGCCCCGTCCCCATCTATTCCCAACCAGCACAAACCCCTCATCCTGCTGATAATCCAATACTGAGCCTCTGTTGCTGTATGTGTCTCTATTACTGCACCTACTGTTAAAGACGGGAGGGGATCTCACTTCTTCTCAGGTAGACAAAAGAGATTACCTATATAGATTTCCTATAGGAATGATGCTTCAAATAAGACACTCAGTACAGACTGTCTCAAGAGAAATGATTCTGTTTATTTTAAGATGTAATATAATTATATACCCCAACAAAGTGGGTTGTGCTTTGATACATGCATATGCGATTATGTAAATAATATGTTATCTTTGGCACAGAATAATTAAATAACAGTTGCTTGTCAATACATCTGCAGGATATTCATGATGTATGTGACGCGCCCCCTGGGCCAGTGTTGTTTGGGGGATACCCGGAGCCGGATCAGATGGGGGTTGTAGTCTCCGAGTGGCGGTGACCCGGTCCGTGCCCAGGGTGTCAAGCTCAGTGTGTGGCAGTCCTACAGATGTTACTGGATGTTCTTTAGTGTCGACTACGCCACCCGTTGATTTGCGGTCACTACGGCCGCCGCTGCAGCAGGGTCCGCTGAGGCTGGTGGTGTGTGTGCAGCTCAGGTAGTATAACCCCCAACGGGAGGGGTATAGCCTCAGGGGGTCAGTTGCAGAGGATGGTGGTTGTGGAGGTGCAGTGAGGATGGTAATGAAACTCAGAGTCGGGCTGTGCAGTTCAGGGTTTTTACTTACTGCTTTTGTGTTGGTCACTCCGGCCTTGAGTGACCACCCGAGCCGTGCTGCGTCCACCAGGTCCTGGACTCGGCCAACCCCCAGGTGATTCTGGAGCGTGTTCCTGAGCTCCCTTTCTGACTTGTCCTTCTCTCTGGCCTTCCCCACCAGGGATCCACCTAAGTCCGGCTCCCTCGGGCCTCTTGTTGGTAAAACCCTTGTCTCTGGGTTCCCTGACCCTATTCTTGGTTTGCCTTCCGGGTGGATTTAGTGGGTGGTCGTGGCAGATCCTGCCCACGACCTCCGGTCTCTGGCTAAGGATTAGTGCCCTCCACCAGCTTGGGATCCGGTACCCTTGTGCCAACTCTTCACCCTCTGGTCTAATTTTGGGTTCTTGGAGTTCCCTCTTCTCCCCCTCTGGGTCCTTCTTTTCTCCTCTCTCTCACTCTCTTGGCCTTGGAGCTGGCTGAGCTGCTCTGCTTGTCTGACCAAACCTCTACAAAAGACCCTGTTCTAAGATGGTTCCCACCTTATATACTCCCTCTATGTGTGAGCTCAGGTGACCAGCACCCAATGAGCTCCTAGCATTACCCAGACTGCTCCCCCTATCTGCCCCTACACTACTGGGATGTTCCACCCCCCCTCCCACTCCAGCCAGGGACAGACGCTGTCGTACCTGCACATTTCTCTAGTGGGAGTACCATTGGTCTGTCCCCCGGAAATGGGATGTATGTAGTGCATGCTGTTATGTTCTGCTACCAAAGCTAAGGAAAGAGAGGAGATCTGTCCCTACTATAAGACTCAGCTGAATCCCTACGATGTAACAGGGAACCTGATCCTGCGATCAGACCTGCTAAAGTCCTAATCTAGTCTGTACGGAGACCTATAGATGTGAGGAGGGAATCCCTACAAGTACTAAGGACTGGGAGGAATATGGGACACCTCCTAACAGAAATAGTAGCAGACAGACGAACAAACAAAATAGATAGAACATAGAGGTCCGTAGACCAAGCAAACTAACAGAGTTAGATACAGAGCACAGGCTAGCTAGAAAGTAGATATACAAAGAAGTCCAGCAAAGCCAGAAGGGCGGAGCAGGATTAAATAGGCCAACAAGGTCATGTGACCAGCAAAGGAAAAAAAACCTAACAGCAAGGTTCTAACAGTACCCCCCCTTCTAAGAGGATCCTCCGGATCCCCTAGGACCAGGCTTATCAGGAAATCTCCTGTGAAACGCTCTGATAAGTCTGGACGCGGAAACATCATCTGACCTCACCCAAGAGTTATCCTCGGGTCCGAAACCTTTCCAGGCCACAAGATACTGCAAACTACCTCTATACCGTCTAGAGTCAAGGATGCGAGAAATTTCATATTCCCCGTCCTCCACCACCGGAGGAACAGAGGCAGAGGCGTCACCATCCGACACAACAGCTTTTTTTAACAGAGAGACATGAAAGACCGGATTAATTCTCCAGGAGGTAGGAACCTCCAACCTAACAGCAGATTGGTTGACAACCTGAAGCACCTTAAAGGGCCCTACAAACTTGGGACCCAATTTCTTAGAAGGAATCCTCAACCGCAGATTCCTAGAGGACAACCAAACCATGTCACCAACAGCGAACAAAACCTCCTGTCGTTTCCTATCAAAGTAGTCTTTAGATTTTCTGTTGGCCTCCTGAAGATTACCACGCACATCCGTCCAAACTCTTTCCAAATCACCGGAAAAATTCTCCTCCTCAGGCACGGCAGATCCCAACTTGGAGAACGACCCAAACGACGGATGTCTCCCAGAACAACAAAAAAAAGGCGAACAACCAGCAGCAGAAGATGTATGATTGTTCAGAGCAAATTCGGCAAGTGGCAGAAACTCAGACCACCCCTCTTGATTGTCTGCCACAAAACAACGCAAGAACTGCTCAACATCCTGGTTTTTCCTTTCTGTCTGGCCATTAGATTCAGGATGATATCCGGACGAAAACAACAAATGAATTCCCAACCTGTCACAAAAGGCACGCCAAAAACGAGCCACGAACTGAGGACCCCTATCAGAAACAATGTCAGTAGGAACGCCATGAAGTCTGACAATTTCCTTGACAAAGGCCTTAGCGAGAGTTTTAGCGCAGGGCAGTTTGACGAAGGGAACCAAGTGACACATCTTGCTAAAACGGTCCACGACCACCCAGATGACAGTAAAACCCTCAGAGGAGGGAAGGTCAGTTATAAAGTCCATAGCCAAATGTGTCCAAGGAGCACTGGGGACCTCCAAAGGACAAAGCAACCCCGCAGCAGGAGTATGTGACACCTCCTAACAGAAATAGTAGCAGACAGACGAACAAACAAAATAGATAGAACATAGAGGTCCGTAGACCAAGCAAACTAACAGAGTTAGATACAGAGCACAGGCTAGCTAGAAAGTAGATATACAAAGAAGTCCAGCAAAGCCAGAAGGGCGGAGCAGGATTAAATAGGCCAACAAGGTCATGTGACCAGCAAAGGAAAAAAAACCTAACAGCAAGGTTCTAACACATGCAGCCTACTGAGCTCAGTTCCACACTCCATCCTTACCCGGGAGTGGAATACCACACCTCTGGCTTGAGGTGTAATACCCCTGTAGCAGCCGAATCCTCAGGGTGCTACATTCCCCCCCGGTAAACCACAGCACGTACTCGGGCTGTAAGATATAAAAAACATCCAAAACATACAATTTTTTTTTTTTTCATAAACATAAACATATAAAACATCACATATATTATCAGCAATAAAACTTTTCATATAAAACTTTTCATAAATAACATCCTTGTAAACACTCTTGCTCCTCCGGCCACGGTGCAACTTGTGACCGGGAAAAAGGCGACAGTCTCCTTTAGAAACACGGTTTTCCTATAAAACCTGTAGAGGGCGCCTTAGAAAGCGCAACTATATACAGGGGGAATATGGCCGCTCTCAGTCCTCGGCCAGGTAAAGGGGAATAGGGACACACGGGTTAACAGTTCACTCTTGTCCCAACGGGGACATATTTAAAGCAGCAACAGTTCACTGTACCCCGATGGGTAACTATTTACAGTCTCTTTACCGTACTTTAACGACGGCGTCCTCCTGCTCCTTCTTTGGATTCAGACCCGTCCGGGTCCTCCTGCTCCTCCTCACACCGCAGCTCCTCCTCCGTCAGGCGATGCACATGGAGGGCGTAGGGTCCTTTGGCACACTTGTGCCGGGTGAAGGTGACCTCGTCCCCTACATACAGGTCACGACCTCTGTGTCCCTCCGGCAGATGGCTTTCTACGTCTCTGCGGGTGACAAAGACGTCGCCGGGGGTATGATGGTCTCTTATGAAGCCCCACCCATGCTGCAGGTTGAATTTAATCACAGTCCCGGTGGTACGGGGACCATGAGCTGCACGGGGATCTCTCCTGGTCCGGCTCTTCTGCTCCGCGCTCCTTATCTGTGCTTGCTGTTCCCGGACCCGCCTCTCTCTCCGCTCCTTCTCGAAGACCTCGAGCTGCTGGCGGCAGCACTCTGCACGCTCCGCTGCGGCCGCCCGAGTCTCCTGAGTGAACCCCATGAGGTCTCCTCCGGTGGGGTCCCACTCAAATTGTGCCTCCTCTAGCGTGGGCTGGGTCCTCCTGACGGGCTTCGGAGCCGGAATCAGGGGCTCACACAGGGGCCTCGCCCTTTGGAGTTCCAGTTGGTAGTACTCCTGGGGCCATATGAAGGGCTGCCCATCCGGGCACGTATGCTGGGCGAACAGGTCCTCACCCAGGTGCGGTACTTTGGGTGTTATGGGCGCTGTGGTGGTAGCGGCGCCCGGGTTGACCAGGCCTTGCGACCAGGCTTGGGGCACGCTAAAGGAAAAGGGCACCGTAAGAACGGCGGCGCCCGTGGTTACTCGGCCCTGCGACCAGGCTGGTGGCTCCGCGGAGGTAGGGGGCGCTGTTGGAATGGCGGCGCCCGGGTGTACTAGGCCTTGCGACCAGGCCGATGGTATTTCCTGCTTTGCCGCGCTCAGGGTCGAAGCGCGTGACGTCACAGGGATCGCGGCCGCTGTTTCCGGTTGAGGCCTAGTCTGCGGCGGTGACGATGCAGCGACGGGCACGGCAGGGGGAATTTCGGGCTCTGCGACGGGGAGCTGGGGCAGGCACGCAGTTTCCCGGCTCGGGGTAGAGACGTCCCCTTTACCTGCCTCCATTCGTTCAGCTCCCTTCTCGGCGCCGTCTCCGGCCTTGAGTCCTCCTGCACCATCCTCAGAGGCGGTCTGTCTCCTCATCTCGGGTGGCGTGCTCCGCTGACGGGTTTCGGTCCGCTGGGCCATCTCTCGGCTCCACTCCGCCAACGTCTCTCGCTGCACCCGGGCCATCCTCCGTGCGAGGCCCTCCAGCGCAGTCTGTGCACACTCCCGGTCTCGGGGGAGCTGTGCCAGGACCTCCACTAGGCCTAGTGGGGTTGTGGCTTGTAGCAGGCTCCTGACCACTGGGTCGGTGCTGCCTGACTCTCCCTCCATCTCCGGGTAGGCTCTCTCTGGACTCCTCTCCAGACTTCTTGTCTCCGGGTGCGCTCTCTCCAGACTGCTCCAGGCGACACCCATCTTTGTTCTCTTGTTCTGTCTCCGCCCACATTGAAGGTGGACCCGGGGCAACTTTGTGATTGTCAGTTCCAGGGGCAGTTCTCTCACGCTGATGGACACTTCCAGCATCACAGTCTCTGTTGGTGGGCGCGGTTTCCGCTTTTGGCGACCTGGCCCACGATGGGAGGTGACCTCTTGCCACCCTCTGGCACGCCCATAATGGCGTCCGCTCTTCCAAGGCGGGAAATCTTTGGAAATGGCGGGAATCGTCTCCCAGTGGCGGGAAACTCCATAGATGGCGGGAAAAAGCTGCAAATGGCGGACAACCGGCGGAAAACGACCTGTGATGGGGTCCGTTGGCGGGGACCCTCCGGAACCGGCGGGAGACTTCTTTTTAAGGTAACGGTGAACTTTTCTTCAGGCACGCAGTACCCGGTTGTTGCGGGCACGTAATCCTGCCGACTACGCCAAAGTTGACGCGCCCCCTGGGCCAGTGTTGTTTGGGGGATACCCGGAGCCGGATCAGATGGGGGTTGTAGTCTCCGAGTGGCGGTGACCCGGTCCGTGCCCAGGGTGTCAAGCTCAGTGTGTGGCAGTCCTACAGGATGTTACTGGATGTTCTTTAGTGTCGACTACGCCACCCGTTGATTTGCGGTCACTACGGCCGCCGCTGCAGCAGGGTCCGCTGAGGCTGGTGGTGTGTGTGCAGCTCAGGTAGTATAACCCCCAACGGGAGGGGTATAGCCTCAGGGGGTCAGTTGCAGAGGATGGTGGTTGTGGAGGTGCAGTGAGGATGGTAATGAAACTCAGAGTCGGGCTGTGCAGTTCAGGGTTTTTACTTACTGCTTTTGTGTTGGTCACTCCGGCCTTGAGTGACCACCCGAGCCGTGCTGCGTCCACCAGGTCCTGGACTCGGCCAACCCCCAGGTGATTCTGGAGCGTGTTCCTGAGCTCCCTTTCTGACTTGTCCTTCTCTCTGGCCTTCCCCACCAGGGATCCACCTAAGTCCGGCTCCCTCGGGCCTCTTGTTGGTAAAACCCTTGTCTCTGGGTTCCCTGACCCTATTCTTGGTTTGCCTTCCGGGTGGATTTAGTGGGTGGTCGTGGCAGATCCTGCCCACGACCTCCGGTCTCTGGCTAAGGATTAGTGCCCTCCACCAGCTTGGGATCCGGTACCCTTGTGCCAACTCTTCACCCTCTGGTCTAATTTTGGGTTCTTGGAGTTCCCTCTTCTCCCCCTCTGGGTCCTTCTTTTCTCCTCTCTCTCACTCTCTTGGCCTTGGAGCTGGCTGAGCTGCTCTGCTTGTCTGACCAAACCTCTACAAAAGACCCTGTTCTAAGATGGTTCCCACCTTATATACTCCCTCTATGTGTGAGCTCAGGTGACCAGCACCCAATGAGCTCCTAGCATTACCCAGACTGCTCCCCCTATCTGCCCCTACACTACTGGGATGTTCCACCCCCCCTCCCACTCCAGCCAGGGACAGACGCTGTCGTACCTGCACATTTCTCTAGTGGGAGTACCATTGGTCTGTCCCCCGGAAATGGGATGTATGTAGTGCATGCAGCCTACTGAGCTCAGTTCCACACTCCATCCTTACCCGGGAGTGGAATACCACACCTCTGGCTTGAGGTGTAATACCCCTGTAGCAGCCGAATCCTCAGGGTGCTACATATGATACTCCCAACATCCTTTCTCACTGATAGTACTGAATACAGTCCAGGTCATGGTGAACTTAGGGAGTTTCCTGGTGGTGATATATTGGGACTTTATTTTGTGTACAGACATAGGACAAGTATGATAATTATAAACCAATGAGCCAATTCTTTATGAAGGTCATGAGAACACTATAAGAAATCAGAACAAACAAAAGAATTGCTAAATAAGGATTATCTGACTGAAAAACAAGTCTTCTTAAAGGCAATGATTGAAACTGAACCATTATTTTAACAATTCCCCTCTTTTTATCATCTTGTCATACTGTCTGTCCCTCATGTCCCTACCTAAATTCTAGGCCTGCAAATTAAACCTACTTCACGACATCACGGGGCTAACCCTCCGTATGTAGTGGGATGCCAGTCCTGCTGTGCATCTGTAGCACCCTGAGGACTCGGCTGCTACAGGGGTATTACACCTCAAGCCAGAGGTGTGGTATTCCACTCCCGGGTAAGGATGGAGTGTGGAACTGAGCTAGTAGGCTGCATGCACTACATACATCCCATTTCCGGGGGACAGAACGACGGTACTCCCACCAGTATATGTGCAGGTACGACAGCGTCTGTCCCTGGCTGGAGTGGGAGGGGGGGTGGAACATCCCAGTAGTGTAGGGGCAGATAGGGGGAGTAGTCTGGGTAAAGATAGGAGCTCATTGGGTGCTGGTCACCTGAGCTCACACATAGAGGGAGTATATAAGGTGGGCACCATCTTAGAACAGGGTCAGTCAGTGAGAGTTTAGCCTGAGGAGCAGAGCAGAGGAGCTCAGCCAGGAGGGCTGACAGGGAGCTGTGGCTCCGGCTGGGCCCAGCTCCAGAGCAGAGCCTGCAGAGGGAGAGAGGAGAAAAGAAGGACCCAGAGAGGAGACAAGAAGGGAACCCCAAGATCCCAGAATAAAGACAAAAGGGTGAAGGGTTGGCGCACAAGGGTACCGGAACCCAAGCTGGCAGAGGCCAAAACGAACCTTAACCAGGAACCGGAGGTTGTGGGCAGGATCTGCCACGACCCTCACCAAATCCACTAGAAAGGCACACCGAGCATAGGGTCAGGGAGCCCAGAGGAGGCTTGACCAACAAGAGACCCAAGGGAGCCGGACATAAGTGGATCCCTGGTGGGAACGGCCAGAGGAAGGGAGAGTCAGAAAGGAGCTCAGGACCACGCTCCAGAATTGCCTGGGGGTTGGCCGAGTCCAGGACCTGGTGGACGCAGCACGGCTCGGGTGGTCACTCAAGGCCAGAGTGACCAAAAGAACACCAGTAAGTAAAAGCCCTGAACTGCATCTCCTGACTCTGAGTCTCCTTGCTGCACCTTCACAACCACCATCCTCCACGTCTGACCCCCTGAGGCTATACCCCTCCCGTTGGGGGTTATACTACCACAGCTGCACACACACCACCAGCCTCAGCGGACCATCCTGCAGCGGCGGCCTTTTGACCGCAAATCAACGGGTGGCGTAGTCGACACTAAGAACATCTGCAAGGACTGCCGCACACTGAGTTTGACACCCTGGGCACGGACCGGGTCACAGCCACTCGGAGACTACAACCCCCATCTGATCCGGCTCCGGGTATCCCTAACAACATGGCCCAGGGGGCGCGTCACATCCATTCAAATTAATTTGTTATCAGACCCACTGTCCCTTACTTTCCCTACTAATTTCTGAGTATAGTTACTATATGTATAGAGGGATTGTTATATATATGTCTGCTTTAATATAATAGACTGCTGTGTATATACAACTATAGGTTATATGTTTCGGTATCTTGAGTAAATAGTAGCTGAGAGTTCAGCATCTATCAGGTTCCATCCTCTGCTGGTGGGATTTGCTTTTCAGACCAATGGCTTTGAGCAGAACATACAATCCGATAAGTCTGCTGCAGTCATCTTGTTGCAGAAGATGCATTCTCGCTGTGCTGTGGTTATTATTGTAGTCAGGACTTGGGTTTGTTTCACTTCAGTGTCTGTATCAATTTGTGTGCTCTCTAGATGGTAAAACAACCCTCTAGAACAGGGCTCTCAAACTCAGCTGGGCATATGGGCCGCACACGGAAAAACATTTAATTTGGGGGGCCGCATTATTTGCATGACAAAGTGACATTTTTAGTGATATCATTTTATTTTCTATACACCTTTTGAACTGGTCCTCATCTTGTAGACATGTTCTCCCCTCCAGGTCCCCCATATTGCAGACATGGTCTCCCCTCCAGGTCCCCCATATTGCAGACATGGTCTCCCCTCCAGGTCCCCCATATTGCAGACATGGTCTCCACTCCAGGTCCCCCATATTGCAGACATGGTCTCCCCTCCAGGTCCCCCATATTGCAGACATGGTCTCCCCTCCAGGTCCCCCATATTGCAGACACGGTCTCCCCTCCAGGTCCCACATACTGCAGACACGGTCTCCCGTCCAGGTCCCCCATATTGCAGACATGGTCTCCCATCCAGACTCCCCATATTGCAGACATGGTCCCCCATCCAGGTCCCAAATATTGCAGACACGGTCTCCCATCCAGGTCCCCCATATTGCAGACACGGTCTCCCGTCCAGGTCCCCCATATTGCAGACATGGTCTCCCTTCCAGGTCCCCCATATTGCAGACATGGTCCCCCATCCAGGTCCCCCATATTGCAGACACGGTCTCCCATCCAGGTCCCCCATATTGCAGACACGGTCTCCCGTCCAGGTCCCCCATATTGCAGACATGGTCTCCCATCCAGGTCCCCCATATTGCAGACATGGTCCCCCATCCAGGTCCCCCATCCAGCAGACATGGTCTCCCATCCAGGTCCCCCATATTGCAGACATGGTCCCCCATATTGCAGACATGGTCCCCCATCCAGGTCCCCCATCCAGCAGACATGGTCTCCCATCCAGGTCCCCCATATTGCAGACATGGTCCCCCATATTGCAGACACGGTCTCCCCTCCAGGTCCCACATACTGCAGACACAGTCTCCTGTCCAGGCAGGTCCCCCATATTGCAGACATGGTCTCCCATCCAGATCCCCCATATTGCAGACATGGTCCCCCATCCAGGTCCCCCATATTGCAGACATGGTCTCCCATCCAGGTCCCCCATATTGCAGACACGGTCTCCTGTCCAGGTCCCCCATATTGCAGACATGGTCTCCCATCCAGGTCCCCCATATTGCAGACATGGTCCCCCATCCAGCAGACATGGTCTCCCATCCAGGTCCCCCATATTGCAGACATGGTCCCCCATATTGCAGACATGGTCCCCCATCCAGGTCCCCCATTTTGCAGACATGGTCTTCATATTGCAGACATGGTCCCCATATTGCAGACATGGTCCCCCATCCAGGTCTCCCATATTGCAGACATGGGCCCCCATATTGCAGACATGGTCCCCCATCCTGGTCCTTATGCTGCAGACATGTCCCCCATCCAGGTCCCCCCCCATACTGCGCACAGGGCCGCACCCCCCCATACTGCGCACAGGGCCCCCGTCCCCCCCATACTGCGCTCGGTATCCCCGTCCCCCCCCATACTGCGCTCAGGGTCCCCGTCCCCCCCATACTGCACTCAGGGTCCCCGTCCCCCCCATACTGCGCTCAGGGTCCCAGTCCCCCATACTGTGCTCAGGGTCCCCATCCCCCCATACTGCGCTCAGGGACCCCGTCCCCCCATACTGCGCTCAGGGTCCCCGTCCCCCCCATACTGCGCTCAGGGTCCCCGTCCCCCCCATACTGCACTCAGGGTCCCCGTCCCCCCCCATACTGCGCTCAGGGTCCCCGTTCCCCCATACTGCGCTGAGGGTCCCCGTCCCCCCATACTGCGCTCAGGGTCCCCGTCCCCCCCATTCTGTGCTTAGGGTTCCCGTCCCCCAAATAATGCGCTCAGGGTCCCCGCCCCCCCCATACTGCGCTCAGGGTCCCCATCCCCCCATACTGCGCTCAGGGTCCCCATCCCCCCATACTGCGCTCAGGGTCCACGCCTCTCCCATACTGTGCTCAGGGTCCCCGTCCTCCCCCATACTGTGCTCAGGGTCCCCGTCCCCCCATACAGTGCTCAGGGTCCCCGTCCCCCCATAATGCGCTCAGGGTCCCCGTCCCCCCATACTGTGCTCAGGGTCCCGGTCCCCCCCCATACTGCGCTCAGGGTCCCCATCCCCCCCATACTGCGCTCAGGGTCCCTGTCCTCCCCCATACTGCGCTCAGGGTCCCCGTCCTCCCCCATACTGCGCTCAGGGTCCCCGTCCTCCCATACAGCGCTCAGGGTCCCCGTCCCCCCCATACAGCACTCAGGGTCCCCGTCCCCCCATACTGCGCACAGTGCCCCCCCCCTATACTGAGCACAGGTCCCCTGTGCTGTATTTCACATGACGGAGAGAAAAAAAAAGATTCTCACCTGTCCTCCGTTCCCTCGGCGTCCTTTCTGCATCTGTGGCCCGCAGGCACAGACCCCGTAACGATCGCGGCTCTCTCCAGCAGCCGCGGACATCAGCGCTGTAATGCTGAGTTTTGCCGCACAGAGACCGGCTCTCTGCACAGCAAAACCAGTGTCAGCCACCGGCCTATCAGAGGCCAGCAGCTGACATCTGCGCATGGCAGTGACGTCATACGCCGCTGCGCTGGGACGCAGAGGTCAGCTGCTGGCTTCTGATAGGCCGGCGGCTGACACTGGTATTGCTGTGCAGAGAGAAATTCTCTGCGCGGCAATACACTGCATTACAGCGCTGATGTCGGCGGCTGCTGGAGAGAGCCAAGATAGTTACGGGGTCTGTGCCTGCGGGCCGCAAGAAGCAGCCGGAGGGGCCGCATGCGGCCCGAGGGCCGCGTGTTTGAGACCCCTGCTCTAGAATATAGTAATGCCGTGTGCAAGTGTCCTAGAAAACAGTGACCACATTGTGCCCCCTTAAAAGTAATAATGCCCTTTGTGTGCCTCTTTGACAGTCATAATAACCTGAGTTCCCCTATAACTATAACTGCCCGCTTAAGATTTAATAATGTCCTGAGTCTCCCCCCATGTACAGCTCCCCTATACACAGTATGATGCTCTCCTATACATAGTAAAATGCCCCCTCACTGTACAGTACCCCCCACACAGTATACTTACCCCTTAGTAACCTCCAAACTGATGTCTCCCACACTGTATAATGGCCCTCACACTGTGCAAAGACCCCACATAATCTCCCACACTGTATGATGGCCCCCACACTATACAAAGACCCCACATTATCTCCCACACTTTATGATGGCCCCCACACTGTGTAAAGACCCCACATTATCTCCCACACTGTATGATGGCCCCCACACTGTACAAAGACCCCACATTATCTCCCACACTGTATGATGGCCCCCACACTGTGCAAAGACCCTACATTATCTCCGACACTGTGCAAAGACCCCACATTATCTCCCACACTGATTGACCTTTACTGTAATCCCCACATTGTATAAATAGCCTACTTATAGTATAATGCACAAGATAGTCCTTCATATAGTATAATCCCCTCATAGGCAGAGTCTGTAGCATAATCCCTCCAATAGGCTGTCTGTAGCGTAATCCCCCCCATAGGCAAAGTCTGTAGTATAATCTCCCCATAGGCTGAGTCTGTAGTATTATGCTCCCCCCCTTCCCATAGGCAAAGTCTGTAGTATAATGCCTCCCCCCCTCATAGGCAGAGTCTGTAGTATAATTATCCCCCCCCATAGGCAGAGTCTGTAATATAATGCCCCCCTCATAGGCAGAGTCTGTAGTATAATGCTCCCCCCATAGGCAGAGTCTGTAGTATAATGCTCCCCCATAGGCAGAGTCTGTAGTATAATGCCCCCCCATAGGTTGAGTCTGTAGTATAATGTTTCCCCCTCAGAGGCAGAGTCTATAGTATAATGCCCCCCCATAGGCAGAGTCTGTAGTATAATGCTCCCCCCATAGGCAGAGTCTGTAGTATAATGCTCCCCCCATAGGCAGAGTCTGTAGTATAATGTCCCCCCCATAGGCAGAGTCTGTAGTATAATGCCCCCCCTTAGGCAGAGTCTGTAGTATAATGCTCCCCCCTTCCCATAGGCAGAGTCTGTAGTATAATGCTCCCTCCCTTCCCATAGGCAGAGTCTGTAGTACAATGCTCCCCCCTTCCCATAGGCAGAGTCTGTAGTATAATGCCCCCCAGAGGCAGAGTCTGTAGTATAATGTTTCCCCCCCATAGGCTGAGTCTGTAGTATAATGCCCCCCCATAGGCAGAGTCTGTAGTATAATGCCCCCCCCCTCCATAGGCAGAGTCTGTAGTATAATGCTCCCCCCATAGACAGAGTCTGTAGTGTAATGCTCCCCCCATAGGCAGAGTCTTTAGTATAATGCCCCCCCATAGGCAGAGTCTCTAGTATAATGTGCCCTCCCTCATAGGCAGAGTCTGTAGTATAATGTGCCCCCCCCCCCCATAGGCAGAGTCTGTAGTATAATGCTCCCTCCCATAGGCAGACTCTGTAATATAATGCCCCCCTCATAGGCAGAGTCTGTAGTATAATGCCTCCCCCCTCATAAGCAGAGTCTGTAGTACAATGCCACCCCCCATAAGCAGAGTCTGCAGTATAATGGTCCCCCCATAGGCAGAGTCTGTAGTATAATCCCCCCATAGGCAGAGTCTATAGTATAATTCTCCCCCCCTTCCCATAGGCAAAGTCTGTAGTATAATGCCCCCCTCCCCATAGGCAGAGTCTGTAGTATAATGCTCCCCCATAGGCAGAGTCTATAGTATAATGCTCCCCCCCATAGGCTGAGTCTGTAGTATAATGTTTCCCCCCCCCATAGGCAGAGTCTGTAGTATAATGCCCCCCCCCCCGTAGGCAGAGTCTGTAGTATAATGCTCCCCCCCTTCCCATAGGCAGAGACTATAGTATAATCCCCCCCATAGGCATAGTCTGTAGTATAATGCTCCCCCCCTTCCCATAGGCAAAGTCTGTAGTATAATGCCCCCCTCATAGGCAGAGTCTGTAATATAATGCCCTCCCCCCCATAGGCAGAGTCTGTAGTATAATGCTCCCCCATAGGCAGAGTCAGTAGTATAATGCTCCCCCCATAGGCAGAGTCTGTAGTATAATGTTTCCCCCCCATAGGCAGAGTCTACAGTATAATCCCCCCCATAGGCAGAGTTTGTAGTAAAATGCCCCCCCTTCCCATAGGCAAAGTCTGTAGTATAATGCCCCCCCCCCATAGGCAGAGTCTGTAGTATAATGCTCCCCCCATAGGCTGAGTCTGTAGTATAATGTTTCCCCCCCATAGGCAGAGTCTATAGTAAAATGCCCCCCCATAGGCAGAGTCTGTAGTATAATGTCCCCCCATAGGCAGAGTCTGTAGTATTATGCTTCCCCCCCATAGGCAGAGTCTGTAGTATAATTTTTCCCCCCCATAGGCAGAGTCTGTAGTATAATGCCCCCCCCCCCCGTAGGCAGAGTCTGTAGTATAATGCTCTTGCCTTCCTATAGGCAGAGTCTGTAGTATAATGCTCCCTCCCTTCCCATAGGCAGATTCTGTAGTATAATGCTCCCAACCCCCGTCCCATAGGCAGAGTCTGTAGTATAATGCCCCCCATAGGCAGAGTCTGTAGTATAAAGTTTCCCCCCATAGGCTGAGTCTGTGGTATAATGGCCCCCATAGGCAGAGTCTGTAGTATAATGCTCCCCCCCTCCATAGGCAGAGTCTGTAGTATAATGCTCCCCCCATAGACTGAGTCTGTAGTGTAATGCTCCCCCCATTGGCAGAGTCTTTAGTATAATGCCCCCCCATAGGCACAGTCTGTAGTATAATGTGCCCCCCCATAGGCAGTCTGTCCCCCCCTCATAGGCAGAGTCTGTAGTATAATGCTCCCCCCATAGGCAGAGTCTGTAATATAATGCCCCCCTCATAGGCAGAGTCTGTAGTATAATGCCCCCCCTCATAAGCAGAGTCTGTAGTACAATGCCACCCCCCATAAGCAGAGTCACCAGTATAATGGTCCCCCCATAGGCAGAGTCTGTAGTATAATCCCCCCCATAGGCAAAGTCTGTAGTATAATGCCCCCCTCATAGGCAGAGTCTATAGTATAATGCCCCCCCCCAAAGGCAGAGTCTGTAGTATAATGTTCCCCCACCCATAGGCAGAGTCTGTAGTATAATGCTCCCCCATAGGCAGAGTCTGTAGTATAATGCTCCCCCTATAGGCAGAGTCTGTAGTATAATGTTTCCCCCCCCCATAGGCAGAGTCTATAGTAAAATGCCCCCCCATAGGCAGAGTCTGTAGTATAATGCCCCCCCTTCCCATAGGCAGAGTCTATAGTATAATCCCCCCCATAGGCAGAGTTTGTAGTATAATGCCCCCCCCCTTCCCATAGGCAGAGTCTATAGTATAACCCCCCCCCATAGGCAGAGTCTGTAGTATAATGCTCCCCCCCTTCCCATAGGCAAAGTCTGTAGTATAATGCCCCCCTCATAGGCAGTCTGTAATATAATGCCCCCCCATAGGCAGAGTCTGTAGCATAATGCTCCCCCCATAGGCAGAGTCTGTAGTATAATGTTTCCCCCCCATAGGCAGAGTCTATAGTATAATGCCCCCCCATAGGCAGAGTCTGTAGTATAATGCCCCTCCATAGGCAGAGTCTGTAGTATAATGTTTCCCCCCATCGGCAGAGTCTGTAGTATAATGCCCCCCCCCCCCGTAGGCAGAGTCTGTAGTATAATGCTCCCCCCCTTCCCATAGGCAGAGTCTGTAGTATAATGCTCCCTCCCTTCCCATAGGCAGAGTCTGTAGTATAATGCTCCCCCCCTTCCCATAGGCAGAGTCTGTAGTATAATGCCCCCCCCCATAGGCAGAGTCTGTAGTATAATGTTTCCCCCCCATAGGCAGAGTCGGTAGTATAATGTCCCCGATAGGCAGAGTCTGTAGTATAATGCTCCCCCCCTCCATAGGCAGAGTCTGTAGTATAATGCTCCCCCTCATAGACAGAGTCTGTAGTGTAATGCTCCCCCCATAGGCAGAGTCTTTAGTATAATGCCCCCCCATAGGCAGAGTCTGTAGTATAATGTGCCCCCCCCTCATAGGCAGAGTCTGTAGTATAATGTGCCCCCCATAGGCAGTTTGTCCCCTCCTCATAGGCAGAGTCTGTAGTATAATGCTCCCCCCCATAGGCAGAGTCTGCAGTATAATGGTCCCCCCATAGGCAGAGTCTGTAGTATAATGCTCCCCCATAGGCAGAGTCTGTAGTATAATGCTCCCGCCATAGGCAGAGTCTGTAGTATAATGTTTCCCCCCCATAGGCAGAGTCTATAGTAAAATGCCCCCCCCATAGGCAGAGTCTGTAGTATAATGCTCCCCCCCTTCCCATAGGCAGAGTCTATAGTATAATCCCCCCCATAGGCAGAGTTTGTAGTATAATGCCCCCCCTTCCCATAGGCAAAGTCTGTAGTATAATGCCCCCCTCATAGGCAGAGTCTGTAATATAATGCCCCCCCCCATAGGCAGAGTCTGTAGTATAATGCTCCCCCCATAGGCAGAGTCTGTAGTATAATGTTTCCCCCCATAGGCTGAGTCTATAGTAAAATGCCCCCCCACAGGCAGAGTCTGTAGTATAATGCCCCCCCATAGGCAGAGTCTGTAGTATTATGCTTCCCCCCCATAGGCAGATGCCCCCCCCCATAGGCAGAGTCTGTAGTATAATGCTCTCCCCTTCCCATAGGCAGAGTCTGTAGTATAATGCTCCCTCCCTTCCCATAGGCAGATTCTGTAGTATAATGCTCCCCCCCTTCCCATAGGCAGAGTCTGTAGTACAATGCCCCCCATAGGCAGAGTCTGTAGTATAATGTTTCCCCCCATAGGCTGAGTCTGTGGTATAATGGCCCCCATAGGCAGAGTCTGTAGTATAATGCTCCCCCCTCCATAGGCCGAGTCTGTAATATAATGCTCCCCCCATAGACTGAGTCTGTAGTGTAATGCTCCCCCCATTGGCAGAGTCTTTAGTATAATGCCCCCCCCATAGGCAGAGTCTGTAGTATAATGTGCCCCCCATAGGCAGTTTGTCCCCCCCTCATAGGCAGAGTCTGTAGTATAATGCTCCCCCCCATAGGCAGAGTCTGTAGTATAATGCCCCCCGTCATAGGCAGAGTCTGTAGTATAATGCCCCCCCCTCATAAGCAGAGTCTGTAGTACAATGCCACCCCCCATAGGCAGAGTCTTCAGTATAATGGTCCCCCCATAGGCAGAGTCTGTAGTATAATGCTTACCCCATAGGCAGAGTCTGTAGTATAATGTGCCCCCCCCCCTCATAGGCAGAGTCTGTAGTATAATATGCCGCCCCCAATAGGCAGAGTCTGTAGTATAATGTCCCCCCCCTCATAGGCCGAGTCTGTAGTATAATGTGCCCCCCCTCATAGGCAGAGTCTGTAGTATAATATGCCCCCCTTCATAGGCAGAGTATGTAGTATAATGTGCCCCCCCATAGGCAGAGTCTGTAGAATAATGTGCCCCCCTCATAGGCAGAGTCTGTAGTATAATGCCCCCCCCCCATAGGCAGAGTCTGTAGTATAATGTTTCCCCCCCATAGGCAGAGTCGGTAGTATAATGTCCCCGATAGGCAGAGTCTGTAGTATAATGCTCCCCCCCTCCATAGGCAGAGTCTGTAGTATAATGCTCCCCCTCATAGACAGAGTCTGTAGTGTAATGCTCCCCCCATAGGCAGAGTCTTTAGTATAATGCCCCCCCATAGGCAGAGTCTGTAGTATAATGTGCCCCCCCCTCATAGGCAGAGTCTGTAGTATAATGTGCCCCCCATAGGCAGTTTGTCCCCTCCTCATAGGCAGAGTCTGTAGTATAATGCTCCCCCCCATAGGCAGAGTCTGCAGTATAATGGTCCCCCCATAGGCAGAGTCTGTAGTATAATGCTCCCCCATAGGCAGAGTCTGTAGTATAATGCTCCCGCCATAGGCAGAGTCTGTAGTATAATGTTTCCCCCCCATAGGCAGAGTCTATAGTAAAATGCCCCCCCATAGGCAGAGTCTGTAGTATAATGCTCCCCCCCTTCCCATAGGCAGAGTCTATAGTATAATCCCCCCCATAGGCAGAGTTTGTAGTATAATGCCCCCCCTTCCCATAGGCAAAGTCTGTAGTATAATGCCCCCCTCATAGGCAGAGTCTGTAATATAATGCCCCCCCCATAGGCAGTGTCTGTAGTATAATGCTCCCCCCATAGGCAGAGTCTGAAGTATAATGTTTCCCCCCATAGGCTGAGTCTATAGTAAAATGCCCCCCCACAGGCAGAGTCTGTAGTATAATGCCCCCCCATAGGCAGAGTCTGTAGTATTATGCTTCCCCCCCATAGGCAGATGCCCCCCCCCCCGTAGGCAGAGTCTGTAGTATAATACTCTCCCCTTCCCATAGGCAGAGTCTGTAGTATAATGCTCCCTCCCTTCCCATAGGCAGATTCTGTAGTATAATGCTCCCCCCCTTCCCATAGGCAGAGTCTGTAGTACAATGCCCCCCATAGGCAGAGTCTGTAGTATAATGTTTCCCCCCATAGGCTGAGTCTGTGGTATAATGGCCCCCATAGGCAGAGTCTGTAGTATAATGCTCCCCCCCTCCATAGGCCTAGTCTGTAATATAATGCTCCCCCCATAGACTGAGTCTGTAGTGCAATGCTCCCCCCATTGGCAGAGTCTTTAGTATAATGCCCCCCCATAGGCAGAGTCTGTAGTATAATGTGCCCCCCCATAGGCAGTTTGTCCCCCCCTCATAGGCAGAGTCTGTAGTATAATGCTCCCCCCCATAGGCAGAGTCTGTAGTATAATGCCCCCCCTCATAGGCAGAGTCTGTAGTATAATGCCCCCCCCTCATAAGCAGAGTCTGTAGTACAATGCCACCCCCCATAGGCAGAGTCTGCAGTATAATGGTCCCCCCATAGGCAGAGTCTGTAGTATAATGCTTACCCCATAGGCAGAGTCTGTAGTATAATGTGCCCCCCCCCCCTCATAGGCAGAGTCTGTAGTATAATATGCCGCCCCCAATAGGCAGAGTCTGTAGTATAATGTCCCCCCCCTCATAGGCCGAGTCTGTAGTATAATGTGCCCCCCCTCATAGGCAGAGTCTGTAGTATAATGTGCCCCCCTTCATAGGCAGAGTCTGTAGTATAATGTGCCCCCCCCCCCATAGGCAGAGTCTGTAGAATAATGTGCCCCCCTCATAGGCTGAGTCTGTATTATAATGACGTCAGGCTCAGAGGGGACTGATGGGAGAGAGGGAGCATTTGCTTTTCTTACACCATCCTTAAAGGGAAGTTATAAAAAAATAATACATTTTAACAATTGAAGAAATAAAGTATTAATGTTTTATTTCTTTATAAATATTATCATTTGTTTTTAATGATGTAAAATATGAAAAATAATTTAAAAGGGTCTGGTATTTCCACTTTTAAACACTAGGTGGAGCAGCTGCTAAAATTTGCCATGAAAACCTAGTGTACAACTAGCTCACATTACTACTGCAGTAAATTGGAGTTGGCACTGCTCATATGTGTGTGATGTTACTCTTCTCCTCCCCTTCTGGGTGTTTGTAACAGGATAAAGGAGTGCTAAGTGTAGTATATCACATTATGGGATTAGATATTGCGCTCAGCGGAGTGTATCACACAGGAAGGGATTAGATACGCAGTAGCTAATGTATGGAGCAGGGTCACACATTTCTGTAGGAGCAGTAGTGTAATGTGTGACCCTGCTCCATGCACTTCTATGGGTATATATAGTATATATATATGGTACATATGGCCCCATCATCATCCTCCTTGTATATGGCCTCATCATCATCCTCCTTGTATATGGCCCCATCATCATCCTCCTCCTCTTGGTATATGGCCCCATCATCAGCCTCCTCCTTATATATGGTCCCCATCATCCTACCCAGTCTTATATATGGCCCCCATCCTCCTCCTCCTCCTTGTATATGGCCTCATCATCATCCTCCTTGTATGTAGCCCCATCATCCAGGGCTGTGGAGTTGGTAAGCCAATCCTCCAACTCTTCAATTTCCATGACACCGACTCCAACTCCACGACTCTGACTCCCTCATACATGGCTCATGTTTAAGTGATAAATTTACTGTAGCACAGATTAATCTCAGCTAAAAGTCTAGATCCTTAGATCAGGAATAGGACAGACATTTACAGAACATTTCAGAACTTTCTCAAATTCTTATGAAAAATATTCACCACAAACTGCATTGAATTACTGTACCCAATTTATTGTATATTTTCAGAGTCTGAGTCGGTTTTATACCGACTCCGACTCCACCAATATGGGCTCCAACTCCACAGCCCTGCCATCATAATCCTCCTTGTATATGGTCCATCATCCTCCTCCTTATATATGGCCCTCATCATCATCCTCCTTATATATGGCCCCCATCATCATAAGCCTCCTCCTGTATATGGCCCCATCATCATCATCCTCCTCCTTGTATTTGGCTCCCATAATCATCATGCTCCTCCTCCTTGTATATGGCCTCATCGTCCTCCTCCTCGTATATGGCCCCCATCATCATCATCCTCCTTCTCCTTATATATGGCTCCCATCATCCTCCTCCTCCTTGTATATGGCCCCCATCATCATCATCCTCCTCCTAGTTTTCTAGTTTTTAATTATTTCTCTGGATTTTGTGCTGGATAAATCTCTCTTTCCTGCCGTTGCTTTAGGCAGGCAGTACTTACTGTCTGCCTTCCATAGTTCATCCTCTTCTTTAGCATCTGAGTGCTTTTCCCATTCTTCTTTCTCCTGTGCAGAAGCCTGATCTTGCAGGCTTTGCAAAAGTTGCAGATCTGTAAGGAGACAAGCCACTGTGGAACCAGAACAGGCGTGGCAGAGGGGAGGAGTTTGATCAGGACTCTGGGTACAGCGTTGTCAAGGAAACGAGCTGAGGCCCCGAAGACCCGAGCGACTTTAGTCAAGGTTCCTTACCCAGGTGACGTTGGTCGACAGAACGGGAACAGGTTGCGGTGGCACGGTTCTCAGACGCCAGTGACAGGACATCGCAGAAGCTCCGGAGGTGTCCGATCAGAGATTGACGGTCGGGTCGGCGACCAGGAAGGACACGTGAGATGGGCCATTACCTCTGACAGGTACATATGGTACTGGGCATGGAGAGAGGGAAAGACAGTAGTCAGACGCGAGTACAATCACTGAAACAGTCTGAAAGACGCGAGTACAATCACTGGGAGCCAGCGCGCTGCCTGTTCTGGGAGCAGACTGTCAGTTTGACACCCGGCTCAGAGAACGACTGACTCTCAGTCCGGGGGGGCGGCAGAATGCTGCTGCCGGGGGGAGACACTTCGGACCGACACATTAGGCGGCCCAACTGCGCTCCCCCTGCCGGCTGCGCCTGAGGCACATGCCCCAGCTAAACCCCCCTCCCCTAGATATGCCAAAACCAGGTGAGGAACAATCAGATAAAAGGTATAATAGAAACAAGTCACCAATTCTGCATTTATCACCCACTCCTGGTTTTGGCTCCCACTCCTGAGGAAAAATACTGACCGAATACTGACTGATAGTGGGGCCATGGCCTTAATGTTATAACCACATAAAGAAAAACTGAAAGAGTTTGTCCAATAACGACATGCTAATAACCTTTCCACAGGATAAGTCATCAATATGAGATTGGTGGGGGTCTGGAACTGCACACCTACCAATCACTGATGGAGGTGAACACGCTGAATGGAGCTGCTTACCACTACAGATTACTATGGCAGCGGCTGCAGTGTTACAAGGGAGGGAGAGCAGGGTGCGGGCTCTCTGCCTACAAAGAACGTCCTGATGTCTGCTAGTGTCAGGGTTCCAGGCTCCAGACGAGTGCATTGCAGTGGTTGTGTTAAAGCGGTTGTCCGGTCCAAATCGATAAGTTTGCAGTCACTCGGTGTGTCACTCTGTGTGACTGCAAACTTATGAATCCCCCCAGCGCATGCACATACAAATGTATGGATGCGTGCAAAACATCGGACTGAACTCGGGTGACATCAGAGCGCAGCGCAATTATAGCAGATGCTGGAAATGCGGGAGATGGAGAAATTTAAGTTCTCCATCTTCTCCACACCTGTGATCCAATTCTCGAATGTGAGAGAATCGGAACACAGTAAAATGACACTCGGCTCAGGCTGGAAGCAGAGTTTGAGCCAATAGTCATTTGCATTTAGCATCTCATTCTCTCACACGAGGGAACCATCTGATGCTGTACGCCAGTGGGAGTGTAACCTAACAGTGGACACACCAGATCCTTCTCAAGCAAATAAAGTTTAAAAAAACAAGTCCGCAGGCCCCCTATGTGTCACTGCATGTGACTGCAAACTAGTGAATCCTCACATCACACGCACTGCAACAAGTGTGCAATGTGCTCATGGCCACCTTCCGACTATACTGTGTCAGTTCTTGCATTCAGCGAGGCCAAGAACTTCCTTCAGCCTAAGTCCTTATTCACCAATAGCACAACACATACTCATATACTCTATGGTGTTATTCACATGTCCAAGTTTTTTCACAGACCGTGTCCATACAAAACTCACAGACACAGGTCCGTTTTTTCCAATATCACTGATGAAAATAGCAAATACAAGTCTATGGGTTCGTGAAACCCTCGTTCACCACACGGATGGCGTCATTATACAATCCATGAGCCGTCCGTTTGTGGTACGTGTTTAGCATTGAAAAGGGAGACAGCACTATAACAATGCTCTGATCCTCTCGGCCTCAGTGCAGCTGTGCTGATAACCGCTCCACAGTGATCTGACAACCCCTTCACACGGAGCCAGCACTATAACAATCCTCTGATCCTCTCTGCCTCAGTGCAGCAGATCTGACAACTCCACAGTGATCTGACAACCCCTCCACAGGGAGCCAATGCTATAACAATGCTCTGATCCTCTCTGCCTCAGTGCAACTGACTTGCCCCCTGGGCCGTGGGGCACCCGGAACCGGGCTTTTTGTAGGATGCTGGGGGTTGTAGTCTTCATGGCGATGACCCGGTCCGTGCCCAGGGTGGTCAAACCAGTGGCAGTCTTAGTAGTATTACAATTGTCCGACTACGCCACCCGTGGATTGCGGTCAGTGGGGACCACCGCTGCAAGGCAGACCGCTGAGGCCGGTGTTGTGTGTGCAGCTAAGAATGGGATGACTCCCCACGGGAGAAGTATAGCCTCAGGGCAGTTGGTGTGGATGATGGGAGTGATGGTGCACGAGCGCAGCAGGAACAACTCAGAGTCTGTGCAGTGCAGTTCAGGGTCTTTACTGGTGTTATAAAGCAGACCCTCCCGGGAGTACTGGTTAGCAGTAGAGGCCTGGTCAGTCTGTGAGCAAGCAGGATCTCCCCTGGTCAGGTGGAGTTGTAGGCCTCCCCGTCTGTCTGCACTCTTCCTGGCTACCTTGCTGTATGCGGGTAGAAGTAGCCCACGTCCCTGAGTGTACCGTGTGGTGTTCACCCGTATGGCCGGTGACTTGGGGCCTTCTTTTAGCCTCCGCTCCACGATGGCGGGGCTGGTCCCTTGCTTGTGACCGTGCCTCCGGGCTTCTATGGCCAGAGGACCTGGAATCCCCTGCCGGTTGGATTCTGCTGCTGGACCTGGATGTCCCCACAGCCTCGGACTCTGTGTCCGGTCTTAGTGTCTTCAGCCAGGGCGAGCTATCTGGCTTCCAGCCCCTGGCACTCCCTAATGCTCCTACAGAGCTCCTAGTTCTTGCTTTCCCTCTCTAGGCTCTGACTGACCTAATCCCGCCCCAGACCCAGTTTATAAGGGCAGATTCCTCCTCTCCCAGGTCTGGGCGGGCGGTGTTGCATGCTTAGGGCTCCTGACCAGAGAAACCTCCCACTTGCTCTCAGACGTAATATTTCTATTACTGTGGTAACCAGACCCCTGGGGTGCCACACAACCCCTCCACAGGGATCTGATAACCTTTCCACAGGGAACCAGCGCTATAGCAATGCTCTGATCCTCTCTTCCTAATGGTGAGAGCGCTGACAACCCAGGTTTCGGGGCTGTCAATGGGTAACATTTAGTTTCAGCTTCCTCCAAAGATTTTCTATTGGGTTCAGGTATGGAGACAGGCTAGGCCACTCCAGGACCTTGAAATGCTTCTTACGGAGCCACTCCTTAGTTGCCCTGGCTGTGTGTTTTGGGTCATTGTCATGCTAGAAGACCCAGCCACGCCCATCTTCAATGCTCTTACTGAGGGAAGGAGGTTGTTGGCCAAAATCTTGTGATACATGACCGCATCCATTCTCCGTTCAATATGGTGCAGTCATCCTATCCCTTTGTTGAAAAGCATCCCTAAAGTATGATGTTTCTCCCACAATGCTTCACAGTTGGGACGGTGTTCTTGAGGATGTACTCATCCTTCTTCTTCCTCCAAACACTGCGAGTGGAGTTGATACTAAAAATTTATATTTTGGTCTCATTTGACCACATGACCTTCTCCCATGCCTTCTCTGGATCATCTAGATCAGGGGTCTCAAACTCAGCTGGGTATATGGGCTGCACACGGAAGAAAATTGAATTTGGGGGGCCGCGTACTTTGCATGACAAAGTGACATTTTTAGTGAGACCATTTTTTTTCTATACACCTTTTGAACTGGTCCTTATCTTGTAGTAATGCCCCATCCTGGTCCTCATATTGTAGTAATGCCCCATCCTGGTCCTCATCTTGTAGTAATGCCCCATCCTGGTCCCCATCTTGTAGTAATGCCCCATCCTGGTCATCATCTTGTAATGCCCCATCCTGGTCCTCATCTTGTAGTAATGCCCCATACTGGTCCTCATCTTGTTGTAATGCCCCATCCTGGTCCTCATATTGTAGTAATGCCCCAGCCTGGTCCTCATCTTGTAGTAATGCCCCATCCTGGTCCTTATCTTGTAGTAATGCCCCATCCTGGTCCTCATCCTGTCGTAAAGTCCCCCATTCAGGTGCCCATATGTCCCCATCCAGGTGCCCATATGTCCCCATCCAGGTGCCCATATGTGCTCACCCAGGTGCCCATATGTCCCCATCCAGGTGCCCATATGTGCTCACCCAGGTGCCCATATGTGCTCACCCAGGTGCCCATGTGCCCTTCCAGGTGCCCATATGTCCACATCCAGGTGCCCATATGTCCCCATCCAGGTGGCCATACGTTCCCATCCAGGTGCCCATATGTCCCCATCCAGGTTCCCATATGTCCCCATCCAGGTGCCCATATGTGCTCACCCAGGTGCCCATACATCCCCATTCAGGTGCCCATACGTCCCCATCCAGGTGCCCATATGTCCCCATCCAGGTGCCCATATGTGCTTACCCAGGTGCCCATATGTCCTCATCCTGGTGCCCATATGTGCTCATCCTGGTGCCCATATGTGCTACGTCACCATCCAGGTGCCCATACATCCCCATCCAGGTGCCCATACGTCCCCATCCAGGTGCCCATAGTGCACATAACAGAGAAAAAATAAGATTCTTCTCACCTGTCCTCTGTTCCCTCGGCGTTCTTCTGCACTTGCAGCCAGCAGGCACCATAGACCCCTTGACAATCGCCGCCCGGTCCAGGAGCTGCCGACGTAAGCGCTGTAGTGCAGTGTATTGCCGCGCAGAGACCGGCTCTCTGCACAGCAATACCAATGACAGCCGCCGGCCTATCAGGGGCCAGCAGCTGACATCTGTGTATGTCAGTGACGTCATACGCCGCTGCGCTGGGATGCAGATGTCACCTGCTGGCCTCTGATAGGCCGGCAGCTGGCGTTGGTATTGCTGTGCAGAGAGCCAGTCTCTGCGCGGCAATACACTGCACTACAGCGCTGATGTCGGCGGCTCCTGGACCGGGTCACGATCGGGGTCTATGTTGTCTGCGGGCCGCATGAAGCACCTGGAGGGGCCGCATGAGGCCCGCGGGCCACGTGTTTGAGACCCCTGATCTAGATGGTCATTGGTCAACTTCAAACGGGCCTGGACATATGTTGGCGTGAGCAGAGGGACCTTGCATGCCCTGCAGGATTTTAATCCATGACGGCGTAGTGTTTTACTCACGGTAATTTTTGGGACTGTGGTCCTAACTCTCTTCAGGTTATTGACCAGGTCCTCCCATGTATTTCTGGGTTGATTCTTGACCTTTCTCAGAATTATCCTTACCCTACGGGGCGACATCTTGAATGGAGTCCAAAGAGCGAGGAAGATTAACCATTAACAATTAAGGTCATCTTGTGTTTCTTCCATTTTCCAATAATTGTGCCAACAGTTGTTGCTTTATCACCATGCTGCTTGTCTATTGTCCTGTAGCCCAGAGGTCCCCAACCGCCGGTCCGTGGAGCAGGACCGGGCCGTTGGGGTTTTTCAGCCGGTCCACGGCGCCGCTGACAGTTGTAGAGGATCAGAAGGGAGAAAGCCAGCATGTGATCAGTAGCCTATAAGAAAAGAGGAGGAGGGACTGGCAGTGAATAGATAATTAGCCATGCGGCCCTACTCGCAGAATGTGCTCAGGCAGGAGCAGGGACAAGCAGGTCATGTGTGTCCAGCGCTCCTTCCCCTCCTGCTAGCTGCGAGTTGGAGGGGGAGGGGCTCTGGATGCTAATGGGCAGCTAGATATGACGTCAGGTGTCCCACCCTTATGACTCCTGTAGCTGTGTTCTGGTGTCGTGCGGCCCAGCAGCAGATTTTCTGGTTAAAGTGAAAAAAGCAAATAACAGTGAAAATTCATAGCAGCAGTGGCTGTGTCCAGTAGCAGCAGTAGTGGTCATCATCATCAGTGCCCGTCTCCAGTAGCAGCAGTAGTGGTGGTCATCATCATCAGTGCCCGTCTCCAGTAGCAGTAGCCATCTTTCTGTGTTAGGGGCCCACTACGCCTTCACCTCTAACCCTTGTAAAATGAGTAAAAAACAAACATCACTGAAGAGCTTCTTTGAAAAGGAAGAAAGACCCAATGAGACAGATGAAGACTCCATGACTGCTAAAAAAAAGAAAGCTGCATTTAAAAGAAAATACAATGAGTCCTACTTAAATTATGGGTTCATCGCAACTGGCGATTCACATGCCCCAAGCCCACTCTGTCTGATATGTGGCGACCGGCTATCCAACGAGGCCATGAAGCCTTCAAAACTGGTTTGCCACTTACAGACCAAGCACCCTGCATCAAAAGACAAGCCTTTGGAGTTTTTTGAAAGAAAAAAAACGCGAACACGAAGGACAGAAGCAATTATTGAAGGCCACCACATCAACAAATGTGTCTGCTCTGAGAGCATCATTCTTAGTGGCTAACCGCATTGCCAAGGCTAAGAAGCCCTTCACTATTGGTGAAGAGTTGATCCTGCCTGCCGCTAAGAACATTTGCCAGGAACTTTTAGGAGAGGCTGCGGTTAAAAAAGTGGCACAGGTTCCTCTTTCAGCGAGCACGGTCAGTAGACGAATTAATGAAATAGCAGAAGACATCGAGGTACAATTGTTGGAGAGGATTAATGCGTCACCATGGTACGCAATCCAGGTTGACGAGTCTACTGACGTTGACAACAAGGCAATGATGCTTGTTTATGTGCGATATATTTTTCAGGAGGATGTGCATGAGGATATGTTATGTGCATTATTGTTGCCAGCCAACACCACAGGTGCAGAACTATTCAAGTCTTTGGATGATTACATATCAGGAAACCTAAACTGGTCATTTTGTGTCGGTATATGCACAGACGGAGCAGCTGCCATGACGGGACGGCTTTCTGGTTTAACTACCCGGGTCAAAGAGGTTGCGTCTGAATGCGAGTCTACGCACTGTGTCATCCATAGAGAAATGCTGGCAAGCCGAAAAATGTCACCTGAACTTAACAGCGTTTTGCAAGATGTGATTAAAGTTATTAATCACATAAAAGCACATGCCCTTAACTCACGTCTGTTCGAGCAGCTCTGTGAGGAGATGGACGCGGAGCACAAACGTCTTCTCCTACACACAGAAGTCAGATGGCTTTCTAAAGGTAGAGCACTGGCCAGAGTTTTTGAGTTACGAGACCCGCTTTATAGATTTCTTTTAGAAAAAGAATCGCCACTTGCAGCACATTTCAGTAGTAAGGAATGGGTCACAAAACTTGCTTACTTATGTGACATATTCAACTTTTTGAACGAACTTAATCTGTCACTTCAGGGGAGAATGACAACTGCCTTCAAGTTGGCAGATAAAGTTGCTGCATTTAAAGCCAAACTGGAAGTGTGGGGACGGCGAGTGAGAACAGGGATATTTGACATGTTTCAAACATTAGCAGGAATTTTGGAAGAGACCGAGCCTGAGCCTTCATTCTCCCAGCTGGTGCATGATCACCTATCTCAGCTTTCAGAAGAGTTTTGAGTGCTATTTTCCGACCACAAAAGACCCACGAACTAGGAAGGAATGGATTCGCAACCCATTTGTGAACAAGCCAGGTGAATCGACCTTGTCCGTGCTTGAAGAAGACCAACTGCTTGAGATTGCTAATGATGGTAGCCTTAAAAGTATGTTTGAGACTTCAAATCTCCCAACATTCTGGATTAAAGTCAAGGCTGAATATCCTGGGATCGCCACCAAAGCACTGAAAACTCTGCTTCCTTTTCCAACATCCTATCTTTGTGAAACTGGGTTTTCTGCCATGACAACAGCAAAAACGAGATTACGGAGTAGACTGGACATAAGGAACACACTTCGGGTTTCACTGTCTCCCATCACCCCTAGATGGGACCGTCTTGTTGCAGGAAAACAAGCCCAGTGCTCCCACTGATCCAGGGAAACAAGCCTGGTGCTCCCACTCATTCTGAACCTATGGTAAGTTGAATCACATTCTCATTATAAATGTCATAATTATATGATAAGTATGCACTAAGCTCCACCCCTCCATAACCCCACCCACATATGACCAAAGCCCCGTCCCCACCCCCCACTGGGCCATTGAAAACTGGTCTTGCTTAAAGCCGGTCCCTGGTGCAAAAAAGTTTGCCGACCACTGCTGTAGCCCATCCCAGCCTTGTGCAGGTCTACAATTTTGTCCCTGGTGTCCTTAGACAGCTCTTTGGTCTTGGCCATGGTGGAGAGGTTGGAGTGTGATTGATTGAGTATGTGAACAGGTGTTCAAATAGGTGCAATTAATATAGGTAATGAGTGCAGAATAGGAGGGCTTCTTAAAGAAAAACTAGCAGGTCTGTGAGAGCCAGAATTCTTGCTCATTGGTAGGTGATCAGAAATGCAATTTAATTATTTAAAAATCATACAATGTGATTTTCTGTTTTTTATTTTTAGATTCTGTCTCTCACAGGTGAAGTGTACCTACGATAAAAATTACAGACCTCTCCATTCTTTGTAGTTGGGAAAACTTGCAAAATCATTGTTAGTGTATCAAATACTTATTTTCCCCACTGTAGGGAATTAGGAGAAAAATACTTTGTCCTTCGAACCACCCTTTTTAAGAGCATAAACATTTTCATGCGAGTACCTCTTTAACCAGAGAAACTTTTTAGATTCTCAGGCTTCTAACTAGATTCCCACAGGGATTATATTTAGAGAGAGATGTTGTGTTTCTTTATTATTTCCACGTGGTTCTATTTCATTACATTCTTGCAGGTTTTCTTCAAGGTTGGTAATCTCTGTTATTAACCCCTTTCTTTTCTAATGCAGCTAAACTTAGCATTTACTTAGCACTAGGGGTTTCCAGGTTTTTTATATTGAAAAATGGTGTAAACTGGCCAGAAGAGGTGATTATCAGAACATTTTATCCGCCAGAGAAACCTTTTTGGACTCTCAATCTTTAAACCAGATACCCGTAGGGATCAAATTTAAAGAGGGATGTTTTGTTCCATTATTAGTTCCATGTGGCTCTCTAGGGGTGGGAAACCTCACGCCCGCGGTCCATTTACGGTCCTCGATGACCTTTTATCCGCCCCCCCACCCCGGGCAGATTCTCAGGGACCGCAGTGCTTGGGCCGGCAGCTGTATTTTGACGGCCACAGGCCCATTAATTTCTTCTTGCTCTGTGAGCATGCATACACTGTGTTCACTACGGAACTCTCAGGCAAGAGCAATGAAAGACTACATCCTGACATCAGTGCCAGCGTCAGGACCTACTTTGTGGGCGGATTTACCGCGCAATTTGTATGGCCCCCAAAGGATGGTATAAATATCCAAATGTCCCTTGGCAGAAAAAAAGATTCCCACCCCTGTTTTAGCCCATATTGTGCATGAATCTCATTCATACAGGGTTTCATCTACATTGGTAATCTCCCCTAGCAACTCCCTTTATTTTTCCTACCAGGTTTATCCCAGAAGTGGGCTGGGAATAACATTACATATTGTTACATATTGTCATGTATTGATAATCTTATTTGTTTTTTTAATTAAATTAATTTTGTTTAATTCATCGTTATAGCATTTCATAACCTTCCATTTTAGATCTACATGTAGCCTGGTTCAATTTGATATTTCTTCATATACTGTGTGAAGGAGAGATGTCATTACTCTGTGTGAAGGAACAGCACCAGAGGGACCCAGCAGAATCCCGCTGTCGCCGCTTCTTCCAGTGGATCCACACCCCGCCACCCGCAGGATGTCACACTCTGCCAGACGGAGCACGTGATATGGATCTACCCCTTGCGCCAATGTGACATTCCGCACCCCCCCTCAAGGATGCGTAAGGTCAGATTGGCACAGTTCTACACTGTCTACACTGTCACCTCCTGTCCATGCGGGTACAGAGAGGCACCAGGGAGTGGAACAAGGTGGTCTGCTCAGACTCTGACATAGGCCCACACTCCTGACAGGCTGAGAGGTTCTTTCACTACTTCAGTGAAGCAGAGCCTTGTAGGCCTGGATAGAACTGCCACCAGTTTCTATTTGATATAACAGACTTATATCGGGCTAGAAGCCAGCCCAGTAGCACGTCGTTGGACCGACAACAGACGTGAGGTTCATGGTTCGAGATAAAAGACCAGCCCAAGATTAAATTATATATTTAATCGCCATAAGGGCTCACTAAACAATCTACTATATACACATGGCTATACATATACAGTGGTCAGAGTTACAAATACAAAGTATGGTACATGAAGCATAACAGATCTTAAAGTCAATTACCGGTTAGAAGGAAAGCATGGCTCTGGGGTTGGGCGACCACATGGGGAAGAATGTGTGCCCTGCTTGGTTGCTAGACTTCCCCAGGGAAAAGACAATAGGCTTTTGCTACACAGACCTTCCAACTCTCTGGGAACTCCCACTACCTGCCCCCTGTTCAGCCCAAGTCTCCACCCCCTGTTCCTTCCTGGCTAAGAGACTCACAGAACTAACGTGGCCCATACATCCTTACTGGATAGTCCCTTGAACCGGTTCTGGTGTCAATGGACCCGGCCGGGCCCCTGCTACATGTGGATACCAGACACAGCAGTTGTAGGAGGTTCCAAAAGGCTGGGATGTGTATCTCCTTGTCTCTACATGCTACAGTGGGCTAGGATGCAGTCTGGCATTCGCTATCTTCCCCTGAGCTAGAAATCCATTTTGTGAATAGCTGGGACATACAGTTCTTCCACAGCTCGGAATTGAAGTATAGTACCTTACACAACATATCACATGTTGAGAACAAAGAGAGGATCTTGGCAGGGAGCCTTCCTGTCAGCTCAGCTCACAGCTGCCAGGGGAGGGGGATTTTTCACCCCCATTTGCTGGCTGCAAAGGAATTCAAGAGAGTCTGATTACACTATGCCTGGAGACCTGACAACCAGGGCACATGTGATTATTCTAGAATATTCTTCACACTCTGGATTTTCAGATTTTTTATATATATACTAGCTATTGAGCCCGTTCTACTCCCGGGTGGCGAGCATTTTTATTGGTATATGGTCTCCCATGCTGGTATGTGCTGCCCCCATCTTGGTATTTGTGCTGCCCCCATCCTGGTATTTGTGCTCCCCAATCCTGTTCCCCCATCCTGTTATGTGCTGCCCTCATCCCTATCATGGTATGCATGGCACCCCTCACCCCCAATCCCGGTACGCATGGCACCCCTTCACCCTCAATCCTGGTACGCATGGCACCCCTCACCCTCAATCCTGGCACGCATGGCACCCCTCACCCTCAATCCTGGTACGTATGGCACCCCTCACCCTCAATCCTGGTACGCATGGCACCCCTCACCCCCAATCCTCGTACGCATGGCACCCCTCACCCTCAATCCTGGTATGCACGGTACCCCTCATCCCTATCCTGGTATGCATGGCTCCTCATCCGAATCCTGGTATGCATGGCACCCCATCTCTCATCCTGGTATGCATGGCACCCCTCATCCCAAATTTCATATACATGGCACCCCTCATCCCAATCCTGGAATGTATGGCACCCCTCATCCCCCAATCCTGGTATGCATGGCACCCCCCATCCCCCAATCCTGGTATGTATGGTACCCAATCCCTCATCCTGGTATGCATGGCTTTCTCATCCCCAATCCTGGTATGTATGGCCCCCTCATCCCTATCCTGGTATTCATGGCACTCCTCATCCCCCAATGCTGGTATGCATGGTACCCCTCATCCCCTACTCCTGGTATGCATGACGCATGGTACCCCTCATCCCCCAATCCTGGTATGCATGGTACCCCTCATCCCACAATCCTGGTATGCATGGTACCCCTCATCCCCCAATCCTGGTATGCGTGGTACCCCTCATCCCTCAATCCTGGTATGCGTGGTACCCTCACCCCCAATCCTGGTGTACATGGTCCCCTCATCCCCAATCCTTGTATGCATGACACCCCTCATCCCCCAATCCTGGTATGTGTGGTCCCCTCACCCCCAATCCTGGTATGCATGGTCCCCTCACCTCCCAATCCTGGTATGTATGGTAACCCTCATCCCCCAATCCTGGTATGCGTGTTACCCTCACCCCCAATCCTGGTATGCATGGTCCCCTCACCCCCAATCCTGGTATGCATGGTCCCCTCATCCCCAATCCTGGTAAGCATGGCCCCCCTCATCCCCAATCCTGGTATGCATGGCCCCCCTCATCCTCCAATCCTGGTATGTGTGGCCCCCTCATCCCCCAATCCTGGTATGTCTGGCCCCCTCACCCCCCAATCCTGGTATGTGTGGCCCCCTCACCCCCCAATCCTGGTATGTGTGGCCCCCTCAACCCCCAATCCTGGTATGTATGGTACCCCTCATCCCCCAATCCTGGTATGTATGGTACCCCTCATCCCCCAATCCTGGTATGCATGGTCCCCTCACCCCCAATCCTGGTATGCATGGTCCCCTCTTCCCCTCAATCCTGGTATGCATGGTCCCCTTACTGGATGGTCCTTTGAACCGATTCTGGTATCAACGGACCCGGCCGGACCCCTGCTACATGTGGATACCAGACACAGCAGTTGTAGGAGGTTCCAAAAGGCTGGGACGTGTATTTCCTCATCCTAACATGCTAGAGTGGGCTAGGATGCAGTCTGGCATTTGCTATCTTCCCCTGAGCTAGAAAATCCATTTTGTGAATAGCTGGGACATACAGTTCTTCCACAGCTCGGTATTGAAGTATAGTACCTTACACAACATAGCACATATTGAGAACAAAGAGAGGATCTCGGCAGGGAGCCTGCCGTCAGCTCAGGTCACAGCTGCCAGGGGAGGTGGATTCCTCACCCCCATTTGCTGGCTGCAAAGGAATTCAAGAGCATCTGATTACACTATGCCTGGAGACCTGACAACCAGGGCACATGTGAATATTCTTCACACTCATTTTCAGATTTTATATATATATATATACACTAGCTATTGAGCCCGTTCTATGCCCGGGTGGCGAGAATTTTTATTAGTATATGGTCTCCCATGTTAGTATGTGCTGCCCCCATCCTGGTATTTGTGCTGCCCCCATCCTGTTCCCGCATCCTGTTATGTGCTGCCCTCATCCTTATCCTGGTATGCATGTCACGCCTCATCCCTATCCTGGTATGCATGGCACCCCTCACCCCCAATCCTGGTACGCATGGCACCCCTCACCCTCAATCCTGGTACGCATGGCACCCCTCACCCTCAATCCTGGTACGCATGGCACCCCCAATCCTGATACGCATGGCACCCCTCACCCTCAATCCTGGTATGCATGGCACCCCTCATCCCCCAATCCTGGTATGTATGGTACCCCTCATCCCCCAATCCTGGTATGCATGGTCCCCTCATCCCCCAATCCTAGTATGCATGGTCCCCTCACCCCTCATCCTGCTATGCATGGTGCCCTCATCACCCCAATCCTGGTATGTGTGGCCCCCTCATCCCTCAATCCTGGTATGTATGGTACCCCTCATCCCCCAATCCTGTTATGTGTGGCCCCCTCACCCCCCAATCCTGGTATGTGTAGCCCCCTCACCCCCCAATCCTGGTATGTGTGGCCCCCTCATCCCCCAATCCTGGTATGTGTGGCCACCTCATTCCTTTCACGCTGCACACATACAAAAAAAATAAACACTTATACTCACCTTTCTTCCCTGTGCTCCAGCACTGCTGTGTCCTGTTGTGGGGAGGAGTGCTGCGCCGGAGCACCGTGCTGTCCGGCGCCATTTTGCTGAAGACACACTGCAACCGTGTCTTCAGCAAAATAGCGCTATGCGCATGCGCCGATTCCGCCACCTTCACTCCCCCCCCCGGTCTCCGGCCAGAAGAGAGGCACCGCGGCAATGCTCCTCCCGGTCAGGTAAGTATGGCGCCGAAGATCGCGGTATGCATTCAGTGTCTACGCATACCGCGATCTCCGGCGCCATACACTCCTCTTACCTGTAACGGCTCCATGCGTTCTTCTGTCTGTCTCCATGCACAGTCTATAGAGGCTTCAGACAGAGGGACGCTTGGCGGGTTATATTATAGATTGAACCCATATATGTTTCTTCATGGATATTTTGTCACTATATAGCTCTTTTGAATGGCGGTTTTGATTTAATTAGTCTATAACACATATTGTTACATATACTCTACGTTTTCATTCATATTACTTGTTCCAAGCATTCTATGTTTTTTTCATTTATGTACTTTATTTTTATCTACTTTTTCTCCACTTAATATTGTTAAAGAAATTTTTTATAACTTTTATACTTGGCTTGTATAAAGCTCTTGGTCCCTGTGGTTATCATCTGTGTCTAAGGCTAACATTCCTTTCTGTTTTTTCCTGTGATTTTTTTGAGAATTTTATCAAGGACAAATTGTTTACTAAGTTTAAGTAGATTTATTCGACAGGTCAGATTCCTCCCACATTATCCATCATATGAAAATAATTCTCTTTGACAAGCAATTGTTTAGTTTACATTTCTGCCAGATAGTATGTGCTATTTTGATTCATTCCTTTCACAATCAAAATCCTATACAAGATCAGCATATCTAAGAATAAATTGAGACTCTATTGAGACAACCCCTGGTGTGTGTCTTATTTATTGATTTTTCACCCGTAGGTACATAAGCAAATCCATACTCTACTGAGAGAAGCAAGATCCCATCTCTGACAACTTGGAGGCCTTTTCAGCGAGATTTATTTCGCCTTTGATTTTCATCTTAGACTGAACAACTGACTGCCTCCATCCCAAACAGACAACTAAATCCCAGGTAAGTGAGTCGCTTTAATACTCGCACACCATTTTGTCCCAGGAGAGGGGGCCTTCTAGGTCAGTCTCTGGGGATCTAAAAGGAAAACCCTGAGATAGAAAAGTTATTTGTTATCTGTTGTTTGTTTAATTAATTATTGTTAATAATTTTATATATATTTATTTTAAGTGTCTCAAGCATAACAACTGTTTTCTTTTTTTGGGGCTGCAGTACGGCGACGTGGTTACCTCAGTCCCCATGGGTGAGTTTCACACTTCGAACTGTTTTTCTATTGTGGCCATTTTTTTTCTCTTACTTGAGCAGTGGCCATCTCTCCCTTGTCATTAGATTTTGAGCTTGCACAAATGCCCTACAATGGTACACATTTCGTATATATTATTCCAATTGCTCCATGAATTACTTATCTTTTGATGGGAATATTGTACCTTGCTCCCGGGGGACCCACATATAGATCGCCGTATCTGCTGTTTGTGTATTTCCTACCCTGTATGACCTTTTCTATTTTTGCTATACATACAGTACAGACCAAAAGTTTGGACACACCTTCTCTTCTGCTAAGGACAGGCAACAAGCAGAAGAGACTTGTTTGGGCTAAAGAACACAAGGAATGGACATTAGACCAGTGGAAATCTGTGCTTTGGTCTGATGAGTCCAAATTTGAGATCTTTGGTTCCAACCACCGTGTCTTTGTGCGATGCAGAAAAGGTGAACGGATGGACTCTACATGCCTGGTTCCCACCGTGAAGCATGGAGGAGGAGGTGTGATGATGTGGGGGTGCTTTGCTGGTGACACTGTTGGGGATTTATTCAAAATTGAAGGCATACTGAACCAGCATAGCTACCACAGCATCTTGCAGCGGCATGCTATTCCATCCGGTTTGTGTTTAGTTGGACCATCATTTATTTATCAACAGGACAATGACCCCAAACACACCTCCAGGCTGTGTAAGGGCTATTTGACCAAGCAGGAGAGTGATGGGGTGCTACGCCAGATGACCTGGCCTCCACAGTCACCAGACCTGAACCCAATCAAGATGGTTTGGGGTGAGCTGGACCGCAGAGTGAAGGCAAAAGGGCCAACAAGTGCTAAGCATCTCTGGGAACTCCTTCAAGATTGTTGGAAGACCATTTCCGGTGACTACCTCTTGAAGCTCATCAAGAGAATGCCAAGAGTGTGCAAAGCAGTCATCAAAGCAAAAGGTGGCTACTTTGAAGAACCTAGAATATAAGACATATTTTCAGTTGTTTCACAATTTTTTGTTAAGTATATAATTCCACATGTGTTAATTCATAGTTTTGATGCCTTCAGTGTGAATGTACAATTTTCATAGTCATGAAAATGCAGAAAAATCTTTAAATGAGAAGGTGTGTGCAAACTTTTGGTCTGTACTGTACATATTTAAAATTTTTCTATTTAATAAAAGTGTTTTTAAATATAACATTTTCTTGTTCCATATTTTGATTTGCTGGGTGTCTCACTCCATTTTCTCTAGGCCCTATGTTTTCTTTATCTGTCTGTCTCTTGTATTTCCTGCAAAATTGTTTTGTTTTGTCCTGATCAAATTTTCCCTGTCTTGTCTCAGCTATACTCTGTTTTATCTGCTCTTTTGTTCTTACATACTTCACTCTCTTGGCCCCAGTTTAAGCAACTATATTATTTCAGTCTATTACTATATGTTCGCAACTAATTGCTAGTTATTGTTGCCGATTTTGCTCTAAATCCTCGTCATCTGTCTAACTCCAAACTAATTTCAGACTATACTCTACTACATCTGTTCTGTATTTTATAACGGTATAATCTATCGGTAATTGCCAGAATTTCATAATAACTAGATGACTTGTGCGGAGTAGATAGTAAAGAGGAGCAGAATTCAACTCTCACTTACATTGGTAGCTACGAGGGCGTCACAGACACCACAGGGTGGGGATATCTAGAAAAGTGGGAACGTGGAGTGAAGGCAACTTATGTGAATATAAACTGTAATTTCCAAGTGCCACCTGGTACCTACAGAGGACAAAGTTTGGAAGATATAGTTGATCAAGTAAGAGCTATTACAAATACTCAGGGTACACCGTTGTTTTGTCCTCGGGCACTAGACAGTTTTAATAGTATCTGGAGTAGGAGGCATATTGTGATTGAGGAGGAGGAAGTGATAGTGGTTGAGGAAGTAATAGCGATTGAGGAGAATGAAGTAATAGTGATGGAGGACAAGTCGATTGCAATGTCTTTCATATGCCGTGTGAAAATTGTTTGTGTTCAGTAACAGTAGTTTTCTGTAAGTTTGCAAACCGTTTTTGCATTTTATAACAAAGTGTTTAGGGATAGCACTGCACAATTTTTTGGAGGTGTTTTTGGAGTTTCTCTCGGTCTCATGTGAACACAATTTATTTAATGAATACTCCACCCATGCGATAGTTCCAGGGCTTCCTATTTAGGCCCCCTTCACACGTGCGTGTTTCCTGTACATGTGACGTCAGTTTTCACACATACCGGAAACACGTAAACACGCACACACATTAAAACTTATGGTGATCCTCACACCCCTGTGTTTTCGCACAGATCATATGTCCGTGTGAACTACACGTGTGACCCATAAAAGTAGACATGCCCATTTTTTTCCAGCAGCAGGGATGACAATACATACCCCATACATGCACACGGACATAAAGTGTGACAACCCCGGGAAGTGAAACCAGAAGAGAAAATGAGAAAACCCCTGAAAAGATAGCAACACTAATGCCAGCACCACTCACCACAATAGCTCATAGGAACTGCAATAAACCGCAGAGCATTGAGCAGGGAGCAGGATTAAATAGCCTGCTTATAATCAGGTGTTTTAATATTTCCCAATCACTCCTTGATAGCCTGCACAGCAGAATGAACATAATTCCACCACTGCTTAGTGCCAGACAAAACAGCGTCCTGCGTTGCCTGGAAACCGGGGAAATCAGTGAGAGACACAACGTCCCGCGTCCTCACAAATCCTACAACACCAGAACACAAAGCTCTATAAGATTGGGACAGTCTCGTAATGTCAGTTTTGAGTGATTATTCATGACTTTGAGATGTACATTTGGGGAGTTGTAATAATTTTAGACCAGTAGTTCTCAACCTTCCTAATGCCGCGACCCTTAAATACAGTTTCTCATGTTGTGCTGACCCCCAACCATACAATTATTTTCATTGCTACTTCATAAATGTAATTTTGCTACTGTTATGAATCATAATGTAAACATCTGATATGCAGGATGTATTTCCATTGTTACAAATTGAACATAAGTAATACCGGGATCACCAGTGACATTATACACAGAAGCTCTGTATATATTGTCAGTGTACAGGTAATACAGTGATCACCAGTGACATTATACACAGAAGCTCTGTATATATTGTCAGTGTACAGGTAATACATGGATCACCAGTAACATTATACACAGGAGCTCTGTATATAGTGTACAGGTAATACAGTGATCACCAGTGACATTATACACAGGAGCTGTGTATATGGTGTCAGTGTACAGGTAATACAGGGATCACCAGTGACATTATACACAGGAGCTCTTTATATTGTGTCAGTGTACAGGTAATAGTGACTCACCAGTGAAATTATACACAGGAGCTCTGTACATAGTATATAGTGTATATTGTCAGTGTACAGATAACACACTGACTCACCAGTGACGTCTCTAGTTGAAGTCCTCAATCTTCACTTTTCTCCTTCACCCAGCGCAGATCACCATCACTTCTTCCAGCCAGGACTCGTCTCTGCGTAAAATAACATAGTTATCTAGAGCACATTCCCCAACTTCTACACTACACAGCTGAATACAGACGTGCACCCACCATTAATATATAATTAGTTATTATGAAATCCACCATTCCAAATATAAATCGTAATCCACCACTGCGCCCCCATTAACTGTAAATAGCCACTTTCCCCACCTAATATATAAATTAATTAGAACCTGTACTATTTCCCAATTCATTACCAGTCACACTCCGTTATCCTTAACGCCCCCCATTCTCCCAATTCATTATATTTACATGCCCCCCCTCCGCCCCAATTCATTTTGTCATGTCCTCTCTCTCTCCCACCTCCACTTCATCATCATTTACTCTCCCCCACCCAATTCATCATTTGCTCTCCCCCTCCACCCTCAATTCATCATTTGCTCTCCCCTCTACCCTCAATTCACAATTTGCTCTCCCCACTCCCACCTTCAATTCATCATTTTCTCTCCCCCATCCCCCACCCTCAATTCATCATTATGTGCGCTCCCCCACTCCCAATTTATCATTTGCTTTTCCCATCTCCACTCCCAAATCATTAGCTCTCCACACCCCCCACTCCCAGTTCATCATTTGCTCTCGCCACCCCCAGTTCATCATGTGCTCTCCCCACTCCCAGTTCATCATTTGCTATTCCCACCTCCCACTCCCAGTTCATCATGTGCTCTCCCCATTCCCTGTTCATCATGTCCCACCACCCACTCCCAGTTCATCATATGCTCTTCCCATCCCCCACTCTCAGTTCATCATGTGCTCTCCTCATCACCCACTCCCAGTTCATCATATGCTCTCCCCATGACCCACTCTCAGTTCATCAGGGGCCCAAGATCATTTAATTGTATTAAAAAAAATAGTTCATACTTACATCTCATACGATCCCTGCAGCTCCACTTCTGGACTGACATCCTGGCAATCGATGCCGGCGAGTACACGATGATGTCATCCCGTATGAGCCGACTCCAGCGCAACACAGAAGAGGCGGAGGGACTCCCTTGGAGCTGCGCAGCTGTCCGGCCATGAGAGCTCCAACACTGAAGCTCCCTGCACCAAGATGTAAGCCGCCGGTGGCAACGCTGTGGCACACGATACCCCAGGGCCTGGTGAGTAGCACGAAAGGGGGGGCCTCAATGGGGCCCCTGCTCTTGACCACTGCTCACCGGGCCCCATACAGTAGTAAGGCCAGTAATGCCCTGATGGTGGCCCTGCCTAAGACCATCGGAAAACACATATTTCCGATGGCCTTAGGCGACCCCTGTGAAAGGGTCGTTCGACCCCCAAAGGGGTTGCGACCCATAGGTTGAGAACCGCTGTTTTAGTCAGACAAGGAGTTCTTCTAGTGGATACCCCCAGTTATGACCACCCAATCTGGTGTGATGTGTGGGTGTGTGTAGTGTCGGCATCTCTGCTTCCTGGCCGGCAGAGACGCCGATCCCCTTACCGCCGCGGCTCCGGTGCAGCGTCCACCGCTCCTCCTCCTGGCTCCCAAGCTGTGCTTGCCCGGAGTACGCACACCGCGCACAGATCTGCGGGCACTGTGCTTAGGGCGCCGCGCACGTGCGCACTCCCTGCTCCTAAAAGGGGCCACACGCGCTGTCCTAAAATGTCTGGAGGACATCTGCTATTTAAGGCACCTCCTCCAAAATGGAGGTGCCTGTGCAATGTAGTAGTTTGTTTTCTAAACACTCTCTCCAGCCCTCAGGTCCTTGTGCTATCAAGCCGTGCCCACCAGCCTGTCAATCCAGCCATGCCCCCCAGCCTGTCTATCATCCATGCCTGCCAGCCTGTCTATCAGCCGTGCCCACCAGCCTAAGTACCAGCCGTGTCCGCCTGCCTGTCTACCAGCCATGCTCGGCTTCCAACCATGCCTATCTGCCGTACCAGTCGGCGCCTGTCACCAGTCCTGTGGGAGTCACCTGCTCTCACAAGGTCGGTCCCGGAGTAGCACCTGGTCCACCTTGCTGGTCCTTCCTTGGTTCAAGGAGTTGACTAAGCCGCCGTATAGCCAAGGTCAGTCCATGTGAGGTCCCTAGTTACGCCCCTCCGGTCCCTCCTTGTACCATGGCACAGTGGTTCCACCACCCGGCACCGTAACAGTGTGACAATAGCCTTTCATATTAGAGAAGAAAACTGAGATCGGTAGATGAGCATGTTTTATTTCTTTAGTTTAGACCATACTGGGCTGCATGTAAACATTACAAAAAGTTGGACGACTCCTCTAATATGACATTTATATCAGAAGTGAATGCCATAAAAAGAAAAAACTGCGAAACAGCTTCCAACCCCACTAACAAAAATAGTGTGTATCCCAAAAACTTCCAGAAAAAAACATTCCATAAATGGTGGAATAATAAAAATGCTAGTGCATCCGAAGTGTGAAGACAAAATATTGAAGGAAATAATTTTTGCCGTAATGTAGTACACTTACTGGACCCTGCTCCAGTGGCGCCTTCTATCACTACACACCGCCATACTGAGGGCAGCCACAGTGATATAGGAGGGCGAGATATCAGCATCTTTTGGGGGCTCAGGTGTCACATGAGCTTGTAGTAAAAGCGTCCAACTAGAATATTCCACGTGAGTTTTCCTTCTGTCTGTGACTTTTACATTATTACTTTCACAGCTTTGACATTCAGGCAAATATCTGAAGAATATCAATTCTGAAGCCATAATGGAGAAAGAAGAAAGCAATGTGCGGGATGATAAGTGGAGCAAAGAGGACGTTCCTACAGGTAACTGCCCCAGTGAGGAGTCACCACTAAATAAAGAAGAGAACAGTCACATTCTCCTCATTCACCGGACCGGATAATTTTAGGCTTAAAGTTTTATGTTATTTGTTTTCTCAGTTTTTTGGCAATAGATTCCCCCATTCAGCTAAAATAGTGATTATATATGGCTGAAAATGTAATAGCGCAATATGTAATAAGACCGGTTGTGTATCTATAATATGGATTTAAGAATAGACTGGGATAATAGATCATCAAAGACACGTATCAAGCCTCATGAGCAAAGTATCTAGTTTAGTGTTTTATATCATATCCAACATTGCTCTGGTTCCAGGGTCAATATATAACATAAATAACCCATTTAATATACTGAACTAGCTGGAGCTTAAAAAAACAGTTTTAAGGCAATTGTCTCATAGTCACAGCCAGGAATAGATTATAAGAGAAAGCAGAGAATTGCCTGGGCTTATCCAGCTTTATATTTGCTCCATGGCCATGACTTCCTAATACACGAACATACGGCTCCTCTATTCTGCATGTAGCGGTCAGTGATTGTGTGAGACGGATACCACCTAGTAGTACTGACGCCTGAGCATTTCTCTAGACACGAGTGACAATATGAGCAAGTCCTGCACTCTGTCCAGTGGAAGATGGGGTACCAGTGGCCAATTTGAGGTGTTAACTGAAGAACAGAGATAATTCCAGATGATGTAATATGAAATCAAATTATTCAAAAACAGTCCAGACCATAGACGTATAATTACAGATTTACAGATTTTTACTCACTTATGTAGCACCATTAGTTCCACAGCGTTTTGTAGATATCAGCTCTGTCCCCATTGGGGCTCACAATCTAAATTCCCTATCAGTGTGTCTTTGGAGTGTGGGAGGAAACCCACTGTCACACCAGGTGTGGGAAAGACTTAGTGAACACAGAGGCAAGAGGAAAAGGGAGCCCAGACACTAGGGAAATGGGGGAGTTGAGACCTCCTAGTCTGGTCTAGTGTCACCCTGTCTCAACTACTGTCCCTATATTGGCTTCTTGCCACTCGCCGCACCTGTGCCTCGCCCTGGCTTTCCCTGGCGTATGGCTAAGGCTAGGGAAGGGAGGAGATGAGCACTTGTCAATCTCACTAAACTCTATAGAAAACAAGGGTAGACAAACGGGAAGATTGCTTAGCTTTAGACGAACTCCAGACAAATGCGCACACGTCCTGAAGCTCCAGAGAGGACGAAGTACTGCTCTTGATAAGCCTTCACAAGTAGTAATGAATATAGCCGGCACCTCACTCTCAGACACACGAGGTATTTATACACCCAGTCCAGAGAGCTAATTAGCCAGAGGGAGGTAGCCGCTAGGTCCTACAGACAGCCTCTCATATTAGAAGATGTCTGCAATGCCAAACGTAGAGATCTCCTGCAACCAACTGCAGGGCGACTGTCTGTCACCTCTGACACACGCGTGACAGTACCCCCCTTTTACGAGTGGCCTCCGGACACTCAGAACCGGGTTTCTCAAGAAAAGAGGGGTGGAATGAGCGAACCAATCTGGGAGCGTTCACCTCTGACGCTGAAACCCACATCCTCTCCTCTGGACCATAGCCTTTCCAGTGCACAAAGTATTGTAGAGAACGACGTTGGAGACGAGAATCTACAATCCTCGAAATCTGGAGCTCCAGATTACCATCAACCATTACTGGGGGCGGTGGTAGAGGTGAGGTCTCAAGAGGTTCCACATACTTTTTGAGCAAGGACCTGTGAAACACATTATGGACCTTAAGGGCCTGAAGAAGTTCAAGACGAAAAGCTGCTGGGTTAATGACGGCGGTTATTTTATAGGGACCAATAAACCTAGGTCCCAGCTTCCAAGAATAAACTTTTAATCTTATATTCCTGGTAGACAACCACAAAAAGTCATTCACATTCAGGTCCGGACCTGGCAAGCGTTTTCTGTCAGCCATACGTGTACACCTGTCTCCCATGATCTTTAAATTACTCAGAACACCCTGCCATACAGAGGAGAGCAACAAAGCAAACCGTTCCTCCTCAGAAACTCCTGAAGCTCCTACCCCACTAAAGGTACCAAACTGTATGTGATAACCTTATGCATCGAAAAATCGTGACCTGGCAGTGGATTCTTGACGATGATTATTAATGGCACATTCTGCCAGCGGTAAGTAGAATGCCCAATCCTCCTGATTTTTGGAGATGAAACACCTGAGGTAGGTCTCCAAGTTCTGATTGACACTCTCAGTCTGACCATTCGACTGAGGGTGGAAGGCAGAGGAAAAGGACAGCTGCACCCCCAGTAGAGACCAGAATGCCTTCCAGAACTTGGAAACAAACTGGGTCCCCCGATCTGACACCACATTGGAGGGAACCCGTGAAACTTCACAATCTCATTTATGAACACCTGAGCAAGTGTCTTGGCATTTGGAAGTGCAGGCAATGCGACGAAGTGAACCATTTTACTGAACCTATCTACTACCACCAAAACAACTGTTTTGCCTGCATAAACCGGTAGGTCAGTAATAAAACCCATGAAGTGTGTCCATGGCCTACTAGGGATAGGTAGCGGAAGAAGAGTACCAGATGGACGGGTATGCGAAACCTTGGAACGCGCGCAAATACTACAAGCAGCTACGTGTTCAGTCACATTCCTATGCAACCCCGGCCACCAAAAACAACGAGAGAGGAGGTCCGTGGTTGCCTTACCACCTAGATGCCCAGCAAGCACAGGGTTATTATGTTTCTTAATTAATTTGGGGTGCAGATCAGATGGTACAAATAACTTTCCTGAAGGGCAGGAGGCAGGGGCGTCCCCTGTGCCTCCAAAACCTCACCCTCCAGTTCAGGATAGAGTGCCGAAATGACTACCCCTTTCTGTAATATAGGGGCAGGGTTCTCATGGTCACCACCACCAGGGAAGCTATGGGCCAAAGCATCAGCCTTGCCATTTTTGACCCCTGGATGAAAAGTGACAACAAATTTGAACCTAGTAAAAAACAGGGACCATCTGGCTTGCCTAGGGTTGAGACGTTTAGCTGACTGGAAATATGACAGGTTCTTATGGTCAGTAATAACAGTAATAGAATGGACAGCTCCCTCCAATCATTCCTCGAACACCAATTTGACGCCATTTACCAGTGGAAGAACCCTGAGACAACACAGCCCCAACCGCGACATCCAACGCATCAACCTCCACAATAAAGGGTTCAGAAACATCGGGTTGACTGAGTATAGGTGCAGTGGCAAAATGATTGTTTAAGGAAGAAAAAGCCTGGAGGGAAGCATCCGACCATTTGGAAATATCAGACCCCTTCTTAGTCATGTCAGTAAGGGGTTTCACTATAACAGAGTCATTTTGGATGAGTTTCTGGTAAAAATTAGAAAAGCCCAGAAAACGTTGTAGAGCCTTCAGGTTCTCGGGACGTTCCGAGTCAAGGACTGCACGGATCTTCTCCGAATCCATCCGAAAACCCGAAGATGACAAGTACCCCAAAAACTGCAGCTCCTGAACAGCGAAAACACATTTTTCTAGTTTGGTATAAAGTTTATTATCCCTTAATATCTGGAGCACCTGCTTAACATGTTCCCGATGAGTCTCAAAATCAGGTGAGTAAACCAAAATTTCGTCCAGATAGACCACCACAAACCTCCCCGCCAAATGTTGGAAAATATAATTTATGAAATGCTGGAATACCGCAGGTGCATTGATCAAACCAAAAGGTATAACCAGACTCTCGAAATGTCCTTTCCGGGGTATTGAATGCTGTTTTCCATTCGTCTCCTTCTCTGATTCTAACCAGGTTGTAGGCTTCCCTTAAATCCAACTTGGAGAATACCTTAGCTCCCACAACCTGGCTGAACAAATCAGGAATCAGAGGAAGAGGGTATGGGTCACGGATGGCAATTTGATTTAATTCCCGGAAATGTAAACAGGGACGTAGACAGCCACCTTTTATCTTCACAAAGAAGAACCCTGCCACCACAAGCGAAGATGAGGGTCTGATATGTTTCTTCTCCAGACTTTCCGCAATGAAATCCTTCATGGCTTGTCTCTCAGGGCCAGAAAGATTATACAGTCTGGACTTCGGTAGTTTAGCTCCGGGGGTCAGGTTAATAGGACAGTCATATGCACGATGAGGAGGCAAATCCTGACACCCCCTCTCAGAAAAAATGTCCACAAAACCAGACAGAAAAGCAGGTAATATTTCCGTAGAGACAATAGCAATGGAAATATCTAAACAGTTCTCATGGCAGTAATCTTCCCGGCTTGCCAATCCACGAACGGGTTATGTTTAACTATCAAGGGTTACCCCAGACAGTCGGTGTGGGAAGATTTTCCAAGACAAAGCACGGGATTATTTCACAATGAACTGACCCCCCCTCAGTTTTACATTATGTACAATCTGAGTAAATGCTTTCTGTGCAAGTGGCGCAGAGTCGATGGCGAAAATAGAAATAGGTTTATCTAAAGTACAGCAAGCAAGACCATGAGTTTTCACAAACTCAGCATACACCATGCTGTCTCCAGCTCCACTGTCAACAAACAGAGCAATTTTCACGGTTTTGCTCTTTAGCACCACCTCTGCTGTCAGGACAAATCGGAAACTGCAGTTTGGCCACAAATCCACCCCTTGTTTATCCAACTCCAGGCTACCAAGACTTAAACAAGTCTCCTTTTGTTTAGGAATTGAAGGACAGGTCCCCACAAAATGTCCCTTTTTCCCATAAAAAAACATACACCTTTTTTCTTGCAAATCTCCAGGGAGATGTATGATGCAGAGATGCCCCCTAACTGCATGGGTTCTTCCACCTCCCCGAGTACTGGTTCACCCCCAGACCGCTCCCCTGGCAGAGATATACAACCCTGACAAGAAGGCCCCGGAGAAGGTGGTCTCACCCTTCTATCCCGAAGGCGTATATCAAGACGTATGGCCAAAGACATTGTAGCCTCCAAGGACTGAGGGGTTTCATATACTGCCAAGGCAGCTTTCAACCTTTCAGTAAGCCCCTCAAAAAATTGACTCCTAAGGGCTGAGTCATTCCATTTGGAATCCGTCGCTCATATACGGAATTCCGAACTGTACATCTCCACTGACCGATTCCCCTGCTGAAGACGACGTAGCCTAGACTCAGCCAAGACGACTTGGTCACAGTCATCATAGATAAGGGCCAGAGCCCCGAAATATCCCTCCACAGAGTGGAGACAAATCGAGTCCTGCGGTAAAGAAAATGCCCAGGACTGATTATCGCCCTGCAGTAGAGAGATCACAATTCCAACCCGTTGCTCCTCATTTCCGGAGGAATAGGGACGAAGTTTAAAATACAGTTTGCAGGCCTCCTTGAATGCAAAAAACTTGTCCCTATCTCCACAAAACCTGTCCGAGAGGGCAACCTTGGGTTCAGGATGGGCAGGCCTACATGCAGAGACCCCCATATTGGCAAACTGTAGCCGCTGATGCTGCTGCTGTACCACACCGCGGAGGTCATTCATCTCCAGAGACAGCCTGTGCTGCCATTCTGCAAGCTCTGCAACTGAATCCATACCAAGGGAGAAAGGGAAAAAAAAGGTCCACACCCAAAAACACACAGAGAGGAAAAAAAAACAAAATGTCAGTTTTCTGTTTTTGTTTTTCCTTTGCAAAACATGCTCGACTGGCTATGATGTTACGCCATATGTAGGAAAGACTTAGTGAACACAGAGGGAAGAGGGAAAGGGAGCTCAGACACTAGGGAAAGGGGGAAGTGGAGACCTCATAGTCTGGTCTAGTGTCACACTGTCTCAACTACCGTCCCTATATTGGCTCCTCACCAATCACCACATGCGTGCCTCACCCTGGCTTTCTCTGGCGTATAGCTAAGGCTAGGGAAGGGACGAGATAAGCACTAGTCGATCTCACTAAACTCTATAGACAACAAGGGTAGACAAACAGGGGGAGATTGCTTAACTTTAGACGAACTCCAGACAAATGCGCACTTGGTCTCAAGCTCCAGAGAAGACGAAGTACTTCTCTTGCTAAGCCTTCACAAGTAGTAATGAATATAGCCGGCACCTCCCTCTCAGACACACCAGGTATTTATACATCCAGGCAAGAGAGCTAATTAGCCAGAGGGAGGTAGCCACTAGGTCCTAGAGACAGTCTCTCATCTAAGAAGATGTCTGTTATGCCAATAATAGAGATTTCCTGCAACCAACTGTCTGTCACCTCAGACACACACACACACAAACATGGGAAGAACATACAAACTCCTTGTAGATGTTGTCCTTGGTTGGATTTGAACACAGGACCCCAGCGCTGCAAGGCTACAGTGCTAACCACTGAGCCACCATGCTGCCCTAGTATAGTTAGCTAGTATAGACATTACTTACCTGAGCCTTCTGAAGGTCTGGCCAAGCATTCATCTGTTTTCTATGGGGAGAGAGAAGAAAGCTGCTCCCATATCATGAATCAGTGCTTGTTAAAGGCCAATATCTGCCTGTGTAAATGAACCCTTAAAGATAACCTGTCAGTTACAAAAACGCTATTTACCTGCATATGTAGTGATATTCTGTAGGTAAAGAGTATTTAAAGCATGTTAGGCTATTTTACTGAGAAAGCTGCTGCTAGGTGAAATTGAAGTTATATTTTCCCTGCAGCCGCTCGCTTCCAGTCATTGAGGTGGTGCATGGAGCTCTAACAGAAAAATATGATTTCATCAATGAGCACTGATTGATGATATAGGAAGTTGATTGGGGATTACTAGTTTTAATTTTGGTGTAGCAATGATGGTTTGTTATCTTGTCTTGTGCCTGTTTCATTGTTGCAGACCATCTTCTGTTTACATATAGGGTATGATGCGCTGTCGAGAACCATCATTTTTATGCGTATATAAAATATTCAACCAATGACCAATGTTTTATTGTTTGATGTTTGCACTGACCAATGACTGGGAATGAACGTTAGTACAATTGATTCTTTGTGCAATCATCACATCATGTACAGTACAGGCCAAAAGTTTGGACGCACCTTCTCATTTAAAGATTTTTCTGTATTTTCATGACTATGAAAATTGTACATTCACACTGAAGGCATCAAAACTATGAATTAACACGTGGAATTGTATAGTTAACAAAAAAGTGTGAAACAACTGAAAATGTCTTATATTCTAGGTTCTTCAAAGTAGCCACCTTTTGCTTTGATGACTGCTTTGCACACTCTTGGCATTCTCTTGATGAGCTTCAAGAGGTAGTCACCGGAAATCACAGGTGTGCCCTGTCAGGTTTAATAAGTGGGATTTCTTGCCTTATAAATGGGGTTGGGACCATCAGTTGTGTTGTGCAGAAGTCTGGTGGATACACAGCTGATAGTCCTACTGAATAGACTGTTAGTATTTGTAATATGGCAAGAAAAAAACAGCTAAGTAAAGAAAAATGAGTGGCCATCATTACTTTAAGAAATGAAGGTCAGTCAGTGCGAAAAATTGGAAAAACTTTGAAAGTGTCCCCAAGTGCAGCTGCAAAAACCATCAAGCGTTACAAAGAAACTGGCTCACATGAGGACTGCCCCAGAGTCACCTCTGCTTCTGAGGATAAGTTTATCTGAGTCATCAGCCTCAGAAATCGCAGGTTAACAGCAGCTCAAATTAGAGACCAGGTCAATGCCATACAGAGTTCTAGCAGCAGACACATCTCTACAACAACTGTTAAGAGGAGACTTTGTGCAGCAGGCCTTCATGGTAAAATAGCTGCTAGGAAACCACTGCTAAGGACAGGCAACAAGCAGAAGAGACTTGTTTGGGCTAAAGAACACAAGGAATGAACATTAGACCAGTGGAAATCTGTGCTTTGGTCTGATCAGTCCAAATTTGAGATCTTTGGTTCCAACCACCGTGCCTTTGTGCGATGTAGAAAAGGTGAACGGATGGACTCTACATAGTCATGAAAATACAGAAAAATCTTGAAATGAGAAGGTGTGTCCAAACTTTTGGTCTGTACTGTAAATTACACTTTAGTCAGTTAATAATATAACTTTGCTATACACCTTGCAATTTGTATGTAATTTTTTAGTTATTTTTTATTATTTAGATAAATATAAGTACTAAGGTTATTTTGTTCAAAAATCAAAACAGTTTTATTCTTGGCAGATGGCCGTAACAGGAGCTCCAAAAGACATCTCATATCTTCAGATTTTAAAGCAGATGATTGTAGCATTGCACAAGATCCATATGAAGAGCATGCCAACATCTCAGACATGGATCCTTTTAAAGTACAATGTCCTAATTCATCACAGACTGTTATGCAAAATAAAACTCACAAAATAAGTGTGGAAAATAAAAGAGCTCCCAGAAGGAAAAAGCCATTTTCATGTTTAGAATGTGAGAAATGTTTTGCTAAGAAATCGTTTCTTGATATACATGAGAGAATTCACACAGGAGAGAAGCCATTTTCATTTTCAGAATGTGGAAAATGTTTTACAGGGAAATCAAGCCTTGCTATTGTAGCACCCTGAGGATTCGGCTGCTACAGGGGTATTGCACCTCAACCCAGAGGTGTGATATTCCACTCCCGGGTAAGGATGGAGTGTGGACCTGAGCTCGGTAGGCTGCATGCACTACACACATCCCATTTCCGAGGAGCAGGCCGACGGTACTCCCACTTAGAAATGTGCAGGTACGACCGAGTCTGTTCCTGGCTGGAGTGGGAGGGGGGTAGTACATCCCAAGTAGTGTAGGGGCAGATAGGGGGAGCAGCCTGGGTAAAGATAGGAGCTCATTGGGTGCTGGTCACCTGAGCTCACACATAGAGGGTGTATATAAGGTGGGCACCATCAAAGATCAGGGTCAGTCTGTCAGAGTCAGCAAGAAGCAGAGGTCCAGATGAGCCTGCAGAGAGAGAGTGGAGCAGAGAAGGAAAGACCCAGAGAGGGAAGAAGAAAGGACTCTGAGAACCCAAATTCAATCCCCGGGTGAAGAGTCGGCAATAGGGTACCGGATCCCAAACTGGTGGGGGCAAAAGCACACCTCAGCCAGAGATCGGAGGCCGTGGGCAGGATCTGCCACGGCCACCCACCGCATCCACCCCGAAGGCAAACCACGTGGAGGGTCAGGGAACCCAAGGCCAAGGGTCTCCCAACAGAAGGCCCGAGGGAGCTGGACCTAGGTGGATCACTAGTGGGGACGGCCAGAGGAAAGGACAGAAGGAGAGCTCAGGGTCACGCTCCGGACTTGCTTGGGGGTTGGCTGAATCCAGGACCTGGTGGACGCAGCACGGCTCGGGTGGTCACTTGAAGCTGGAGTGACCGGAACATCAGCAGTGAGTAAATACCCTAAACTGCACAACCCGACTCTGTCTTCACTTAACATCTATGCTGCACCACCACAACCCCCATCCTCTGCACCTGACCCCCCTGAGGCTATACCCCACCCGTTGGGGGTTATACTACCAAAAGCTGCACCAACACCATCAGCCTCAGCGGACCCTGCTGCAGCGGCGGCCATAGTGACCGCAATACAACGGGTGGCGTAGTCGACATTAAGAACTTAATAACATCTGTAGGACTGCCACATACTCTGAGCTTGACACCCTGGGCACGGACCGGGTCACAGCCACTCGGAAGACTACAACCCCCATCTGATCCGGCTCCGGGTATTCCCCTAAAGAATATGGCCCAGGGGGCGCGTCAACTTTGGCGTAGTCGGCAGGATTACGTGCCCACAACAACCGGGTACTGCGTGCCTGAAGAAAAGTGCAAGTTTACCTCAGAAAGAAGTCTCCCGCCGGTTCCGGAGGGTCCACGCCATCGGACCCCATCACAGGTCGTTTCCCGCCGATTGTCCGCCATTTCCAGCTTGTTCCCGCCATCTGCAGAGTTTCCCGCCACTGGGCGACGCTTCCCGCCAAATCCGAAGATTTCCCGCCTTGGAAGAGCAGCGGACGCCATTATGGGCGTGCCAAAGGAGGGCAAGAGGCCGCCTCCCATCGTGGGCCAGGACAGAAAATGGCGCCAAAAGTGGAAACCGCCCCCACCAACAGAGACTGTGATGCTGGAGGTGTCTGTCAGCGTGAAAGAACTACCCCTGGAGCTGACAGTCACCGAGTTGCCCCGGGACCGCCCTCGAAGTGGGAGGAGACGAAAGAAAAGAACGAAGATGGGTGCCGCCTGGAGCAGTCTGGAGCGAGCGCACCCGGAGGCAAGAAGCCTGGAGAGGAGTAGCGGAGGAGCTTACCCGGAGATGGAGAGAAAGCAGAACAGCACCGGCCCGCTGGCCAGGAGTCTGCTAGAGACCGAGGAAGGAGAGCGGAGCAGCACCGGCCCGCTGGCCAGGAGCCTGCTGGAAGAAGAGCAGAGCAGCACCGACCCGTTGGTCAGGAGCCTGCTAGACACCACGACCCCACTAGGCCTAGTGGAGGTCCTTGCACAGCTCCCCCGAGACCGGGAGTGTGCACAGACTGCCCTGGAGGGCCTCGCACGGAGGATGGCCCGGGTACAGCGCGAGATATTGGCGGAATGGAGCCGGGAGATGGCCCAGCAAGCTGAGACCAGTCAACGGAGCACGCTACCCTGGAAGAGGAAACAGACCGCCTCTGAGGATGGCGCGGGAGGACCAAAGGCCGGAGACGGCGCCGAGAAGGGAGCCGGACGCAAGGAGGCAGGTAAAGGGGACGCCTATACCCCAAGCCGGGAAACCGCCCACCTGCCCCAGCTCCCCGTCGCAGAGCCCGAAAGTCCCCCTGCTGTGCCCGTAGCCGCCATGTCACCGCTATGGACTAGGCCCCGACCGGAAGCCGCCGCAGCGACCCCTGTGACGTCACGCGCCTCGACCCGGAGCGTGACAAAGCAGGAAATACCACCAGCCTGGTCGCAAGGCCTAGTACCCCCGGGCGCCGCATCACCAACAGCGCCCCCTACCTCCGCGGAGCCTCCGGCCTGGTCGCAAGGCCAGGTAGTCCAGGGCGCCGCCGTATTAACGGTGCCCTTCACCTTCCAGGTGCCCCAGGCCTGGCCGCAAGGCCTGGGCAATCCGGGCGCCACCACCACCGCGCCCGCGCCCGCAAAACCAAGGGTGCCACACCTGGGGGAGGACTTGTTCAGCCAGCTCACATGGCCGGACGGGCGGCCCTTCATCTGGCCCGAAGAATTCCATGAGCTGGAACGGCAGCAGAGACTAGGGCCCTTGTGTGAGCCCCTGATTCCGGCTCCGAAGCCCGTGGCACGGGTCTCGCCTCCTCTGGAAGAAGCCCAATTTGAGTGGGACCCCACCGGAGAAGACCTAATGGGGTTCACTCAGGAAACCAGGGCAGCTGCAGCGGAGCGTGCTGAGTGTTGCCGACAGCAGCTCGAAGAGTTTGCGAGGGAGCGGAGAGAGAGGCGGGTCCGGGAGCAACAGGCCCAAGTACGGAGCGCCGAGCAGAAGAGCCGAACCAGGAGGGACCCCCGTGCAGCGCACAGTCCCCGCACCACCGGGACTGTAATTAAGTTCAACATGCAGCATGGGTGGGGCTTCATCAGAGACAACAACACCCCCGGCGACGTCTTTGTCACGCGCAGAGATGTGGAGTCCCATCTGCCGGAGGGGCACAGAGGTCGTGACCTTTATATCGGGGACGAGGTCACCTTTACCCGGCACAAGTGTGCCAAAGGACCTTACGCCCTCCATGTGCATCGCCTGACAGAGGAGGAGTTGCGATGTGAGGAGGAAGAGCAAGAGGACCCGGACGGGTCTGAAGTTACAACCAGCTACAAGCAAAGAGCAGGAGGAAGACGCCGTTGAGTGCGGCAGAGCAGTAGATGTAAATAGTTACCCGACCGGGTACCAAAGAAACTGTTGCTACATATATATAGTCCCCGTTGGGACCAGCAAGAGTGAACTGTTTACCCGTTTACCCTTAATCCCACAGGCTGAGGACTGTGAGCAGCCATTCCCTTCCCTTTACCTGGCCGAGGACTGAGAGCGGCCAACTTCCCCTGTATATAGTTGCGCTTCCTAAAGCGCCCCCTACCGGTTTTATAGGAAAACCAGTTTTCCAGAGAGACTGTCGCACTTTACCCGGTCACACGTTGCACAGTGACCGGAGGAGGAGGAGAAACAAGAGACGACGAGAATGTTTTATATATATATATAATGTTGTTTTATATGTTTTATGTTGTTTATAAAAAATTTTTGTATGTTTTGGTGTTTATGTCTTACAGCCCGAGGACGTGCTGTGATTTACCAGGGGGGAATGTAGCACCCTGAGGATTCGGCTGCTACAGGGGTATTGCACCTCAACCCAGAGGTGTGATATTCCACTCCCGGGTAAGGATGGAGTGTGGACCTGAGCTCGGTAGGCTGCATGCACTACACACATCCCATTTCCGAGGAGCAGGCCGACGGTACTCCCACTTAGAAATGTGCAGGTACGACCGAGTCTGTTCCTGGCTGGAGTGGGAGGGGGGTAGTACATCCCAAGTAGTGTAGGGGCAGATAGGGGGAGCAGCCTGGGTAAAGATAGGAGCTCATTGGGTGCTGGTCACCTGAGCTCACACATAGAGGGTGTATATAAGGTGGGCACCATCAAAGATCAGGGTCAGTCTGTCAGAGTCAGCAAGAAGCAGAGGTCCAGATGAGCCTGCAGAGAGAGAGTGGAGCAGAGAAGGAAAGACCCAGAGAGGGAAGAAGAAAGGACTCTGAGAACCCAAATTCAATCCCCGGGTGAAGAGTCGGCAATAGGGTACCGGATCCCAAACTGGTGGGGGCAAAAGCACACCTCAGCCAGAGATCGGAGGCCGTGGGCAGGATCTGCCACGGCCACCCACCGCATCCACCCCGAAGGCAAACCACGTGGAGGGTCAGGGAACCCAAGGCCAAGGGTCTCCCAACAGAAGGCCCGAGGGAGCTGGACCTAGGTGGATCACTAGTGGGGACGGCCAGAGGAAAGGACAGAAGGAGAGCTCAGGGTCACGCTCCGGACTTGCTTGGGGGTTGGCTGAATCCAGGACCTGGTGGACGCAGCACGGCTCGGGTGGTCACTTGAAGCTGGAGTGACCGGAACATCAGCAGTGAGTAAATACCCTAAACTGCACAACCCGACTCTGTCTTCACTTAACATCTATGCTGCACCACCACAACCCCCATCCTCTGCACCTGACCCCCCTGAGGCTATACCCCACCCGTTGGGGGTTATACTACCAAAAGCTGCACCAACACCATCAGCCTCAGCGGACCCTGCTGCAGCGGCGGCCATAGTGACCGCAATACAACAGGTGGCGTAGTCGACATTAAGAACTTAATAACATCTGTAGGACTGCCACATACTCTGAGCTTGACACCCTGGGCACGGACCGGGTCACAGCCACTCGGAAGACTACAACCCCCATCTGATCCGGCTCCGGGTATTCCCCTAAAGAATATGGCCCAGGGGGCGCGTCACTATACATGAGAGAATTCATATAGGAGAGAAGCCATTTTCATGTTCAGAATGTGGGAAATGTTTTACTCAGAAATCAGCTCTTGTTGCACATGAGAGAAATCACACAGGAGAGAAACCGTTTTCGTGTTCAGAATGTGATAAATGTTTTATAGAGAAATCAACTCTTGTTGCACATGAGAGAATTCACACCGGAGAGAAGCCATTTTCATGTTCAGAATGTGGGAAATATTTTACAGGAAAATCTTATCTTGTTATACATAAAATAATTCATACAGGAGAGAAGCCATTTTCATGTTCAGAATGTGAGAAATGTTTTACAGTAAAATCAAGCCTTGTTAAACATGAGAGAAATCACACAGGAGAGAAACCGTTTTCGTGTTCAGAATGTGGGACATGTTTTGCTAAGAAATCTTATCTTATTAAACACGAGAGAATTCACACAGGAGAGAAGCCATTTTCATGTTTAGAATGTGGGAAATGTTTTACAGACAAATCAAATCTTGTTATACATGAGAGAATTCACACAGGAGAGAAGCTATTTTCATGTTCAGAATGTGGGACATGTTTTTTAAGCAAAGCACATCTTGTTATACATGAGAGACGTCACACAGGAGAGAAGCCATTTTCATGTTCAGAATGTGGGAAATGTTTTACTAATAAATCAAATCTTGTTATACATGAGAGACGTCACACAGGGGAGAAGCCATTTTCAAGTTCAGAATGTGAGAAATCTTATACTGATAAAGGAAGTCTTCTTAAACATGAAAGAATTCACACAGGAGAGGAGCAATTTTCATGTTCAGAATGTGGGAAATGTTTTAGAGCGAAATCTCATCTTGATAGACATAAGAGAATTCACACAAAACAGAAGCCATTTTCATGTTCAAAATGTGGAAAATCTTTTACAGAGAAATCAAGCCTTTTTACACATGGGAAAATTCACACAGGAGAAAAACCATTTTCATGTACTAAATGTGAGAAATGTTTTACTAGTAAAGGAAATCTTGTTAGACATGAGAGAATTCACACAGGAGAGAAGCCAATTTCATGTTCAGAATGTGGGAAATGTTTTACACGTAAATTAAGCCTTGTTACACATGAGGAAATTCACACAGGAGAGAAGCCATTTTCATGTTCAGAATGTGGGAAATATTTTTCAATTAAATCACAACTTGTTAGACATCAAAGAACTCACATTGGAAAGTAGCCATTTTAACCCTTTAATGACCAAGCCCGATTTTTCAAATCGGACATGTGTCACTTTGTGGTAATAGCGATGGAATGTTTCAACATATTCCAGTTATTCTGAGAATGTTTTCTTTCCTGACATGTTGTATTTTGTTAATAATAAACTTAATAACTAAAAAATTGCAATATTCAAACTTTGAATGTATAAACATATAAACCATACAGTTACACTACATAAAAAGTTAATAAATAACATTTACCTTATGTCTTCTATGTCAAAATAATTTTTCAAACATCCTTTTATTTTGTTAGAAGGATTAAAAGTTTATAATCAACTTTTCATTATTTTAGGGCATTGTACAAAACTTTTGTTTTGGGGACCTGTTCAGTTTTGAAGTGCATTTGATGGGTCTATATATTGGAGATTCCCCTAAAGAAATACCCTTAATGTGCACAACACTGCTGTCAACTTTTTTAACCTTTCAGAAGCTTCATCAGAAATAATGCAAAACAGAATTAATGGAAAGAAAAACTGAGTGTGTATCATACCGTTTTTGAATGTGTGTGTGGGGATAGCAGCTGTGCAAATGTAACATCACCTAGAATAAAGTTTTGAGTTGAAAACTGTTTGATTTCAGTTTGTAATAACCTGCTAATGCTTATAATTTCAAAAATGACCATTTTTTTGTTCTTTATTAAAATGAAAAGGTTGAAAACTCTGCTGTGCATAATAATTTGGAACATGCATTTTGAGTGCAGTTTGAGTGTTTTATTTTTTTTTAAATATACTGTTTTCATAGGCAATTTGTACAAAAACCTTTCAATTGTACTCTAATAGTTATTTGACTGGAAAATTACAATGACTGCAATTCATATAGGTAATTTGGGAAAATCTGAGAAAATATTATTTACATAATATTTTGGAACACAGTGTAGATGTGCAGCTAGCAACACTCAGGAGCATTGCAAACCTAGAGAGGAGTTTAGAGCTCACTGAGCTTGCGCTGGCTGGGGCCAGTCTCGTATGGAGGAGGGTGGAGGTGGGGAAGATAAGGACAGAGAAGTACGTAGTGTAACGGGTCTGGGAGGCGGAACCTCTGAGCTACTATACAAGGGGGCGGTCCTTGTAACGGAGCGGGTGGCGACCAGGGTAGACGGGCAGGCAGTCACAGCAGGTGACTGGGACAGTCTCTGAATGAACGGACAGGAGGTCACGGCAAGTGACCGGGGCAGTCTCTGGATGAACGGGCAGGAGGTCACGGCAAGTGACCGGGGCAGTCTCTGGATGAACGGGCAGGAGGTCACGGCAAGTGACCGGGGCAGTCTCTGGATGAACGGGCAGGAGGTCACGGCAAGTGACCGGGGCAGTCTCTGGGTAAAGGATTGGTACGACCTGTGGCGGCAGATGATAGACGTGAGCTCCCAGGTGAGCAGGCGAGAGTCTCTGGATAATCGGGTGGTCACAGCATGTGACGGCGGAGCCTCCAGGAAGACCAACAGACAGGTAGCAGATGAGCGCTCCCAGGTGAGTGGGCAGGAGTCTCTGGACAGGCGGGTGGTCACAGCACGTGACGGCAGAGCCTCCTGGTAGGCTAGCAGACAGGCAGCAGATGAGCGCTCCCAGGTCAGCGGGCAAGCTGGTCCTTAGACAGACTGACAGGAGTTGGAAGGCAGACCGTCGGACCTCAGGCAAGCAGGCAGGTAGAAGATGTGCGCTCCCAGGTGAGCGGGCAAGCTGGTCCTTAGACAGACAGACAGAAGTTGGAAGGCAGACCGTCGGACCTCAGGCTAGCAGGCAGGTAGCAGGATATCAGGCAGGAATTAGACAGCAGACTGGCAGGAATCTGGCAGGTATCTGGCAGGTAACTGGCAACGGGACCTGAGGGCTGAAGCAGAGTAGTGAACAGTGCTACAACATTGCTCGGGCACTTCCATTTTGGAGGAGGTGCCTTTTATATGGGAGGTCCTCCGGCAATTGGCCGGGGACTCCTTAGGACGGCACGCGCGGTCCCTTTAAGAGAGGGGGAGCGCGCGCGCGCGCGCCCTAAGCACACTGCCGGGGAAGGAGCGCGTGCCCGAAGCAGCGGGGAGAGAAGCGCTGGAGGACGCCGCGCCAGGAGCGGGGAGGTGAGAGGGACGGCGTCTCTGCCTAGAACGGGGCAGAGACGCCGATGCTACAGTACCCCCCCCCCTTTAGGCCCCCTCTTTTTTTGGCCAGAAAGAAATTTCTCAAGGAGAAGCGGGGCGTTGATGTTCTCCCTGGGTTTCCAAGTTCTCTCCTCAGGACCAAACCCCTTCCAATCTACCAGAAAAAAGTTTTTTCCTCTTACCCTCTTGGAGGCCAGAATAGTCTCTACCTCAAAGATGTCATCAGCGGAAACCGGAGCAGGAGGGGCACCTGGATTTTTGGAAAAAAAGTTAAAGACAACGGGTTTGAGGAGAGATACGTGGAAGGAGTTGGGGATCCGTAGGGTGGCCGGGAGTTTTAATTTGTAGGCCACAGGGTTAATTTGCCTGAGGACTTCGAAGGGGCCGATGAATCGAGGACCCAACTTGTAGGAGGGTACTTTGAGCCGCACATGTTTGGATGAGAGCCAAACCTTGTCTCCCGGACGGAATTGGGGCGGATCCAGACGTCTCTTATCAGCATATCTCTTCATCCGCTCAGAGGAGAGAAGAAGAGCGGACCTGGTGCTCTCCCAAATAGTAGAAAATTCGCTGACAAGAGACTCCGCAGCAGGGTTGTCCACAGAAACGGAGACAGGAAGTGGAATCCGGGGATGTTGGCCACCGACTATAAAGAACGGGGATTTGGAAGAGGACTCACTCTCATGGTTGTTATAAGAGAACTCGGCCCATGGTAGGAGATCCACCCAGTCCGAGTGGTGAGTATCAACGAAGTGCCGGAGGTAGCTGGACAAGATCTGATTGATCCGCTCCACTTGACCATTGGACTGAGGGTGGTAAGCGGAGGAGAAATCCAGGGTAATGTCAGCAGCTTACATGTGGCTCTCCAGAAGCGAGAGGTGAACTGAACCCCACGATCCGACACGATGTGGAGGGGCAGACCATGGAGACGGAAGATGTGGCGGATAAAGTCTTTAGCCAGCTCGGGTGCAGACGGAAGACCAGGCAGGGGAATGAAGTGGGCCATCTTAGAAAAACGGTCAGCGACAACCCAAATGACAGTACAACCGGCAGAAACTGGAAGGTTGGTGATAAAGTCCATAGCGATGTGTTGCCAAGGAGCAGCAGGTACGGGAAGGGGCAGGAGATGGCCGGCAGGTAGATGTCGGGGAACTTTGTTACGGGCACAGGATGAACAGGCCGCGACGAAGTCTACCACGTCCTTACGCAGGGTAGGCCACCAGTAATGCCGGGTAATAAGTTGGAAGGTCTTCTTTTGGCCAGCATGGCCAGCTAGTTTAGAAGAATGTCCCCAGCGAAGAACCCTCTCCCGATCTGGCACAGCTACGAACGTCTTACCGGGTGGAAGACGAGTCAGATCCAAGGGGGCCACATTCATCACCTTGGAGGAGTCGATGATGTGCGTAGGTTCCTCCTCTTGATCGGAGGACAGGAAGGACCGGGACAAGGCATCAGCTTTGACGTTCTTGTCCGCCGGACGGAAATGAAGAATGAAGTCGAAGCGGGCAAAAAACAACGACCACCGGGCCTGGCGAGGATTGAGTCTCTGGGCATTTTGGAGATATGCCAGGTTTTTGTGATCCGTGTAGATAATTACCGGGTAGAGAGCCCCTTCAAGCAGATAGCGCCACTCTCCCAGTGCCAATTTGATGGCTAGCAATTCCCGGTCTCCAATGGAGTAGTTGCGCTCCGACGAGGAGAAGATTTTGGAGAAGAAGCCGCACGTTACCATTCTCCCGGTAGAAGACTTCTGGGTGAGCACCGCTCCGGCTCCGGAGGAGGAGGCATCAACCTCCAGGTAGAATTGTTTATTACAGCCCGGACGGTGCAGGACGGGAGCAGAGGCGAAGGCTTTCTTTAGGGAAAGGAAGGCCTCCTCGGCTTCAGGCGACCATGTCCTGGGGTTAGCCCCCTTACGGGTAAGTGCAGATATGGGAGCAGTCCGAGACGAGAAGTGTGGGATGAAAAGACGATAATAATTAGCGAAGCCCAGGAATCGCTGTATCGCCTTCAAACCTTCAGGACGAGGCCATTTTAGAACGGAAGAGAGCTTCTCGGGATCCATTTGCAGACCTGTTTGGGAGATGACATAGCCCAAGAACGGAAGGGAGGTCTGATCGAAGAGGCACTTCTCGTATTTGGCGTAAAGGTGGTTCTGCCGAAGCCTAAGCAGGACCTGACGAACATCCCTCCGGTGTGTGGGGAGATCCGGAGAGAAGACCAAGATATCGTCCAGGTATACCACTACGCAGGAGCACAGGAGGTCACGGAAGATGTCGTTGACTAGTTCCTGAAAGACCGCGGGAGCATTACAGAGACCGAAGGGCATCACAAGGTACTCGTAGTGACCGTCCCGGGTATTGAATGCCGTCTTCCACTCGTCTCCTTGACGGATACGGACCAGATTATACGCTCCTCGTAGATCCAGCTTGGAGAAGATCCTGGCGCCCTTGAGACGGTCAAACAATTCGGAGATGAGTGGCAGGGGATATTTGTTTTTTACCGTGATGAGATTGAGTCCTCTGTAGTCAATACAGGAACGTAGCGAGCCGTCTTTCTTTTTGACAAAGAAGAATCCGGCTCCAGCCGGGGAGGTAGATTTTCGGATAAATCCCCTAGCCAGATTCTCTTCAATGTACTCAGACATGGCTCGGATCTCGGCTGCAGACAACGGGTAGATACGCCCACGGGGAGGAGTGGTGCCAGGTACCAGGTCGATCGGGCAATCGTATGGCCTATGGGGTGGCAACGTCTCAGCTTCCTTCTTACCGAAGACGTCCGCATAGGGCCAGTAGGGAGCCGGGAGACCAGGTAAGTTAGCTGGAGTAGGCTGAGGGCGAAGTGGACGGACCGGGACCAGGCAGGTCCTATGGCAGTCAGGACCCCATCGGAGTACTTCACCGGACCGCCAGTTCAATACGGGTTCATGTGTCTGGAGCCAAGGTAGACCTAGCAACAGGGAGTGAGAAAGTCCGGACAGCACATGGAATGAGATCTCCTCAGAGTGCAGCATTCCCACCTGCAGGGTTATGGGTTCGGTGACGAGCAGGATGGTCTCCGAGAGAAGTCTTCCATCCACGGAGGCGACTGACAATGGTTCAGCCAGGGACTTGGTGGGAATATGGTATCTCTCTACCAGAGACTGGGAGATGAGGTTTCCAGCAGCTCCAGAATCCAGATGGGCGAGTTCAAAGAGACGGTTTTCTCCCCAAGCAATAGAGACCGGTAAGGTCAGAGACGGAGAGGGCTTACTTTTGTCTAGGACGACCTCTCCGAGTGGTCCTAGACACTGGCGTTTCCCGGCTTTTCCGGGCAGGAACGGATGAAGTGCTTCATACTGCCACAATAGAAACAGCTTCCCTCGGCTCGGCGAGATTCTTGGCGAGAACCGACCATCTTGGTCTGGTCGACCTGCATAGGCTCAGGAGAGTGTAGCTGAGGAGAGACGGAGGGAGTGACGGGTTTCTGAAAAGTAGGAGCTAGACGTGGAAACCTCCTCTCACGGGTGACCTCTTTGGCACGCTCCTGGAACCGCAGGTCAATCCGGGTGGCAAGAGTTATTAGGTCATCGAGAGTGGTAGGAATGTCCCGACCGGCAAGTTCATCTTTAATACGGCCGGACAGACCCTCCCAGAAGACGGAAACCAGAGCGTCATTATCCCAGGCCAGCTCCGAGGCAAGGGTACGGAACCGTATGGCATATTGGCCCACGGAGAGACTTCCCTGACGGAGGCGTAGCAGAGATGATGCGGATGAGGTCTTCCGTCCGGGTTCGTCGAAGACTTTCCAGAAAGCCGTGAGAAAGGCAGGCAAGTCGGACACCAGGGGGTCTCCTCTCTCCCATAGAGGATTTAGCCAGGCCAGGGCCTCTCCGGTGAGATGGGACATGATGAAGGCAATTTTGGCCCGGTCGGAGTTAAACTGGTGAGACAGGAGTTCAAAGTGCAGGGTGCACTGATTTATGAAGCCCCGAGCCTGGGCGGAGTCGCCTCCGAAACGAGGAGGTGCAGAAAGCCGGGGTCCGGGGTAGGATACCATGTTATTAGTGGGCAGTGGAGCTGCCGGATTGCGAGTCATGGCACTGGCGGTGGTTGCAGGCAGAGCAGTCAGAGTGTCCAGGCGAGAATTGACATTCCGCAGGTGACCCAGGATGGACTCCTGTTGGGACCTCTGACGGGACAGTTCATGACACAGGTCCGAGAGCGAGGGAGCTTGGGTGCCACCGGGTTCCATGGCCCGAGCAAACTGTAACGGGTCTGGGAGGCGGAACCTCTGAGCTACTATACAAGGGGGCGGTCCTTGTAAGGGAGCGGGTGGCGACCAGGGTAGACGGGCAGGCAGTCACAGCAGGTGACTGGGACAGTCTCTGAATGAACGGACAGGAGGTCACGGCAAGTGACCGGGGCAGTCTCTGGATGAACGGGCAGGAGGTCACGGCAAGTGACCGGGGCAGTCTCTGGATGAACGGGCAGGAGGTCACGGCAAGTGACCGGGGCAGTCTCTGGATGAACGGGCAGGAGGTCACGGCAAGTGACCGGGGCAGTCTCTGGGTAAAGGATTGGTACGACCTGTGGCGGCAGATGATAGACGTGAGCTCCCAGGTGAGCAGGCGAGAGTCTCTGGATAATCGGGTGGTCACAGCATGTGACGGCGGAGCCTCCAGGAAGACCAACAGACAGGTAGCAGATGAGCGCTCCCAGGTGAGCGGGCAGGAGTCTCTGGACAGGCGGGTGGTCACAGCACGTGACGGCAGAGCCTCCTGGTAGGCTAGCAGACAGGCAGCAGATGAGCGCTCCCAGGTGAGCGGGCAAGCTGGTCCTTAGACAGACTGACAGGAGTTGGAAGGCAGACCGTCGGACCTCAGGCAAGCAGGCAGGTAGAAGATGTGCGCTCCCAGGTGAGCGGGCAAGCTGGTCCTTAGACAGACTGACAGAAGTTGGAAGGCAGACCGTCGGACCTCAGGCTAGCAGGCAGGTAGCAGGATATCAGGCAGGAATTAGACAGCAGACTGGCAGGAATCTGGCAGGTATCTGGCAGGTAACTGGCAACGGGACCTGAGGGCTGAAGCAGAGTAGTGAACAGTGCTACAACATTGCTCGGGCACCTCCATTTTGGAGGAGGTGCCTTTTATATGGGAGGTCCTCCGGCAATTGGCCGGGGACTCCTTAGGACGGTGCGCGTGGTCCCTTTAAGAGAGGGGGAGCGCGCGCGCGCCCTAAGCACACTGCCGGGGAAGGAGCGCGTGCCGGAAGCAGCGGGGAGAGAAGCGCTGGAGGACGCCGCGCCAGGAGCGGGGAGGTGAGAGGGACGGCGTCTCTGCCTAGAACGGGGCAGAGACGCCGATGCTACACGTAGTTTAGTAAATGTTACAAGTAGGGGTAGCAGGAAAAGTGCCAGGGAGCCTAGTCCTGATCTGGCACAACCTAGTAAATATGCCTGTTTGGCTGTTATTAGGAATGCTAGCCCAGGGCTGAGAATACTGCAGGAGGACGTTGCTCCTAGCAACCAGGAAAGCGACTGCTGTAGGAAGGAGGGAAATAGGAGTGCAGCAAAGGCCTGACAGATGTTGGTGTTAGCGGACTGTATAATTAGGCAGACAGACAGGGTCAGCTACTGCCAAGACTGTATGCCGAACAATGTGTTGTTTGTCAGGTGTTCTGGTTCGACATTTTGCAGATCGGATAGACAGATTGCTGGGTGAGACTGGGGAAAACCCAGCGGTCATGGTACACATCGGTACCAATGACAAAGTTAGAGGGAGGTGGAAGGTCCTTAAAAATGATTACAGGGAACTAGTAGAGAAGCTGAAGTCCAGGACCTCCAAGGTGGTGTTTTCAGAAATACTGCCGGTGCCACGTGCGTCACTAGAAAGACAGCGGGAGCTTAGGGAGATAAATAAGTGGCTTAGAAACTGGTGCAGGAAGGAAGGGTTTGGGTTCATGGAGAACTGGGCCGACCTCACTCTCGGCTACAGGCTCTACAGTAGGGACGGGCTGCACCTCACTGGGGAGGGTGCAGCTGTGTTTGAGGGGAAAATGGCCAGACGGATGAAGGAGCATTTAAAATAGGATCTGGGGGGAGCGGGGATAGTTGAGCTAATAAGGGGATAGATAGAGTAGACAGAGAGAGTTAGACAGTAGGGGTTAATGAGGATTTAGGGGGGCTGGGATATGCAAGGAAAGTAGGGAGGAGAGTAGGAGTAACAAATGTCCTAATAGTATTAAATGTCTGCTGGCAAATGCAAGAAGTCTCGCAAACAAAATTAATGAACTGGAGACTTATATTGGTCACAGAATATGATGCGGTCGGCATTACCTGACTGGATGAAAGCCATGACTGGGTGACAAACGTAGATGGTTACACTACATTTAGAAAAAACAAAAAAGGTGTGCATTTTTATAAAATCCAACTTAAAACCTGTGCTCAATGACGACAGTGGGGACAATGTAGAGTCAGTCTGGGTAAATGTACATTGGGATGGCAACAATGGAAAGCTGCTAATTGGAGTTTGCTACAAGCCTCCTAATATAGCTGAACAGGTAGAGGATGAAATGCTGCAACAAATTAAAATGCAGCAAATAATAATAGGGTCCTCATTATGGGGGATTTTAACTATCCAGACATTCAATGGGACATAGAATCGTCTAGTTGTGCTAAAAGCTGCAAGTTCTTATCCACACTTCAGGACAATTACCTCTCTCAGTTGGCAGATGAACCAACTAGGGGAGGTAATCTGCTGCATCCGGTTCTGTCAAATAGATCAGCTACAATTTCAGATCTACACGTCCGGGAGCATTTGGGAAGCAGTGACCATAATATGGTAAGTTTCAATGTAATTTTCAATCAAACATTCAAAGGGGAAATGCAAAAACCTGGAACTTTAGGAAAGCTAATTTAAAAAAATTAAGGGAAGAGCTTAATCGTGTCTACTGGGACTTTGTCATGGTAACTGGGGATACCAAACATAAATGGGGCTTGTTTAAAGGGGTTGTTCAGTACTTTATATTACTCCCCAATGTATCCCCCTGGAGCCCCTAAGGATTTTTGTAAATACCTTACGTTGCAGATACTGCCTGTGAGTGGCGCTATTACTGGCCGCTCACAGGCATAACGTGAACCCCGGCTGCAGCCGGCTCTGACATCCGCTGACGTCACGACAAGTGCTGGCAGCAGCCAGGGGTCTCTGTCTTCTGCGTTCCACGGTGGATGCCAGGTTAGCCCCCGCGCCACACCCGGCATCCTCTGCGCGCTCTGCCTCTCCCCATTCATTGGGAAAGCGGTGCGGTGGATGCTGGGTGTGACGCAGGGAGAGAGGGGGGTAACCCCACCCACAACCCAGCAGCCATCCCGGGGACCCCAGCGCTGAGTTACACCTCACTTGTCGTGACGTCAGCGCGGGGTCATGTGATGCCTGTGAGTTGCCAAGGATAGCGCCGTTCACAGGCATTAGCAGCAACGCAAGGTATTTACAAAAATCCTTAGGGGCCCCGGGGGGATACATTGGAGGGGTAATATAAAGTACTGGACAACTTCTTTAAGGAAATACTACTAGAATCCTGTAGAAAATGTATACCCTTAGGCTAGGTGCCCACGTAGCGTTTTACAAGCGTTTATGCTGCGGAATTTCCGCAGCATAAACGCTTGGGAAGCGCTTGGTAATCTGCTCCCCATTGTCCCCAATGACAAGCCACACTTTCAATGCCCATGTTGCGGATTTTTCCGCAGCATTTATGCTGCGCTCAAAAATCCGCAGCATGTCCATTAATTTTGCGGACACGCAGCGTAATCGCCGCCATTGACTTGCATTGGACCGCGTGACATCCGCATCACTGCATCTGCACATGCGGATATCACACGGTTCAATGTGCGGATGGTACCCAAGTCTGGAGGAGAGAAGACTCTCATCCAGACCTGGGTACCATAGAAACTGTAAAAAAAAGAATTTAAAATAAAAAATAAAGTTTATACTCACCTTCTGATGTCTTCTCGGTGTTTTGTCTGCTCCGTCCGGTGTCTTGCAATGTTCGTGTTGATGTGAAGGACCAGCCATGACGTCACTGAGTCATGTGACCCATCACATGGCTCAATGACGTCACCGCAGGTCCTTCACACCCCCGCAAGCAGTGCAAGACACCAGACGGAGCAGACAAAACACCGGGAAGACATCAGAAGGTGAGTATAAACTTTATTTTTTTTATTTTTCACCATTCTTATTCTTTTTTTTAACTAACTTGGTCACACTACTATAAATCAATGCCGGTTGCATGGATTTATATAGTGTGAACAAGTTGTCAAGCACTTTTCCAAGTGATGCTAAAATCGCTTGGAAAAGTGCTTGATAACCCGCATGCAGAAATGCATGCAAAGACGCTTCACAAACGCTTCTACCTGGCGGGAAAACCGCATTTAAAATCCGCATGCGTTTTTCCTGCCAGGGAGAAGCGTAAAAAATATGCAGCATTTCTGCATCGTGGGCACTTAGCCTTAGGTAATAAAGTGTCAATGTACAAAAATAAACCATTATGGATAAAAGTTTCATAAGACAAAAACAAAGGGCATTCAAAATCTTGAAGATCGAGAATACAGAAACAGCATTTCAGGAGTATAAGTATAACTAAATAAGAAATGTAAAAAAAAGAAATCAAGCTAGCAAAGTTGTCTACACAGAAACAAATCGTCAGAGACATTAAAAAAAATTCCCAAAAGTTTTATAAATACTTCAATGCCAAAAAGAATATGCAGCATCGGCGTTTCTGCCTTCTGCCAGGCAGAGATGCCGTACCCCTCACTGCCGCGGTCCTGGTCCTGCGTCTTCCTGCTCCCGTCCTGCTGCTACTGTGGCACGCACTGTGCGCAGCTTCCCGGGCACTGTGCTTAGGGCACGCGCTCTCCCTCCCTCTTAAAGGGGCCGCGCGCGCCGTCCTAAAAAGTCCCCGGCCAATGGCCGGAGGACTTCCCCTATTTAAAGCACCTCCTCCAATATGGAGGTGCCTGTGCAAGGTTGTTGTACCGTGTACTAACACTTGCTCCAGCCCTCAGGTCCCGCTGCCTGTCAGTCCTGCCCGCCAGTTTGTCTGTCAGTCCAGCCCGCCAGTCTGTCTAACAGTTCTGTCCTCCAGTCTGTCTACAGCCGTGCTCGCCAGCCTGCTTATCCAGAGCACCTGCCTGTTGCCTGTCGTGCCCGCCAGCCAGCCTACCTGGAGCACCTGCCTGTTACCTGTCGTGCCCGCCAGCCAGCCTACACGGAGCACCTGCCTGTTACCTGTCGTGCCCTCCTGCCTGCCAACCCCGAGCACCCGTCTGGCTATCTGCCGTACCAGCCTGCTCATCAAACCGGATCACTCGTCTGCTTTCCTGCCGTGCTCATCCACTGTACAGTCAGTTCCTGTCATCTGACCTGTGGACGCCACCTCCTCTCACACAAGGTCGGTCCCAGAGTGGCACCTGATCCACCTGCCCGGTTCCTCCCTGGTTCACGGAGTAGACTAAGCCGCCGTGTGACCTTGGTCGGGCCGTGTAGGCACTTAGTCACACCCCTCTGGTCCCTCCTTGCACTGAAGCACAGAGGTTCCACCACCCAGACCTATAACAGAATAAAACAGAAGGTATCGGCCCCTTAAAAGACGATAATAATAATATAATTATAGAGGACAAAGAAAAGGCTGAGACAGGCACTTTTCATCCATGTTCACCAACGAACAGTCTCTTCCAGGGATCTTTCAACAGGGCAAAAATCAAAGTTAACCACCTGATATAACTAGTTTAACACAAGAAGTAAACCTGCATCTGAGCAAATTAAACATTGACAAATCCTCCGGCCTAGATGGCATTCATTCACGGATACTGAGGGAATTGAGCTCAGTAATTGACAGACCACTGTATCTCATATTCTTAGACTCTCTTGTAAGAGGGTTGGTGCCACAGGATTGGAGGATGGCTGATCTGGTACCGATATTTAAGAAAGGTAAGAAGGTGGATCCAGGCAACTACCATCCGGCAAGTCTGACATCAGTAGTGTGCAAAGTTTTTGAGGGCATCATAAGAGATGACCTACAGAGTTATATTGCAGAGAATCTACAGTCATATGAAAAAGTTTGGGCACCCCTATTAATCTTAAGCTTAATGTTTTATAAAAATTGGTGTTTTTGCAACAGCTATTTCAGTTTGATATATGTAATAACTGTTGGATACAGTAATGTTTCTGCCTTGAAATGAGGTTTATTGTACTAACAGAAAATGTGCAATCTGCATTCAAACAAAATTTGACAGGTGCATAAGTATGGGCACCTCACCAGAAAAGTGACATTAATATTTAGTAGATCCTCCTTTTGCTAAAATAACAGCCTCTAGTCGCTTCCTGTAGCTTTTAATGAGTTCCTGGATCCTGGATGAAGGTATTTTTGACCATTCCTCTTTACAAAACAATTCCAGTTCAGTTAAGTTTGATGGTCGCCGAGCATGGACAGCCTCTTCAAATGATCCCACAGATGTTCAATGATATTCAGGTCTGGGGACTGGGATGGCCATTCCAGAACATTGTAATTGTTCCTCTGCATGAATGCCTGAGTAGATTTGGAGCGGTGTTTTGGATCATTGCTGAAAGATCCATCCACTGCGTAACTTCAACTTTATCACTGATTCTTGAACACTATTGCCAAGAATCTGCTGATACTGAGTTGAATCCATGCGTCCCTCAACTTTAACAAGATTCCCAGTGCCGGCATTGACCATACAGCCCCAAAGCATGATGGAACCTCCACCAAATTTTACTGTGGGTAGCAAGTGTTTTTCTTGGAATGCTGTGTTTTTTTGCCACCATGCATAACGCCTTTTTGTATGACCAAACAACTCAATCTTGGTTTCATCAGTCCACAGGACCTTCTTCCAAAAAGAAATAGGCTTCTTCAAATGTGCTTTTGCATACCTCAGCCGACTCTGTTTGTGCGTACTTGCAGAAACGGCTTCTTTCGCATCACTCTCCCATACAGCTTCTCCTTGTGCAAAGTGCGTTGTATAGTTGACCGATGCAAGTTGATGCTGCAGCTCTCTGGAGGTGGTCTGAGGATTGTCCTTGACTGATCTCACCATTCTTCTTCTCTGCCTTTCTGATGTTTTTCTTGTCCTGACACTTCTGGCCTTAACAAGAACTGTCCCTATGCTCTTCCATTTCCTTACTATGTTCCTCACAGTGGAAACTGACAGGTTAAATCTCTGAGACAGCTTTTTGTATCCTTCCCCTGAACAACTATGTTGAATAATCTTTGTTTTCAGATCATTTGACAGTTGTTTTGAGGAGCCCATGATGCCACTCTTCAGAGGAGATTCAAACAGGAGAACAACTTGCAAGTGGCCACTTTAAGTAGCTTTTCTCATGATTGCATACACCTGGCTATAAAGTTCAAAGCTCAATGAGGTTACAAAACCAAAAAAAGTGCTTTAGTAAGTCAGTAAAAAGTAGGCAGGAGTATTTAAAACAAGAAAATGATAAGGGTGCCCATACTTATGCACCGGTCAAATTTTGTTTGAATGCAGATTGCACATTTTCTGTTAGCACAATAAACCTCATTTCAAGGCAGAAACATTACTGTGTCCAACAGTTATTACATATATCAAACTGAAATAGCTGTTGCAAAAACACCAATTTTTATAAAACATTAAGCTTAAGATTAATAGGGGTGCCCAAACTTTTTCATATGACTGTATATATATATAATCGTCTTATCCCGTCTGTCTTTCTGTCTGTCTGTCTGTCCAGGAAATCCCGCGTCGCTGATTGGTCCGGCAGCGGCCAATCAGCGACGCGGGATTTCAGAAAAAAGGTGGCGGCCGATAGCGGCTCATCTTCGGGACGGAGCTCAGCGGCGATGCAGCCGGGAGATGACCGGCACGAGGCGCTCATCTCCCGGCCGCTAGCAGCAGAAGGACCCCGACCGCCGGCGCCGCTGACCTCCATGCGGCTAGGGTGTCAAGGGAGGACCGGGGAGCGGCGCTGCGAGTCGGGATACTTCTGCTGCGAGAAGCCGCTCATCTCCCGGCTTCTCGCAGTGGAAGTAGCCGCACAGGCAGCGGCGCTCCCCGGTCCTCACTAATACGATTCCGCTCCCCGTCCTCACCAATACGATTCGCTGATTGGTCAAGGTCTCCGCCCGCGACCAATCAGTGATCTTGGCGCAAAAGTTAAACACCGCTGTGCTGATTGGTTGCGGCCGCTGCCCGCGACCAATCACCGATTTGGGCGCCACATTTAATTAGCGGCCGCGACCAATCACCGATCTTGGCGCCACATTTAAACACTGCTGTGCTGATTGGTCGCGGACGCTGCCCGCGACCAATCAGCGATTTTGGCGCCACATTTAAACACTGCTGTGCTGATTGGTCGCGGACGCCAGCCGCGACCAATCAGCGAGATTGGCGCCAAATTTAAACAACGCTCTGCTGATTGGTCGCGGACGCCAACCGCGACCAATCAGCGAGATTGGCGCCAAATTTTAACAACGCTCTGCTGATTGGTCGTGGACTCCAGCCGCGACCAATCAGCGAGATTGGCGCCAAATTTAAACAACGCTCTGCTGATTGGTCGCGGATGCCAGCCGACCGCGACCAATCAGCGAGATTAGCGCAAAATTTAAACAACGCTCTGTTGATTGGTCGCGGCCGCCAGCCGCGACCAATCAGCAAGATTGGCGCCAAATTTAAACAACGCTCTGCTGATTGGTTGCAGCCGCCAGCCGACCGCGACCAGTCAGCGAGATTGGTGCCTAATTTAAACAACGCTCTGATCTCCCAACGGCAAGTGTGAACGGAGGACCGAGGAGCGGCGCCGCCGGTCGGGATGCTTCTGCTGTGAGCAGCCGCTCATCTCCCAGCTGCTCGCAGCGGAAGTACCCGCACAGGCAGCGCCACTCCCCGGTCCTCACTAATACGACGCTGATTGGTTGCGGCCGCCGGCCGCGACCAATCAGCGATATGGGCGGCAAATTTAAACCCCTCTCTGCTGATTAGTCGCGACCGCCGGCCGTGACCAATCTGCGATATAGGCGCCAAATTTTAACACCGCTTTGCTGATTGGTCACGGTTGCCGGCCTCGACCAATCAGCGATTTTGTCGCAAAATTTAAACACCGCTCTGCTGATTGCGCCCGGTCGGCAGCATACATATTCTAGAATACCCGATGCGTTAGAATTGGGCCACCATCTAGTAATATAATAAATGATCAGCACAGATTCATGAAAGATACGTTGTGTCTAACCAACATGTTGGGTTTCTATGAGAAGGTAAGTGGAAATCTGAATGTTGGTAATGCGGCTGATGTGATTTATCTGGACGTTGCAAAAAGGTATTTGATACTGTACCGCATAACAGCCTTATACTGAAGCTACTGAAGCAAGGACTTGGTGGAACTATAAACAGATGGGTAAGGAATTGGCTACATGACAGGAAACAAAGAGTCGTCATAAATGGTAGATTATCTAAATGGGTTATAGTCAGCAGTGGGGGCCACAGGGATTTGTGCTAGGGCCTATTCTTTTTAACCTCTTTATTATTGATCTTGTGCATGGGATTGAAAGTAAAGTGCCAGTCTTTGCTGACGACACCAAACTATGTTGAATATTAAAATCTGATCTTGACATTACAATATTGCAGAATTATCTGGCTAACATGTCTGAATGTGCAAACACATGGCAGCTGAGGTTTAATGTAGATAAATGTATAGTAATGCACCTAGGATGGAGTAATCCTATTGCTGCATATACATTAAATGGGTGTATGTATACTCGGGTTTACAGAACAGGAGAAGGACTTGGGTATTCTGGTTACAAGTAAGCTGAGCAGCAGTACTCAATGTCAAGCATCTGCTGCAAAAGCAATCAAGATTTTAGAATGTATAAAAAGAGAGAAAATCCTGCAATTCCAACGTATTGTTACCCCTTTATAAATCACTGGTGAAACCACATCTAGAATGTGGGATCCAGTTTTGGGCTCCACATTTTAAAAAGGATATTCAGAAGTTAGGCTATGTGCCCACGATGCAGAAATGCTCAGGATTTTTTCCTGAACGTTTCTGCATCTCCCTGGCAGAAAAAAACACATGCGGATTGTACATGCGGATTGTACATGCAGATTGTACATGCAGATTGTACATGCGGATTGTACATGCGGATTCCTGCCAGGGACAAGCGGAAGTGAAGCGTTCTTCACATGCATTTCCAAATGCGGGTTGACAAGCGCTTTCCAGGCGATTTTAGCATCACTTGGAAAGTGTAACGGGTCTGGGAGGCGGAACCTCTGAGCTACTATACAAGGGGGCGGTCCTTGTAAGGGAGCGGGTGGCGACCAGGCAGGCAGTCACAGCAGGTGACCGGGACAGTCTCTAGAAGAACGGGCAGGAGGTCACGGCAAGTGACCGGGGCAGTCTCTGGATGAACGGGCAGATGGTCACGGCAAGTAACCGGGGCAGTCTCTGGGTGAACGGGCAGATGGTCATGGCAAGTGACCGGGGCAGTCTCTGGGTGAACGGGCAGATGGTCACGGCAAGTGACCGGGGCAGTCTCTGGGTAAAGGGTTGGTACGACCTGTGGCGGCTGATGGTAGACGTGAGCTCCCAGGTGAGCAGGCGAGAGTCTCTGGATAAACGGGTGGTCACAGCATGTGACGGCGGAGCCTCCAGGAAGACCAACAGACAGGCGGCAGATGAGCGCTCCGAGGTGAGCGGGCAGAAGTCTCTGGACAGGCGGGTGGTCACAGCACGTGACGGCAGAGCCTCCAGGTAGGCTAGCAGACAGGCAGCAGATGAGCGCTCCCAGGTGAGCGGGCAGGAGTCACTGGACAGGCAGGTGGTCACAGCACGTGACGGCAGAGCCTCCAGGTAGGCTAGCAGGCAGGTAGCAGATGTGCGCTCCCAGGTGAGCGGGCAAGCTGGTCCATAGACAGACTGACAAGAGTTGGAAGGCAGACCGTCGGACCTCAGGCAAGCAGGCAGGTAGTTGATGTGCGCTCCCAGGTGAGCGGGCAAGCTGGTCCATAGACAGACTGACAGGAGTAGTAAGGCAGACCGTCGGACCTCAGGCTAGCAGGCAGGTAGCAGAATATCAGGCAGGAATAAGACAGCAAGCTGGCAGGAATCTAGCAGGTATCTGGCAGGTAACTGGCAACGGGACCTGAGGGCTGAAGCAGAGTAGTGAACAGTGCAACAACATTGCTCGGGCACCTCCATTTTGGAGGAGGTGCCTTATATATGGTGAAGTCCTCCGGCCATTGGCCGGGGACTCCTTAGGACGGCGCGCGCGGCCCCTTTAAGAGGGAGGGAGAGCGCGCGCGCGCGCCCTAAGCACAGTGGCCGGGAAGGAGCGCGCGCTGCCAGCAGAGCGGGAGGAGGACGCCGGGCACGGAGCAGAGAGGTGAGGGGAACAGCGTCCCTGCCTAGCAGAGGGCAGGGACGCCGGCGCTACAGAAAGTGCTTGACAACTTGGTCACACTATATAAATCCATGCAACCGGTATGGATTTATATAGTGTGACCTAAAGAATGGTTAAAAATAAAAAATAATATCTATACTTACCTTCCGATGGCCCCCCAGTCTTGATCACCTCCATCCCGGCTGCCGGCAGCGGTAGACTGAAGGACCTGCCAATGTCAGCGTCGCGTGACCCGTCACATGACTATGACGTCAGCGCAGGTCCTTCATTCCATCGCGAACTGCAGGCAAGCAAGGAGGAGCGCACCGCGGGCCGCCAGAAGGTAAGTATATATTTATTTATTTTATTTTATTTTTATTTTTTTTACAGTTTTCTATGGTACCCAGGTCCGGAGGAGAGTCTCCTCTTCTCTAGACCTGGGTACCATCTGCACATTAGAACGCATGGATTCCGCATCTACATATACAGAGATGCGGAATCCATGCGATCTAATGCAGGTCAATGGCGGCGAAAACGCAGCACTTCTGCAAAATAATTGGTAGTGCTGCGTTTTTTTCCGCAATGATAATCCGCAGCGGAAATTTCCGTAGCATGTGCACAGCACATGCGGATTATCATTGGGGAACATGGCAGACCTTCTACCATGCGTTTTTTAAGCATTTCTGCAGCGTTTTTGCTGCTGCGGAAACGCTTAAAAAATGCATCGTGGGCACACAGCCTTAGAGTTGCTTCAAAGGTGGGCAACTAGATTATTAGAAGGGATGGAAAGCCTCTCATATGATGAGAGGTTGAAAAATTTGAGCTTGTTTAGCTTAGAAAAAAGACGCCTCAGCGGAGATATCATTTACATGTATAAATATTAGTGATGAGCGAGCATGCTTGCCACTATTCGTTACTTGCCTGAGCATCACAGTGCTCAAGATGCTCGTTGCCCGGCGAGTATTTTTTGAATGTTCGGGCAGGAGCTCGAGTCCCCGCCCCACATGTTGACCGCATTTTAGGCAGCCAATTAACATGCAGGGATTGTCTGACAGTCACTGTAATGCCGTAGCCATGTTGGTAGCTAAATAGTATCTGACCCAGCACCACAATTATCAAAATACATGCTTGTGCCAAAGTCCCTGTATAAATGTTAAGCAAACAAAAGAGGAAAAGAGGGACAATAAAGGCACCAAGCGCGTTAAATGATTAAATAAGAATACAATATAATGAGAAAAATATAGAAATTTTATTATTAATAGGACACTGGACACAACCATTTAAAAACATGATTAAAAAACATGTAAGACAAAAAAGGGGACATATAAGCAAAAAAAATCCCCTTACAGAAATTGACATATAGATCCGATATAATATATAATCACAAACAATTAGTCTGTGGAAAATATTTAACAGGTGTAATAAATAACCTAACACATCTGGTATTTGCACAATAACATGATTAGGGCATACCCTCCATTATCCAATATATATGGTCCCAGACAAATGGGATACCTGATAAATAAATAAATAAATAGTAAGTATTAGAAGGTCCCAGAATAAGAAGGAATCTAAAAGTACAAACCATATGTATCCACAGAAAGATAGAGGAGATGTCAAAATACAAAACCTACGCGTTACGCTATCCAATTATGGCTTCCTCAGGGGTATAATAGGAATTGTTTGTAATTATATATTATATCGGATCTATATGCCAATTTCTGTAAGGGGATTTTTTTTGCTTATATGTCCCCTTTTTTGTCTCACATGTTTTTTAATCATGTTTTAAATGGTTGTGTCCAGTGTCCTATTAATAATAAAATTTCTATATTTTTCTCATTATATTGTATTCTTATTTAATCATTTAACGCGCTTGGTGCCTTTATTGCCATGTTGGTTGTGGCATTACAGTGATTGGCTGGGCGCACAGCGTCATCGTGTCTATATAAGACCCGGGACCCTATGCTCATCACAGTCTATCGGTTCAAGACATAGAGTATGGAGAGCTGCAGCTGAGCAAGGGAGGGCATTGACGGTTATTTTAAAAAGAGATTCCACACCACTATTATAAATCTATTCTAACAGTGCTTGTAAGGGCTCATTCTGAAGAAAATATTAATCCTGCTGATAGCACTAGTTAGGCAGAGTTTGTGGAGAGCTAGCATAGTACAGAATAGGGTCCATTGCTCGTTCTTTCTGCTGCTGGAACTCCAATCAATATCCCTAGAAATCAGGACTGATAATATTCTTTTTGCTCATAATCCTGCTAATTTTGATGAAAAGCAATATAATACATTTTTACTGCTCCATTTGCTTGTTGGCAGCATACAGCCAGATTTGGTTGATTTGAATAGCATTGCTGTATTGTGGAAGCAGAGAAACTTGTCAATCATCTCAGGTGGTCAAATATTACTGCAGTATTAATCCTGATTTTTTTGCAATCTGCAAAAGATTATACTTCATTTAAAGTTTGCTACTTGTATGTCCAAAATATATTCACACTTGTTTGCTGGCCAATAGCAGTATACTGTCACTGGTGTTAAAGAAATGGTTAATTTCGAACTTCATAAGTTTCCGATATATTCAGTTATTTCAGAATATTACAAAAGCATGACTTTTATGCTTAGCCCAAAATTGGCAGTGTGATTATCATCTGTGTCCGAGTCACATTCCTTTCTTTCAATTCTTGGAAACTCCCTAAATATACTATCTATGGATATTCCAGGAATCATCCCAAGGACAAGCTGTTTACTGAGATTTGACAGGTTTATTTTTGAGAACAGAAATCTCCCACATTATCCATCACACCAAACCGATAATCTTTGACAGGCAATTGTATGGTCTAAATATCTGCCAAATACCATACAGTTATATGAAAAAGTTTGGGCACCCCTATTAATCTTAAGCTTAATGTTTTATAAAAATTGGTGCTTTTGCAACAGTTATTTCAGTTTGATATATGTAATAACTGTTGGACACAGTAATGTTTCTGCCTTGAAATGAGGTTTATTGTACTAACAGAAAATGTGCAATCTGCATTCAAACAAAATTTGACAGGTGCATAAGTATGGGCACCTCACCAGAAAAGTGACATTAATATTTAGTAGATCCTCCTTTTGCAAAAATAACAGCCTCTTGTCTCTTCCTGTAGCTTTTAATGAGTTCCTGGATCCTGGATGAAGGTATTTTTGACCATTCCTCTTTACAAAACAATTCCAGTTCAGTTAAGTTTGATGGTCGCCGAGCATGGACAGCCCTCTTCAAATGATCCCACAGATGTTCAATGATATTCAGGTCTGGGGACTGGGATGGCCATTCCAGAACATTGTAATTGTTCCTCTGCATGAATGCCTGAGTAGATTTGGAGCGGTGTTTTGGATCATTGTCTTGCTGAAAGATCCATCCCCTGCGTAACTTCAACTTTATCACTGATTCTTGAACATTATTGTCAAGAATCGGCTGATACTGAGTGGAATCCATGCGTCCCTCAACTTTAACAAGATTCCTGGTGCCGGCATTGGCCACACAGCCCCAAAGCATGATGGAACCTCCACCAAATTTTACTGTGGGTAGCAAGTGTTTTTCTTGGAATGCTGTGTTTTTTTGCCACCATGCATAACGCCTTTTTGTATGACCAAACAACTCAATCTTGGTTTCATCAGTCCACAGGACCTTCTTCCAAAAAGAAATTGGCTTCTCCAAATGTGCTTTTGCATACCTCAGCCGACTCTGTTTGTGGCGTGCTTGCAGAAACGGCTTCTTTCGCATCACTCTCCCATACAGCTTCTCCTTGTGCAAAGTGCGTTGTATAGTTGACCGATGCACAGTGACACCATCTGCAGCAAGTTGATGCTGCAGCTCTCTGGAGGTGGTCTGAGGATTGTCCTTGACTGATCTCACCATTATTCTTCTCTGTCTTTCTGATGTTTTTCTTGGCCTGTCACTTCTGGCCTTAACAAGAACTTTCCCTGTGTTCTTCCATTTCCTTACTATGTTCCTCACAGTGGAAACTGACAGGTTAAATCTCTGAGACAGCTTTTTGTATCCTTCCCCTGAACAACTATGTTGAATAATCTTTGTTTTCAGATCATTTGACAGTTGTTTTGAGGAGCCCATGATGCCACTCTTCAGATGAGATTCAAACAGGAGAACAACTTGCAAGTGGCCACTTTAAGTAGCTTTTCTCATGATTGCATACACCTGGCTATGGAGTTCAAAGCTCAATGAGGTTACAAAACCAAAAAAAGTGCTTTAGTAAGTCAGTAAAAAGTAGGTAGGAGTATTTAAAACAAGAAAATGATAAGGGTGCCCATACTTATGCACCTGTCAAATTTTGTTTGAATGCAGATTGCACATTTTCTGTTAGTACAATAAACCTCATTTCAAGGCAGAAACATTACAGTGTCCAACAGTTATTACATATATCAAACTGAAATAGCTGTTGCAAAAACACCAATTTTTATAAAACATTAAGCTTAAGCTTAATAGGGGTGCCCAAACTTTTTCATATAACTGTATGTTATTTTCTGCATTCCTATACCTTACAAAATCCTATAAAAAGCCAGCATATACAAGAATAAACACCGCCACTAGGCAAAAAAATTGGTCATCAGACGTGATAAAATACTGCGGTATTAACCCCTTCATGACCGAAGCATTTTCAGTTTTTGAATTTTCGTTTTTTGCTCCCCTTCTTCCCAGAGCCATAGCCTTTTTATTTTTCGGTCAATATGGCCATGTGAGGGCTTATTTTTTGCGGGACGAGTTGTACTTTTAAATGCCATCACTAGTTTTACTATGTACTAGAAAACGGGAAAAAAAATCCAAGTGCGGTGAAATTGCAAAAAAAATGCAACTCCACAGTTTTTTTTTTTCCCCACGTTCACTGAATGCTAAACTGACCTGCCATTATTATTCTTTAGGTTATTACGAGTTCATAGACACCAAACATCTATAGGTTCTTTTTTATTCAAGTGGTGAAAAAAAATTCCAAAGTTTGCTAAAAAAAAATAAAAAAATGGCGCCATTTTCCGAGACCCATAACGTCTCCATTTTTCGGGATCTGGGGCTGGGTGAGGGCTTATTTTTTGCATGCCGGGCTGACGTTTTTATTGATACCATTTTGGGGTAGATCCGATGCTTTGATCGCCCGTTATTGCATTTTATTGCAATGTTGCGGCGACCAAAAAAATGTAATTCTGGCGTTTCGAATTTTTTTCTCATTACGACGCTTACCGATCGGATTAATTCTTTTTTATATTGATATATCGGGCGATTATGAACGTGACTATACCAAATATGTCCATGTGGGGTTTATTTTTTATTTTATTTTGAATGGGGCAAAAGGGGGGTGATTTAACCTTTTATATTTTTTTTCATTTTTTTAATATTTTTAAAAACTTTTTTTTTTTTTTTTACACTTTTTGCTTGCTTCTATTGTCTCCATAGGAGACTAGAAGCAGCAACTGTCTGATCGCCTCTGTTACATAGAGGCGATGAGCAGATCATCTCTATGTAGCAGAAATGCTCCTGTGCTATGAGCGCCGACCACTAGGTGGCGCTCATAGCAATCTTTTCATGACAACCACTGGGGTCTGCTGCAGACCCCGGGTTGTCATGCCCACGCATCGGTGACCCGTGATCACGTGACGGGGTCTCTGATGGGCGGGGTAAGTGATGTGCTTCCGTCATGGCGCTGTTAAATGCCACTTTCAGAGATTGACAGCGGCATTTGACTAGTTAACAGCCGCGGGTGGATCGCGATTCCACCCGAGGCTGTTACGGGCACATGTTAGCTGTATAAATCAGCTGACATGTGCCCGGTTCAGTGCGTTCTCAGCGCCGGAGCCCGCACTGAACAGGGGGTGCCGACATGGTGTGTACTATTACATACCAAGTCGGAAAGGAGTTAATCCTGACTTTTTTTTGCTAGCTGCAAAATATTATACTCCATTTAAAGTCTGCTACTTGTATGTCCAAAACATATTCACACTTGTTCGCTGACCAATAGCATCGCTATACCGGCACTGCCTAAAAAAAAAATTGGTCATCAGATGTGATCAAATACTGCGGTATTAATCCTGACATTTTTTTGCAAGCTGCGAAATACTATACTCAATTTAAAGTCTGTTACTTGTGTGTCCAAAACATATCCATACTTGTTCGCTGACCAATAGCATCACTATACCATCACTGCGCAAAAGAATTGGTCATCAGACGTGATCAAATACTGCGGTATTAATCCTGACATTTTTTTGCAAGCTGCAAAATGCCATACTCCATTTAAAGTCTGCTACTTGTGTGCCCAAAACATATCCATACTTGTTCGCTGACCAATATCATCGCTATACTGACACTGCCTAAAAAAAAATTGGTCATCAGACGTGATCAAATACTGCAGTATTAATTCTGACATTTTTTGCAAGCTTCAATTTTTTTTCTCCATTTAAAGTCTGCTACTTGTGTCCAAAACATATCCACACTTGTTCACTGACCAATAGCATCGCTATACCGACACTTGGCAAAAAAATTGGTCATCAAACGATATCAAATACTGCGGTATTAATCCTGATATTTTTTTGCAAGCTGCAAAAGATTATACTCCATTTAAAATGGGCAAGGTGCGTGGTAAGGGATGGGGAAGTGGACGGGATGCTGATGGCACACGCAGAGGTCGGGGCCATGGGCAAGATGAAACTGTGCCTGCTGAGGGAGCACAACAAACATCCACATCATGTCGACCTACCTTCCGGTCCCACTTTCTAGGGGGACGTGGAACACCACTCTTGAAGCCAGAGCAGTGTGAAAAGGTTGCTCGTTGAATAGCAGATAATGCTTTCAGTCAGTTTGACACCACCACCCTGTCTTCCGCACGGTGCAGTCTCAGTGGCCGTGAGTCTGGATCACATATTCCTCACCCTGATCCTTGTTCCTCCCACCATGCCGAGTGCCCGGAGACAAGTGATCCCACACTTGAACACTCTGAAGAGCTGTTCACATTTCCATTTATAGATTCTGGCCTGTCACTCTGTCCGCCTCAAATGGTTCAAGAGAAGATCGCATTTAGCAATGCCCAAATATTTGAGCAGCCACCGGTCACACAAAGGCGACGGTGGGAAAGTGCAATTACTGTTGCAAGAGGTAGATGATGATAATGATGAGACCCAATTGCCAGCAAGTCAGGGAAAAACGTGAAAGACGAGGTGGTGGACGATGAAGCCACTGACCCAACCTGGCAAGGTAACATGCATAGCAAAGAAAGCAGCACACAGCACAGAGGGGGAGGGAGCCATAGCACCACAACAGGCAGGAAGAAGCAGTGTGGTGGCCGCAGACACAAAGCGGCAAAGCGGTCCCGTAACACCAAGACGACGGAAGTTGCCAGTACAACTGTTAGATCTTCCCGGGTCTGGCTCTTTTTTAAAGACTAACAAATTAACCCAAAAAAGGCCATTTGCAACATCTGCCATGCTGGCATCAGCAGGGGCAGCAAAATTACCAGCCTGACCAACAGTAGCATGCTCAGGCACATGACAGAAAAGCACCCGACTAGTTGGGCTGAACACCAGGGTCCAGAAACAGTGTCTGCGGGTGACACCACTGCTTCTTCCTCTGTTGTATGTGCACGCCACGCCTCTGTCTATGATACAGGCGAAGACGCCTCCCACCCTGCACCTGTTGTTGCACACTTGCAACCATTACCGTCAGCAACCACGTCCACGTCCTTGTCCCAGCACAGCGTTCACTTGTCCCTGCCCCAGTCCTTGGAACGCAAGCACAAATATGCAGCCACCAACCCACAGGCCACAATACTAAACTGCCACATTTCTTGACTCCTTGCACTAGAAATGTTGCCTGTTAGGCTCATGGAGACGGAAGCTTTCAGGAACCTCATGGCGACGACTGTCCCTTTGTACTCGGTCCCTAGCCACCACTATATCACCGGTGTGCCGTCCCCACCTTACAGAAGAATGTGTCCCAGAACAGTACCCGTGCCCTCACCAACGCAGTTACTGAGAAGGTTCACCTTACCATGGAAACATGGACAAGTGCTTGTGGCCAGGGAAGGTACTTTTTACTGACGGCACAATGGGTTAATATTGTGGAAGGCGTGACTCAGTCGGACCCTGGGACGGAGCACGTCCTCCCAACGCTTAGGATTGCGGGACCTGGGTCAATCAGGGTTGCCCCCACATTCTACAGCTTCTGCACCTCAGGCTCTGCTGAAGCTTATCTGCTTAGGCGACAAACCGCACACCGCTGCAGAGTTGTTGAAAGTTGCTGAAACAGAGAGGGCAGATCTGTGGCTCACACCGCTGAACCTACAGCCAGGCATGGTCATATGTGACAATGATCAGAACCTGGTGGCAGCTCTGAAGCTTTGCGACCTCGCACATGCACCATGCCTGGCCCATGTGCTCAACCTAGTGGTTCAGTGGTTTGTCAAAACCTACCCAGATCTGCCTGAGCTGCTTGTGAAAGTATGGCACATGTGTGCCCATTTCAGAAAGTCAGCTACAGCTTCTGCCGCACTGACAGTGGTTCAGTAGCATTTGCAGCTTACTGCTCACCGTTTGGTGTGTGATGTCATCACGTGTTAAAACTCAACGTTGCATATGTTGGGAAGGATTTGTGAGCAGCAGAGTCTGGTTGTCGAGTACCAGCTTCAACACGCCCGTTGGTATTCAGGTCAGCCTCCGCACATAAGAGCTGATGATTGGGCATGGATTTCTGACATCTGTGCAGTCCTCCAAAACTTTGAGGACTCCACCAAGATGGTGGCGGCGATGACGCCATCACCATTAGCATCACCATCCCGCTTCACTGTCTACTGAAATGCTCGCTGCTAACAATTAAAGAGGAGGCATTGCAGGCGGAGCACGATGAGAGGAATTATACAGGGTGATGCTACACGGCCCAGCCTCATTTCATCTCAACGCGGATTGAGTGATAATGAGTGGGAGAAGCAGGAGGATGAGAAGGAACAGGAGCTAGTTTCCTGCGCTACAGTCAGTACTACCCACACCACATACATACTGTCTGTTCATGGCTTGAAGAGGGGGAGAAGGAGAACATGGACAGTTGTCCTCTTGGTTCGGACAGGGAAGTCTTGGCTGTTGGCAGTCTGGCACACATGGCTGAGTTTATGTTCTGCTGCCTTTCCTGTGACCCTGTATTGTACGCATTTTGGGAAACAGTAATTACTGGTTGGTCACACTTCTAGACCCGTGCTACAAGGAGAACTTTCTAGCTTTCTTTCCCGTGGAAGACAGGTCTAATGAAATGTTGCAGTACCAGAAGGCCCTTGTTGAAGAATTATTAAAAAAATTCCCAGCTGACGCTGGCGGCAGAGATCACAGTTCCTTGTGTTACGGATCTGGGTGGTGGAACCTCTGTGCTGCAGTGCAAGGAGGGACCAGAGGGGCGTAACTAGGTATCAACTCGGACTGACCAAGGTCTCACGGTGGCTCAGTCGACTCCGTGAACCAGGGAAGGACCGAGCAGAGGGACCAGGTGCTACTCTGGGCCAGTCCTTGTATGAGAGCAGGTGACTCCCACGGGTCAGAAGGCAGGGACTGACCGGTACAGCAGATGAGCATGGCAGGCTGACAGGTGATCCGGGTAGACGGACTGGCAGACACCACAGGTAACTGGCAGGAGTCTCCAGGTAGGCTAGCTGGTAGGCACGGCGGGTAACTGGTACGTTCTCTGGGTAGGCAGGCAAGCCTGGCCCATAGACAGACTGGCGGGTTTGGACCGTAGCCAGGCTGTCGAGCTGGAGAGTGTACTTGGCTGGCGAAGACAGGTAGTCAGGCTGGCGGACTGGACTGGTAGTCAGGCTGGCGGACTGGACTGGTAGTCAGGCTGGCGGCCTGGACTGGTAGTCAGGCTGGTGGACTGGACTTGCCGGGGACTCCTTAGGACGGCACGCGCGGCCCCTTTAAGAGGGAGGGAGCACTCGCGCGCCCTAAGCACAGTGCCCGGGAAGCTGCGCGTGCCGGCAGCACCAGCAGCAGGAGAGCCGGAAGACGCCGGGCCAGGAGCGCGGCGGTAAGGGGGACGACGTCTCTGCCTGTCAGGGGGCAGAGACGCCGATGCTACACCTTAGACAACCAAGGAGTACAGGTGAGGGAGACACAAGTCAGATGCAGCAGAGGCAGGGGAACACTGTCAAACGTCTGGGACAGTTTTCTCAGATCCTCCCAGCGTCCAGGCCCTTATGCACGGGTACTCTGACAAGGATGGAAAAGTTTTGGAAGATGCTGAAGAAGTACCATGCTGACCGTAACAGCGTCCTCCGTGATTCCTCTGTGCCTTACAACTATTGGATATCCAAGCTGGACACTTGGCATGAATTGTCTCTCTACACCTTGGAGGTCCTGGCTTGCCAGCCGCTAGCGTTTTGTCAGAGCGGGTTTCTAGTGCCGCCGGAGGTATTATAATTGATAGGTGCATCCGCCTGTCAACTGAAAATGCTGACTGGCTGACTCACCAAAATAAACAAGGGCTGGATTGGGCCAGACTTCTCGACACCAGCGGATGATAGCAGCGGAACATAAACTCAAATACAGTGGGTTTTTTTGGAGGTTCTATTCCCATGCACCCCTTCACACCCAGACATGGATATACGCTTCAGGATTTTGTCTATTTTATGACATCCTCCTCCTTATCGTTCTCCTCATCCTCCACCACCATATCACCAGGGTGACCATCATGCAACACCCACATAATTCTTTTATGGGTGTTTATGATGCCAGTAGGAACTATTTTTAGAGGTCTACGTTTAACTTTATATATAATATATATGTATACCCCCTAGGGGTAAATGTTTTTCAGCCTATGCACTTAGTGCATTCTAAGTCTATTCAAATTAGAATTTGACTACGTCCTAATTTTTGGCAGCCCTTGAACTTCCTGCATACGCAATAACAATATAGTAGACCAACTCCTATATTGTATGTTGAAGTACCAGATGGCCCTTGTTGAAGAATTATTAAAAAAAATTCCCATCTGACAATGCTGGCAGCAGAGGTCACAGTTTCTTGGACAAACAAGAAGTACAGGCGAAGAAGAAACAAACCAGATGCAGCAGAGGCAAGGGAACGCTGTCAAAGGTCTGGGACAGTTTTCTCAAACCCTCTCAGCGGCCAGGCCCTGATGCGCAGGTTACTCTGACAAGGAGTGAAAAGTTTTGGAAGATGTTGAAGGACTACCTTGGCGACTGTACCAGCATCCTCCATGATTCCTCTGTGCCTTATAACTATTGGGTATCCAAGCTGGACACATGGCATGAACTGTGTCTCTACGCCTTGGAGGTCCTGGACGTTAGCGTTTTGTCAGAGAGAGTTTTTAGTGCCACAGAGGGTATTATAACATGTGTGCAATACCAGTATAGGAGACCCACTCCTTAATAATGGGAAGGCTAATTCAAATTGATTCTATATTCTACAATATTACCTCTCTTATCAGAAATTTGTTTACGGGTGAGCTATCGCTGTATGGATAGCATATTACACTGATCCAGACAGGTATTATTGCCTCATACATTGTGCTGCTGCAAAAACAAAAAAATCTATTCTATTCCCTATTGATACCACTGTTAGCTGCATTTACAATAGGGACAGGTGCAAGGTATCATCTGCTGGAGATGAGTGTTGTTCATTGTCGTTGAATACATCTCTTCAACAGTGCATCACTTGATTGATATTTTGCATGCACTCGTTGACCGATTCATATTTTTTAACAGTGATCGTTACTCACAAATTCATGAAAGCAGGCATGGTTGCTTGCGTCCCTTCACAGTTTGTTGCTGCCACGTCCAAAAAACTTTTTGGGGTCGATAAAAATCTATTTTTTATTGTACAATATTACCTCTCTTATCTGTGATTCGTGTATGGGTGTGCTATAGGAGTAGATATAGCGTATTACAGCCATCTAGTTAGGGATTATTGCCTTATACTCGTGCTGCAAAAAAATTTAAAAAAAATCTATCCTATTGATACCGCTGTTAGCTGCATTTACAATAGGGACAAATGCAAGGTATCATCAGCTGGAGATGAGTGTTGTTCTGTGTCGTCGAATACATCTCTTCCACAGTGCATTATTTGATTGATATTTTCCATGCACTCGTTGACCCATTCATACTTTTTAACAGTGATCTTTACTGAAAGCAAGTAGGGCTGCTTGCGTCCCTTCACAGTTTGTTGCTGCTACGCAGGACTACCACCAGGAATTTCAGGGCCCCATACTGGCAAAATTTTTGGGCCCCCTTGAGACTCTGCCTACACCCCAGCTCCGCCTCCATTCCTAAAACCTTCCAAAGTCCCACCGCCCACTCTTGGAAAAACTCCACTTCTGCACCACGTCCTCACCAATCACACATTAACAGTTCCCATCGAACACCATATCACATATATAGCCATAAGCTTTTGTTTTGGCCAAAAGATTTTTAAGCCACCACCATGACAATGTAGACTCTTATGGTAGGGCCCTACTCTACTCTAACCTGTTAAACATTTCTTAAAATATTCAGTACTCTTTTTAGGTATATTTTTATTTTTCTTTAAGGGAATGTGTCACATAATTTTTTTTAAATGACCAATAATATCACATACAAGAGACAAATACCGTCACACTATGACCAGACCACATATTACCACCACAAAGTGACCGAATAATACCACATACAAGGAACAAATACTGCCACACCATGATCAGACCACATATTACCACCACAGTGACCAAATAATACAACATACAAGGGACAAATAATGCCACACCCACCGTGACCAGACCATATATTGCCACCACATAGTGACCGAATACTACAATACTGATCATTAATAAAAAAACCTTAATACTAATATTAACTTAAGTGCCATATATACAGATTACACACTGACTCACCGGTAACATCTCTAGTTGAAGTCCTTCATCTTCACTTTTTTTCCTTCATCAAGCACAGACCGCCATCACGTCTTCCAGCCAGGACTCTGCATAAAATAACACAGTTATCTAGAGCACATTCCCCAACTTCTAGACTACACAGCTGAATACAGACGTGCACCCACCATTAATATATAGTTAATTATTATGCAACCCACCATTCCAAATATAAATTGTAATCCACCATTGCATCCCCACTAACTATAAATAGCCACTTTCCCCACCTAATAAATATATAAATTAATTAGAACCTGTAGTCTTTCCCCCAATTCATTACCAGTCACACTCCGTCATCCTCAATGCCCCCTCTCCCAATTCATTATATTTACATGCCCCCCTCCTCCCCAATTCATTTTGTCATGTCCTCTCTCTCTCCCACTGCATCATCATTTACTCTCCCCCACCCCCAATTCATCATCATTTGTTGTCCCCCACCCTCAATTCATTATCATTTGCTCAAGTCATCATTATTTACGCTACTCCACCCTCAATTCATTATTTGCTCTCTCGATCCCCACTCCCAATTCATTTCCTCTCCCCACCCCACTCATCATTTGCTCTCCCCACCCCCATTCTTCATTTGCTCTCCCCTTCCACTCCTAATTCATCATTAGCTCTCCCCACCCCCACTCCCAGTTCATTATTTGCTCTCCCCACCCCCCACTCCCAGTTCACAATATGCTCTCCCCACCCCACAGTCCCAGTTCATCATATGCTCTGCCCACTCCCAGTAGTTCATCATATGCTCTGCCGTCATCGCGACGTCATCACGTATACGCCGACTCCAGTGCTTCACAGAAAAGGCGGAGGGACTCCCTTGCAACTGCGCAGCCTTCTGTTCGTGAGAGCTCCAAGGCAGAAGCTCCCTGCACCAAGATATACGCTGCCTGCGGTACACCAGTACACGATATCCTGGAGAGCAGAAGCACAAGAGGGGGGCCTGGACCCCCGCTCTTTACTGCTGTTCACCGGGCCCCATACAGCAGTAAGGGCAGTAATGCCCTGATGGCGGCCCTGCTGCCACATCCAGCAGTATTTTTTTTGTACAATATTACCACTCTTATCTGCGATTCGTGTACGGGTGAGCTATAGCAGTAGATATAGTGTATTACAGGCATCTAGTCAGGGATTATTGCTTTATATGCCGTGCTGCGCAAAAAATCAATATTCCCTATTGATACCACTGTTAGCTGTTCATCTCTTCCGCAGTCCATATGTTGATTGATTTTTTTCCATGCACTCATTGACCGGTTCGTAATTTTTATGGTGATCTGTACTCAAAAATTAATCAAGGTTGACAATAATTTATCATAGTTGACAGAAATTAATCAAAGTTAGCAGACATTTTTCAAATTTGACAGAAATGAATCCAAGTTAAAACATTTTTTACTGATTTAATGTGTCCATTCACAGTTTCTCTGGAGCTTCTGAATGTAAGATTTAGTGGTGGGAGACTTGAAGCTACTGGAGCTGGAATTACCACTATAGAACTCTCCAGTGTTTTATTTCCATCCATTTCCTGGTGCTTCTTGAAGTATGTTTGGGGTCATTGTCCTGCTGGAAGACCCATGGCCTAGGATGCAAACTCAGCTTTATGACACTGGGCACTACATTGTAATCCTTTGGGAATCTTCACATTTCATGATGCCTTGCACATAGTCAAGGTACCCTGTGCCAGAGGCAGCAAAACAACCCCTAAATGTCTTTGAACCTCCACCATATTTGACTGTAAGTACTGTGTTGTTTTATTTGTAGGCCTCATTCCAATTGCAGTAAACAGTTGAATGATGTACTTTACCAAAAAGCTCTATCTTCGTCTCAACTGTACCCAAGACGCCTGCTCACCCTCTAAAAATAGTGGCGACCACCTGTTGGCACTCTATAAATTGTGAGGGCCACCTGCTGGACATCCAAATTTCAATCTTTACAGAATATATACGAAAAAGAAAATGTGACCACCTCAGATGGATATGTTATATTGCAGTAGCAAAATACGGCTATGAAAAGCATAGCGGTTTGATGACCCTCTAACAATAGTGAGGGCTGACTGCTGGCCCTTTAACAATAGTAAGGGTCGCCTGATGGACCTGTAAAAATAGGCTTTGTGACTTTCAGAGTCCCTCCTTCATAAATGAAACAGGATGTGTCTGATCATGTCTCACACACCACATGCCAGATAAGGTAGTTAAATGTTAAAATTACATTTACTGGTGAATGTATTTTTCACCATTGAAAGCAATGCGAAAGTGCAAAAGCGCATCAAAAACACTACATGTGAACATAGCCCAAGTTGTGGAAGAGAATTTTTGTTTTTCGTTATTTATTTGGCCTTATATGTAAGTCATGACCTTGGAAAGAATGTTTCTTAACCCTGAAGCAATATGCTATCTGTAACTGGTGTCCAATCAGTCTGTACAAACGATTGGTTGTGGCAGCTAGTTCTTTTTGTTATTGCAGAGTTTGACAATGACTGTACCGGGTATATATATATCTATTCCGTGCGTTGGATTCGGATGTGTATATACTATATGCTCACTGTGAGCTCCCCAATAACTGGCCCAGTAGCGAAAACAGTCGCGATCTCGTTCATCACTCGTCAGTCAATTGCGTAATTGTCCTGATGATTAAAGGCATTGTAGTGTTGTTCCTTGACATATTGGTGACAGCAATGGGATCTGTGTGATCTCTCTGGTGTTCTCCTTGACAAATTGGTACGAATTGGGAGATTTGTATGATTTTTTTCTGCTGTATTCCTTGACACTGTGTCATTATGATAGCAAGATTGTTATATAAATATTGAGGTGAGAGAGTCCTGTGTATAAAATTACTGAGCATCAACAAAACTGCAGGTCATTACAAGGTTTATCTAATACTGACCCATCCCTTTGGAATGCCCCTGTGTGCCAAACGCCTATTCATCTCCTGGACCAACGTTGGTTTTATGTCCCAGGTGTGCCACAGAATATCAGCAAGCACTCTTTGTCTATAGACTTTACAATTCAGAAGAGTTTTTTTTTGTTTACTTGTATGGCACCCAGAAATATCTGATGGTTGTCCTGGGTCCCCAGATGATTAATAAAGTGTCGGTCAGCAGAAGCTGTAAATATGGCCCCACTAAAAAGAGAGGGGTATAGGGAGATTGGTATATGAATGTGTTTTATTTATTTTAAACCAAACTGAGTCATGTGCATGGCTGCTGTTGGTAGGGTGGCAATTTAAGCAATTGCCCAGGGCCCCAATCCCTATAAGTACCCCCAAGTAGAAACTGTACTGATAATAGCAGTCCTGCATTATCAGTGCCGTTTTCGATGTTAAAAGAGCAGCAGGACCTTTGGTGACATCACCATTTGGTTTCACTTTTGATCAAACAACCTGTAACCAGCAGGAGTCTGGAAGAACTCAACAAGGAGACATGCTGGTAAGTTCTCTATAGTGTGTGTATGTGCTCTGTGTATATACAGTACAGACCAAAAGTTTGGACACACCTCATTTAAAGCTTTTTCTGTATTTTCATGACTATGAAGGCATCAAACCAATGATTAACACATGTGGAATTATATACTTAACAAAAAAGTGTGAAACAACTGAAAATATGTCTTATATTCTAGATTCTTCAAAGTAGCCTCCTTTTGCTTTGATGACTGCTTTGCACACTCTTGGCATTCCCTTGATGAGCTTCAAGAGGTAGTCCCCGGTGTAATGCACACGCCCGGGCTGAGCAGCGTGTGCGTGTGATTCCACTGGACCGTGCCGGAGAGTGAATGCCTGGAGGGGTGTAACTAGGTATTCACCCGATCCGACCAGGGTCGCACGACGGCATACGACGCCAGTGCACCAAGGAGGAACCGAGCAGAGGGACCAGGTGCTACTCCAGGACAGACCCCGGACACGGCTGTTGACCCACACAGGGGAATACAGGAACAGACAGGTTAGGCTGGCACACAGACTGGTGGGTATAGGCAGGCACGACTGGTATGCAGGCAGGCGGGTATGCAGGCAGGGGGGTACAGGCAAGCACGGCTAGAGTGCAGACAGGGAGGCACTAGCAGGTAGGAACACAGGCGGGATAGGACCCAGTACACACTGGGACTCAGGAACAGAACCACAGATGTGGCGGACAAACACAGCAGAGTAAGGCCGCCCAGAGTGGTGAGCGAGAGCAGGGCAAGACGAGACCGCCTAGAGCGGTGAGCAAGAGTAGAGCAGGACGAGGCCGCCTGGAGCGGTGAGCAAGAGTAGAGCAGGACGAGGCCGCCTGGAGCGGTGAGCAAGAGTAGAGCAGGACGAGGCCGCCTGGAGCGGTGAGCAAGAGTAGTCAGAGCAGAGAAAGACTGCCGGAGCAGAGAGCAAAGGGTCAGAGCAGAGCGAGACTGTCGGAGCAGTGAGCAAAGGGTCAGAGCGGAGCGAGACTGCCGGAGCAGTGAGCAAAGGGTCAGAGCGGAGTGAGACTGCCGGAGCAGTGAGCAAAGGGTCAGAGCGGAGCGAGAATGCCGGAGCAGTGAGCAAAGGGTCAGAGCGGAGCGAGACTGCCGGAGCAGTGAGCAAAGGGTCAGAGCGGAGCGAGACTGCCGGAGCAGTGAGCAAAGGGTCAGAGCGGAGCGAGACTGCCGGAGCAGTGAGCAAAGGGTCAGAGCAGAGCGAGACTGCCGGAGCAGTGAGCAAAGGGTCAGAGCGGAGCAAGACTGCCGGAGCAGTGAGCAAAGGGTCAGAGCGGAGCAAGACTGCCAGAGCAGTGAGCAAAGGGTCAGAGCGGAGCAAGACTGCCGGAGCAGTGAGCAAAGGGTCAGAGCGGAGCAAGACTGCCGGAGCAGTGAGCAAAGGGTCAGAGCAGACCAGAACCGCCGGAGCGGTGAGCAAAGGCAGAGCAGGCTAGAACCGCCGGAGCGGTGAGCAAGGCAGAGCAGGCTAGAACCGCCGGAGCGGTGAGCAAGGCAGAGCAGGCTAGAACCGCCGGAGCGGTGAGCAAGGCAGAGCAGGCTAGAACCGCCGGAGCGGTGAGCAAGGCAGAGCAGGCTAGAACCGCCGGAGCGGTGAGCAAGGCAGAGCAGGGGGGACAGGGCTCTGTACACACAGAACAGGCAGGAAGGGAAAGGCAGAACCAGATACCCACAGGGTACTTACAGTGAAGTAGCGAGTGGACCACTAACTCACTAACGGAAGTACAGTGACAACGAGCAGGAGTTAGGTACGAGTTCAGACTCTGCAGAAAAAGGAAAGGTACGGACATAGAGAAACACAGGAAACAGGCTAGAAGAGTATACAGACAAGAACAGACACAGTAGCAAGATACAGGAGCGGGTCTAGGTATGCAGCCCCTAGAAGGCGGGAGGAACAGGCTAGGAGCGTGTTCAGACAGGACAGACAAGATACAGGAGCGGGTCTAGGTATGCGGCCCCTAGAAGGCGGAACGAACAGGCAAGGAGCGTGTTCAGACAGGCCTGGAAATAAAGCCTCCAGGAAGGGCAGGCATGCAAACACAGAAGGGGACCTGGCACAATCAGAGTGAAAGAGCACACTGAATGAAACACAATGCTCAGGCAGGGATTCATTGGAGCAGCTGGGTTAAATACCAGGTGACAGACTGCAATAGGCTGAGGACGCACAAGGGGTGTGCCTGCAGCAGGTACAAAAAGCAGGAAGTGATCGGGCGCCGCCCTTAAGCAGCAGAAACAGAAGCAAACAGACAGCATGGAGGGAAGCCAGAGAGACATTCTGGATTGGAGATCAAGTGCGCGCTCTTGCACAGTGGGAGATGGACCACTATGCAAGGACGCCGCCAGGTATGTTACACCCGGAAATGGTCTTCCAACAATCTTGAAGGAGTTCCCAGAGATGCTTAGCACTTGTTGGCCCTTTTGCCTTCACTCTGCGGTCCAGCTCACCCCAAACCATCTTGATTGGGTTCAGGTCTTGTGACTGTGGAGACCAGGTCATCTGGCGTAGCACCTCATCACTCTGCTTCATGGTCAAATAGCTCTTACACAGCCTGGAGGTGTGTTTTGGGTCATTGTCCTGTTGAAAAATAAATGATGGTCTAACTAAACACAAACCGGATGGAATAGCATGCCGCTGCAAGATGCTGTGGTAGCCATGCTGGTTCAGTATGCCTTCAATTTTGAATAAATCCCCAACAGTGTCACCAGCAAAGCACCTGCACACCATCACAAGTCCTCCTCCATGCTTCACGGTGGGAACCAGGCATGTAGAGTCCATCCGTTCACCTTTTCTGCGTTGCACAAAGACACAGTGGTTGGAACCAAAGATCTCAAATTTGGACTCATCAGACCAACGCACAGATTTCCACTGGTCTAATGTCCATTCCTTGTGTTCTTTAACCCAAACAAGTCTCTTCAGCTTGTTGCCTGTCCTTAGCAGTGGTTTTCTAGCAGCTATTTTACCATGAAGGCCTGCTGCACAGAGTCTCCTCTTAACAGTTGTTGCAGAGATGTGTCTGCTGCTAGAACTCTTTGTGGTATTGACCTGGTCTCTAATCTGAGCTGCTGTTAACCTGCGATTTCTGAGGCTGGTGACTCGGATAAACTTATCCTCAGAAGCAGAGGTGACTCTTGGTCTTCCTTTCCTGGGGCGGTCCTCATGTGAGCCAGTTTCTCTGTAGCGCTTGATGTTTTTTGCAACTGCACTTGGGGACACTTTCAAAGTTTTCCCAATTTTTCGGACTGACTGACCTTCATTTCTTAAAGTAATGATGGCTACTCATTTTTCTTTACTTAGCTGCTTTTTTCTTGCCATAATACAAATTTTAACAGTCTATTCAGTAGGACTATTAGCTGTGTATCCACCTAACTTCTGCACAACACAACTGATGGTCCCAACCCCATTTATAAGGCAAGAAATCCCACTTATTAAACCTGACAGGGCACACCTGTGAAGTCAAAACCATTTCCGGTGACTACCTCTTGAAGCTCATCAAGAGAATGCCAAGAGTGTGCAAAGCAGTCATCAAAGCAAAAGGTGGCTACTTTGAAGAACCTAGAATATAAGACATATTTTCAGTTGTTTCACACTATTTTGTTAAGTATATAATTCCACATGTGTTAATTCATAGTTTTGATGCCTTCAGTGTGAATGTACAATTTTCATAGTCATGAAAATACAGAAAAATCTTTAAATGTGAAGGTGTGTCCAAACTTTTGGTCTGTACTGTACATACATCACAACTTTTAGAGAACAGAACTGAGGGACAAACTGTAGCGCATGTAGCGTGTTGTGGTAATTTTTGACCACACCCATTTACCATTTCTTTCTAACCTGGTAGGACATGTCCGAGTCTGCAGGGTAGCATTGAAGGACATTCAGTAGACCAGCCAGGACTGCTAGGCATAGACCCAAATCCAGGCCTGGTAATGCATATATATTAATAAATCTCAAGCAACGCCTCAGATAAAAATGGGTAGAAATACTGATCCAATCTATTATCCCAAAGTCAGTATAATGAAACACAACATGTACCACATGCCCACATACACTTGAGAAAAAGGTACGGTCTCACCCAATTGTAGTAGGCAATTCTCAGAATCAGACACCAATCCTTTTCAGATCCACATGAATGGAGGCAAAGATAAATGCCTAACCACCATCCTGTTAGGGAACCAGGTAAGGGTGTCCTTATTTCCATGACCACTTCTTGACACGTTTCTTCCCTATGCGGGATTCATCAGGGGATTAAAGCAGTCAGTTGCGGAGGTCTTCAAGTCTAGCATCCTCTAGCCACTGGAAAAAAGGAGGAAGCACTGGACCAAGACAGCGTCGCCCATCGGACCAGACCGCCTCGTAGGTGAGTGTAATAAATTATATTTTTCCTGCCTTGCAGGCATCTATACAGTGTATTAGAATGGTGTATATCAGGCCTTACAGGTACTGGTCTTACCTGAGAAAAACCTGGTGACAGGTTCCCTATAATCCTAAATCACAAGTATGTTGATCTGGCTGCAGAAGAAGATGGACACAAGCAGGGGAGGATTAAGAGTAGCTAGGGCCCTGGGCCGTTTAGAATGCGCGGCCCCCCCAACCAGCTAACAGATGTATCACGTGAGATGTCACATGATCCCCTTTTATAGATCATGCGATAGGTTCTGTAAGTAACACACAGGTGGTTTGGTGCATATCCGTAGATTGAAAACGATAGAGATAGCGCGCCGCACAATTTTTTCCCAATGTACAGCACTATACATTACATAGTGCTATACAGAATAGAGCAGGAGTGGGAGATTAATTTTCACAAGGGGCCACATCAGAGACCGTGACTGTTGTGGAGGGTCGAACCAATAGGCTGAAATTAGTTCTGCTCAATATTAATTTTAACGTAATATAAAAAAATAGTAATTGTGTAACTTAATATTGAGTAGAATTAAGTATGCTGAGATCCCCCTATACACAGTATGAGCCCCCACACAGACCCCACAATTAACAACCAAATTGATCAACCTATGGGGTCCTTGTGCATGTAAACTGTAACAAAAAAAAACTTAAAAAATTGTCTATTCATTTAATTTAAAAACCCAATACATGAAGACACAACTGCACACATAAATTAAATGAACACACATTTGCACATAAAAACAGTGATTTTAAAAAAAAGAGCAGAAATGAAGGGAGACAGGAGCTAGTTTTTCCCTCACAATTCCCTTCCTGACAGCAGAGATTGGCATCCTAAGTTGAAGCGGTATGGCGCCTCCACTCCTCGTCGACTGCCACTATGTAGCCCGACCAATACTCCAACTGACCAGGCCTCCTCAACAGGTGATCAGACAATATGTTATGAACATATTTATACAATATAGATACTAGTGGACTGAGGGGTATATATACAGTATATCATCAATATTTTTCAACAATCTGACCAGAAAAAAAACCCTAACAAAGTCCAAGACGACACATATATGATGTCCTTGTTAAACAAAGAATAACTCTTCAGGTCATAAATGGCCAATCAAGTGGCAGTGCAAATAAAGGGGTTGTCCACTACTCAAACAACTCCTTCTCATACCCAACGTTTCGCCCTGATAAAATAAAAAAAAGCATATACTCACCTCCCGTGCTGGCGGCGTTCCCGCGGTGTCAGCACTCGCGGTCCCCAGGCTCTCGTGCAGTTGTTATGACACGTGACCCTGGCACCCAATCAGCGCTGGCGTCACTGTCCCTGCCTTCGGACAAATTGAACATGAAGAGGAAGTCCGGGCTGCAGCTGATCTCTGAATTCGCCTTCATGTTCGATTTGACAGAAGGTGGAGACAGCGATGCAAGCGCTGATTGGGCGCCAGGCATCATGTGTCATACAGCCCCACAAGAGCCCAGGTACTGTGAGTGCCAACACTGCAGGAACGGCGGGGACACCGTGGGTGAGTATAGGCCTTTATATTTTATCGGGGCCAAGCATGGGGAATGAGAAGGGGTTGTCCTAGTAGTGGGCAGCCCCTTTAAAACTACAAAACATCCATATACCTTATAGTCACGATTCTATGGACATGGACTATCCTACCATATATATATATATTTATATAATATATAGAGAGGTGCATCTCACAAAATTAGAATATCATCAAAAAGTTAATTTATTTCAGTTCTTCAATACAAAAAGTGAAACTCATATATTATATAGAGTCATTACAAACAGAGTGATCTATTTCAAGCGTTTATTTCTGTTAATGTTGATGATTATGGCTTACAGCCAATGAAAACACAAAAGTCATTATCTCAGTAAATTTGAATAATTAACAAAAAACACCTGCAAAGGCTTCCGAAGCGTTTAAAAGGTCCCTTAGTCTGTCTCAGTGGGCTCCACAATCAGGGGGAAGACTGCTGACTTGACAGATGTCCAGAAGGCAGTCATTGACACTAAATAAATGCAAAGTAAATTTAGCATTTCATTTGGAAATCAAGGTCCCAGAGTGGAGGAAGAGTGGAGAGGCCACAATCCAAGCTGCTTGAGGTCTAGTGTGAACACAATTAGTGATGGGTTGGGGAGCCATGTTATCTGCTGGTGTAAGTCCACTGTGTTTTATCAAGACCAAAGTCAGCGCAGCCGTCTACCAGGCCATTTTAGAGCACTTCATGCTTCTCTCTGCCGATAAGCTTTTTGGAGATGGAAATTTCATTCTCCAGCAGGACTTGGCTCCTGTCCACACTGCCAAAAGTACCAATACCTGGTGTAAAAACAACAGTATCACTGTGCTTGATTGGCCAGCAAACTCGTCTGACCTTAACACCATAGAGAATCTATGGGGTATTGTCAAGAGGAAGATGAGAGACACCAGACCCAACAATGCAGACGAGCTGAAGGCTGCTATCAAAGCAACCTGGGCTTCCATAACACCTCAGCAGTGCCACAGGCTGATCGCCTTCATGCCACGTCGCATTGATGCAGTAATTGATGCAAAATGAGCCCCGACCAAGTATTGAGTGCATTTACTGAACATACAATTCAGTAGGCCAACATTTTGGATTTTAAAATCATTTTTCAAGCTGTTGTTATAAAGTATTCTAATTTACTGAGATAATGACTTTTGTGTGTTCATTGGCTGTAAGCCATAATCATCAACATTAACAGAAATAAACACTTGAAATAGATCACTCTGTTTGTAATGACTCTATATAATATATGAGTTTCACTTTTTGTATTGAAGAACTGAAATAAATTAACTTTTTGATTATATTCTACTTTTGTGAGATGGCGACCAGGGAAGACGGGCAGGAAGTCACAGCAGGTGACCGGGACAGTCTCTGGGTGAACGGGCTGGAGGTCACGGCAAGTGACCGGGGCAGTCTTTGGATGAACGGGCTGATGGTCACGGCAAGTGACCGGGGCAGTCTCTGAATGAACGGGCAGATGGTCACGGCAAGTGACCAGGGCAGTCTCTGGATGAACGGGCAGATGGTCACGGCAAGTGACCGGGGCAGTCTCTGGATGAACGGGCAGATGGTCACGGCAAGTGACCGGGGCAGTCTCTAGGAAAAGGGTTGGTACGACCTGTGGCGGCTGATGATAGACGTGAGCTCCCAGGTGAGCAGGCGAGAGTCTCTGGATGAACGGGTGGTCACAGCATGTGACGGCGGAGCCTCCAGGAAGACCAACAGACAGGCGGCAGATGAGCGCTCCCAGGTGAGCGGGCAGAAGTCTCTGGACAGGCGGGTGGTCACAGCACGTGACGGCAGAGCCTCCAGGTAGGCTAGTAGACAGGCAGCAGATGAGCGCTCCCAGGTGAGCGAGCAGGAGTCACTGGACAGGCAGGTGGTCACAGCACGTGACGGCGGAGCCTCCAGGTAGACTAGCAGGCAGGTAGCAGGTGTGTGCTCCCAGGTGAGCGGGCAAGCTGGTCCATAGACAGACTGACAGGAGTTGGAAGGCAGACCGTCGGACCTCGGGCAAGCAGGCAGGTGGCTGATGTGCGCTCCCAGGTGAGCGGGCAGGCTGGTCCTTAGACAGACTGATAGGAGTAGTAAGGCAGACCGTCGGACCTCAGACTAGCAGGCAGGTAGCAGATAATCAGGCAGGAATCTGGCAGGTAACTGGCAGGTAACTGGCAACGGGACCTGAGGGCTGAAGCAGAGTAGTGAACAGTGCAACAACATTGCTCGGGCACCTCCATTTTGGAGGAGGTGCCTTATATATGGTGAAGTCCTCCGGCCATTGGCCGGGGACTCCTTAGGACGGCGCGCGCGGCCCCTTTAAGAGGGAGGGAGAGCGCGCGCGCCCTAAGCACAGTGGCCGGGAAGGAGCGCGCGCTGCCAGCAGAGCGGGAGGAGGACGCCGGGCACGGAGCAGGGAGGTGAGGGGAACAGTGTCCCTGCCTAGCAGAGGGCAGGGACGCCGGCGCTACAGTACCCCCCCCTTTAGGCCCCCCCTTTTTTAGGCCAGACAGAAATTTAGCAAGGATAAGAGGGGTATGGATGTTCTCCCGGGGCTCCCACGTTCTCTCCTCAGGACCAAACCCCTTCCAATCTACTAGAAAAAAGGTCTTTCCTCTTACCCTTTTGGTGGCAAGAATGTTCTCTACCTCAAACTCGTCCTCAGCAGAAACCGGAGCAGGAGGCGTACCTGTAGACTTGGAAAAAGAGTTAAGTACCACAGGTTTGAGGAGAGATACATGGAAGGAGTTAGGGATCCGTAAGTTGGCCGGGAGTTTCAATTTATAGGCCACCGGGTTGATCTGACTGATGACCTCCAGGGGGCCGATGAACCGAGGCCCTAACTTGTAAGAAGGTATCTTGAGTCGGACATATTTAGATGAGAGCCAGACTTTATCTCCGGGACGAAATTGTGGAGGATCCAGGCGTTTTTTGTCAGCGTGTCTTTTCATCCGTTCGGACGACTGAAGGAGTGCGGATCGGGTACTCTCCCAAATGGAGGAAAATTTGCTAACGAGAGATTCCGCAGCCGGGTTGTCCACAGAGGTGGAGACAGGAAAATGAATCCGAGGATGCTGACCGAAGACTACAAAAAACGGGGATTTGGAGGAGGATTCGCTCTCGTGATTGTTATAAGAGAACTCGGCCCATGGTAGGAGATCCACCCAGTCAGAATGATGGGCATTAACGAAGTGCCGGAGGTAACGGGTCAGGTTCTGATTGATCCGCTCCACTTGACCATTGGACTGTGGGTGGTAAGCGGAAGAGAAGTCCAGGGTGACATCTAGCAGTTTACAAGTGGCTCTCCAGAAGCGTGAGGTGAACTGTACCCCACGATCCGACACGATGTGGAGGGGCAGGCCATGAAGACGAAAGATGTGATGAATAAAGTCTTTAGCTAGCTCGGGTGCAGACGGGAGGCCTGGCAGGGGAACGAAATGAGCCATCTTGGAGAAGCGGTCAGCGACCACCCAAATGACCGTACAACCGGCAGAGACTGGGAGGTCTGTTATAAAGTCCATTGCTATATGCTGCCAGGGGGCAGCAGGTACTGGGAGCGGAAGGAGGCAGCCGGCTGGCAGATGTCTCGGAACCTTGTTGCGGGCGCAGGACACACAGGCAGAAACAAAGTCTATTACGTCCTTGTGCAGGGTAGGCCACCAGTAGTGCCGGGTAATAAGCTGGAGGGTCTTTTTCTGACCGGCATGGCCAGCTAGTTTAGACGAGTGACCCCAGTGAAGGATCTTCTCCCGATCAGGTACTGATACGAACGTCTTTCCGGGAGGGAGACGATTTAGACTCACGGGAGCCACCTGCATTACTCTGGCGGGATCGATGATGTGTTTCGGATCTTCCTCGAGATCAGACACCAGAAAGGATCGAGACAAGGCGTCCGCCTTGACGTTTTTGTCAGCCGGGCGAAAATGAAGAACAAAATCAAAGCGAGCAAAAAACAAGGACCACCGGGCTTGGCGCGGGTTAAGTCTCTGGGCATGCTGGAGGTAAGCCAAGTTCTTGTGGTCAGTGTAAATTATTACCGGGTGAAGAGCCCCCTCGAGCAGGTAACGCCACTCCTCCAATGCCAGTTTGATGGCCAATAACTCTCGGTCTCCTATGGAATAATTGCGCTCTGAGGAGGAGAAGAGTTTAGAGAAGAAGCCGCAAGTTACCATCCTCCCGGAAGATGATTTTTGAGTAAGTACCGCTCCGGCTCCAGAGGAGGAGGCGTCAACTTCCAGGAAGAACTGCTTGTTGCCGTCCGGGCGATGCAGCACCGGGGCGGAAGAGAAGGCCTGTTTTAAGGAAAGAAAGGCCTCCTCTGCTTCGGGTGGCCACTCTTTGGGATTAGTACCCTTACGGGTGAGCGCGGAAATTGGGGCAGTCCGGGAAGAGAAGTGTGGTATGAAGAGGCGGTAGTAGTTGGCGAAGCCCAGGAACCGCTGAATGGCCTTCAACCCCTCCGGTCGAGGCCATTTCTCGATGGCAGACAGTTTCTCTGGATCCATTCGTAGGCCGGTCTGAGAAATAATGTAGCCCAAAAACGGAAGCGAGGTCTGCTCAAAGAGGCACTTCTCGTATTTAGCGAAGAGGTGATTCTGCCTGAGCCTGAGCAGGACCTGACGAATGTCCCTCCGGTGAGTCTGGAGATCCGGAGAGAAGACCAAGATGTCGTCCAGGTACACCACTACGCAGGAGTAGAGAAGGTCCCGGAAGATGTCATTGACCAACTCTTGAAAGACGGCAGGAGCGTTACAGAGACCAAAGGGCATTACCAGATATTCATAGTGGCCGTCCCGGGTGTTGAATGCCGTCTTCCATTCATCCCCCTGACGGATACGAACCAGGTTGTACGCCCCACGGAGGTCCAGTTTGGTGAAGATTCTAGCCCCTCTCAGACGATCAAATAACTCCGGAATGAGCGGAAGGGGGTACTTATTCTTCACCGTGATCTGGTTAAGGCCTCTATAGTCTATACAGGGACGGAGAGAGCCGTCCTTCTTTTTTACGAAGAAGAAGCCTGCTCCCGCCGGGGAGGTAGATTTCCGGATGAATCCCCTGGCCAGATTCTCCTCAATATATTCGGACATCGACCGGGTCTCAGCAGCGGATAATGGATAAATACGCCCACGGGGAGGAGTAGTACCGGGTAACAAGTCGATAGGGCAGTCGTATGGTCTATGAGGGGGTAGTGTCTCTGCTTCCTTTTTATTAAAGACATCAGCATAAGACCAATAAGGAATCGGAAGTCCAGGTAGATTAGCTGGGGTAGGAGAAGGACGGACGGGATGGACGGGAACCAGACAGGTCTTATGGCAGTCCTGTCCCCAGCGAAGGACTTCTCCGGTCTGCCAGTCAAGCACGGGTGCATGTCTCTGGAGCCAAGGTAGACCTAGCAGGAGGGCGTGAGAGAGTCCAGGCAGAACATGAAAGGAGATACTCTCAGAATGCAGCATTCCCACCTGCAGAGTAATGGATTCGGTGATGAGTTGGATGGGGCGTGGTAAGAGACCCCCATCCACGGCAGCAACAGACAAGGGTACAGCCAGAGGTTTGGTGGGGATGCGGTATTTCTCTACCAGGGACTGTGAAATAAGATTCCCGGCTGCTCCAGAGTCAAGTTGGGCTAGTTCGAAATAACGGTTCTCCCCGCAGACGATTGAAACTGACAGCAGCAGAGATGGAGAGGATTTATTCTTGTCTAGGTCGACCTCTCTGAGCGAACCTAGACACAGGCGTTTCCCGACCTCTCTGGGCAGGCACGGATCCGGTGCTCCTTACTGCCACAGTAGAAGCAGCTCCCCTCGGCACGGCGTAGGTCCTGACGGGTTTTGACCATCTTGGTCTGGTCGACCTGCATAGGCTCAGGAGAGTGTACCTGGGGAGAGACGGAGGGAGTGACGGGTTTCTGAAAAGTAGGAGCTAGACGTGGAAACCTCCTCTCACGGGTGACCTCTTTGGCACGCTCCTGGAACCGTAGGTCAATCCGGGTGGCAAGAGTTATTAGGTCATCGAGAGTGGTAGGAACGTCCCGACCGGCAAGTTCATCTTTAATACGGCCGGACAGACCCTCCCAGAAGACGGATACCAGAGCGTCGTTATCCCAGGCCAGCTCCGAGGCAAGGGTACGGAACCGTATGGCATATTGGCCCACGGTGAGACTTCCCTGACGGAGGCGTAGCAGTGATGATGCGGATGAGGTCTTCCGTCCGGGTTCGTCGAAGACTTTCCGGAAAGCCGTGAGAAAAGCAGACAAGTTGGACACCAGGGGGTCTCCTCTCTCCCATAGAGGATTTAGCCAGGCCAGGGCCTCCCCGGTGAGATGGGACATGATGAAGGCAATTTTGGCCCGGTCGGAGTTAAACTGGTGGGACAATAGTTCAAAGTGCAGGGTGCACTGATTTATGAAGCCCCGAGCCTGGGCGGAGTCGCCTCCGAAGCGAGGAGGTGCAGAAAGCCGGGGTCCGGGGTAGGATACCAAGGTATTAGTGGGCAGCGGAGCTGCCGGATTGCGAGACATGGCACTGGCGGAGGTTGCTGGTGGAGCAGTCAAAGTGTCCAGGCGAGTATTGACATTCCGCAGGTGACCCAGGATGGAGTCCTGTTGGGACCTTTGACGGGACAGTTCATGACACAGGTCCGAGAGCGAGGGAGCTTGGGTGCCACCGGGTTCCATGGCCCGAGCAAACTGTAACGGGTCTGGGAGGCGGAACCTCTGAGCTACTATACAAGGGGGCAGTCCTTGTAAGGGAGCGGGTGGCGACCAGGGAAGACGGGCAGGAGGTCACAGCAGGTGACCGGGACAGTCTCTGGGTGAACGGGCTGGAGGTCACGGCAAGTGACCGGGGCAGTCTCTGGATGAACGGGCTGATGGTCACGGCAAGTGACCGGGGCAGTCTCTGAATGAACGGGCAGATGGTCACGGCAAGTGACCGGGGCAGTCTCTGGATGAACGGGCAGATGGTCACGGCAAGTGACCGGGGCAGTCTCTGGATGAACGGGCAGATGGTCACGGCAAGTGACCGGGGCAGTCTCTAGGAAAAGGGTTGGTACGACCTGTGGCGGCTGATGATAGACGTGAGCTCCCAGGTGAGCAGGCGAGAGTCTCTGGATGAACGGGTGGTCACAGCATGTGACGGCGGAGCCTCCAGGAAGACCAACAGACAGGCGGCAGATGAGCGCTCCCAGGTGAGCGGGCAGAAGTCTCTGGACAGGCGGGTGGTCACAGCACGTGACGGCAGAGCCTCCAGGTAGGCTAGTAGACAGGCAGCAGATGAGCGCTCCCAGGTGAGCGAGCAGGAGTCACTGGACAGGCAGGTGGTCACAGCACGTGACGGCGGAGCCTCCAGGTAGACTAGCAGGCAGGTAGCAGGTGTGTGCTCCCAGGTGAGCGGGCAAGCTGGTCCATAGACAGACTGACAGGAGTTGGAAGGCAGACCGTCGGACCTCGGGCAAGCAGGCAGGTGGCTGATGTGCGCTCCCAGGTGAGCGGGCAGGCTGGTCCTTAGACAGACTGATAGGCGTAGTAAGGCAGACCGTCGGACCTCAGATTAGCAGGCAGGTAGCAGATAATCAGGCAGGAATCTGGCAGGTAACTGGCAGGTAACTGGCAGGTAACTGGCAACGGGACCTGAGGGCTGAAGCAGAGTAGTGAACATTGCAACAACATTGCTCGGGCACCTCCATTTTGGAGGAGGTGCCTTATATATGGTGAAGTCCTCCGGCCATTGGCCGGGGACTCCTTAGGACGGCGCGCGCGGCCCCTTTAAGAGGGAGGGAGAGCGCGCGCGCCCTAAGCACAGTGGCCGGGAAGGAGCGCGCGCTGCCAGCAGAGCGGGAGGAGGACGCCGGGCACGGAGCAGGGAGGTGAGGGGAACAAATAGGAGGTGGATGTGCAGTACACTGCGGCGGCCACTACTACTTGACGGCGGAGCCCGGCAGGTGAGCACTTTCGGCCGGCAGCTACCGCCGCCAGCACCAATAACAGCTGATCGGCGGAGGTGCCGCGTGCGGGACCCCAGCCAATCATACATTGATGCCCTATCCTACAGATATGGCATCAATGTAAAAGTAGTGGACAACCCCTTTAATTTAAAAAAACACATATAGACATACTCACCTCGCTCCCATTCCCGCAGCACTCTGCTCTAGTACCTGAAGCTTCACTGCTACTGTGCAGCATGTACATACAGGCACAATGACGTTATCGCGCCAGGGCCTGCTGATGATGTCATCGTGCTGGCACATCACTGCAGAGGGGACTGGCACTGCGCTGCCATTATGTATAGCTGGCAGCATAGCTCCAGGGGAGCTCCCTGCCGGGATCCATTATAATGAGGGAAATCTGGCGATGAGCCCCCCGGAGACTCGGGTCCCGGGCGGTAGCCCAGATTGCCCTCATTATAATATGCTTATGGATGCATAAGCTCCATGCTCTCAACATCTGGCAACAAAATAGGCCTCTTAAAAGTTACTTTCCAGATCTGATGGGGAGGAGGATGGCGGGGAGAAAGAGCAGACACCCAAAGCCCTCTTCAGATGGCTCCGGGATGCTGGATGGCTTCCTTATCAGCACCGACGCCCTTCAGAATGGAGAGCCGCTCACTCCGTGACAATCCTTTTCACAGAGTGGCTTGTCGAACCGCACCTTCAGTGCACCACTGGCGGTCATCCAGGGTCCTGCTGGACCATGCTTTACCACCTTTGGAGTGGCCAGCCGTGAAATACTGGCTCCACTGGAGTCCTCTGCTTCCTTCTCGGTCCTGGTCTCTCCCTGGAGTACATGGTCCAGTGCCATTTTGCTCCACTGAAAGGAAAGAATTCATAGCTGCGTTGCAGGTCAGTGGGCCTAGATCTCATCAGGGGTGCCCTGTGACACCACTGCCTGCCTCAATCTTCAACCCAGGTATTTACTCCAGCCCATTGCAAGCCTCTTGCAACAGAGGTCTCCCAATCTGCAGCAGAACCCAGTGGGGGTCCTGCAGTAATATCCCCCATTGAACACACTATGACTTCTAAATCACTAAGGCCTCTATTAAAGGAAATCTGTCGGCCCCCTGGGACTTATATGACCTATTAGTATGGGCATACAATTGATAGAAATGTATTAGAGGTCTTGTTGCTGTGAAATTTCATTTTATTCCTTCATGTTACTGATGCCTTCCAGGCCCTGGGCCCAGAAGAAATCCCCGCCCCCTGTGTTCATTACAAAGGCTCCCCCCTCCCCTGCACGTCACAGTACAGGGTGCATGAGCGGGATTTCGGCGCCGCAACTGCATGTCACAGGGCACTGTGACGGGCAGGGGAGGGGGGAGCCCAGGGCCTGAAGGCATCAGTAATATGGAGGAATAAAATTAAATTTCACAGCAACACGACCTCTAATATCAGGCATACAGGTATGGTATATGAATATATTTAAATTTCTATCACCTGTATGCCCATATTAGTAGGTCATATAAGTCCCAGGGGGTGACAGATTCCCTTTAAGGCTATGTGCACACTGTTCTTTTTGATGCGTTTTCGCAGCGTTTTTCTGCGCGGAAATTAAACAAAAACGTTAGGTAATCCGTCTGCCAGCTAATCGCACAAAGAATGGTACCAGGACTGGAGAAGAAGACTAATTATCTCACCGTCCGACAACTGCTCCTGCTGATAACAGAGAGAGCGGAGTGGTTGAGGAGAGAAGTAGTCTCAGCCGAGCCGGCGTGTGCACGATGTAAAAAAAAAAGAAAAAAAGTAAAAATCTATTTAAAATAAAAAAGACACCTGTCCAGCATTCTCCGGTGTCCTCCTGAAGTCCCCCGGCGACCCGATCAACCGGCAGTATATGTCGCTGCTGCTATATGAGGTCACGTGAGTTCTTCAGCTGGAGATGAGCTGACGTGCTCCGGGGCCTCACTTTACGACACCGGTGCTTGGTGGGAATAGTCTCAAGAATGTTCCCACGCATCACTGATGCAGTAATGAGGTCACCAGAGCTGATCAGCTGATCTTCTGCTAATGAACTCACGTGACCTCTGCCAGCAGCATAGCCATGTACACTGACAGGAGTGATTTTACACTGTACACTAGTGATTGATGTGGCTGCTGTAGAAGTGACCCAGATCGCCGTGGGACAATCTGGATTATGTCATGAGGGCAGACAGGTGAGGGATATGGTTGTTTTTTTTTTGTTGTTTTTTTTTCAGGAGACGAGAGATTCGGGAATTAGGGGAATAATTAAAAGATTATTAAAACCCTGTGTACTTTTATTTCAATAAAAGACTTTATTCTGGCGGTGTCCTTTGGAAGTGCATTCAGCTGTAGGTTGGGTTGCTGCTAAAAGGGAGAAAAAAAATAAACTCTATAAGTGCAAACGGGAGTAAGTGTGTGACTTGTTTTTCAGTGACTTGGATTCAGGGAGTTTGGAAGGGAAGAATTTGGACTGAATTGCTGTCTGTATTTTATTAATTCTTTACATTTCTTTTTACCTAACATTTCTGTCTAGTGCAATCCCCATTAGGAAATGAGCTCCATTATTGGCAATGCTATCCAGTGTACATCTTGCCACATGTATGCAATCCTTGAACAGCCGGTCGTGGGTGCATACTGCTGCGCGAGATGTGTGCACGTTGTGCGTTTGGAAGCCCAGGTACTGGATCTAAATGAGCAGCTGGCAACACAGAGCCTTTGACAATATGGAAAGGAGTCTGCTGCTCACTGGGGAGATGTGGGGCAGGGTGGTAGTAGGGAGCTGCAGGACAGTGAGGCAGTCCTGATCTGGCACACCCCAATAGGTTTGCAAAGTTGGCAGATGAGGGGGGTGTCGGTACATGGATAGAACTGCTGCAGTAAGGCATGTCCTCTGAAAGCCGGAGGAGTGTCAGCTCCAGTAAGGGGGGAAATAGGAGAGCAGGGCAGGCCAGGCAGGTGCTGGTGGTGGGGGACTCAATTATTAGGGTAACAGACCCTTTTCTTGTCCTGATTAAAGGAATTTCTCGACGAACTCCTGAATAACCAAAAGAGGGGGAAACATGTCGAATAAAAATGCCATTAAGCTAAGTACACAACTGTTCAGGCCTTATAGGGTCTACAGATACAGGTGCATCCTTAAAATCCATCTTGTGTGAGAATATATGTGAATCTAATGAAAATGTAGAGTTCTTGTGGGTGGAGATAAGGGGAGGGGAAAAAATAATAAATTACTGATAGGGGTTTGTTATAAGTCTCCAAAAATAATGGAAGCAGCGGAGAGTATCCTCATAAAGCAAATAGATGAAGCGGCGACTCAAGGAGAACTCATTATTATGGGGGATTTCAACTACCCTGAAATACATTGGGGAACAGAAACCTGTAGTTCAAGCAAAGGTAATAGGTTTTTGACAACTATGAGAGACAATTACCTTTCACAACTGATTCAGGACCCAAGAAGAAGGGGGGCACTGCTAGACCTAATATTAACCAACAAGCCAGACCGCATATCAAATATACGAGTTGGGGGTCACTTGGGTAATAGTGATCACAAAATAATACGTTTTCATGTATCCTTTAATAAGGGGTTACAAGGACACTAAACTTCAGGAAGGCAAATTTCCAACGGTTGAGAGATGATCTTAGTGCAATAAACTGGGACGATATCCTGAGACATAAAGCTACACAAAGCAAATGGGAGACATTTATTAGCATCCTGAATAGGACCTGTGCACAATATATACCCTATGGGAATAAACATGCTAGAAATAGGAGGAAACCACTATGGCTAAATAGAGCTGTAAGGGGCGCAATAAGTGACAAAAAGAAAGCATTTAGAGAACTAAAGCAAGTAGGTAGTGATGAGGCATTAAATAAATACAGACAATTGAATACATTCTGTAAATACCAAATCAAGGCAGCAAAGATTGAGACAGAGAGACTCATTGACAGAGAAAGTAAAAATATTCCCAAAATATTCTTTAACTACATAAATAGTAAAAAAATAAAAAATGATAGTGTTGGCCCCCTTAAAAATAGTCTGGGTGCAATGGTGGATGAGGAAAAAGCCAATATGCTAAATGATTTTTTTTTCAATCGTATTTACACAAGAAAATCGCATGACAGAAAACATGATCAGTGATAACAAAAATTTTTCCACTACATGTCACTCGCTTAACCCAGCAGGAAGTACGACGGCGTCTAAAAATCACTAAAGTTGACAAATCCCTGGGCCCGGATGGGATACACCCGCGAGTACTGCAGGAATTAGGCAACATCATAGATAGACCATTATTTTTAATCTTTAAGGCTATGTGCCCACGATACAGAAATGCTCAGGATTTTTTCCTGAGCGTTTCTGCATCTCCCTGACAGAAAAAAACGCATGCGGATTGTACATGCGGATTTTACATGCGTTTTCCTGCCGGGGACATGCGGAAGTGAAGCGTTCTTCACTTGCATTTCCGCATGCGGGTTGACAAGCGCTTTCCAAGCGATTTTAGCATCACTTGCAAAGTGATTGTCAACTTGGTCACACTATATAAATCCATGCAAACGGCATGGATTTATATACTGTGACCGAAAGAATGGTAAAAAATAAAAAAATATATACTTACCCTCTGATGGCCCCCGGTGTCTTGCTTCCCTCCGTCCTGGCTGCCGGCAGCGGTACACTGAAGGACCTGCCGACGTCAGCGTCGTGTGACCCGTCACATGACTGTGACGTCAGCGCAGGTCCTTCAGTCCACCGCGAGCTGCCGGCATGAAAGGACGAGTGCAGTGGAGGCAGTCAGAAGGTAAACATAATCTTTATTTTTTAGCTTACCATCCGCACATTGGAAAGCATGCATTCCGCATGTCCTTATCTAGTGAAGCGGAATGCACGCGTTCTAATGCAAGTCAATGGAGGCGAAAACGCAGCGCTTCCGCAAAATAATTGGTAGTGCTGCGTTTTTTTCCGCAATGATAATCCGCAGCGGAAATTTCCGCAGCATGTGCACATCACATGCGGATTATCATTGGGGAACATGGCAGGCCTTCTACCATGCGTTTTTTAAGCGTTTCTGCAGTGTTTTTTCCGCTGCGGAAACGCTTAAAAAACGCATTGTGGGCACACAGCCTTAAGATTCAATAATAACAGGGTCTGTACCACAGGACTGGCATATAGCAAATGTGGTGCCAATATTCAAAAAGGGGACAAAAACTGAACTTGGAAATTATAGACCAGTAAGCTTAACCTATACTGTGGGTAAAATCCTGGAGGGTTTCCTAAGAGATGCTATACTAGAGTATCTGAAGAAGAATAACCTCATGACCCAATATCAACATGGGTTTACGAGGGACCGTTCCTGTCAAACTAATCTGATTAGCTTTTATGAGGAGGCAAGTTCCAGACTGGACCAAGGAAATGCAGTGGATGTTGTGTATATGGACTTTTAAAAAGCTTTTGATACGGTTCCACACAAAAGGGTGATACATAAAATGAGAACAATGGGGATATGGGAAAATATATGTATGTGGGTTAAAAACTGGCTCAGTGATAGGAAACAAAGGGTGGTTATTAATGGAACACACTCAGACTGGGTCTCAGTTAACAGTGGGGTACCACAGGGGTCAGTATTGGGCCCTCTTCTTTTTAACATATTTATTAATGACCTTGTAGGGGGCATACAGAGTAATATTTCAATATTTGCAGATGACACTAAACTCTGCAGGGTGATCAATACAGAGGAGGACAATTTTATATTACAGGAGGATCTATGTAAACTAAAAGCTTGGGCTGATAAATGGCAAATGAGCTTTAATGGGGATATATGTAAGGTAATGCACTTGGGCAGAGGAAATAAAATGTATAATTATACAGTACAGACCAAAAGTTTGGACACACCTTCTCATTTTAAGATTTTTCTGTATTTTCACGGCTATGAAAATTGTACATTCACACTGAAGGCATCAAAACTATGAATTAAAAGTCACCAGACATGAACCCAATCGAGATGGTTTGGGGTGAACTGGACCACAGAGTGAAGGCAAAAGGGCCAACAAGTGCTAAGCATCTCTGGGAACTCCTTCAAGATTGTTGGAAGACCATTTCCGGTGACTACCTCTTGAAGCTCATCAAGAGAATGCCAAGAGTGTGCAAAGCAGTCATCAAAGCAAAAGGTGGCTACTTTGAAGAACCTAGAATATAAGACATATTTTCAGTTGTTTCACACTTTTTTGTTAAGTATATAATTCCACATGTGTTAATTCATAGTTTTGATGCCTTCAGTCTGAATGTACAATTTTCATAGTCATGAAAATACAGAAAAATCTTTAAATGAGAAAGTGTGTCCAAGCTTTTGGTCTGTACTGTATGCTTAATTGTAAAACACTTGGCAAAACTGTAACTGAAAAAGACCTGGGTGTATTGGTAAACAACAAGCTCACGTTTGGTGGCCAGTGTCAGGCAGCTGCTGCAAAGGCAAATAAAATAATCGGATGCATTAAAAGAGGCATAGATGCTCATGAGGAGAACATAATTTTACCTCTATACAAGTCATTAGTGCGACCACACTTAGAATACTGTGTACAGTTCTGGTCTCCGGTGTATAAGAAAGATATAGCTGAATTAGAGCAGGTGCAGAGAGGAGCGACCAAGGTTATTAGAGGACTGGGGGGTCTGCAATACCAAGACAGGTTATTACACTTAGGGTTATTTACCTTGGAAAAACGAAGGCTTAGGGGTGATCTTACTATGTACAAGTATATGAGGGGACAGTACAAAGACCTTTCTACTCATCTTTTTACTCTGAGGCCTGAGACGGGGACAAGGGGGCATCTTCTACGTCTGGAGGAAAGAAGGTTTAATCATAATCACAGACGGGGATTCTTTACTGTAAGAGCAGTGAGATTATGGAACTCTCTGCCGCATGATGTTGTAATGAGTGATTCACTACTAAAATTTAAGAAGGGCATGGATGCCTTTCTTGAAAAGTGTAATATTACAGGTTATATATACTAGATTCTTTGATAGAGCGTTGATCCAGGGAACTAGTCTGATTGTCGTATGGAGTCGGGAAGGATTTTTTTTCCCCAATGTGGAGCTTAGTGTTTGTCACATGGTTTTTTTTTGCCTTCCTCTGGATCAACATGTTAGGCTATGGGTTGAACTAGATGGACGTAGTCTTCCTTCAACCTTAAAAAACTATGTCAACTTTATTGAAAAGCATCAAAACCCTTTACTACAGGGTTAGTAATGGAGGAGTCTTATAGACGCCTCTCCATTACTAACCTGGGCATCATGTCAGCCGCCAATAAAAGGCTGACATGAACCCCAACCCTATTATCCCACTCGCCACCGCCACATGGCAGTGGGAAGAGCGAAGGCTAAGCGCCAGATTTGGCACATCTTATGGATGCGCCATTTCTGGGACTGCTGAAAGCTGATATTATTAGCCACGGAGGGGGCCAGGATCCATGGCCCAAACTTGGCTATTAATATTAGCCCGTAGCTGTCTGTTTAGCCTTTTCTGGTTAGATTTTATAAGGGGACACTATGTCAATTTTTTTCTGGGGTCCCCCATGTCAGTGTCCGCGGGTGATCCGCTGAATCAGATGCATGCATAGTGGACATGGGATTTCTAGAGATCTCATCCACTATAAACACGCAGCTTCAAACCTGTAGCGGCTCCTGATTATGGGAACGTACCCAAACTCACCCGCAGCATGTCAATTTCTGTAGCGGAGACGACAGTCTCCGTAGCAGACTTTGACAGATTGAAATGTCATTATATGCGGTGGATCCGCATGTATTGACAACAAAAGTGCGTCATTAGGACACAGCGTTTTGGAAGCAGCGAAAATACACTGCATCTAAATCGCTGCTTGTTGCTGATCGTGGGGACTTGGCAGCTAACGAAACAGCTGTGAGCTGTTATTAATAGCCAGGGAATATGTTTGCCTAATGGCACCTTCTTAGGCTAAAAATAGCAGCTCTCAACTGCCCCAGAAATGACATGAATGGAAATGCTAATGCGATTGAGTGTATGGGATTAGCTAACACCTAGCCCTTTTGTTTAGTGATGACAAGGTGTCAATCAGACCCTTTCATTACTAAACCTAATTAAAGTGAAGAGTTAAATAAACACACACACAGAGTAAACACTTTATTTGAAATACAACAGACACATTCTTTAATCATTTAAATTAACCAATGTACTCACCCCAGGTCTGACGGTAATCCAAGGGTTAAAGCGATGTCACATGTTTCTTTTTTTAAATATTTTTATTTAGCTCCAAAAAGCATTCATTGATGTACAAAAACGCATTTAAAAAATGCATTAAAAAAGCATCAAAATTGCGGCAAAACGCAAGTTTTTTTCTGCGTTTTTCCTGCCAAGAGATGCAGAAACGCTGCAGAAATTTCTGCAATCAAATCCTGAACGTGCACACATAGCCTAAAGGGTACAACTAAAGGGACTCTTGCCACTGGTGACTGGGTGATCCTCATGACGATTTGGGGGCCACCCCATCTCTCTCCAGCCTTATGAAATGGCCAGATCCATGGGATGACTCCCTTGACCCCACTCATTCCAATATTAATTTTCTCTCAAGATCCTCTATACCGGAAGATTTACACTCTTAGGCTGAGTTCACACGATGCGTATTTCATGCGTTTCCGCGGCGTTTTTGCAGTTGCGGAAACGCAGCGGAAACGCATGAAAAACGCATGGTAGAAGGGAAGCAATGTTCCCCAATGGAAATCCGCATGTGCTGTGCCCATGCTGCGAATTTTTCCGCAGCGTTAACGCTGCGGTCAAAAATCCGCAGCATGTCAATTAATTTTGCGGAAACGCGGCGATTTCGCCGCCATTGACTTGCATTAGAACGCGCCAATTCCGCAAGACAGCATTTGTACTTGCGTAATTGGTGCGTTCTAATGTGCGGATGGTACCCGGGTGTAGAGGAGAGGAGAGTCTCGTCCACACCCAGGTACCATTAGAAAAGCTGTAAAAGAAGAATAAAATAAAAAATAAATGTATTCTTACCATCTGTCGGCCCACACAGCGCTCCCGCTTGGTTCCCGGCACTTGCAGTGAGTTGTAGGACCTGCGGTGACGTCAGAGTCATGTGACGGGTCACGTGACGCTGACGTCGGCAGGTCTTTCAATTCAAAGTTGCCGGCGAGGGAGAACAGATTGAGCAGGACAGCGCGGGCCATCGGAGGTAAGTATATACACTCTCTCGGTTCACACTGTATAAATCCATGCTGTTTGCATGGATTTATATAGTGTGACCTAGTTATCAAGCACTTTCCAGGTGATGCTAACATCGCCTGGAAAGCGCTTGTCAATCTGCATGCGGAAACGCATGTGAATCTGCATGTGGATCTGCATGTATTCTGCAGGAAAAACGCATGCACAATCTGCATGCGTTTTTTCTGCCAGGGAGATGCAGAAATGATGCAGAAATTTTCTGCTTCATTTCTGCATCGTGTGCACATACCCTTACAACAATTACCAACAAAAGAAGACTTTAAGGCTACGTGCCCAAGTAGTAGATTTGATGCAGAGCGTTTTTTGCCTCTCTCTGGCAGAAAAAAAACGCATGCAGATTTACATGCGTTTTTTCTGCCAGAGAGAAGCGTTTTTTTTAGCGTTTTTACATGCGTTTTCGCATGCGTTTTTTCAAGCAGTTTTCCAAGCGATTTTGAGCATCACTTGGAAAAGTGCTTGACAAGTTGGTCACACTATATAAATCCATGCAACCGGCATGGATTTATACAGTTATATGAAAAAGTTTGGGCACCCCTATTAAGCTTAAGCTTAATGTTTTATAAAAATTGGTGTTTTTGCAACAGCTGTTTCAGTTTGATATATGTAATAACTGTTGGACACTGTAATGTTTCTGCCTTGAAATGAGGTTTATTGTACTAACAGAAAATGTGCAATCTGCATTCAAACAAAATTTGACAGGTGCATAAGTATGGGCACCCTTATCATTTTCTTGTTTTAAATACTCCTACCTACTTTTTACTGACTTACTAAAGCACTTTTTTTGGTTTTGTAACCTCATTGAGCTTTGAACTCCATAGCCAGGTGTATGCAATCATGAGAAAAGCTACTTAAAGTGGCCACTTGCAAGTTGTTCTCCTGTTTGAATCTCCTCTGAAGAGTGGCATCATGGGCTCCTCAAAACAACTGTCAAATTATCTGAAAACAAAGATTATTCAACATAGTTGTTCAGGGAAAGGATACAAAAAGCTGTCTCAGAGATTTAACCTGTCAGTTTCCACTGTGAGGAACATAGTAAGGAAATGGAAGAACACAGGGAAAGTTCTTGTTAAGGCCAGAAGTGACAGGCCAAGAAAAACATCAGAAAGACAGAGAAGAATAATGGTGAGATCAGTCAAGGACAATCCTCAGACCACCACCAGAGAGCTGCAGCATCAACTTGCTGCAGATGGTGTCACTGTGCATCGGTCAACTATACAACGCACTTTGCACAAGGAGAAGCTGTATGGGAGAGTGATGCGAAAGAAGCCGTTTCTGCAAGCACGCCACAAACAGAGTCGGCTGAGGTATGCAAAAGCACATTTGGAGAAGCCAATTTCTTTTTGGAAGAAGGTCCTGTGGACTGATGAAACCAAGATTGAGTTGTTTGGTCATACAAAAAGGCGTTATGCATGGTGGCAAAAAAACACAGCATTCCAAGAAAAACACTTGCTACCCACAGTAAAATTTGGTGGAGGTTCCATCATGCTTTGGGGCTGTGTGGCCAATGCCGGCACCAGGAATCTTGTTAAAGTTGAGGGACGCATGGATTCCACTCAGTATCAGCCGATTCTTGACAATAATGTTCAAGAATCAGTGATAAAGTTGAAGTTACGCAGGGGATGGATCTTTCAGCAAGACAATGATCCAAAACACCGCTCCAAATCTACTCAGGCATTCATGCAGAGGAACAATTACAATGTTCTGGAATGGCCATCCCAGTCCCCAGACCTGAATATCATTGAACATCTGTGGGATCATTTGAAGAGGGCTGTCCATGCTCGGCGACCATCAAACTTAACTGAACTGGAATTGTTTTGTAAAGAGGAATGGTCAAAAATACCTTCATCCAGGATCCAGGAACTCATTAAAAGCTACAGGAAGCGACAAGAGGCTGTTATTTTTGCAAAAGGAGGATCTACTAAATATTAATGTCACTTTTCTGGTGAGGTGCCCATACTTATGCACCTGTCAAATTTTGTTTGAATGCAGATTGCACATTTTCTGTTAGTACAATAAACCTCATTTCAAGGCAGAAACATTACTGTGTCCAACAGTTATTACATATATCAAACTGAAATAACTGTTGCAAAAGCACCAATTTTTATAAAACATTAAGCTTAAGATTAATAGGGGTGCCCAAATTTTTTCATATAACTGTATAGTGTGACCAAGTAATAGTTAAAAAAAAGAATAAGAATGGTAAAAAATAAAAAAAAAGATTATACTCACCTTCCGGTGTCTTCCCGGTGTCATCTCTGCTGCGCCCGGTCTCTTGCAATGCTCACGGTGGTGTGAAGGACCTGCGGTGACATCATTGAGTCATGTGATGGGTCACATGACTCAGTGACGTCATGGCAGGTCCTTCACAACAGCGCGAGCATTGCAAGAGACCGGACGGCGTGGACAAAACACCGGGAGGACATCGGAAGGTGAGTATAAACTTTATTTTTTATTTTAAATTCTTTTTTTTACAGATTCTATGGTACCCAGGTCTGGATGAGAGTCTCCTCTCCTCCAGACTTGGGTACCATCCGCACATTAGAACGCGCCAATTACGCAAGTACAGCTGCAGTCTTGTGGAATTGGCGCATTCTAATGCAAGTCAATGGCGGCGATTACGCTGCGTGTCCGCAAAATTAATGGACATGCTGCGTATTTTTCAGCGCAGCATAAACGCTGCAGAAAAATACGCAGCATGGGCATTGAAAGTGGAAACCATGGGGGAAGGTTTACCAAGCGTTTCCCAAGCGTTTACGCCATCGTGTGCACACAGCCTAAAGGCCCCGTCACACTAGCGACGCTGCAACGATCCGACAACGATACGACCTGTCAGGGATCGTTGCTGCGTCGCTATGTGGTCGCTGGTGAGCTGTCAAACAGGCAGGCTCACCAACGATCAGGGGAGCAGCGACATCGTGGAAAGAATCTTTCCACGATGTCCTGCTCCTGGTTACCAGCCTGCTGAAGCAGGAGCAGGCTGGTAACTATGGTAAACATCGGGTTACTAGGGGCACACGCGCTCCTAGTAACCCGTTGTTTATCATGGTTACCACTCTGCTACGGTGAGCGGGAGGTTACCGCTCACTTTAGCAGGCTCGTAACCATGATAAACAGCGGGTTACTAGGTGCGCGTGTGCCCCTAGTAACCCGATGTTTACCATAGTTACCAGCCTGATCGCTGCTCCCGCTGGTCACACACAGCGATGTGTGCTGACCAGCGGGAGAGCAACGACCAAAAAATGGTCCAGGACACTTTGTAGCGATCAGCGACCTCACAGCAGGGGCCTGATCGTTGCAAAGTGTCACACATAGCGACATCGCTGGTGAGGTCGCTGTTGCGTCACCAAAACCGTGACACAGCAGTGATCTCGCTAGCGATCTCGCTATGTGAGACGGGGGCTTTAGGCCCTCATTTCAGAAGTGAAAACCACAAGCAGAGTGAGATTACAGTGATGCATCAAGATAATACATTTATGTGGCAGGCCCTCCTGCGGAGAGTCCTCAGGTGCCAAGGAAAGTCTGCTGTGCCTCTCTTCTGAGGATTTGTCTGGGCCCTATCTCTTATCAACGCTGCAGTGGTTTTTCTAGAATCCTGGAAGGAATAGGAAGTTACATTGAATACAACAGAATTTAAAACTTGCTGCGATCTGCTGCCACCTAGTGGTGTTTTTTTATAACTACATTGTTAACTTTACAACAGATTGAATTAATCATTTCTCCGCTACATCTGTGCTTAGGCTAATTATTAGAGGGCCTCATCTACTTTGATATTAACTCACATTGACCCAAAACATACAAAGCAATTAATTAGTCTCACTATATTGGCCTTCCAGGTCTAACCTACCAGACCATACTGGTATAAAGGCTTCTGTTCTCTCCAGAATGCCTTAACCTAAAACCCCTCTTCACCTGCTGAGCACAATGCACAATATGCTTCCCTCTTAACCCTATTTTTCACTATTGTGCTGAGTTACTTAAATCACTTCCTAAACCGTTGCCGCCATCAACATCCATGCCTTGCTGTTCTGTTTCAACAAGATCTACCTCCAAGAACAGATTTCTGACAGACCAAGTCAACAGCATGTCCTCCAGACCTCGTTCCCCTTCCAACTCAAACCTGCTCCTCTCCAGACGGGATGGATTCTAAACTTATTCCAGCATCCACAACCAGGATTCCTGCAAGGTCTACTCCAGACTAAATACCTTTGCTAGCACAATTCCCAGGGCCGGTGTCAGCACCCGGCGCACCCGGGCAAGTGCCGGGGCCCTGGACAATCAGAGGGGCCCATTCGTCGCTTCCCCGACATCTGTGCAGGACCGCCGGTGCTGCTTGATTGCCAGCACTTCACCAGACATGGCCGTGCGCAGTGTGCTGTGTCTGCTAGTAATGACACGGCAGGGGCGACACTGCACCTTTAACTGTGCTTGTGTGTCACCCCTGCCACGTCATTACTAGCAGACAGAGAAGCACAGAACACCGCACGTGGCCATTTCTGGTGAAGTGGCAGAAATCAAACTGCACCAGAGGCCCTACAGAGGTGCTGGGGAAGCGGCCTGGGCCACGACGGCGAGTGGGCCCCTTTGATGGTCCAGGGCCATGTCTGTGACGGCCATCAAACACATGCCGGCTGCCCTGCATTGCCACATGCCTCAGGAGCTGCTGGACGGGACACAGGATGGGGGCAGGTGAGTGAGGCTTGTTGCCAGCTTCCCCAACCCCCATATTAAAAATATTTCTAATGTGTGTGTGTGCATGTATGATGTGAATGTGTGTGTATGTCAGTGTGTATGACTGTGTATATATATTTATGTCTGTTTTATATGTGTCTTTAAGAATTTGTGTTCAAATAGGTAGGTATGTCTGTGTGTGTTCGTATTTGTGTATGTTTGTATACTGTGTGTGTGTGCATGTCTGCGTACTGTGTGTGTGCGCATGTCTGAGTACTGTGTGCATGTCTGTGTACTGTGTGCATGTCTGCGTACTGTGTGCATGCATGTCTGTGTATTGTGTGCATGCATGTCTGCGTACTGTGTGCATGCATGTCTGTGTACTGTGTGTATGTGTAGCGCCCCGAGGGTTCGGCCGCTACAGAGGTATTGCATCTCAACCAGATGTGCGATATCTCACTTCCAAGTAAGGATGGAGTGTGGATCAGGACCCTGACACCTGCATGCATTACACCACATTTCCGGGGGGCAGGGCGACCGATATGCTCCAAGTAGAGCACGACAGTCCCTGTCCCTGGCTGGAGTGGGGGGAGGGAACACCGAGGAAGGGGGGACCCTGTAGTGCATAGGAGGGAGAGGGCGGTTCCTGGGTACATTGAGAAGGAGGTATAAAAGGTGGGCACCATCTTAGGTTCAGTGTGGAGTTCAGACAGAGAAGAAGAGAGAGCAGGAGGTAGGGAGCAGAGGCTCAGACCGAGCTCTGCTCCGCAGGCAGGCCTGAGAGAGCGGCCGGAGCCTGGAGGAAGGACAAGGAAGGAAGAGGAGTGGTGGAGGCTCCAGGAACAAGGAACGAAGGGACCCCAGGGGTGTGGACCGGCGAGTCGCCACCGCACGCCCGAATCTACCTGCGTAGGGGGGGTCAGGCTAAAGGGGGGGGAGACCGGTCCCCGAAACTAGTGGAGGCGGGGAACTACCCTCAGCTAGAAACCGGAGGCTGTGACATTTTATGTGGCGCAGCCCCTCGCTACACCCGCTAGGAAGGCACCACATAGGGTCAGGGAAACGGCACCAACGTTTACCGGAGAAGGTCCGAGGCAGCCGGACAGAAGCGAGGTCACTGGCGGGGTATGACAGGCCAGAAAAAGGACACACAAAGGGGGTCCTGTGAAACGCTCCAAAGTTATCTGGGAGTAGGCCGAGCCCCTCGCCTGGTGAGCACAGTGCGACGTGGGACGTTATGACCAGCTGGAGTAACGTGGATAAAGAACTGTGAGTAAATACCCTGGACTGCATTACAGGACTCTATGTCATTACTGCTGCTCCCGCGCACCATCACCCCCAACATCTGCACTCGCTGCCCTGAGGCTATACTCCTCCCGTGGGGAGTTATACTACCCTCTGCTGCACCCACAACACCAGCCTCAGCGGTCTGCCCTGCAGCGGCGGTTCACTCTGACCGCAATCCACGGGTGGCGTAGTCGGACATTTAATCACAAAACCCTATATATAGAACGCCATTTGGGTTGACCACCCTGAGCCACGGGACCGGGTCCCCACCACGCAAGGACTACAACCCCCAGCATCCACAAAGGGTACGGTTCCGGGTATCCCCACACACACACGGCCCAGGGGGCGCGTCATATACATGTCTGCATACCGTGTGTGTGCATGTCTGCATACTGTGTGCATATCTGCGTACTGTGTGCGTGTGTATGCATGTCTGCGTACTGTGTGCATGTCTGCGTACTGTGTGTGTGCGCATGCCTGCGTACTGTGTGTGTGCGCATGTGTGCATGTATGCGTACTATGTGGATGTCAGCATACTGTGTGCATGTGCATGTCTGCGTACTGTGTGCATGTCTGCATACTGTGTGCATGTGCATGTCTGCGCACTGTGTGCATGTCTGCGTACTGTGTGTGTGCATGTCTGCGCACTGTGTGCATGTGCATGTCTGCGTACTGTGTGCATTTGCATGTCTGCGTACTGTGTGTGCGTGTCTGTGTACTGTGTGTGTGCGTGTCTGCATGTGTCTGCGTACTGTGTGTGCATGTCTGCGTACTGTGTGTGCATGTCTGCGTACTGTGGGCATGTGCGTGTCTGCGTACTGTGTGTGTGCGTGTCTGTGTACTGTGTGTGTGTCTGCGTACTGTGTGTGCATGCCTGCGTATTGTGTGTGCATGCCTGCGTACTGTGTGTGTGCATGTGTGCATGCATGTATGTGTACTGTGTGCATGTATGCATACTGTGTGCATGTGGATGTCTGCATACTGTGTGCATGTGCATGTCTGCGTACTGTGTGCATGTCTGCGTACTGTGTGTGTGCATGTCTGTGTACTGTGTGCATGTGCATGTCTGCGTACTGTGTGCATGTGCATGTCTGCGTACTGTGTGCATGTGCATGTCTGCGTACTGTGTGCATGTGCATGTCTGTGTACTGTGTGTGTGCGTGTCTGCATGTGTATGCGTACTGTGTGTGCATATCTGCGTACTGTGTGTGCATGTCTGCATACTGTGGGCATGTGCGTGTCTACGTACTGTGTGTGTGCGTGTCTGTGTACTGTGTGTGTGTCTGCGTACTGTGTGTGCATGTCTGCGTACTGTGTGCATGCATGTCTGCGTACTGTAGGCATGTGCGTGTCTGCGTACTGTGTGTGCATGTCTACATTCTGAGTGTATGCATGTCTGCGTATTGTGTGTGTGCGCATGTCTGCACACTGTGTGTGTGTGCATGTCTGCGTACTGTGTGTATGTGTGCATGTCTGTGTACTATGTGTGTGTGCATGTCTGCGTACTGTTTGTGTGCATGTCTGCGTACTGTGTGTGTGTCTATGTCTGCATACTGTGTGTGTGCATATCTGCGTGTGTGCATGTCTGCATACTGTGGGTGCATGTCTGCCCACTGTGCGTGCATTTTTGCATATGTGAAGGATGAGGGGACAGCCTGGGCCCTGTGTAGTATACCTATATTTCTCCGCCGTATCTGTGCATCATGAATGGTGGTATGTGTTAAAGGGGTCCATTGAGACTCTTTCGCCTGGGGCCCACGAAAACCTGGAGCCAGCCCTGTCAATTCCAATCCATCCTACACTCTGAACTGTCCAAAATGTCATAAAAATTGACCACAGACCTTTCCAAGGAAATAAGAGAGCTGGGTACTTGAACTGACATTCTGGAGGACAAAATGGACAATACTACCTCTGCAATCATTTCTCATTAAAAAGGAATGGAGATGCTTCAAGAGGAAATTCATGTTCCAAAGAACAAGCTGGAAGACTTAGAAAACCGAGCCCGGAAAAGTAACATTCGTATCAGGGGCCTCCCAAAAACAATCACAGTACTCCAATCTATGGTGACAGCACTATTCCAAGAGCTGACACCAGGGATACCCATCGTATGAAAGGAGAAAATTAAAGGCATCACCAAATGAAAGAGATCTACCAATGGCATACCAATAAAAGTGCAACTTTATGAGACAAAAAAAAATACAAAAAAAACATTGAGCGACTAGAGATGGACCGCATTCACAGGGCCCTAAGTAAATGCAAACCTGAAAGCCCTCCGACACGACATCATTGGGGTTTCTATGTAAATCCCCAAAAATACAATTCAGACTAAACCCCCAATGGAACCACTCACTTATGAGGTACATAGAGTCCAAAGGGACTTCATCTGGTCTCTTTTCCAGTGGTGTCCCATCATTTTAGGCATTCAGTGCATGCCTAAAAAGATAGACACCACCGGAACAGACGCCAAAGGGAGTCAAAGTGTCTCCATCTGCCTCATTATAGTGGGTGTGTCAGGCCAGGTGTTAGTGCAACACAGAAGGAAAAGTGAAAGGGAGCCCAGACACTAGGGAAAGGGGCAAGTGAAGACCTCCTAGTCTGGTCTAGCGTCACCCTGTCTGAACTATCGTCCCTATATTGACTCTTCAGCAACCGCCGCACGCGTGCCTCGCCCTACTTTCCCTGGCGTATGGCTACGGCTAGGGATGGAAGGAGATGAGCACTAGTTAACCTCCACTAAACACTATAGACAACAAGGGAAGACAAAACGGGGAAATTGCTTAGCTTTAGATGAGTCCAAATATGCACACAGCCTCAAGCTCCAGAGAAGACGAAGTGCTGCTCCTGCTAAGCCTCACAAGAAGAAATGAATATAGCCGGCGACTCCCTCTCAGACAGGTATATATACACCCAGGCAAGAGAGCTAATTAGCAAGAAAGAAGTAGCCGCTGAGTCCTAAAAACAGCCTCTTATCTAAAAAGGTGCCTGCAATGCCAAACGTAGAGATCTCCTGCAACCCACTGCAGGGCGACTATCTGTCACATCTTACACACAAGTGACAGTACCTCCCCCCCTTTACGAGTGGCCACTGGACACTCAGGACTGGGTTTCTCAGGAAAAGAGGTGTGAGCGAACCAATCTGGGAGCGTTCACCTCTGACGCTGAAACCCACATCCTCTCCTCTGGACCATAGCCTTTCTAGCTCAAGAGGTTCCACATACCTTTCGAGTAAGGACCTGTGGAACACATTGTGGACCTTAAGGGCCTGAGGAAGTTCAAGATGAAATGCTGCTGAGTTAATGACGGTGGTTATTTTATAGGGACCAATAAACCTAGGTCCCAGCTTCCAAGAAGGAACTTTCAATCTTATATTCCTGGTAGACAACCACACAAGGTTATTCACATTCAGGTCCGGACCTGGCAAGTGACGCGCCCCCTGGGCCGTGGGGTACTCGGTGCCGGGCTGGTCGTTGCTAGGGGAGATGTCACAGTGCCGGTGACCCGGTCCATGACCCAGGGCGGTCAGTAAAAAGGGGATTTTATAGTTTTTATGTATAAAGTTCGTGACGCCACCTGTAGTATGCGGCTAAAGGGAGCCGCCGCTGCGGAGCAGGTCCTCTGGAGCTGATGTTAGTGCAGCAAAGCTGGTGTGGCTCTCAACAGGTAGAGCTTAGCTCCAGGGCAGTGTAGATGTTATAGGTGATGCTGGGCGTTGTAGTGCAGGGTTTGATGGCGCAGCAATAATTAGTCCACAACTTAATGGCAGTTTCCTCTTATCTTTACTGGTGGTGATTAGGCAAATCGGGACTAGAGTACTGGATAGAAGTGGCAGCCTGGAAGCAAGTAAGGAATCCACCTCGCCAGGTGAAGTTGGAGGCCTTCCCTTTCCACTAATCTCTTTGGCCCTGCTGCTTGTAGCCTCGTCCCTGAGTGCAACGTCTTTGTGCTCACCCGTATGGCAGGCAGCTTGGGCCCTGCTGATGCGTCGCTCCCACGTGGCGGCGCTGGGCCCCGCGGTGCCGCCGAGCCTCCGGGCATCCGATGGGGCCAGGAGACCTGCACTCTCCCGTCCTCCGGTTTCTGCTGCTGGGCCTTCAGTGCCCCACAGCCCCAGACTCCAGTGTCCGGTTCCTCTGTGTTGGTTCCCTCTGGGGTGAACTGCTGTGCAGCTCCACTCCCCAGCAACTCTCTCGTCGACGTCCTCACTTCAACTCCTCACACTAAGTCTAACTAACCCCACCCCCAGATCCCAGTTGCCAAGGGGAGGAGCCCCCCTTGCTGGTCTGGAGCCAGGACAGTGTTGCATGCTTAGCAAAACCTAATTAGGGGACCCCTGCTTTCTTCCAGGCATGGCATCACCTCTTGTGAGGGAGGCAATGCCACTGTGGCAACCGAACCCCTGGGGTGCCACATTCCCCCTTAGTTAACTTCAGTACTCCCGGACTGAGGATACCTTTTAAAATTAACAAATAACAATTCACATTACAAACAGGTTACAAAGTCAAAAATTACAAAAACCCAAAGAAAATTGAAAGCAGTCACTGCGGCACTTAGTCTTTATGCCACAATCTGGGGATCCTCTTTTTCCAGATAACTGAAATTTGGCTGGTGGGAACCGCATCAACCCACTTTGTGCATCGTCCCTGGGCGTGGCTTCAGGGAACTCTTTCGTTGGGCCTCGTCTTCAGCCACACCTGCGGTTTATTTTCTAGGCCGATTAGTAACTATTTTCAATATTGTCCTGACCACACCTAGTCCTGTGGCCCAACTGTCCATAAATTCAACAAATATACATATCCAAGATTATTTAACGGGTACAACTATATACAACATACGCTTTAATTCTCTTATACTTTAGTTCCTCCAGCGGGCAGGAAGCTGACCTTTTGTACTCCGGGTCGACCTACGTAGTACATTTGTTGTTACTGTCCTACCCTGGTCCCTATTGTCTAACCTTGGTGTGGCGGGTTCACTATCCTCTACATTTCTCTTGGACCTACTCCGTACTGGTATACCGGACTGGCTTCTCCAGACTCCTAAACCCACCATGGGACTGACAGGTTCACTGGTAGCAGAGGGTAGATTCTCCTGATCTGCTGCTGATGAAACATCTGTCTCTGGGGTCGGCTGGTCTTCGAGATGTTCTGGAGCCTCTGCAGTTTCCGGTGAGGCAGCTTTGAGAAAGGTCAGGACCGGTACCACAATCGCTTTGTTCACCTGCGTCCAAGACCGGGGAAATTCTCCGAGGACTGTCTGAACCGTTTCCTCCACTTTTTCTGTGGGCCGAGGGCTGTCTTGATTTTCTTCTGTGTGTTTCAACTGTTCAGGACATATCTTCAAGTGGTCTCTTGAGACTGCTGCTGAAGTTTCCCCTCCATCTTTGCTGATGAGGCACACTTTGGTGTTGTCGTAATTCGAGGGTAGGGCGGTGTATGGCTCAACTTCCCACTGGTCATCTAACTTGTGGACTCGTCTTTTCCTCTTAAGTACCTGTTCTCCAGGTGATAAGTGAACGGCAGGGGCGTGCTAATAAGTTTTCTATATAAGTTTTCTCTTGCTTCTGTCTCGCCTGGGACAAACTTTTCTCAACACACTCTTGCACCTTGCGGTATTGTTGCTGCCGCTCTGTATCCCAATCTGCATCTGGTGATGTCATCTCTGGTGTTAAGACTCCCATGTCTAAGTCGATGGGTAGCTTACCAGGTCTTTCTCTCATCAGGTAAGCGGGTGTACAGTTGGTGGAGTTCACCGGGATGTGGTTATATAGGTCCACCAAATCTGGTAACTTCTCTGGCCACAGGCTACGTTCTTCAAGGGGCAACGTCTTCAACAGGTCTATTACCACCTGGTTCATCTTCTCACACAACCCGTTGGTCTGGGGATGATACGGCGTCGTCCTTATTTTCTTGCAGCCGTACAAGTTACAGAATTCCTGGAACACCTCTGCTTCAAAGGCTGGACCTTGGTTGGTAAGCACCCGTTCAGGGTAACCGTGCGGGCGACAAAAGTGCTGTTGGAACGCTTTGGCTGCCGTCTGAGCCGTCTGGTCTTTAACTGGAACTACTACCAAGAACCGGGAGTGGTGGTCTACTATGGTGAGAGCGTAGACGTAGCCTGACAGGCTTGGAGCTAGCTTCACGTGGTCCAAGGCTACCAGTTCAAGTGGTTGTTTGGTGATTATGGGCTGCAGGGGAGCCCTCTGGCTGTCAGGTTGCATGGACCACATTCTCGACACCATCTCTCGATTGCTTTCCTCATGCCAACCTAGTAGAATCGCTCACGTAGCAGGACTTCCAATTTCTTCCACCCGAAGTGTCCTGCTCCATTGTGGTACGCTTCTAAGACCATTGGCGCATCCCGCCTTGGGACTACCACCTGCCAGACAAGTTCGTGTGTCCCGGAGTTGATACTTCTTCGACACAGCTTTCCCTCGTAGATGAACAGCTTGCCCTTTTCCTTCCACAACTGTTGGGTCTCCTGTGGAGCATCTGGATCAGGGTGCGAGTCCGCTTGTGTCAGCAACTCCTTTACCAGGCGGACAGCCTGGTTACTATCTTGCGTTTCTGCCCATCCATGGTGGGGCAATGGGTTGAACGTGGCCTCTCTGTTGGCGGAGCGCTTAGCCCTTACACAGTGGGAGCACTGGGTCACCCCGTGACGATGAAAAGCGGGTAGCTCTATCTCCTCCAGCTCTTCCGGGTCTTCTCCCCCATCTGGCAAGTTGGGCATACTGGACAGCGCATCAGCATTTGCATTTTTATGCCCCGCCCGATACTAGATGGTAAACTCATAGTTAGACAGTCGGCCCTCCATCATTGTTCTAGGGCACCAAGCTTCGCAGTCTCCAGGTGCGTCAGCGGGTTGTTATCTGTGAAGACTGTAAATCTGGAGGAGGCGAGATAGTGTTTGAAGCGCACTGTTACAACCCAGACTATGGCGAGAAACTCCAACTTGAAGGAACTGTAGTTGTCGGGGTTCCTTTCTGTGGGCCGGAGCTTCCTGCTGGCATTGGCAATCACTCTCTCTCTGCCCTGCTGTACCTGGGACAGCACCACTCCCAATCCCACGTTGCTGGCATCCGTATGAAGTATAAAGGGTTGGCCATAGTTGGGGTAGGCCAGTACTTTGTCTCCAGTAAGAGCCATTTTCAGTCGGGTGAAGGATTCGTCTTCTGGTTTACCCCATTTGAACGGAGGTTTCTGGCCTTCTTGGACTGGCCCACTAGGAGGTCCTGCATTTGTGCCGCTATCTTGGTGAAACTCTTGATAAATCTCCTATAGTAGCCTAATAGCCCGAGGAACTGCCGCACTTCCTTAATAGTGGAGGGTCTTGGCCAGTCTTTGAACACGGTGACTTTTTCTGGTTCTGGTGCTACACCTTCGGCGCTTACCACATGACCTAGGTACTGCACCTTGGGCTTCAGCAGGTGGCACTTGGACGGCTTTACCTTCAGGCCAAAACCAGATAGGGCTTCGAACACCTCGGCCAGGTGCTCCAGGTGGTCTTCATATGTCTTTGAGTAGACAATTACATTGTCTAGGTACAGCAGAACGGTTTTGAAGTTTTTGTGTCCTAGGCAACACTCCATTAACTGCTGGAAGGTTCCTGGGGCGTTGCAGAGCCCGAATGGCATGCAGTTGAACTCGCTGAGGCCCATTGGTGTTGTAAATGCGGTCTTTTCTCTCTCCGCCTCTGCCACAGGAACCTGCCAGTACCCACTGGTGAGATCCAAAGTGGAGAAATAATTAGCAGATCTTAGTGCAGCTAATGACTCCTCAATTCTGGGTAATGGGTAGGCGTCCTTATGTGTAGTGCGGTTAATCTGCCTGTAATCAACACACATCCTCATTGTACCATCTTTCTTTCTGACGAGAACTAATGGAGCTGCCCAGGGGCTACAACTATCTCTGATCACCCCAGCCTCCTTCATCATCCGTAACATTCCTTTGGCACATTGATAGTGAGCTGGGGGTACAGGCCGGTACCTCTCTTTAATGGGCGGATGATCTCCGGTGGGGATATGATGTTGGACCCCTTTTACCTGCCCAAAGTCTAGGGGGTGTTTGCTGAAGACTCGCTCATATTCTTGGACCACCCGGTATACTCCATGTTTTTGGTGCAAAGGGGTGGAGTCAGTGCCTACTTGTAGCTTCTGACACCAATCCTCCATCTGCCCCTTGGAGCCGTTTTCCTCCGCCGGTTTGGATGGAGGCAACGATTCCACTGCCTTTATTGCATTGTTACTGACAGTAAACAATTTAGCAAGGGTAGCATACCGGGGTAAATGGACCTCTTTCTCCCCACAATTCAGGATGCGTATCGGTACTCTGCCCTTGCAGGCGTCGACTACCCCCCTGGCTGTCAAGATGGTGGGCCTACTGTCAGAGTACAAGGGTTCTACCAGGGCCTGATAATCTTGACCCCTGAGACCTATTACTGCCCGACACCATATTATCATTTCACTCCTAGGGGGCATTGCAATGGGGAATGGATCACTCATCCTGACACTGCCAACTTCTCCACCAGACAGCTCTACCTGTTGTCTTTTCATCAGGGCTCTGATTTCCTTCTGCAGAACTCGCTGCTGACTGGAACTGGCAGTCTCAGCGACCTGTTGCAACAAAAGAATAATTTCTCCAAGACAATTTTCTATCACATTGGTGCCTAAGGTTATCATAGGGTGACTTTCTCGGTGATCAATATCAACAATAATCATTCCTTGTGATGGCAATTCTACTTTGCCAACTTTTAGGGTCACCTCTTTATACCCCAACTGAGGCAAGGGCTGACCATTGCTGGCATAGATACTAAGATGTTCATCTGGACGGCGGGTAATGTCTGAATCAGTCCAGTATTGTTTATAAAGGATATATGGCATCGTTGTCACCTGGGACCCAGTGTCCAGCAGTGCGTTCATCGGGATGCCATCAAGCACGACAGGTAGGACCGGTCGTCCTCCCACGTACTTGTCTCGTCAGCTTTGTGGGCCTGATCGCCTTACTCCTGGGGGTTGGCCCTCTGCCCCAGGGGTTGCTCATTTAAATTACAGAATCTTGCGTAGTTCCCCGCCTTTTGACAGCGGTGGCAGATGGGTTGTCTGTCCTGGTCGAAGCGATCGCTGTTCCTCCCTCTGGTCGGTGGAATTCTTCTCTGTCGCCGCCATGGGACGTCATCTGCACTGGAAGCCAGCTGGATCTTTTCCTTTGGAGACACTTGCATGGCCTGCACGGTTTTAGTTAGTGTAGCTCCTGGACCTGAAGGTGTAGGTCTGCAGATGGGTCATTGTCTAGAGTCTGCGCATCAGCCTCCACAGGTGCTGGGGGAAAGGATGCCACCTCCTGGTGGTATGTGATAGCTGGACGCCGGAGGGATGCAGTGCCACTTGGGATTGATTCTCGCAGCACCCGGATGGCTCTGTCTTTAAATTGTGCAAAGTCCAGATCAGGGTTTTGCAGAGCCATAATGCGCAGATGTGTCCTGTGAGCGCTGGACAGGAGCCATGGGCGTACCCACCGTGGGGCGTACCCACCGTGGGGCAGGGGGGGCAGCTGCCCCCCCCCCTAGAAGCAGGGATGCACGCTGTACACCAGGGCCGGCGTCAGCACCCGGCGTACCCGGGCAAATGCCGGGGCCCTGAGCAGGCGGGGGGGGGCCCCTCACCGTCAGCGCCCGCTCCCCCTCCCCGTTTGCTCAGGGCCCTGGCACCCGGCTCAATGCTTACCCCTCCCCGTGCCTCCGCAGCAGCTCCTGCATCCTTCGCGGCTGCTGCACTGTGACGTCTCAGGTAAGAGGGCGCGGTGACATCTTTACACCGCGCTCTCTCCTGAGCAGTCACAGCGCAGAGCGGGAAGACGGCAGCGACGCTGGAGTCCAGAGCTGAGCAGCGGCAGCAGGTGAGACGTGAGGTGAGTATTTGATTTTTTTATTTTTTATTGTATGGAGGCCTGTGGCAGTATAAGGGAGGGGGGTGAGGTGGGGGTGTGTGACATCCTGCATGGGGCATTATAAGGGGGGAGTGGGGTGTGACATCCTGCATGGGCATTATAAGGGAGGGGGGGTGACATCCTGCATGGGGCATTATAAGGGAGGGGGGGTGACATCCTGCATGGGGCATTAAAAGGGAGGGGGGGTGACATCCTGCATGGGGCATTATAAGGAAGGGGGGCTGTGTGTCATCCTGCATGGGGCATTATAAGGGGGGAGTGACATCCTACATGGGGCATTATATGGGGGGGAACAGCCTGCATGGGCATTATGTGGGGGGAACAGCCTGCATGGGGCATTATGTGGGAGGAACAGCCTGCGTGGGGCATTATGTGGGAGGAACAGCCTGCGTGGGGCATTATGTGGGGGGGGGACAGCCTGCATGGAGCGTTATATGGGGGCCAGTATTCTGTATGGAGCGTTATATGGGGGCCAGTATTCTGTATGGAGCGTTATATGGGGGCCAGTATCCTGCATGGAGCGTTATATGGGGGCCAGTATTCTGTATCGAGCGTTATATGGGGGCCAGTATCCTGTATGGAGTGTTATATGGGGGCCAGTAATCCATAAGGAGCATTATATGGGGCCAGTATTCTGTATGGAGCATTTTATGGGTGCCAGTATTCTGTATGGAGCATTATATGGGGGCCAGTATCCTGTATGGAGCGTTATATGGGGGCCAGTATTCTGTATGGAGCGTTATATGGGGGCCAGTATTCTGTATGGAGCATTATATAGGGGCCAGTATCCGGTATGGAGCGTTATATGGGAGCCAGTATTCTGTATGGAGCGTTATATGGGGGCCAGTATTCTGTATGGAGCATTATATGGGGGCCAGTATCCTGCATGGAGCGTTATATGGGGGGGCCAGTATCCTGTATGGAGCATTATATGGGGGCCAGTATCCTGCATGGAGCGTTATATGGGGGCCAGTATCCTGTATGGAGCGTTATATGGGGACCAGTATCCTGTATGGGGCATTTTATGGGGGCCAGTATACTGTGTGGAGCGATTCGCCGGTTTCTGAGCTATTGTGGAATTTACAATAGATATCACTCATGTAATGTTAGAAGTGAAATCTTTGCATTGTACTATATATATATTTCTCTTCGGTATCTGTGACCATGGCTTGCCCCCCCCCCTAGTTTTGATCCTGGGTACGCCCATGACAGGAGCCCCTCAATAAACTGCTCAGTTAGCAATCTGTCCTCATCATGCACACTATCGGGGTCTACCTGTTTGATGGCCAGCAGTGCCTCCTGCAGGTTTAGAGCATAGTCCCGTACACTGTCCTGCATCCTTTGTTTGCACCCGTAGAACTTCATCTTAATTTCTGCTGCGGTGCGGGTGTCAAAGGTATCCTTCAATCGGGCCAGTATTTCTTTTACAGTGCCTTTGTCCCTGCCCGGCCAGGACTTCACCTCTCTCTGGGCTGCACCGATTAGCTGGCCTATGAGGATGCTGACTTTTTGCTCCTCAGACAAGGGGTACACTTTAAACAAACTGCGCAGTCTCTCCTCAAAGTCGTTCAGGGTGTACGACTTCCCTGAGTACTGGGGCAACCACGCCGCCCCCGGTATATATGGCATTGATAACGGCATTGCAGTGGCGGCGGCCGTGCCTGCGGCTGAATCCTCCCCCCCGTTGGGCATCTTCCTCCCCCCTAGTGAACCTCAGCCAGGTCCTGGGCGTCCACTGACGTACCAGTATGCTGCTCTGCAGGCGGTGGGATCTCTTACCCGGCGGTTCCGCATCGGGCCTCTTGCTTTTCCTCGGTGGGCGGCAAACCATGTGATAACACCGTTTAGTAAAGTCTATGGCACACAGGACCCGGTTATACCGGGCTTCGTGAATCTTGCTCGTGACGCCAAGTTGACGCGCCCCCTGGGCCGCGGGGTACTCGGTGCCGGGCTGGTCGTTGCTAGGGGAGATGTCACAGCGGCGGTGACCCGGTCCGTGACCCAGGGCAGTCATTAAACTGGGATTTTATAGTTTTTATGTACAAAATTCGTTAAGCCACCTGTGGTATGCGGCTAAAGGGAGCCGTCGCTGCGGAGCAGGTCCTCTGGAGCTGATGTTAGTGCAGCAAAGCTGGTGTGGCTCTCCACAGGTAGAGCTTAGCTCCAGGGCAGTGTAGATGTTATAGGTGATGCTGGGCGTCGTAGTGCAGGGTTTGATGGCGCAGCAATAATTAGTCCACAACTTAATGGCGGTTTCCTCTTATCTTTACTGGTGGTGATTAGGCAAACCGGGACTAGGGTACTGGATAGAAGTGTAAGTCCTGGCAGCCTGGAAGTAAGTAAGGAATCCACCTCACCAGGTGAAGTTGGAGGCCTTCCCTTTCCACTAATCTCTTTGGCCCTGCTGCTTGTAGCTGTGCGGTGGCCCTTGTCCCTGAGTGCAACGTCTTTGTGCTCACCCGTATGGCAGGCAGCTCGGGCCCTGCTGATGCGTCGCTCCCACGTGGCGGCGCTGGGCCCCGCGGTGATGCCGAGCCTCCGGGTATCCGATGGGGCCAGGAGACCTGCACTCTCCCACCCTCCGGTTTCTGCTGCTGGGCCTTCAGTGCCCCACAGCCTCGGACTCCAGTGTCCGGTTCCTCTGTGTTGGTCCCCTCTGGGGTGAACTGCCGCGCAGCTCCACTCCCCAGCTCCTCTCTCGTCGACGTCCTCACTTCAACTCCTCACACTAAGTCTAACTAACCCCGCCCCCAGATCCCAGTTGCCAAGGGGAGGAGCTCCCCTTGCTGGTCTGGAGCCAGGACAGTGTTGCATGCTTAGCAAAACCTAATTAGGGGACCCCTGCTTGCTTCCAGGCATGGCATCACCTCTTGTGAGGGAGGCAATGCCACTGTGGCAACCGGACCCCTGGGGTGCCACACAAGCGTTTTCTGTCAGCCATACGTTTATACCTGTCTCCCATGGTCTTTAAATTACACAGAACACACTGCCATACCGAGGAGAGCGATGAAGCAAACTGTTCCTCCTAAGGAACTCCTGAAGCTCCTCCCCCACTAAAGGTACCAAACTGTGGATGATAACCGTATGCACCGAAGAACGGTGATCTGCCAGTGGATTCTTGACAATGATCATTGATGGCAAATTCTGCCAGTGGTAAGTAGAATGACCAATCCTCCTGATTTTCAGAGACGATACACCTGAGGTATGTCTCAAAGTTCTGATTGACACGCTTGGTCTGACCATTCGACTGAGGGTGGAAGGCAGAGGAAAAGGACAGCTGCATCCCTAGTCAAGAACAGAATGCCTTCCAGAACTTGGAAACAAATTGGGTCCCCCGATCAGACACAACATCAGAGGGAACCCCGTGAAGCTTCACAATCTCATTTATGAACACCTGAGCAAGTGTCTTGGCAGTGGGAAGTGCAGGTAATGCGACGAAATGAACCATTTTACTGAACCTATCTACTACCACCAAAACCACCGTTTTGCCTGCAGAAACCGATAGGTCAGTAACAAGTGTGTCCATGGCCTACTAGGGATAGGTAGCGGAAGAAGAGTACCAGGTGGACGGGTATGCGAAACCTTAGAACGTGCGCAAATGCTACAAGCAGCTCCGTGTTCAATTACATCCCGATGCAACCCCGGCCACCTAAAAAAACGAGAAAGGATGTCCGCGGTTGCCTTACCACCTGGATGCCCAGCAAGCACAGAGTTATTGTGACACTGAGTCACTTTTCACGGCCAGGCCGTCAGACAGGATAGTCAAGGAGTCCGAAGTCAAAACCAGGAGGGTACGTTACAAACAGAGGGAAGAGGCAAAGGCGTAGTCAGATAATGTTCCGTAGATCAGAATACCAGGAGGAAAGCAGATCAGAGCAGAAGGGGTTAAACAGACGGATGGTCAGAACAAGGTCCAAGGTCAGGCAACAGAAAATCAATAAACAGAACTCAAGGCACAGAGAACAAACCACACACTAGCTGAATGTACGTCTGGCAGAGATCTGGGGGAAACAGCTCAGTTAAGTAGTCAGACATTCAACTGCAATAATGAACACCTGAAGATAGCCTTTCAGTCTCAGGTTGGACAGCTGAGATGTCAATCACCACACTGACAGTTATTGCATGCCCCTGTACCAGATTGGATGGTCGAGCTGTCAATCACAGTACTGACAGCTCCAGCACGTCCGTGTACAAGATTGGACGGCTGAGCTGTCAGTAACTGCATCCCAGACACAGTGAGGGGTGGAACCGTGACAGTACCTCTTCTTCTAAGGGGGGCCACTGGACCCCCAGGCTTCCCAGGAAACTTTAGATGGAAGGCCCTGACTAACCAATCGGCCTTCACATCTCGAGCAGGGACCCATGATCTCTCCTCTGGTCCATATCCCCTCCAGTGGATGCGGTATTGGAGGGAATTATGGACCCTATGAGAAATTAAACCTTGAGAAAAACAAGGACCATCTGGCTTGTCTAGGAGTTAACCTTTTAGCTGACTCAATGTAGGCTAGATTCTTGTGATCAGTGACCACAGTAACTGGATGAACTGCCCCCTCCAAAAAATGCCTCCATTCCTCAAAGGCTAATTTTACAGCAAGTAACTCACGATTCCCAACATCATAATTTCTTTCCGCTGGCGAAAATTTCTTAGACAAAAAAGCATATGGACGCAAGTTAGTTAGAGTTTTGGGCCCCTGCGACAAAACCGCCCCTACTCCGACCTCCGAAGCATCCACCTCTATAATGAATGGTTCTTGGAGATCCGGTTGGATCAGAATGGGAGCAGAGATAAAACACTCTTTTAATTTTTCGAAAGCCTTGATAGCACTCGGTGACCATATCTTGAGATTTTGCCCCCTTACCTGTAAGGTCAATAAGAGATTTAGCAATCTGAGAAAACCCCTTGATAAATTTCCTATAATAGTTGGCGAATCCCAGAAAACGCTGTAAAGCCTGAAGATCACGAGGCTGAACCCAGTCAATTATGGCCTGTACCTTCCCAGGGTCCATCTTAAACCCTTCTGCAGACAACATGAACCACAAGAACGAAATTTCCTGAACAGAAAAAACACATTTTTCCAATTTAGCAAACAAAGAGTTCTCCCTTAACCTTTGTAACACGACCCGGACATGTTCCTGGTGGGAGTCCAAATCTGGCAAGAAAATTAGAATATCATCCACATAAATTACAACATATCTTCCAATGCAATCAGAGAAAATATCATTCATAAAATTTTGAAACATAGCAGGTGCAATGGATAACCCAAAAGGCATGACAAGGTTTTCAAACAGACCCTCAGATGTTAAAAATACAGTGTTCCACTCATCACCCTCCCGGATGCGTATCAAATTGTAAGCCCCTCTAAGATCAAGTTTAGCGAATACCCTGGCGCCCAGAAGCTGATTATAGAGATGGGGGATGAGTGGAAGTGGGTACGTATTTTTAAACGTGATTTTGTTTAGTTCCCAGAAATCGAGGCAAGAACGAAGAACCCCAACTTTCTTTTTTACGAAGAAAAAACTGGCAGCTACCGGAGAGGAGGAAGGACGGATATGACCCTTCCTTAAACTTTCGTTAACATTCTTTCACGGCGGCCCGTTCAGGCTCGGACAAATTGTAAAGGCGAGCTTTAGACAGTTTGGCACAAGGAATAAGCTCAATAGCACAATCATAAGGACAATGGGGAGGTAGTATCTCCGCCTCCTTTTCCGAGAACACATCTCCGAAGTCCTTCAGGTACGCCGGCAGACCCTTCAGACTAGCGGAGCATATTTGTACAGTTTTTAGATATTTCTTGCAACAATTAGGGCCCCAGTTAACAATCTGCCTCTGACACAAATCAATGACAGGATTGTGCATCTTCAACCATGGAAGCCCCAGTACCAACCCAGCAGGTAAATTATCCAACACAAAACATGAGAAGGATTCAGAGTGGACAGCTCCTACTTGAAGAGTGAAATCCACCGTAATCTCTTGACCAAATTCCTGGATAATGGTGTTTTGTCAAGGGTAAAGACTTGCAAGGGTCTTTCTAAACTACCTGTCCCTAACCCTAACTTCAGAACCAGTCCTGAATCAATAAAGTTAGCAGCAGACCCACAGTCGATGAACGCCAATGTTGATAACACCTGGTTCTCGAAGGTTAACACAGTATTTATCAGTACCCTGGAGGAGGAAGAAAAAGGTACCTGAGAGTCTGGGTGACCTCCTCGGCCATCACCCAGACTCAGACATTCTCCTGATGGTTTGGTAGCCTGAGGACGAGTAGGGCAATCCTTGAGAAAATGTCCAGAGAGACCACAGTACAGACAGAATCCGACATCTTGTATGCGTCTTCTCTGCACAACACCAAGACTGGCAACTCTGATCTCCAATGGTTCCACCTCCGGTAAATGGCCTTGCTCCAGAGAAATGTAATGGGCAGCCTGCCGTTCATCACGTCTCTCACGGATTCTACGGTCCTTTCGTATGGCCTGGGTCATGGCCTCCGCCAGATAGCAAGGAACGTCATAGAGGACCAGGGCATCCTTAAGGGTTTCAGAAAGACCTTTGCAGAACAGGCACCTGACAACTGCATCGTTCCACAGAACTGTAGTGGACCACTGCCAGAACTCAGAACAATAGTCCTCAGCAGTGCGTCCCCCTTGTGCCAGGTTCGTGATCTTAGCCTCAGTGACCTGGATCCTGTCGGGTTCATCATATATCAGTCCTAAACTGTCAAAGAAGGCATCAACAGAAAACCGTTCTGGGGCCTGTGGGGACAAGGAAAATGCCCAGGTCTGAGGGCCCCCTCGCAGTAGGGACATGATTATTCCCACCCGCTGGAACTCCTCCCCTGACGATTGGGGGCACAGGGTAAAGAATAACCTACAGCTCTTCCTGAAGACCCTAAACTGGTCTCTCTCTCCAGAAAATTTCTCAGGGAGGTCTATTACAGGTTCTGGAGAGACCAATTGTACATCAGTGGGTACTTACGTCACAGCAACTGCTGGCAGTGAAGGGCTATCTGAGGTTTTCATTATATTAGTTATCTGACCCTGTAGCTGACATTGTGATGATGACTCAAGACTCTGGCATTCCTTAGCCAGATCCTGAGTCATCAGCTTCAAATTCGCCATCTAGTCACAGAGCGTGTGAACAGTCTCCATACAGGCGTAAAAGAAAAACGTATGGGCCAGACGTAATGTGAAGCTGAGTCACTTTTCACGGCCAGGCTGTGAGACGGGATAGTCAAGGAGTCCGAAGTCAAAACCAGGAGGGTAAGTCATAAACAGAGGGAAGAGGCAAAGGTGTAGTCAGGTAATGTTCTGTAGATCAGAATACCAGGAGGAAAGCAGATCAGAGCAGATCAGAGCAGAGGGGGTTAAACAGACGGATGGTCAGAACAAGGTCCAAGGTCAGGCAACAGAAGATCAATAAACAGAATTCAAGGCACAGAGAACAAACCACACACTAGCTGAATGTACATCTGGCAGAGATCTGGGGGAAAACAGCTCAGTTAAGTAGCCAGGCATTCAACTGGAATAATGAACACCTGAAGATAGCCAGTGCCTCCCAGTCTCAGGTTGGACAGCCGAGCTGTCAATCACCACACTGACATCTATTGCACGCCCCTGTACCAGATTGGATGGTCGAGCTGTCAATCACAGTACTGACAGCTCCAGCATGCCCCTGTACAAGATTGGACGGCTGAGCTGTCAGTAACTGCATCCCAGACACAGTGAGGGGTGGAACCATGACAGTTATGATGTTCCTTGATTACTTTGCGGCACAGATCAGATGGTACAAATACCTTTCCTGAAGGGCCGGAGGCAAGGGCGTCCGCCTGAGCCTCCAACACCTCACCCTCCAGTTCAGGATAAAATGACTACCCCTTTCTGTAATATCAGGACAGGGTTCTCATGGTCACCACCACCAGGGAAGCTCTGGGACAAAGCATCAGCCTTTACATTTTTTGACCCCTGGATGAAAAGTGACAACAAAATTGAACCTAGTAAAAAACAGGGACCAACTGGCTTGCCTAGGGTTGAGACGTTTAGCTGACTGGAGATATGACAGGTTCCTATGGTCAGTAATAACCGTAATAGGATGGACAGCCCCCTCCAACCAATGTCGCCATTCCTTGAATGCCAATTTCATCACCAAAATTTCCCTATTACCCACGTCATAATTTCTCTCAGCCAAAGACAATTTTTTAGAAAAGAAGGCACATGGACGCCATTTACCAGGGGAAGAACCCTGAGACAATACAGCCCCAACCTCGACATCCGAAGCATCGACCTCCACAATAAAGGGTTGAGAAACATCGGGTTGACTGTGGCAAAATGATTCTTTAAGGAAGAAAAAGCCTGGAGGGAAGCATCCAACCATTTGGAAAAATCAGACCAGTTCTTAGTCATGTCAGTAAGGGGTTTCACTATAACAGAGTAATTTTGGATGAATTTCCGGTAAAAATTAGTAAAGTCCAGAAAACGTAGAGCCTTCAGGTTCTCGGGACGTTCCCAGTCAAGAACTGCACGGATCTTCTCCGGATCCATCAGAAAATCTGAAGATGACAACAAGTACCCCAAAAACTGCACCTCCTGAACAGCGAAAACACATTTTTCTAGTTTGGCATAAAGTTTGTTATCCCTTAATATCTGGAAACACCTGCTTAATATGCCCCCGATGAGTCTTAAAATCAGGTGACTAAACCAAAATATCGTCCAGATAGACCAACACAAACCTCCCCACCAAATGATGGAAAATATCATTTATGAAATGCTGGAATACCGCAGGTGCATTGGTCAAACCAAAAGGCATAACCATAATCTCGAAATGACCTTCCGGGGTATTGAATGCAGTCTTCCATTCGTTCCCTTGTCTGATTCTAACCAGATTGTAGGCTCCCCTTAAATCCAACTTGGAGAATACCTTAGCTCCCACAACCTGGCTGAACAAATCAGGAATCAGAGGAAGAGGGTATGGATCACGGTTGATAATTTGATTTAATTCCCGAAAATCTAAACAGGGACGTAGACCGCCATCTTTTTTCTTCACAAAGAAGAACCCTGCCGCCACGGGCAAAGACGAGGGTCTGATATGTCCCTTCTCCAGACTTTCCGCAATGAAATCCTTCATGGCTTGTCTCTCAGGGCAAGAAAGATTATACAGTCTGGACTTTGGTAGTTTAGCTCCGGGGGTCAGGTTAATAGGACAGACATAAACACGATGAGGAGGCAAATCCTGACACCCCTTCTCAGAAAAAACGTCCTCAAAACCAGACAGAAAAGTAGGTAATATTTCCGTAGAGACAATAGCAATGGAAATACCTAGACAGTTCTCATGGCAGTAATCTCCCCATTCAATAATCTCCCCGGTTTGCCAATCCACTAACGGATTATGTTTAACAAGCCAAGGTATACCCAAGACAATCATCTGAGTTGGAAGATTGTCCAGAACATAGCAAGGGATGATTTCACAATGAACTGACCCCACCCTCAGTTTTACATTATGTACAATCTGAGTAAATGCTTTCTGTGCAAGTGGCGCCGAGTCAATGGCAAAGATGGGAATAGGTTCAGCTAAAGCACGGCAAGCAAGACCATGAGTCTTCACAAACTCCGCATCAACCATACTGACTCCGGCTCCACTGTCAACAAACACAGAATTGTTTTCTGTTTTGCTCTCTAGCACCACTTCTGCTGTCAGGACAAAGCAGGAACTGCAGTTTGGCCACAAATGCACCCTTGTTTATCCAACTCCAGACTACCGATAGTTAATGGAGACTTCTTTTGTTTAGGAATTGAAGGACAGGTCCCAGGAAAATATCCCTTTTTCCCACAAAAAAAAAAACATACGCCTTTTTTCTTGCGAATCTCCGGGGAGATGTATAATGTATAGACACCCCCTAACTGCATGGATTCCTCCACCTCAGCCAGTACTGGTTCACCCCCAGACCGCTCCCCTGGCAGAAGTAAACAACCCCGATAAGAAGGCCCCAGAGAAGGTGGTCGCACCCGTCTATTCCAAAGGCGTCTATCAAGACGTATGGCAGCCTCCAAGGACTGAAAGGTTTCATAAACAGCCAAGGCATCTTTCTACCTTTCAGTAAGCCCTTCACAAAATTGACCTCTAAGGGCTGAGTCATTCCATTTGGAATCCGTTGCCCATCCATGTAATTCCAAACTTTATGTTTCCACTGACCGAATCCCCTGCTGAAGGCGACGTAGCCTAGACTCAGCCAAGGCGACTCAGTCAAACTCATCATAGATGAGGGCTAGAGCTCTGAAAAACCCCTCCACAGATTGGAGACAAGCCGAGTCCTGCGGTAACGAAAACGCACATGACTGAGGATTGCCCTGCAATAGAGACGTCACAATACCAACCCGTTGCTCCTCATTACCAGAGGAGTAGGGATGAAGTTTAAAATACAATTTGCATGCCTCCTTAAGTACAAAAAAACTTGTCCCAACCTCCTGAAAACCTGTCTGGGAGGGCAACCTTGGGTTCAGGCTGGACAGGCCTACCTGCAGAGACCCCCACATTGGCGACCTGTAACCACTGATGCTGCTGCTGAACCTCACAGCGGAGGTCATTCACCCCCAGAGACAGACAGCAGAACTGCTCTGAAAGCTCTGCAAATGAACCCATACCAAGGTAGAAAGGAAAAAAAAAGTGCACTCCCAAAAACACACAAAGAAAAAAAAAAGTCAAGTTTTTTTTTTCCTTTTCAAAACGTGCTCGGCCGCTATGATGTCACGCCAGGTATTAGTGCAACACAGAGGGAAAAGGAAAAGGGAGCCCAGACACTAGAGAAAGGGGGAAGTGGAGAGCTTCTAGTCTGGTCTAGCGTCACCCTGTCTCAACTATCGTCCCTATATTGACTCTTCATAAATCGCTGCCCACATGCCTCACCTTACTTTCCCTGGCGTAAGGCTACGGCTAGGGATGGAAGAAGATGAATACTAGTTAACCTCCACTAAACACTATAGACAACAAGGGAAGACAAAACAGGGGGAAATTGCTTAGCTTTAGATGAGTCGATTATGCACACAGCCTGAAGCTCCAGAGAGGACGAAGTGCTGCTCCTGCTAAGCCTCACAAGTAGAAATGAATATAGCCGGCGACTCCCTCTCAGACACAACAGGTATATATATATACACCCAGGCAAGAGAGCTAATTAGCAAAAGACAGGTAGCCGCTCGGTCCTAAAGACAGCCTCTTATCTAAGAAGCTGTCTGCAATGCCAAACGTAGAGAACTCCTGCAACCCACTGCAGGGCGACAGTCTGTCACCTCTGTCACACCTGTGAAAGGTTGATTCTGTTGGGGTTTTCGTCTGAATTGCATTTTTGTGGAATTTACACAGAAATCCCAATGTAAGTGCTTAGCGAACACAAGAATGTGATCCCAGCCTGAAACTGGAAGTGATCAAAAAATGTTATGTACCCTAAAATGTTACCAATAAAACCCATAACTTATCCCACACAAAACCAGCCCCTAGATCTGTCATCAGTCACTGGAAATATTGGGGTTTCCACATTACTGGTAGAACAAAGACTCCGTAAAAACGACATGTTTCCAACACCCCCTCAAATAATATCCAGTGATTTCTGCGTTCCCAAATCCAAATGCCAGCTACTTCTGAGTCCCACTGTGTCTAAACCGCAGTAAGTGGCCACATGTTTGGCATTATTGTAGTGGAGAGAGCACTTAACAATTTACAGGGTGCATGTCTCCCGAAGCACAAGCTGGACACAATGTATGGGGGCAGTACAATGTATGGGGGCACTACACTGTATGGGGAACATCATATGGGAACTAAACTGGCAGATTTGCAATTCTCTAGAAAAAAAAAGCCTGGCGTGTATGTTACAAAATAGTCACTGCAGCCGTTGATAAATTCATTAAGAGGTGCAATTTCTATTTTCTACAATGGGGTCACTTTGGGGGTTTTATGGCACCTTTGGGGCTACGCAAATGTCACCCTCAAACTATTCTAATATGTGCTCCAAAAGCCAAATAGTGCTCCTTCCTTCTCAGCCCTGATGTGTGAACAAACAGTAGTTTATGACAACATACAGGGCATCACCGCATTCAGGCAAAATTGCACAAGAAATTGTGGGGTCCAGTTTCATCTATTAACGCTTGTGTAACTGACAAATTTGCAGCAAAAAAAAAAAAAATTCCCACTAAAATGTTATATTTCCATGTCCCAACATTATACAATTCTGTGAGGCACCTGTTGGTTCAAAATACTCACTACACCCTTAGATGAGTTCCTTACGCAGTGTAGTTTCCAAAATGGGGTCACTTGTGGGGCTTTCTGCTGTTCTGGCAACTCAGGGGCTCGGAAAATTTCCTATCCGATTCTTGCCTTGTGCTCAAACAATAGGGTACAACCACATATGGGGAACTGTCAGGTTCAGTAAAACTTTTGCATAACAAGTTATAGGGCCCATTTTCTCCTATTACCCCTTGTGTAAATTATAAATTTGATGCTCAATCAGTATTTTTGTGGAAAAATCTAAATGTTATAAAGTTTTGTGAATCACCTGTAGGTTAAAAAATCTCAGTACACCAATAGATGAATTCCTTGAAGGGTCTAGTTTCCAAAATGGGGTCACTTGTCAGGGGTTTCTGCTGTTTTGGCATGGAAGGGGCTCTTGAAATACAACATGCCATTCACAATCTATTCCAGGCAAATTTACGTTACAAAAATCAACTCTTTCCTTTACGAGCCTTGCCATATGCCCAAATAGCAGCTTTATGCCACATATGGGGAATCATCGTGTTTAGGAGAAATTGCGTAATAAATTATGGGGTCCATTTTCTTCTATTATGCATTGTGAAAATTACAAATTTGGGGCTAAAACTACATTTTAGCGGAAAAAAAAACTAATTTTCGTTTTCACATCCACATTTTAAAAAGTTCTGTAAAGCATCTACAGGTTCAACAAGCACAACACAACTCTAGATGAATTGCTTGATGGGTGTAGTTTCTAAAATGGGGTCACTTGTGGGGGTTCTGCTGTTTTGGTACCTCAGGGGCTCTGCAAATGAGACATGGTATCTGCAATCTATTCCAGACAAATTTACATTTCAAATACCAAATTAATTATTATTATTATTATTTATGTCACTTATTCCCTTCCGTGCACTGTCATGTGTCCAAACAGAACTTTTTGACTTTATGTGGAGTATCAACGTGCTCAGAAGAAAGTAGGTAACTAACGGTGGGGTCCACTTTTTCATGTTTCCTCTTGCCAAAGCGAGAACTTTGGGACTAAAGCAACATTTTTGTGAAAAAAATGAAAATTTTCAATATGACGACCTAATGTTATCAAATTCTGTGTAATATCTGTGAGTTTAAAATGCTCGCTATACATCTGGATAAAACCCTGGAGGGGTGTTGTTTCCAAAATGGGGTCTCTTATGTGGTGTTTCTGATGTTTAGGCACCTTAGGGGCCCTGCAAACGTGACATGGCACCCGCAATCTATTTCAGCCAAATTTATGTTCCAAAATTCAAATGGTGCTCCTTCCCTTCCGAGCCCTGCCGTTTGACTAAATAGAGGTTTCTGACCACATGTGGGGTATCAGTGGGCTTAGAAGAAACTGGGTGACAAATTTTGGGGTCCATTTTATAATGTCATTCCTTGTAAAAGTAAAAAAAATTGGGGCTAAAACAACATTTTATAGGAAAACTATAGAAAAAATGTTTTCATTCCACTTTGCATTAATTCCCGTGTAGCACCTGAAGGGTTAAAAAAAATTCCTGATAGCTGTTTTGAAGTATTTGAGGGGTATGGTTTTTAAAATGCTATCACTTTTGGGGAGTTTCCAATATATAGGCCCTTCATTTAAATCTGAACAGGTCCCTAAAGAAACAGGTTATGTAAATTTTTTGAAACTGAGAAATTGCTGCTAAACTTTTAACCCTTATAACAGCCTAACAAAATAAAATGTTTGAAAAATGATGCAGAATGCAGATGTAAAGTATACATATGGGAATTGTTATTTATTGATTATTTTGTACAGCGTGACCAACTGGTTTAAAGATATAAAAATTGAAAGTTTGAAAATTGTGAATTTTTCAAAATTTTTAACAAAGGTCCGATATTTTCACAAATGCAAAACGTACCAACCTAAATTTTACTATCAACATAAAGTACAACTATCTCAGAATCAGTGGGATACGTTGAAACGTTCCAGGGTTATTACCACATGAAGTGACACTGGTCAGATTTAAAAAATTTGGCCTGGTCAGGAAGGTTAAAATTGGCTCTATCACTAAAGGGTTAATGAGCCCTCTTTCATTAAGTAGAATTTCTTTACCTCTTGGGGACACTTTTCTCACACTTCCACCCTCCCTTCCTTTAATTATTATCCTTAATTCGCATTTTCTGCATCTTCTTTTATAATCAAAATTTTATATTATTTTCTGTTAGAAATGTTACCTCATTGGTTGTATTAAAACTGTCAAAAAAAAAATTGCAGTTTAAAAAAAAATATTACATTTCTTGAAGACAATGTGGAATTACTGGAGGGGGCCCATGATGAAACACGTAATCAAATATGACCCTGTTACAAGGGTCAGTCACCTCCTATGCAGAGGCTCTCAGGGCTACCATTTGGAGGACATTGACAATAGAGATAGATGCAATAACATTCGATTGAGTGGCCTCGAGTCTGAAAGAGATGAAGACCTCCAGAAAATCCTGCAATCTATCTTTAATAAAAGCCTAGGTCTGCCGCATTCTAACAAAATCAAGCTGGAGAAAGTTCATCATGCCCTCAAAGCAAAGGGAACCTTGTCCCTACCAGTGACATCATATGTTGTGTCCATGACTTTACAACCAAAGAAGCTATTATATCTAAGACACTTGCCACACGGAACCTGGATTACAAAGGATCAGCTTTCCAGCTATTCCCAGATCTTTCATGGATAACAATTCAGATGAGACAGCACCTTCGTCCCCTCCTCTCTACTCTTCGTGAACACCATATCATTTACTGCTGGTGCTTCCCTTTCTCTCTTGCAGCTAGGAAAGAGGGTTGGTCGGTTTCCTTCAGATGCAATGATGATCTGCAAAACATTGGACATTCCACTACTGGAGATTACAGATTGGGAATTGGGGTCTCCATCCCCACCTCCATTATGACAATCAAATCACTACAACCAGTTCTGCAAAAAACAAGCCCACACAAGGCCGATTTTACCGGAATACTAAAAATGTGGTGACTCTTGAAGAAAGGCAAAAAAAAAAAACATTGACTGCGTCCTTAAGAAGTTAAATTTATATCCCGTTATTTATTACAAGGTGAACAACAGAGAAAAAATGAAATAGTGATGGGAATGTTTTCCCCTTGTTTGCGCAGCTTCCTCTGACTACTTTGATGTGGAATATATATTGTGTGACCACACGAGAATGTCTGTGAAAGCACCACTAACGAGAATGTCTGTGAAAGTGTGGCGCCCCTGAGGGTTCAATCGCCACAGAGGTACTGCACCTCACCCAGAGGTGTGGTATCTCCTTCTCTCAGGTAAGGAGGGAGTGCTGCCCGGAACCCCAACACCTGCATCCAACACTACACTGCTCCAGGCTGGAAGGGCAAGATGCAATGTGTTTTCCTGCTGAGCCCTGACCCTGACTGGAGTGGGGGGAACCCAAAGGTAGGGGAACCAGTAGTGGGTGCGGGTGGAGGAAGTAGTTTAGGGGAGCACTATAGAGTGAGGTATAAAAAGGGAAGCCATCTTAGGGTGGCAGGTTAGGTCTGTTCAGAAGAACAGAAGGACAGTCGGTCAGGGAGCAAAGTCTCTTTAGGAGCTCGGCTCCGCAAGTAGGACCCAGTCCTAGAGGCCCAGGTGGGGAGCAGAGGAGTAGGCTCCATTCTAAGAAGGGATCCTAGGGGGTACGGAGAGTGCAGGACGGCACCCGTACGCCCCGAATCTGCCAGAAGACAGAGGGATCGTAGGCCGCAAGAAGGGGACCGGCCCTTGGTCCAGCCGTGTTACTCTACGTCCCGGCTGGGAAAACCGGAGGCTTCTGGCTTATATAGTCAGTTGCCGAAGCCTCATTCTAATCCCAGTGAGGGTCAAGCAGGTCCAGGAACTCCGACGAGACAGGAGGGACTTCAGAGCACCCGAGCCGGATTGAGAGTGGGAAGCGCAGGGCAGGAGGGAGAAAGACCCAGCGAGAAGACGGTCTAGTTAGGAGCACAAGAAAGTGGGGTTCTGCCAGGTACTCCTAATCTACCGGAGGAAGTGCTGAACCCCTGCCTGGTGAACGCAGCGCGACGTGGGAGGCCGACAACTGTACAGTGCACCAGTGGAACTGTCATAAGAACTGTGAGTAAAAACTCGGATGACTGCACTGCACTGCCTCCGTCCCTTCTTTCATCTGCGCCATCTTTCCCTCCCTGCACTACAACGCCCAGCGCAACCTACACGTCCTACACTGCCCTGGAGCTAGCTCTACCTGTGGAGAGCCACACCATCCCTGCTGCCGTAACACCAGCTCAAGAGGACTGCTCTGCAGCTGCGGCACCCCTTAGCCGCATTCCATAGGTGGCGTCACGAACTTTCCAAATCCCCTATAAATATCTCCCCCTTTTTACTGACCGCCCTGGGTCAGGGACCGGGCCAACTACCGTGATATCCCCCAGCAACCAGAGGCCCGGCTGCCGAGTACCCCACGGCCCAGGGGGCGCGTCAAAAGCAGCACTAACGAGAATGTCTGTGAAAGCCCCACTAATAACAATATCTGTGAAAGCCCCACTAACGACAGTGTCTGTGAAAGCCACAGTAACGACAATGTCTGTAAAAGCCCCACTAATGACAATGTCTGTGAAAGCCCCACTAAGGACAATGTCTGTGAAAGCCCCACTAATGACGTCTGTGAAAGCCTCACTGGCGACAATGTCTGTGAAGGCCCCACTAATGGCCATGTCTGTGAAAGCCCCACTGACAACAATGTCTGTGAAAGCCCCACTGACGACAATGTCTGTGAAAGCCACGCTAACGAGAATGTCTCTGAAAGCCCCACTAACAACAATTTCTGTGAAAGCGCTGTGGTAAATTTTGGCACACTGTATAATTTGGTCTTTTTGTTTTTCCTCATATATTATATAATGTGTGAACTCGTTCAGTAAATCTCCAGTTACCATGACTTGAGTTACAGCGTCTGACATTTTTTATGCTACAAGTTCTTTGGCCTCCAACAAAATGGCGCCAGACGTACATTCTGACCAGTTTACCCTCTAGCAAGCGGAGAATGTTTACGCATGCGCATTGCAGTTCACTGTTTAAACCACACCCTCTGAAGTTTTCTTCCAGATACCCGGCTCAGTAACCAATAGAATACAAGAGTGGGCGTGTACCTCCTGGTGGCGCCGAATCTGCTTTGGCGCGAAAGTAGTCTTTTCGCGCGCTTTCTGCTGGTGGTGAGGTCGCAGTCTTCTCCCTAGTTTTTGCCATCATGTCCGGCTTCGACGATGCTGGTGTTTTCTACAGCGACAGCTTTGGCGGAGAGCAGCAGGCCGGCGATGATGGACAGGCCAAGAAGTCGCAGCTGAAGAAGCGCTTTAAGGAGTTCCTGCGGCAGTATCGCTATGGCACCGACCGCACCGGCTTCACCTACAAATACAGGTCTGATCGGGCACGTAATGCGGAGCTGCACGGATAGTGATGATCGGCCGATCTGATTGTGATTGTAGAATATTGTTGTCTTCTAATTCTATTCCCTGATGGGGGATCTTCTAATAATGGAAATAATGTCAGATGTTTGCTATCACGGGGTAATAATGTTTCTTTATCGCTTGGGACCACCAATTAGGTGAATCCCCCACCCCCCTATGTGATTAGACCAGTAGTGTATATGAAGGGTTAATGGAGCCAGGTGTTGGTCCATAGGCCATGACTGGAGTGAGACCCTGCATGTCCCAAAATCACAGGGGACCCTTGTTGTGACTGGGTGGACCCTCAGGGATCAGACACTTCTTGATACAGGGGTATTCCCAAAACCTGATCTATTGGGGTTGTCTCACGCTAGCAGCCAGCCTCCTGTTTGATAGCACGGGCCAGCAGCGGCTGTGCCTCTGCCTGAGCACGGGCCAGCAGCGGCTGTGCCTCTGCCTGAGCACGGGCCAGCAGCGGCTGTGCCTCTGCCTGAGCACGGGCCAGCAGCGGCTGTGCCTCTGCCTGAGCACGGGCCAGCAGCGGCTGTGCCTCTGCCTGAGCACGGGCCAGCAGCGGCTGTGCCTCTGCCTGAGCACGGGCCAGCAGCGGCTGTGCCTCTGCCTGAGCACGGGCCAGCAGCGGCTGTGCCTCTGCCTGAGCACGGGCCAGCAGCGGCTGTGCCTCTGCCTGAGCACGGGCCAGCAGCGGCTGTGCCTCTGCCTGAGCACGGGCCAGCTGCGGCTGTGCCTCTGCCTGAGCACGGGCCAGCTGCGGCTGTGCCTCTGCCTGAGCACGGGCCAGCTGCGGCTGTGCCTCTGCCTGAGCACGGGCCAGCTGCGGCTGTGCCTCTGCCTGAGCACGGGCCAGCTGCGGCTGTGCCTCTGCCTGAGCACGGGCCAGCTGCGGCTGTGCCTCTGCCTGAGCACGGGCCAGCTGCGGCTGTGCCTCTGCCTGAGCACGGGCCAGCTGCGGCTGTGCCTCTGCCTGAGCACGGGCCAGCTGCGGCTGTGCCTCTGCCTGAGCACGGGCCAGCTGCGGCTGTGCCTCTGCCTGAGCACGGGCCAGCTGCGGCTGTGCCTCTGCCTGAGCACGGGCCAGCTGCGGCTGTGCCTCTGCCTGAGCACGGGCCAGCTGCGGCTGTGCCTCTGCCTGAGCACGGGCCAGCTGCGGCTGTGCCTCTGCCTGAGCACGGGCCAGCTGCGGCTGTGCCTCTGCCTGAGCACGGGCCAGCTGCGGCTGTGCCTCTGCCTGAGCACGGGCCAGCTGCGGCTGTGCCTCTGCCTGAGCACGGGCCAGCTGCGGCTGTGCCTCTGCCTGAGCACGGGCCAGCTGCGGCTGTGCCTCTGCCTGAGCACGGGCCAGCTGCGGCTGTGCCTCTGCCTGAGCACGGGCCAGCTGCGGCTGTGCCTCTGCCGGAGCACGGGCCAGCTGCGGCTGTGCCTCTGCCGGAGCACGGGCCAGCTGCGGCTGTGCCTCTGCCGGAGCACGGGCCAGCTGCGGCTGTGCCTCTGCCGGAGCACGGGCCAGCTGCGGCTGTGCCTCTGCCGGAGCACGGGCCAGCTGCGGCTGTGCCTCTGCCGGAGCACGGGCCAGCTGCGGCTGTGCCTCTGCCGGAGCACGGGCCAGCTGCGGCTGTGCCTCTGCCGGAGCACGGGCCAGCTGCGGCTGTGCCTCTGCCGGAGCACGGGCCAGCTGCGGCTGTGCCTCTGCCGGAGCACGGGCCAGCTGCGGCTGTGCCTCTGCCGGAGCACGGGCCAGCTGCGGCTGTGCCTCTGCCGGAGCACGGGCCAGCTGCGGCTGTGCCTCTGCCGGAGCACGGGCCAGCTGCGGCTGTGCCTCTGCCGGAGCACGGGCCAGCTGCGGCTGTGCCTCTGCCGGAGCACGGGCCAGCTGCGGCTGTGCCTCTGCCGGAGCACGGGCCAGCTGCGGCTGTGCCTCTGCCGGAGCACGGGCCAGCTGCGGCTGTGCCTCTGCCGGAGCACGGGCCAGCTGCGGCTGTGCCTCTGCCTGAGCTGTATGCTCACCCAGACTGCTTTGTCTCTGTAGCTGGAGGGATCCAGTGATCTAGACAGATTAAGAGCTGGATTGACTTGTAAGTGCCGTGCTCCTTGCCTTGGAAACCATCCATTACTGACTGACTGCAGAGGTGGCCAGTAACCTAGGCAACGAGCTATAAATTTAAAAAAAAAAAAAACTAACCTTCCTTCATGAGAGCGGAGTATTTTTGATAAGAGGTAAATTGTTATTACCAGCACTTTGCAATTTTACCCTTAAAGAGCGAAGCGGGCTCCTTTTTTGATGGCTTGGGCCAGTGATAATGTTACAGCATTGGCCCGAGCTGTGAGTGTGATGCTGCAAGTAGCGGCAGTTCTGGCTCTGCAGCTTTGGAGCGCAGTGGCTGTCTGGATTGGGAGCCATCAGGGATTGTAGCCAGCCTGAGCACAGCGCTTACAAGGTCTATTGGAGAGAACTACTACACTGCAGTAGCCGGTAACCTAGGCAACACGAGCTGTAAACAATAAAATTTAAGAGTAAGTGAATTATATTTGTATACAATTAAAAAATATAATTTTTTTTCCTGCCTCTTTAATTGTAAACTGATCAGTAGGGATGTGGATCTTGAGATCACCACCGATCACTTAAAGGGGTTATCCAGCCTTAGGGTACAAGTCTGCATACTTCTGAATCCTTGTACTGCGCGCCCTGCAAGGATTTGCCAGCGCTGGGCACTTACCAGCAAATATACGATTAGTATACTTAGTCACATGCCGACTAGACATTCATGGCCTTAATCAATGCAAATGTATTGAGTGAATCGGGACACATCTAGTTGGAATGTGGCCTGAAGAATGCAAGTCACATAAGGGACTGCAGACTTGTAACCGAAGGCCGGACAACCCTTTTAAAACTCCTTTATGCACATGTCCTGCCTGATGCACATGACCTCCTGGAGGAACATTGTAAGTGTGGCTCAACTCCTGTTAATAGATGCACCAAATGTGATGTGAACTGAGCCTTAGGCATATTTCACAATCCATATAAAGACCACAATGCCCAGACAGAGCGAGGGTGTCTCTGATCTCGCAGCCTCCTGCAGTAGGTGTGTTGTTGGGTGTCACTCGGCAGAGCTGTCCTGTCACATTGGTGTATTGTAACTTCGGTTATTTGATTTCAGAGATGAACTGAAGCGTCACTACAACCTGGGAGAGTACTGGATAGAGGTGGAGATGGAAGATCTGGCCAGTTTTGATGAGGAACTTGCAGATTATCTCTATAAGCAGCCGACAGAACACCTTCAGCTGGTAAGTAATATCTTACTGGTGTGTACAGAAAGCTTCTTGGAACTGAATGATGGCGTATTGATTCTCCCCTGCACATGGCACGTCAGTCACGATGTCTTGTGATGTTATATTCTCAATGCCATGTTTTTTAGCTGGAGGAAGCAGCTCAGGAGGTGGCTGATGAGGTGACCCGTCCGCGTCCTGCAGGTGAAGAAGCTGTGCAAGAGATCCAAGTCATGCTGCGCTCAGATGCCAATCCTGCAAACATTCGGAGTCTGAAGGTATTCATAATACTGCCATTGTCTTTGCTAGAACTGTGCTTTGATCTTAAAGTACCTGTCACCTCCTCGATTACTTTTTTTTTTTTTTTTAATTATAAAGGGGTTGTCCACTACTCAGACAACCCCCTTCTCAATCATCTTCTCTCCACCAAAGTAAAATAACGCCTATATTAACTTACAGTGCAGGCGCTGTTCCAACAGTGTCAGCGCCGAGGCTCCCGTGACATTGTCATGTGATGTGGCCAATCAGAACTGACTTCACTGTCTCCTTATTCAGATGTAACTGACATTGAAAGTAAATGAGAGCTGTTGCCTCTCTCATTTCCACCACATGTCTTGTTTGTCCAAAGGAAGGGACAGTGAAGTCAGTGCTGATTGGCTGCATTACGTGACAATGTCAAGGGAGCCCCGGGAGAGTCCATGCTGACATGGCTGCAATGGCGCTGGCACCAAAGATGAGTTATAGCTGTTATTTTCTAAAGGGGGCAGGGGGTATAGCGATTGAGAAGGGGTTGTTAGAGTAGTGGACAACCCCTTTAAGTTTAACTTTGCCAATTTTTTGTTATTTTCCTCTTCCAAGAGCCATAACTTTTTTTATTATGCTTGTCTGTCCACATGGCCATTTTTAAGAGCTTGTTGTGGTGGCTTTCTTTCTGCTGGATGAATTGTAGTTTTGAATGATAACCGTTCATATTACAATTCAATGTACTGGTAGAAAAAACTTCCAAGTGTGGTGAAATGGTTAAAAAAAAATGCAATTCTGTCATTGTTTTTTGGATGTAATTTTACAGTGTTCATTGACTTGTTAGCGTAATTCAGGTTAGTACGATTCCGGTGATACAAAACAAATAGTTTTATTGGCTAAATGACTTCAGATCTTATAGTTTAGGTTAATTGGTATCTCCACGTCTGTAAAAGCTCGACCAAAATGTTTTTTTAATTACCTCAGATGGGAATAAAAGGGTAATTCTTATTAATAAAAAATAAGTTTTTTTCATATTTTTTAAATCCTTTACATTTTTGCTGTTACAGGCAGATGCCAACTGTGTAACACAGCCAGAATCTGCTGTATGGAGCACCCTCAGCTCCTGAGCGCGCACTCTTTATATGTGGACATACTTTCTTGACACAAACATGACTCAGTATCTTCGATTTTGCAGCGTCTTCACTTCATTGGCGACTGAGTGCTATTTTTCTTTTGCAGTCGGAGCAGATGTCTCACCTTGTGAAGATCCCTGGTATTATAATCGCTGCTACAGCCGTGAGAGCCAAAGCTATAAAAATCTCCATCCAGTGCCGCAGCTGCAGGAACACGATCAGTAACATTGCCGTGCGACCAGGCTTGGAGGGTTATGCCATGCCACGAAAGTGCAACACGTGCGTTCATCATAGATGTGGTCTCTCATCTCGCTTGTCTCATCACAAACCTCCTCGTACTCATATATTCTTATCGCCCACAGCGAACAGGCAGGTCGGCCCAAGTGTCCTCTGGATCCATACTACATTATACCTGACAAATGTAAATGTGTGGATTTTCAGACCCTAAAACTTCAGGAGTCTCCAGATGCTGTGCCCCACGGGGAGCTGCCCCGCCACATGCAACTCTACTGCGACAGGTAAGACTTCACTTCTTAGGACACCCTAAGCTGGTCCTCTTCCCGGTTTCCCCATACTGATTTAGTTCATTTTTGTTTTGTCTTTTTTACAAAAAAACTCACTTTTTAGGTATCTCTGTGACAAAGTTGTTCCGGGGAATAGAGTGACAATTATGGGCATTTATTCGATTCGTAAAAGTGGCAAAACATCCACTAAAGGCCGTGACAGAGTAGGAGTGGGTATCCGGAGCTCCTATATCCGTGTTGTCGGTATCCAAGTAGATACAGAAGGAACAGGTGAGTGAACGGGAATGTGTCTAAGGCAACAAAGTGGGGGGATTTGAGGCTAAGCTGCAGTATACGGAACAGGTGGTACCGTTCAGATATGGCACACATTTAACAAAAATGAACTTTTGGATGTCAGACATTTCTCTAAGGTGGTCTTGTAGTAAAAGATGATGAATATGCTGGACATATTTTCTACAATGTGCAACACTACTCAATCTTGCTGGGGTCGTCATGATTCTGCAAAAGACAACTGTGATATGACACTAAGGGCCCCCACCGTGTACCAAAAATCCATGCAGGCATGAGCAAGCACACAAGTGTGCAGGTAACACTGAGGTGCTACCTGGAAATGCATCCAAATACGCACACATGTTCTTGGGAATGGATTGCAAGACCCTGCCCTATAGTCTTCACTGGCCACTCCAGCTCTGCTCCTGCGGACATTGCGTGACCAGGGCACGTTATCTGCAGTGCCTCATAAGTGACTGAAAGCCGAGAACTTGAATTATGTCTCTAATTATATTGGACAACTTTAATATATGCAAGCTAATTAGTTAAAACCAGAGTAAGATTGGCCTGACAATTCAGCAGCGTCTTTTCTTGGAATTCCACCTTGTGCCATTCCTACTGGAAGAAATGTATGAATAAATTGACAACTGGGTGGTATCAGTTGTTGTGGGGGGGTGCCTGTAGACTGACCAGTTGTTGATGTGTCAGATTTGGGGTAGCTCGTTTTAAGAAGAGAAATGGTACTGCGATAAGGGCATTTGCGCACAGTCTTTTTCAGCTGCTCTGAAACTCTCCTGAAAAAGCGCTAAACGCTCAAAATAATGGAACTTACACGTTTCTATGTAATAACGACTTGCTGTTCATGTGGTCAGGCTTTTGATAGTCTTTTAACAGCTTTAGGTGTCCAAAGATGCCAAACAGTTAAAAAGTGAGCGGACCATTCTTTTCCGCTCTGAAGACGCTCTGTACTTTTATATTAGAAGTCAATGGAAAGGCTTGGAAGACGCCCGGACGTCCCTTTAAGAGTTTTGTCAGCACTTAAACTATGACGAAACAGTTAGCTGTTTATTGGAGGAATAAAAAAAAAAGTCTAAGACTACCCAAAAAACAATAAGATGCTCAACAACACAAAAGATTAAAAGACACTTCAGGGAAAAAGACAAAACTCTAGTGTTTCCTGAAGCATCTTCCGATTGAAGAACTCTCAGTTCACCCACCTGAAAGACGCCGTGTGCACATACCCTAGATTTTCAGTTTATTTTTTAATTTCAGGAGAGACAACAGGAGTAGCAGTCCAACGTAGAGCTATAAGAAAAGGGCAATTGTCCCTGAATGGGTAGAAACTTCTATAATCTTGTTTTATTTTCCATAGGAAGGAGTGCAGCTTGTGCTGTGACTCCTCAAGAAGAGGAAGATTTCAGACGTCTCGCTTCTAAACCCGACATCTATGAAACAATTGCTAAAAGTATTGCTCCATCAATTTATGGCAGCACTGACATAAAGAAGGCGATTGCATGTCTACTCTTCGGTGGATCCCGTAAAAGGTACATGTCGTGCACTATTAAGTATATGCTGCTGCTATAGTGTAAAATGTTCTAATTACGGTTTGTAGGTGCTGGTTGTGTAAGCTGAGCTCAGATCGCTGCTGATTAAAGGGACTGTCAGCACAGAATGACTATTCAATCCAAGTACAGGTACTTGGTGCATCTTGACGGGGTCAAACATTTAAGTGCACCTTTCCATCGACTTATTTTCGCTCTTTCTGCCCCCCTCCCTTGTTTGACAGCTCTGCCTTAATAGGGGCAGAAATGGAGGGAAAACAAGTGGGAAGGTGCACTTAAAGGTTTGACCCCCGCCATGAAGCAGCGAGTGCCTGTACTTGGTTTGAACAGTCATTCTGTGCTGACAGTCCCTTTAATCAGCAGCGATCAGAGCTCCGCTTACACAACCGGCACCTACAGATGTCAGGAGCTGAGGCAGCTCTATATCCACACCATACATATGTATCAGACCAATGATAACATTGTCATAGGCCTTTAGCAGGTAAATAAGCTGTTTGAAACTGTTCGCCTATATGGCATATCTGAAAGTGATCTCAGACGGGCACATCGAAAATCACATTCCTGTACGTCAGTATTTGTTATAACTTATGACTAATGTAAGCCAACTCATAGATGGTATGAACTTGGACTAGACCAAAAAATGTATAAGATTTGTTAAACCAAATTTGGCGTATAAGACTATAATTTAGAAAATGTTCGTAAATCAGTCCCGTTAGTGTCTGGTTTAGAGGCCTCAGATAGCAGCATTTGCCTGGTATATATTGTTATAGGACACGGATTTTTGATCTTTTTCCTCTTCAGGCTTCCTGATGGACTAACACGTAGAGGAGATATCAACCTACTGATGTTGGGAGACCCCGGTACTGCCAAGTCTCAGCTTCTTAAATTTGTGGAGAGGTGTTCCCCTATTGGGGTAAGGGGCATTTGTTACCCATGGAGTGAATACATTATTCCTTCTGCACGGCACATACACACCAGACATACATCTTAGTCATTATCTGCTGCTAATTTGGCTTCTCCATTGCAGGTTTACACATCTGGTAAGGGGAGCAGTGCGGCTGGTTTGACTGCTTCGGTCATGAGGGATCCTGTGTCCCGTAACTTCATTATGGAGGGAGGTGCCATGGTGTTGGCAGACGGAGGAGTCGTTTGCATTGATGAATTTGATAAGGTAAGCTCTCGAGAAAATAATTAGCAAGTAGAGGCATTCAAGGTGATCTTAATCTTTAGCCCTTTTAATTGTTGAAATCAAACTTTCAGATGCGAGAGGATGACAGAGTTGCCATCCATGAGGCTATGGAGCAGCAGACTATTTCCATTGCAAAAGCCGGCATCACAACTACCCTGAACTCTCGCTGCTCCGTGCTCGCCGCTGCCAATTCGGTGTACGGCCGATGGGATGATACCAAGGGCGAAGAGAACATTGACTTCATGCCCACCATCTTATCAAGATTTGACATGATCTTCATTGTCAAGGATGAACACAATGAGCAGAGGGATATGGTGAGAATATAGTCCAAGCATTGTGTATAAGGAGCACATTCTCAGTCATGCAGATTGAAGAGCTCTTCCTTTACAGTGTACAATTTAGTTTACAGCCCCTGGACTCTTGATATAGAAAACGTGTACATACCCCTGTGTTTTAATTTTTTTTTTCTTCACACTTTTGTCCCTTTCAGACCCTCGCTAAACACGTGATGAATGTCCATCTTAGCGCACGGACACAAACCCAGTCTGTAGAGGGAGAGGTGGATCTTAACACTCTGAAAAAATACATTGCTTACTGCAGAACGTAAGTAACGTCCTGTCTGTTGCCGTTTCAATGTAACTATAAGGCTTCTGTGTTTATACTTAATTTTTATGTCCTGGTATATAGTAAATGTGGACCCCGTCTGTCGGTGGAAGCAGCCGAGAAGCTTAAAAATCGTTATGTCCTCATGCGGAGCGGCGCCCGTGACCACGAGAGAGAGAGCGAGAAGAGATCCAGCATTCCCATAACTGTCAGGTGTGAACAGAAGTTTACTATTATACTGTTGTATGCACTTTCTTCTCAAGCAACATTTTAAATGTTTTCAGTTTGTGCTTGAGAATGAATGAAATCTTTCAACTTTTTATGCAGCCAGAAACAGTAAAAATGATATTATTTGATTATTGGGGCAGCAGACAACTGATTGTCAGGAGAGATGTCGATCAGACTGCCAATTGCTTTGTTCTCCCAGACATAGGCCACCATTCTAGAGGGCACAGGAGCGTTCGACTGAACGAGCACTCCTCTACATGGGAGTAAAGGCTGAGATGGCTGTCAGCTGAACATGCGGCGGGTGGATAGCCATCTAATGTGTATGAGGACCAATAGGGAATATTCAAACGTAGTGAATTACACTTCAGATCTTCAATCTATCTGCAGTGTTAAAGTAGCAATGAATGTAACAAATCCCATCCACACCCTGCAAAAAACTGTCAATTATGAAATTGACAAGCAACGTGGAAATTTTTTTTGCAGGAGCTTATTTTTTACATTGTGAATATGTAGGTGTAAAAAAAATATATATATATATTTATATTTATATATATATATATATTTATATTTATATTTATTTATTTTTATTTTTTTTTTCTCTTTTATAAATACCAATGACTAATTTGCAGACAATTGGAAGCCATCGTCCGAATTTCAGAATCTCTCAGCAAGATGAAGTTGCAGCCTTTTGCCACTGAAACTGATGTAGAAGAGGCGTTGCGCTTGTTCCAGGTGTCCACACTGGATGCTGCCATGTCGGGAAGTCTCTCTGGTAAGCGTGAACTACTTTCTCCTCTAGTTACATGGCAATTATGTGTCGGCCATTTGTAATACTATACGAACTGTTCACCCCCATTCAGGAGTAGAAGGATTCACCACACAAGAGGACCAGGAAATGCTCTCTCGTATCGAGAAGCAGATGAAGAGGAGGTTTGCAATTGGCTCTCAGGTTTCTGAGCACAGCATCATCCAAGACTTTCTTAAACAGGTGAGAATGATTTAATGTAAAAAATGGACCAGGAGACTGCCTTGGTCATAAACCTAATTAATAAAATTTTAAGGTTGGCCAGACTTTACATTTTAAGTGTTTTGATTGGTTTCTAGAAATACCCAGAACATGCGATTCACAGGGTTCTGCATCTGATGATGAGACGCGGTGAAATTCAACATCGACTTCAGCGTAAAGTCCTGTTCCGCATTAAGTAATACAGACGAGCCGCCCGATCCTGCACCAGGGAGTACTGGACAGCTCGTACTGGTGCCACAGTATTGAAGTCGTGTAGCTTCGTGCTGGGAGGACTTGGATGGTTCTCTATGTAAATATGCTTTAAAGCAAGCTACAAGTGCTGCAAAATCTGTAGGTCAGAGGGATTTATAAAAGTTAATGTATTGAAGCGACCTAAAAAAGAGGGTGGATGCTTTCTTCCTTTTCAGCTAAGATTAGATAATATCCTACATGTGAAATGCTTGTTGTAAGGTTTGGTCCAGTCACTTATGCTTTATCTCTATGAGCATCTACTTAAAAATAACACAATCTTAAAAAGCAAATAAACATTTTATGTTGGATGTTTTCTTCAAGTCTTATTTTTAAAAATAATTACTTGATGCAGACATCGGAATACTAGTGATGACGAACCTGCCAAAAGTCAAATGTGGACAGGAAATTTGAGTTAAATATTATTCTCTGAAGTCTATTCGGATCACAGAGCATAATAAACATACGTGTGTATGTATATTATATATGTACGTGTGTATGTATATTATATATGTACGTCTGTTAAAATGTATTTATTGCATGCCATGACAACTTTGCCTCGTTTGCACTGGAGATGCCAAAGATGGTTAGGAGTGATGGATATTTTTTTTTTCTTTCCTCCTGGCTACTTTTGCTGGACTGTTGTCAGATTGCAAATGATTAGCCATAATCTGATCTAATTTTATGAAATTCAAGGTAGTGATCATTAAAACTACCACCCATTGTTTTATTTATAATATTAAAGGGGTTGTCTAGGTTTGGGATGAAAGTCTACAGTCAGTTTGTAACTGCAGACTTCTGAATCCACAGTGTGCAACCACACATTGTGAGGATTCTTCTGTCAGCTGTGAGCATGCATTCGTCACGTGCCGACTAGACATGCTCAGCTTTGCTTGTATTGAGCTAAGCCACACACTACTAGTCGGAAAGTGGCTGGAAGTATGCAAATCGCTTACTTGTGGTCATGTGACTGCTCGCACCAGTGACTCCAGAAAATCCTGACCGTGTGCGGTGCGCACGTTGAGGCTTCAGTGACTGCAAACTTGCAGCACAAACTTGGGCAACCCCTTTTCTGGCTAAAAATGCTTGAGGGTGGGGAAAAAAAAAAACTTCTCATTTCCATCATAAACAATATTATTGTTCATATATGTTCAGGGTTCCCAAAGATCTTTACCTATGATGGCGGCCACCCAGCAAGATTGTCATCTGTCTTGCCCAGCATGCATGGTATAGCTGCATCTTTCCAGTAACACTGAGCCATCCCACAAGCAGTGTTAAAATCAGATCCCTCTGCCTGAGTAAAGTGCAGGGAGCAACTAAGGAATCTTACTCAGACACTCCCAGCTGGATGTCACATTTTATTTTTTTTTAATGACCCCACACCCTTCTTAACCAATCTGTATCCTGGAATCCCAGCAATGGCGTCCCCTCCGCCACATTTGTGCTCATGCTGCAGAATCGGGCTGGTATCAAGTAAAAAGTGGTAGCTTGCTCCTTCCATTTGCTTCTGCAGTAACGTGGAAAGAGACGATCAGGAGCCAGTCCGTGTTAGGTGAGTGCTGAAAGGTGTACAGGTACCTGCTGTTGCTTCCTAGTGTTTGGCTACTAGATCATTGCAATGTTGCTATAATTTATTTCAATAGCACCAACATATTCCACAGCAGTTTACATTTTAGAGGGGACTTGTGCAGACTGAGACGTTACAGAATATCAATCATATAAATCAACAGATACCAAGAGGAGCAAGGGCCCTGGTCACAAGCTTACCATCTGAGGAAATGAGGGAGACTCGAAAGATAGTTGGAGTTGGTCCATTTTATACCGACTCCACCAAGATGGGCTCTGACTCCACAGCCCTGATGAGTGAGTTTATATTCAACTCTATCTGATTGGCAACCAGTGCAACGACTGGCACAGGGTAGAGGCATCTGTGTAGCAGTTGGCGAATGTTGCTCAACATGTTCCTGTGTTAGAAGCAGTTCTCTTAAGTTCTGAGGTCCAGCTGTGTCCGATAGTACATGAACAGCAGATCTTTATATCAGCAGAGAGCGGACTCTTCTGCAGCCTCACTGCGTTACCTGTAATAATTTTTTTTTATATATAGTGCCAACATATTCCGCAGCACTTAACAAAAGCGGTGGCATATACAGACAATGAATTCCATACAATTTAAGACCGCTTAAACAGTTACATTAGGAGTGAGGTCCCTGCTCGCAAGCTTATAATCTAAAAGGAAATGGGACACAATAGGTGAAAAGTGCTTGGTATTTCAGGTCTGGGAATTATAATAAATAGGGATTTTCATATAAAGTTGCATGATCCGGTCATCAGCCTGTATGTTTAAGTGCTATAATCAAGTATCGAGTGCAGTTATTGTGTGCATGGAGGGTGTGGAGACAGATGAAGAGAAGGGAACAGATTCTGAACAATATTTAGGAGGAGGGAACAGGGGAAAGTTAATATACTGAGTAGCTAAGGTGATAGGCTTGTTTAAAGAGATGGGTTTTTAAAGCTCGCTTGAAGACATGAGGGCTAGGCATCAATCGGATCGTCTGGGGTAGAGCATTCCAGAGAACTGGCGCAGCACGAGAGATGTCTTGGAGACTGAGCTGCGAGGTTTGGATTATGGGGGATGTTAGTCAGAGGGCACGTGTAGGGAGATAGGCAGATATGAGAGAGGAGAGATAAGGCAGTGCAGAACTATGGAGAGCTTTGTGGGTGACAGCAATGAGTTTATATTGGACCCTGTAGCGGACGGGCAACCAGTGTAAAGACTGGCACAAGATAGAGGCATCGGTGAAGTGGCTGCACAGAAATACGACCCTGGCTGCCGCATTCAGGATGGATACCGATCAGAAGAGAGTTGCAGTAGTCCAGATGAGAGTCAGAGTTTTAGCAGTTTCAAAGGTGAGAAAAGGTTGGATTCTGCAGATATTTTTAAGATGCAGGTGACAAGAGCGAGTAAGTGAGCGGATATAGGGAGTAAAGGAAAGGTTAGTGTCGAATATGACCCCATGGCAGTGGGCATGTTGCTTGGGAGTTATGGTTGAATGTGTAAACATGAAAAACCTCAAATTATAATTTTTATTCTGATTCTTTTTTAAAAAAAACACCAAACACCCTCATGAGGTAATGGATGGTTTGGAGTGGGTGAGAAAGGTCAGTAGCGCCTCCGAGTTATACATGGGAGAGGTTGATATGGAGAGTGCACAGAATGTGTTAAAGGGCAGGCGAGATGTGAGAAAGCAGAGGTTAAAACAAGTAAGAAGCAGATTGCTATGACCAATGCATAATGCAATACAACTGATCGAGAAGCAGCATGTTTGTATGAATATCTTATGTACCTTACCTGTCTCCTGCCCTGTCCAACTGCCGTTGTATAACTGCTTATTAAAAGCACTTTAAGCTATTGCACGCGTGGCCCAGCATGCGTGCTATCCTGAACTCTACTCATATAGGAGTGCTGTTGGGACTTTATAGAGTACAGCTATAGTCTGTGCAGTGCTGGTAAGTGACTGTCAATGGCTCTCATAGATCTCTTCCATTGCCAATTCTAGAAGCAGCAGACATGTGGCTGAATGTCTTTTTGTTACAGAAAAGGTGCACATTTTGCAAAAACATGTGACATACCTAATCACTCCAAGGGGGACTAGTAAACAGTCTAGGAAGCATGGAGGTCTCTAATGTCATGTTCCCACATGTGAGAAATTTACAATTGGAAATTTAGTGGATAACTTTTCTTGCATCAAACATTGCCAATGTCCCCCACAACTGGCAGCCCTCCTGTTAGGACTCCCAATGGAGCAAATGAAAAATTCTATCTGTGCAAGCAGGGTCTGAACAGGAGACCTATACAGTGAAGACCTGAGGAGAGCCAAGACGCAGCCTGGTAACACAAATGGGAGCAACCTTGGTAGGGGGTAAAAAAAAAAAAAAATACCTTCACCATCTTTGTCTGCAAGCCCCTACAGATTTCCCACTTAGGATGAGAAAACCACTGAGTTGATATGGGACTTTTCTTTTTTTTTTTATACAAATAGGTCTTTTGTCTTGGGTGTGTGTGGTCCTCTATCATAGTGCTGTCACCAGTGAAGATAAACATGGAAAGTGGCCCTTAGGTACCACACCATCACCACCTCCTACAAAAAAAAAACCCTGCATCTAGGTTCAAATAAGTGATGAAGTTGTTAACACCAGCATTAGGCCAGGGTCATAGGTCTGTATTTTTTCTCCTCTGCAAAAATCTGTCCAATTATGCAGATCAGATTTCCTCGGAAGTGGAGAAGATGGAAAAAAAATTCTGCCGTCTTCTAAATTCTAGCGGTTAGTGAAAATTGGACTGCACTCGGATGTTATCTGAGTGCAGTCCGATTCTTTTTTATAGACCCATTGAAGTCTGGCTGAGTGAGATCTGACTTATGGATGCAAATCGTGCATGCTGCTATTTTCTCCTCGGACAGACTTGGACTAGGAAAAAAAAAAAATCACTTCCCCTTAGAATCAAATTGGTCTGAGTGCGAACCGATGTGTATTTGTGAAAAGACGGGCACCTGCCCTTAGTAAAAGAAACAGAGAAATAAAATCCAAAGCACTTTTTGGCATTTTCTGGACAGAATTTATTGGATGATGTAAACTTTTTGCTAGTTTTAGCTCATGAGAACATTCCAGAACCTCATTTCTCTGTTGTACATTTATAGCAGCAGCGACTGTAACCCTTTAGGAGCCCTCACTGTCCATGATGAGATCTGACAGAGGGAGCCAAGACAGGCACATTGGTTTATAAAGCTACCTCCATCGTCACCATAAAAAGGCACCTCCTCTGTTCATTATTGGGACATTCGTAGACGAAAAAGTAGCTCATGTAAATGGTTTCCCAAAACTTTACGTCAGCATGATGAACGGGATCCAGTGGCAGTGAGAAATGATCAGCATCTATACAATTAAAAAGGAGTAGTCGTCATCAGGCTTTTCCATAAAAACACCAAGTGAAAGGCAATAATCACCTTGGCTGTCACCTGAGAACAAGGCCAGTTTAAAATGGGTCACATCCCGAAAAGTGAGTATTTTCTTGTATTGGTAATTCCAGCGCAATTCCTTAAGGAGTTCTCCATTACAGCGGCTTTCTGAACAGAGTTTATATCTTTACTGCCCTGTTCACATCTGCCTTAGCTCCAGAATTCTGGTACAAAAACAGCATTAAAAGACCCCCTTTATACTGGATGGACCACGTTAACTACAATGGGGTCCTTTTGGTTTCTGCTATGTGTTTTACCCCAGAAAATAGCACCGTACACTGCACTATTTCATCTAGATCTGTGGCCCCAGCACAAATATAAACAGGGCCCTTTAAAGATACATCCTCCCTGCTTAGATTTGCCCAGTGCATCATTTACTGTAGCTCTGTAAGCAGCTTTAGTGGAGAATCCCTTAAAATTCATGTATATATTTTTTGCTCAATGATATTAAAACATTTAGACCATATTTGGTATAAAAAAAAAAAGTTAGTGCCACAATGTTCACATGCATGAAAGAGTTTAAAAACTTTTTAGCATTGGACTAACAGTCACTCATAGCATTGTCTTCTAGTTTCGCTAACATGCCACACATTTGCCATAAAAAAAACAAATATATAAATAAAATCCGCATTGGCACTCAGTTGTTAGTTTTGCAATAGTCATCCACTAAGATACCAACACGACATAGTGATAAATTCTGGGAATGACACACATACACAAAGGGTAGGATGCCCATCCTGAGGTCCTATACTTGCCCCTACCTTAAATTAAATATGACATAAATACCTAGAGTTTTCTCCCGGGGAGACTGGCAGCTACCTGGGCAGCAAGTGCAGCTGCTTATCCTTACACCCAGGGGCCGTCCAGGAGAATAGAGTTATACATATGAAATAAAAGTCCTCTAAAGCAGTACAAATCAAAAGTGTTTCAGTCCGCAAGGAAAAACTACTGCCGTTATCAGACATTGCATGAGCTCCACTTTTCCTGAGAGTCCGATGACCAAGGTCTTTATGTAAACTGGCAAAAACGCATTGCGACAATTTGCGTGCAGCAGAGATTTCCAGAACGCCGGGTTTTAGATCAGCTTCTTGGTGGCAAAGGTCACCGGTGTCTTCTTTACCTCTTGGAGGATAAGAACATAATCCACCCATAGTTATCTCCATTGGTGGAGAGGTGGCCACTAGTGGATTTCTATGTGGACCTGCAGAAAAAAAAAAAAAAAAAGATAATGATTAAGGTTAGAATCACTCTAAGACCAGTTTCACAGAGGTATATTTATATATCCAAATTATATCTAGTGTCCCAGGCCGACAGCATTATAGATGGCTATGATATGATCAGTTTGGGTTATTAGGTCCACGGTCAGGCTGGGACATTTACGCAGCCTGATTATCAACAAGTGTTCCCAGGAACGCTCATCATTGTGCAGTATAAGCCCGGCGAACGTGCATTTTTCTCTTTTGGCTGACTTAGAAAAAAATCATCATTATCGGCAGCACATCATCAGTGCAAACAGGATGTACGCTGCCAAAAACAATGTCAGTCTGCGCACAGAACAAGCAATTACTGTCCGTCCTGTCCTAATAGGTTATTAAACAAGCACAGATCGTATAGTGTAAACCAGCCCCAGGCAGGAATGTCGGGGGAACTTGTTAAAGGGTATATGCATTATTGTTTGTTTTTTTTTGCAGTTTTCTGTATGCAGAGCTATGTATTGACTATAAAGGCACCTTATGTGGTCTGATCCTGCAGACATACCCCCTCCATTTTTCCTCTGAATTGCAGGATCCGATGTGACTGCAGACTTGTTAATATTCACATTGCGTGCACTGCAGGCTCTGATGATTTTCCGTTGGGGGGGGGAGGGGTCATTTGAACACGGGATTTGCATACTACCAGCCACAATTCGACTAAACGTGACCGGACTCGCTCAATGGACTTGTATTAAGCAAGGTCGCGACCATCTAGTTAGCATGTGACCACATGTATGCAAATCACATACTTGCGGTTACGAACCCACTATCGGGAATGGAGAATCCTCTCAACACACAGTGCATGCGATGTGAGGATTTACACGTCTACAGCCACATAGCGTGACTGCAAACAGGGCTGTGGAGTCAGTAAGCCAAACCACCGACTCAGACTCCACAGCCCGGCCTCACCACTGAGCGTGTACATAAAGTGCAGCACAGATTCATTTCAACTAGAGGCCCAGATCCTTAGATCAGGAACAGAACATTTCCTAACTTTCCCAAATTCTTATGAAAACTTTTACAGCACATCCAGCATTGTACTACTGTATCAAATTTATTACATATTTGAGGAGTCGGTCGATTTTATAACGACCAACTCCAACGCCACCAAAATGTACACAAACTCCAACTGCAAACTTGCAGCTTAAAACCTGACAACCCCTTTAAAAAGTAATGCCATGCAGATGACAATATGGTAACTATCAGCATTTGATGGACAAAAATCTGGATGATTTTCCAATATTGGAAGGTTGTTAAACATTAAAGCGAAGAGGGGCCCATTGGGGTTGGGTCGCTCAAGGGTCCACATAAGCCGTGTTTTGTGCGAGATGATCTGGTGATGTGAAATAGCGCGGATATATGTGATCTCACACACATGGACAGGTAGGACATCCATCCATCGATATAAAGATTGATGGCACAGCAGATGCCGGACGGAGCGACAGATGTGGTATTCCAGGCTCACACCATGGTGACAATCCCACTATGGCAGTGCATTCTCTACACAGCCTCAGTAACACTGCATACACTCCCGCATGACGTCACAGCTGCACAGATACAGAACCCGGCGGCCCCTCACCTGCAGCCTGATGTTCAGCATCATGGAGGCGATCACATACAGATAGGGGAACTTGATCCGCAGCCTCCAGGCCAGGTTGAAGAAGATGAGCAGGGTGCGGGACAGGCCCTTGGAGAAGACCCCATAGGAGCGCACAGCGGCAGACTGGGAGAACCAGACGAGCAGCTGGGACAAGGACGCCATACACCCCGCCGAGCCAGGGAGGAGGCCGCCGCTCACAATGCCTCACAGCGCCTGCAGCCGGCCACGGACATGGCAGCGGAGACTATTCAACGTACAGAGCGCTGACCCGGAAGAGACTCCGCGGCGCCGCCTCTTCCCGGTGCTGTGCTCTGGCTTGTGGGGAGTAACGGGACGTGTCGGCCGTTATACCCGGTCAGCGCCGGGCTTGTGTGTATGTGCTGTGAGGCAGGTGCTCATAGCGACCAATCACATGGCGCCTCTCATGTCCCGAGGCAGTTAGGAAATGAAAGAAGCGGCGTGATTGGTTGCTATGAACAACCGGTTTTTATACTTGAGGGCATAACTAGGCGTCTCCATACTGTATACATGACCACCACACTTATAGGGCCACCATACATAATCAACACACTAATGGGGGCTGCCATACATGACCACCACACTTATGGGAACCTCCATACATGACCACCTGCATACATGACCACCACACTTATGGGAACCTCCATACATGACCACCACACTTATGGGAACCTCCATACATGACCACCACACTTATGGGAACCTCCATACATGACCACCACACTTATGGGAACCTCCATACATGACCACCACACTTATGGGAACCTCCATACATGACCACCACACTTATGGGAACCTCCATACATGACCACCACACTTATGGGAACCTCCATACATGACCACCACACTTATGGGAACCTCCATACATGACCACCACACTTATGGGAACCTCCATACATGACCACCGCACTTATGGGAACCTCCATACATGACCACCGCACTTATGGGAACCTCCATACATGACCACCGCACTTATGGGAACCTCCATACATGACCACCGCACTTATGGGAACCTCCATACATGACCACCACACTTATGGGGACCTCCATACATGACCACCACACTTATGGGGACCTCCATACATGACCACCACACTCATGGGGGGAGTGAGGCTCTAAATGGGGTCATGGCTGCGACATCCTTTGGCATGTAACATAATGGCACTCATACCAATCAGCCGGACGCCTTATTCAGCATATGGTGAAACCTTTTAAATGGTTCCCAAAATGGAAGTTGTCGCTCCTAAATCAGGTTTCCCCCCAGACTATTAGCTGTTATCACTGAGGGGAGCCACGGCTGAGTGCATATGAATAATGGACCATCAAACACATTGCATAAGAGGTGGCTAAATCCACTGATTTTTGTGGGATCAGCCTACCGTTTAAAGGAGTTGTCCACTACTCAACTTCCCAACCCCTGTTTCCCCCAGTTAAATAATAACACTTAGGGAAGAGTCAGACGAACGGTGAGCACCACACAATGCTCGGACTGGCCGGCGGCTCTTCTGACGTGAGCGTGAGAGCCTGTATATCTATGCAGCTGTCACTCTGAGTCAGGAGAGCTGCCGGCCAGTCCGAGCTTTACATTGCGATCCCCACCCTAGTTACATGGCTGTCTGACTCTCTTTGTACTCGCCTTCAGTGTCGGCATCGGCTCTCCCAGGGCTTGCGCGATATTGTTATGTCACACGATCTCTGCGGCTGCTTCATTCTCCTTCCTTCGGACAAAATCAGACATCTGGAGGAAGTGAGAGCAGCGGCGGCTCTCTCCCTTCCTCTGGATGTAACAATTTCAGGTGTATAGGGGGGAACTCTGGAATACATTTCCTCTGAAATTTTGTGATTTAAAAAAAAAATTGTCACAAGTGATGAATCTGCTGCAAGTATCTGGGGAAAAAATATGCACACATAAGCTGCACACAGCTGCAAGTATCTGGGGGGAAAAATTGGCACACAAAAAACAAGTGAACACATAGAATTATAAAATTAAAGGAAGAATTTAACGCAAATCAAAAACAGGATGAAAATGCTAAAAGACAGACAAAAAAGGTGCAAATGCAACAATGAACGGGGCCCATGAGTTTATTTTATATAAAAGTCTAGGCTAGATTGCAATCACATTGAAAGCTGAATAAAGCACAAGTCCAAAGTTTTTTTTTATTTCCGCACTGGAGTGATGCTTCTAATCCAAGGTCCCTGCACTTAGTCTCATACTTACCTGCTGTCGTCTTCACTTTCTATCCATGCCGCTCAGGTCGTCTTCTGCAGTTTGTGACCTGCCGGCTGCTCTAGCGTTTGTAGAGTGAGCCAGAGGTCATAATAACGCAATGTAAATGCATAAGGGTATGTGCACAGAGTCGGGAGCCGCCTGCGGCCCCGACACAGCGGAATAGGCGCCGCCGGCTTCTGCTCATTATGCGCCTTTTTTTTTTTCACCTGCGGACTTTCCTCATAGAGGTTAGGTCCATGGGGAAAGCCCGCATTCGGACCTGCAGGAGAAATTGACATACTGCAGCCTGGAAAGATGCACCGCATGTCAGTTTCTGCGGGTGAGCTGCAGGTGCCCGGATACGCATAGTGGGCATGGGATTTCTTGAAATCCCATCCACTATGCTGTAACATTTTTCTGCTGCGGATTGCACGCAGCACAAGTGCGCTGCGTACAATCCGCAGTCAATACTGACCGTGTGCATCTACCCTTAGAGCCTGGTTCTGTCTCTGATAGACTTACATTGAGAGCTTGTGACAGTTAGTCCAGTCAGGCAGAAGTTGCAGCATTGCCGATAAAAGGTGTAGACGGCAGCTGGTAAGTATAAGACTAGGGGCAGGGACCTTATGTTAGTAGCGCCACTCCAGCGCTGCTAAAAAAAACTTTGGAGTGATGCTTTAACTACAGCAGTGACAATACACAGGTAATAGTAGGTGACTACGTAACATGATTTTCTTCATTAGGTTTGGAGGCCGACACCCGAATATGGTCGAGTTCTTGGATTCACGTCATATTACGTTGTATTATGCTCTCCTAATTTACTTTCTATAAAAAGAAGCGTTGCTATTTCGGATCAGGCCTCGACATAGCCAAACAGCTTGTTGCCTGTGTGATTTCAACATCTCCACCGGCCAATGTTCACAGCACAATTAAGAACCACTGGGAGTGAATGGAAGAACCGTGTGTGGGGTTTTACCTGTACAATCTAAGTTGAGAAGCAGGATGGTATGATAGGACTTTTTGGGCACTGTTATGTGGGCATTGCATAAAGCCGGCCATAAACATTAGATATCTGCCGGCTGAAAGATCGTTTGGCCTACAGCCATCTCAGCCAACTCTCCCACACTTAGGAGCGCTCATTTGGCCGAGCTCCTTTATTCTCTATGAGAAAGCCACCAACTGACACATCGGCCGGTGGCTTATCTCAGGGAGAACGATGCAATCGGCAGTACGAAATAAGACACACCTGATCGACATCACTCCTGACCATTATGTGGCTGCAGGGTTGCCACCAGGAATTTCAGGGCCAAATACTGGCAACATTTTCGGGCTCCCTTGAGACTCCGCCTCCACCCCTCAAACCTTCTACAGTCCCACCGCCCACTCTTGGACAAACTCCACTTTTGCACCACGTCCTCACCAATCAAACATTAACAGTTCCCACTGAACCATATCACATACATAGCCATCAGCTTTTGTTTTGGCCAAAAGATTTTTATAGCCGCCACCACGATAAGGTAGACTCTTCTGGCCGGGCCCTACTCTAACCTATTAAACATTTCTTAAAATATCCAATACTCTTTTTAAGTATATTTTTATTTATTTTTCTTTAAAGAAATGTGTCACATACATTTTTTAAAATGACCTATAATACCACATACAAGGGACAAATACCGCCACACCACGACAAGATCACATATTACCACCACATAGTGACTAATACCACATACAAGGAACAAATACTGCCACACCATGACCAAACCACATATTACCACCACATAGTGACCGAATAATACCACATACAAGGAACAAATGCAGCCACACCATGACTGGACCACATATTACCACCACTTAGTGACCGATATTACAATACTGATCATTAATAAAAAAAAACACAATACTAATATTACAATAAGTGCCATTATACACGGTAGCTCTGTACATAGTATACAGTGTATAGTGTAAGTGTACAGGTAATACAGTGATCACCAGTGATATTACACACAGGAGCTCTGTATATAGTATATAGTGTCAGTGTACAGATAACACACTGGCTCACCGGTGACGTCTCTTGGTGAATTCCTTCATCTTCGCTTTTTGCCTTCATCCAGCGCAGACTGCCATCACTTCTTCCAACCAGGACTCATCTCTGCAGAAAATAACACACAGTTCTCTAGAGCACATTCCCCAACTTCTACATTACACAGCTGAATACAGACGTGTACCCACCATTAATATATAATTAGTTATTGTGCAATCCACTACTCCAAATATAAATTGTAAACCACCCCTGCGCCCCCCACTAACTGTAAATAGCCACTTACCCACCTAATAAATATATAAATTAACACCTGTACTCTTTCCCCCAATTCATTACCAACGCATCCTCAACACCCCCCACTCTGTACCTCCCGCTCCCCCGATTCATTATATCCGTGCTCTCCCCACCTCCACCCTCTATTCATCATTTACTCTCCTCCAACTCCCAATTCATCATTTGCTCTTCCCACCCATCACTCCCAATTCATCATTTGCTCTCCACACCCCCAATTCACCATTTGCTCTCCCCACCCCCAATTCACCATTTGCTTTCCCCACCCCCACTCCCAATTCATCATTTGCTCTCCCCATCTCCCACTTCCAATTCACCATGTGTTCTCACCACCATCACTCCTAATTCACCATGTTCTCTCCCCACTCCCAATTCACCATGTGCTCTCCCTCCTCCCACTCCCAATTCATCATGTGCTCTCCCCACTCCCAATTCTCCATGTGCTCTCCCCATCCCCCACTCCCAATTCACCATGTGCTCTCCCTCCCCCCACTCCCAATTCATCATGTGCTCTTCCGACCTCCACTCCCAGTTCACCATGTGCTCTCCCCACCCCCCACTCCCAATTCACCATGTTCTCTACCCACTCCCACTTCACCATGTGCTCTTCCCACCCTCCACTCCCTATTCTCCATGTGCCCTCCCCACCCCCCACTCTCAGTTCTCCATGTGCTCTCCACACTCCCAATTCACCATGTGCTCTCCCCACCTCCCACTCCCAGTTCTTCATGTGCTCTCCCCAAGACCATTTAATGAAATATATTAAAAAAAATAAAGTTTTCATACTTACCCCTCTTACGATCCCCTGCAGCTAAACTAGTATCCTGGCGCTTTATGCAGGCGCGTACGCAATGACGTCATCGCATATGCTCCTTCATCAGCGCGTCACTGAAGGGGAGGAGGGACTCCGTTGGAGCTGCACGGCCATTAAGTTTTGATGGCTGTGAGAGCTCCTAGGGCCCCTGCGCTGAGGAGATGTACGCCACCGGTAGGGCCCCGGCACACAAACACGATACCCCGAGGCCCGATGAGCAGTAGCACAAGAGGGGAGGCCCTGGACCGGGCCCCTGCTCTTTGCTTCTGGTCACCGGGCACCATACAGCAGTAAGGGCAGTGATTCCCTGATGATGGCCCTGTGTGGCTGCATCCACATACACATTAGAAGGTCAACCAAACCTGACAATATCGACAGATAAGGCTGATATACATCTAATGTGTATGGCCAGCTTAACACTGCTATTGTTCCAATATCACAGGAGTAGTTTAGAATATTATAGAAAAATATAATCTAATACTGCTTTTTATCAAATAAAAAAATGGCACGTTATTACATACAATATTTATGCTACTTTATAATAAAATTGCAATTCATAACTCTGGCTTACATCTAATTCCCATAAATAACCACACTCGATTTCCGAACCGTTTCCAAAATTGGCAAGAGTGGCGTAAAACAGCAAAAAGGCGCACATTTTACCTCTAACATGATTTGCAATTTTTCTTTTGGAAGCCAGCTCACTAACGATGATGCATTAATTCATTTCTTTGTTGTGAATTCTGGGCCAAAATCCAAATTAGGTAAACTCTTTAAAGTTTGAAATAAACTTCCATGTGATTTGAAAGGGAAAAACGCACCGAGTACAAAACACGTTACTTTCCGGATGATTTCATTTCATTTCTTCTGCACGGAGAAAAGGATAGTCATGTTAGTTGTCGCCTTTTGAAATTATTTTGAAGCAGAAAAAATATCTCATATAAAAGAGACAAACTGCATATTACAGGATTACCACGTCAGGTATTTCTGGAAGATAAATCCACATAAAAATCATTGAAATCCTACTTTTTTTTTAATTTCAGAATGTTTAGGGTTAGGCTTGTGTCATATACTTAATAGCAGGAAATTACAGGGAAGGAAATAGTTACAGTGAAACTGGCAGGAGAAAAAGCTGCAGAATTGCCCCCCCCCCCCCCCCCCCGTCTCATGCAGTGACAATGAATATAATTTGAGGATCCATCATACTCAAGGTGAAACAATTCAATGGCAATTCCTTCTACCTCCGGGCCCCTTATACAGAAAATTATGGGATGTGCAGAGATTTGTCTACTACTGGAAATGGAATAGGGTGGGATCGATTAGCAAAAAAAAAAAGTTTACAAAATGATGATGATTTATTATACTTCCATATAATACTTGACTAGCAGTGTAATGTAGGGTAGGAACGCAGGACAGCAAAGCAAGCAAGGAACTTTGTCCTATATATATATACAATACAGACCAAAAGTTTGGACACACCTTATCATTTAAAGATTTTTCTGCATTTTCATGACTTTGAAAATTGTACATTCACACTGAAGGCATCAAAACTTATTAACACATGTGGAATTATATACTTAACAAAAAAGTGTGAAACAACTGAAAATATGTCTTATATTCTAGGTTCTTCAAAGTAGCCACCTTTTGCTTTGATGACTGCTTTGCACACTCTTGGCATTCTCTTCATGAGCTTCAAGAGGTAGTCACCGGAAATGGTTTTCACTTCACAGGTGTGCCCTGTCAGGTTTAATAAATGGGATTTCTTGCCTTATAAATGGGGTTGGGACCATCAGTTGTGTTGTGCAGAAGTCAGGTGGATACACAGCTGATAGTCCTACTGAATAGACTGTTAGAATTTGTATTATGGCAAGAAAAAAGCAGCTAAGTAAAGAAAAACGAGTGGCCATCATTACTTTAAGAAATGAAGGTCAGTCAGTCCGAAAAATTGGGCAGACTTTGAAAGTGTCCCCAAGTGCAGTTGCAAAAACCATCAAGTGCTACAAAGAAACTGGCTCACATGAGGACTGCCCCAGGAAAGGAAGACCAAGATTCACCTCTGCTTCTGAGGATAAGTTTATCCGAGTCACCAGCCTCAGAAATCGCAGGTTAACAGCAGCTCAGATTAGAGACCAGGTCAATGCCACACAGAGTTCTAGCAGCAGACACATCTGTTCAACAACTGTTAAGAGGAGACTTTGTGCAGCAGGTCTTCATGGTAAAATAGCTGCTAGGAAACCACTGCTAAGGACAGGCAACAAGCTGAAGAGACTTGTTTGGGCTAAAGAACACAAGGAATGGACATCAGACCAGTGGAAATCTGTGCTTTTGTCTGATGAGTCCAAATTTGAGATCTTTGGTTGTCTTTGTGCGACGCAGAAAAGGTGAACGGATGGACTCTACATGCCTGGTTCCCACCGTGAAGCATGGAGGAGGAGGTGTGATGGTGTGGGGGTGCTTTGCTGGTGACACTGTTGGGGATTTATTCAAAATTGAAGGCATACTGAACCAGCATGGCTACCACAGCATCTTGCAGCGGCATGCTATTCCATCCGGTTTGCGTTTAGTTGGACCATCATTTATTTTTCAACAGGACAATGACCCCAAACACACCTCCAGGCTGTGTAAGGGCTATTTGACCAAGAAGGAGAGTGATGGGGTGCTACGCCAGATGACCTGGCCTCCACAGTCACCAGACCTGAACCCAATCGAGATGGTTTGGGGTGAGCTGGACCGCAGAGTGAAGGCAAAAGGGCCAACAAGTGCTAAGCATCTCTGGGAACTCCTTCAAGATTGTTGGAAGACCATTTCCGGTGACTACCTCTTGAAGCTCATCAAGAGAATGACAAGAGTGTGCAAAGCAGTCAAAGCAAAAGGTGGCTACTTTGAAGAACCTAGAATATAAGACATATTTTTAGTTGTTTCACACTTTTTGTTAAGTATATGGAATGTGTTAATTTATAGTTTTGATGTCTTCAGTGTGAATGTACAATTTTCATAGTCATGAAAATACAGAAAAAATCTTTAAATGAGAAGGTGTGTCCAAACTTTTGGTCTGTACTGTATATATATTGCTTTTACAGTACATTAATTCTTTTAAGACTGAATCATTCTTTCTATGACTTGGGTGTGATCAGTTAGTGGAGGCTGTGATTTGTGCACATGCCCATAGGGAATAGGTGGGCTCTCCCTGCAGCTACAAAGCATTCAATCACTTTCCCAGCAGGATCCAGCATCTATGATAGCTCAGTTCACTGATGTCACATACACTTCGGGCTGTATCTACGTGGTAATATCCATCGCCTAGAGGCCAATGACTGCATTCCTGTTCCAAATGTAGAACTGAGGAAGAGACTTTCAAGTGTTTTTGAAGTCACTTTTATGGCAGATTTTGGAGCGGATCCGCTCAAAAAAACACAACATAGCCTTACGCTATGTTCACACACGTTGTGTTTTGCTGCAGATTTTTATGCAAATTTTCAGCTGCGTCTAGCAGTACCAGCAAAGACTATGAGAAACCAGAATTCTCTGTTCACACCTGTTGCTTTTTGTTTTCTGCATATTTTCTGCCTTGCTTTCGTATTTGGAAGAGCAAGAGCATGTCATCACTTCTTTCAGCGTTTTTGCTACGTATTTGCTGTGTTTTTTCACCCATATGAGGTAATGGGTGGTCAAAAATATGCAGCAAAATACACAGCAAATACGCACGTTTTTTACGCAGCTGTTTTCCTGCCAGAGAAAAGTTAGCAGCAGATTTGAAGCAGAAAAAAACACAAACCTTAGGCTATATTCACACTGCGTCTTTTTCTGCTGTTTAAGGCTATGTGCACACAAATTGATTTTAATGCGTTTTCGTGACTTATTTTTGCGGCGAAAACGCTTTAAAATCGCTTGTAATAGGTCTGCCATTTACTGCAATGCAAATCCGCATGTCCTGTGCACATCATGCGGAAATTTCCGCTGCAAATTCGCATTGCGGTAAAATCCGCAGCAAGACCAATTCTAATGCGATTTTGCTGCGAAATCGCCGCCATTGACTTGCATTGGATCGCATAAGATCCGCATGATTACATGTAGTCATTAGTGATGAGCGAGCACTAAAATGCTCTGGTACTCGTTGCTCGGGTTGAGCACATTGGAATACTCGGGTGCTCGACCCGAGCAACGAGCCCAATGTAAGTCTATGGGAAACTCGAGCATTTTTCAGGCTGCTCCCCCCGGCGGTCTGCAGAGAGCCTAAAAATTGCCCAAATCGATGGGAACAGTGCTCAAATGACATGGGAACAGCATGGGGAAGACCCCTGGAAGCATTTCTGACTCCCAGGTCACTGCTGTTAAGAACGTTGTCAGAGTATTACGCCACTTTTACGGACTCACAATAAAACATACAAAAACAAAACCAAAATGGATTTTCCTGGGAAATATGTTAAGGAACATCCTTTCCAGGGTAATGACTTGTATATAAGGCAAAATAAATAACCAAAAACAAAAATACTCCTCCACACCTTGGGCTGTGTTCACATGTAGTGTTTTTGATGCGGTTTTGCACTTTTGCATTGCTTTCAACCAAGACAAATGCATTCACCAGGAAATGTCATTTTAACATTTTACAACCTTATCTGGCCATGTGGTGTGTGACACATCATCAGACACATGCATACAGTGCTGAAAAGACATGGGAACAGCATGGGGAAGACCTCTGGAAGCATCTCTGACTCCCAGGTCACTGCCTAAAAGTGTGCCCATCATAAGTGATCCTTGGCGCATGCGAAGACTTGCAACAATCACCGTACACGTCCTTGTCCCAGTGCAGCGTTCAGTTGTCCCCCATTCCTTGGAATGCAAGTGCAAGTGTGCAGCCAGCCACCCACCAACCCACAGGCTGCAATACTATACTGCCAAATTTTTGACAGCTGCTTGCACTTGAAATGTGGCCTTTTAGGCTCATGGAGGCAGAAGCTTTTCATAACCTCATGCCGGCGGCGGCCGGGTGTTCATACTCGGTCCCCAGCCGCCACTGTTTCTCCCGGTATCTTCTCCGCCTTCCACAAGCACGGGTCCCACACCATTACCCGTGCCCTCCCCAGTGCACTTACTGGGAAGGACCGCCTAACCACAAACACGTGGACAGGTGAATGCGGCCAGGGACAGTACGGAGCCAGTCCACAGCTTTTTTTGCTGAGAGTTGTATTTCACCACAGCCATATTCTTTAGCTCAGTGAAAGGACTGGCATAGAGGGATACCGTATCTACCCCGGCTGTCATTTCTCCGTCACCAGGTTCCGCCCATTGTCACACACGACCATGCCTGGCTGTATGTTCAGCGGTGAGAACCACAGATCAGGCTGCTGTGTTACTGCCTTCAACAACTCTGCAGCGCTGGGCGGTTTGTCACCTAAGCTTTAAGCATGTTATCTTCAGCACAGCCTGTTACTGCTTGGCCAAGGCAGTGCTGCAGTACTTTCAGCTTGTGACTGATGTGGTCATTTCGGAGATGGAGGAGGAGGTGCAGGAGCTGAACAATGTGATTACATTGAGGTTACATTGGCGACTCCGTTTTTATACTAAAGAAAGATCCTACTGTTTTTTTTTTTTACGTTAATTTTTAAGGCAAATGCATTCACCGGGAAATGTCATTTTAACATTTTACAACCTTATCTGGCAATGTGGTGTGTGACACATCATCAGACAAATCCTGTTTCATTGATGATGGAGGGACTCTGAAAGACACATAGAGCAGGGCCACAGTAACGAATACGACATGTTCCCATTAGAAAGGAGAGAGTCTGCTATACAGTTATAGGGTATGCAGTGAGTCCAACGGCTGACCAAATTTAGGAAAAACCCCACTAAGAAATTAAAGACACATAGAGCAGGGCCACAGTAACGACAAATTCCCATTAGAAAGGAGAGGGTCTGCTATACAGTTATAGGGTATGCAGTGAGTCCAACGGCTGACTAAATTTAGGAAAAACCCCACTAACAATTTAAAGAGACAAAGAGCAGGGCCACAGTAATGACAAATTCCCATTAAAAAGGAGAGAGTCTCCCATAGTGTTGGCCTATGCAGTGAATGCAAGGGCTGCCAAAAATTTGGAGGCACTCCAATACCCCTTGGAAGAGACGTGGAGGAGGGCCTCATAAAAAAATGTTTCCATTAGAAAGGAGCGGGCCTCCTATACTTGTAATGCCCATGCACTAAGTGTATGGGCTGACAAACATTTACCCCTGGGGGGTATACATGAACATACTGTATAAAAAACATTTTTTTACGGGCATCATAAACACCCTTTAAAAAAATTATGTGGGTGTTGCATCACGGACCACGGTCACCCTGGTGGTGGAGGATGAGGAGAAGGAGGAGGACAAGAGCAAATAGCCAAAATCAGGAAGCGTATACCTGTTATGATCTGCTACAAGCACTAAGGAAAGAAAGGAGATCTGTCCCTACAATAGAACTAAGCTAGATCCCTACGATGTAACGGGGAACCTGATCCTGCGATCAGACCCGCTAAAGTCCTCGGCTAGTCTGTACGAAGACATATAGATGCAAGGGAGGGATCCCTACAAGAACTAGGGACAGGGATAAAGTTGGACACCTCCTAGCAGAAATTGTAGCAGTAAAAGACAAACACACAACATAGAACATAAAGGTCCGAAGACCTAGCAAAACTGACTGAGAAAGGTAACTAAGCACCAAGCTAGCTTAAGAGTAGAAATTACAATGAAGTCCAGCAAGGCCAGGAGAGCGGAGCAGGACTAAATAGGCAAAAAAGGTCATGTGACCAGCAAGATAGAATAAACCTAACAGGAGAGTTCTAACAATACCCATGTGTGGGTGTGAAAAGGTGCATGGGAATACACCTCCCAAGAAAAGACACTGGATTTGAGTTTTTGTTACGCTGCTATCATTTGGTAGTGTTGAGAAGTCTGGCCCAATCCAGCCCTTGTTCATTTTTATAAGAGTCAGCCTGTCAGCATTTTCAGTTGACAGGCGGATGCGCTTATCAGTTATAATTCCACTAGCGGCACTAAAAACCCGCTCTGATAAAACACTGGCGACAGGGCAGGCCAGGGCCTCCAAGGCATAGAGAGCCAGTTCATTCCACGTATCCAACTTGGATACCCAATAATTATAAGGCACAGCGGAATCACGGAGGACGTTGGTACGGTCGCCAAGGTACTCCCTCAGCATCTTCCCAAACTTTGCACTCCTTGTGAGAGTACCCCGCACCTCAGGGCCTATGCGATGGGAGGGGCTGAGAAAACTCTCCCAGAACTTTGATAATGTTCCCCTGCCTCTGCTGGATTGGAGTTGTGTCTCTCTCGCCTGTACTCCTTGGTTGTCCAACGAAGTGTGCCCTCTGCCGCCAGCGCTTTCAGAAGGGAATTTTTTTTATAGTTCCGCAACAAGGGCCTTCTGGTACAGCCCCATTTTTGCAGACCTGTCCGCCTCAGAAATAAGAGATATAAAGTTCTCCTTGTAGCGTGGGTCTAGAAGTGTCACCAACCAGTAATGACTGTCACCCAAAATTTTGGGAACGCGAGGGTCATGGGAAAGGCAGCGTAACATAAACTCAGCCATGCGTGCCAGACTACTAACAGGCAAGACTTCCGTGTCCTCACCAAGAGGATGACTGACCATGCTCTCCTCCTCCTCCTCTACTCTGTCCTCTGGCCATCCATGCTGAACAGACGGTATGACAGCTGTGCAGGTAGTACCGTCTATAGCGCATTAAACTAGCTCCTGTTCTTCCTCCTCTTCCTCATTGTCACCCAATCCACGTTGGGATGAGATGATTCTGGGCTGTGTATAATCACCCTGTATGGTTCCTTGCTCCATCTCATCGTGCTCCGCCTGCAATGCATCCTCTTTGATTGTGAGCAGAGAGCGTTTCAGAAGACAGAGAAGCGGGATGGTGACGCTAATTATGGCGTCATCACCGCTCACCATCTTGGTGGAGTCCTCAAAGTTTTGGAGGATGGTACATATATCTGACATCCATGTCCACTCCTGAGGTCTTATGTGTGGAGTCTAACCTGAATACCGACGGCCTTGTTGATGCTGGTACTCAACAACTGCCCTCTTCTGCTCACAAATCCTTCCCAACATCTGCAGTGTAGAGTTCCAATGCGTGGGGACATCACACACCACTCTGTGAGCCGGAAGCTGCAAACGCTGCTGAAACACGACAAGGGCGGCGGAAGCTGTAGCTGACTTTCTAAAATGAGCACGCAGGCGGCGTACTTTAACAAGCAGATCCGGCAGCTCCGGGTAGGATTTTAGAAACCACTGAACCAAGAGGTTAAGCACATGGGCCAGGCATGGTACGTGAGTGGGCTACCCTCGCCTCAGAGCCGCCACCAGGTTCTGGCCATTGTCACGACCGTGCCTGGCTGTAGGTTCAGCGGTGTGAGCCACAGATCTGCCTGCTCTTTCAGAGCTGTCCACACCTCTTCAGCATTGTGCGGTTTGTCACTTAAGCATATTAGCTTCAGCACAGCCTGTTGCCGCTTAGCCGAGGCAGTGCTACAGTGCTTCCAGCTTGTGACTGATGTGGTCATTTCGGAGATGGAGGCTGAAGAGGAGGAGGAGGCTGAGGAGGATGAGGTGCAGGAGCTGTAGACCGTGGGGGCAACCCTGATTGACCTAGGGCCCGCAATCCTTGGCGTCGGGAGGACGCCTGCCCACAAGCACTTGTCCACATGCCCGTGGTTAGGTGGACTTTCCCAGTAACTGCGTTGTTGAGGGCACGTGCTTGTGTAATGCGGGAACGGCACACCGGGAGAAATAGTGGCGGCTGAGGACCGAGTACTGAGGGACGGCCGCCGCCATCAGGTAGCGGAATGCTTCAGTCTCCACGAGCCTAAAAGGCAACATTTCATGCGCAAGCAGTCGTGAAATGTGAGAATTTAGTAGTGTGGCCTGTGGGGCGTTGGCTGCATATTTGCGCTTGCGTTCCAAGGACTGGGGTATGGACAACTGAACGCTGCGCTGGGACAAGGACATGGACGTGCTTCATGATGCTGCTACTTGAGAGTGTGCAACGATAGGTGCAGGGCAGGAGGCATCTTCGCATGCACCATGGACAGGGGATTGGCTTGCATGCACAACAGTGGAAGAAGCAATGGTGCCACCTGCAGACACTGTTCCTGGACCCCGGGGTTCGGCCCACAAAGTCGGGTGCTTTGCTGCCATGTGCCTGATCATGCTGGTGTTGGTCAGGCTGGTCGTTTAGCCACCCCTGCTTGCGCTGGCCTGGCAGGTGGTGCAAATGGCCTTTTTGGGGTTATCGGCAGAGTTTTTAAAAAACAACCAGATTCGGGAAGACCTAACAGTTGTACTGGCAACTTCCTTCGTGTTGGTGTTAAGGGGAACGGTTGCCTGCCTTCTGTCTGTGGCCACCACACTGCTTCTTCCTGCCTGTTGGGGTGCTCTGTCTCCCTCCCCCTGTGTGCTGCTGTCATCGCTCTGCATGTCCTCCTGCCAGGTTGGGTCAGTTACTATATCATCCACCACCTCGTCTTCCACTTCCGCACCCTGGTCCTCCTCCTGACTTTTTGGCAATTGTGTCTCATCATCGTCCACCTCTTGTGACACTTTCCCACCGTCGCCTTTGTGTGACCATGGCTGCTCAAATATTTGGGCATCGCTACACGCGATCTCCTCTTGCCCCACTTCAGGTGGACCGGGCGAGAGGCCTGAATCAATAAATGGAAAAGTGAACAGCTCTTCAGAGTGTCCAAGTGTGGGATCAGTTGTCTCCGGGCACTCGTCATGGTGGGAGGAAGGAGGATCAGGGTGAGGAATATGCGGTCCAGACTCACGGCTACTGAGACTTGACTGTGTGGAAGACAGGGTGGTGGCGGTGGCTAAGTGACTGGAAGCATTATCCGCTATCCAACCAACAACCTTTTGACACTGCTCTGGGTTCAATAGTGGTGTGCTGCGGTCCCCTAGGAATTGGGACAGGAAGGTCGGGCGAGAAGATGTGGGTGTTTGTTGTGGCACAATTTCAGCTTGTCCTCGGCCTCTACATGCACCATCACCATCACGTCCAGTTCACCGTCCCTTGCCACGTGCCTTGCCCATTTTAAATGGAGGACAGTATCTTCCACGGTCACTACAAATGACTGAGTTTGGAGCGAACTTATATGTGATCTGTGTGACGGACAAAACAGAGTTTTAAATACCTGGCCTGTAGGTAACTAGTTTGAACAGCAAACTGGTGTGAATTGCTTCACTGACACACTGAAAGAAATTTTTAATGGAGGCCAGAAATGGCAGTATTTTCTGACAACGTATATGTGATCCGTGTGACGGAGAAAACAGTTTTAAATACCTGGCCTGTAGGTAACTAGTTTGAACAGCAAACCTGTGTCAAAAACTTCGCTGACACAGTGAAAAAAAATTGGAATGGAGGCCAAAAATGGCAGTATTTTCTGAAAACGTATATGTGATCTGTGTGACGGAGAAAACACGGTTTTAAATAGCTGTAGTTCTAGCACTGTAATATGGAAAGGACCTGGCTGTATTCTGCAGTGCCAACAAGCAAATGGCGCTGAAAAACGGTGTTCTCTGGATTGCTTTTTAAGCAAATAATGAGGATTAAGATCCCAAAAAAGTATTCCTGGCCCCTGAGACCTGGGCCTTTGTATAGAAATATCTAACAGCAGCAGAAGGCAGAATTGGAATGGAGCCTCTTGTGCTGTGTGCACTGCAGTCTGCTATATACCCTGCCTGCCTGCCTATATACACTGCCTGCCTATATACACTGCCTGCCTGATATCTCTGCAGATGGATTAGTTCTCAGAAGCACTGTTTGTTAAGATGGATATGTGTAATGTACGGTTTTTCTCCCTACACTACCTAATACACAAGCAAATCTCTCCCTAGCTCAGCAGCACCTCTCCCTACACTGTCTGATTCTGGAGTGACTGTGACGAGCATGGCGGCGCCAGGTCTGATACAGACCTGATGACGCTGTGCGGCCAGCCAATCACTGTAATGCCCACAACCACCATGGCTACGGCATTACAATGAGTGGCAGGCAATCCCTGCATGTTCATTGGCTCTCTAAAGAGCGCCAAACATGCAGGGAGGGGACCAGAGCTCCTGCGGAGCAACTCCGGAAATACTCGGCGAGCGCCGAGCATCTCGAGCAGTGAGATGCTCGGGCGAGCACCAAGCAGTAGCGAACATGCTCGCTCATCACTAGTAGTCATATGTATCTTATGCGATTAATGCGCATATGGTACCGGGGTCTGGAGAAGAGGAGACTCTCCTCCAGACCCGGGTACCATAGTACCTGTATGTAAAAAAAGAATTAAAATAAAAAATAACATTATATTCACCTTCTGATGGCCCCCACTCTGCTCCCGGCGTCGCTGCTGGCTCCGTGGCGTGGTTACAAATACTGAGGAAAAAACTCACCAAATAATGAAAGTGTGAACATTGGCTTACTAAGACGCCCAACGGCTAAAAGAAGTGACATCTCCATTCTTCAGACGTGTTCTGCTTTAAAGACGCCACAAACTAATTAGAGAAGACAAGGGTTTTAAAAACTTCTCAGAAAAACGTCAGCGGTTCCTGAAATAGATTCCACTTTAACCCCTTAACGAACGCATTTTCACGGTGGCAGTTAAGGGCATTTATGCCTCAGCGCCGTGAAAATGCGTCATTGAGGAATAATGCTGTAGCACCCCTCAGAGTCAGAAATTATCCAGGGTTTCAGCTACCAGGGGTAGCTGAGACCCTGAAGAATATGATCAGGGCTGTTTTTTCCGGTCCCCGATCATCACGAAAAAAAAAAAAGTGTGCCGCGGTTACAATGATTTCTCTCTTGTCTGACATGATATACTTGTCAGAGGAGAGAGAAATGAAGCCCCCCGAGCCCTCCCGGTACCCCCGCCGCCCCCCTGCCCTCCGTCATCTTTCTGTAAAAAAAAAAAATGGCGGGCGCATGCGCAGTGCATCCACTAAGATCTGCCGGCCAGTGCACGGAAATAATAAGGAATTTTCCCTATTGGTTCCATTTGATCACTGTGATAAACCCTATCACACTGATCAAAAGAAAAAAAAATAATAAATCAAATCCTCCTTTGTCTCCCCCTTTGTTACATAAAAATTATAAAATAAAAAATATTTTTTTTCTCTATTCTTTGCAATTAGGGTTGTGTTAGGGTTACGGTTTGGATTAGGGTTAGGGTTGTGTTAAGGTTAGGATTAGGGTTGTGTTAGAGTTAGCGTTGTGTTAGGGTTAAGGTTGTGTTAGGATTATGGTTGTTAGGTTAGGATTAGGGTTGTGTTACGATTAGGGTTGTGTTAGGATTAGGGTTGTGTTAGGATTAGGGTTGTGTTAGAGTTAGGGCTGTGTTAGAGTTACAGTTAGGTTTGTGTTAGGATTAGGGTTGTGTTAGGGTTAGGCTTGTGTTAGGGTTAGGATTAGGGTTGTGTTAGGGTTAGGGTTGTGTTACGATTAGGGTTATGTTAGGATTAGGGTTGTGTTAGGGTTACAGTTAGGGTTGTGTTAGGATTAGGTTTGTGTTAGGATTAGGTTTGTGTTAGGGTTGTGTTAGAGTTACAGTTAGGGTTGTGTAAGTGTTACGGTTAGGATTAGGGTTGTGTTAGGGTTTGGGTTAGGGTTGTGTTGGGGTTGGGATTTTTTCAAAAGTAAAAAAAAAATAAAATGATGACGATATGGCGACTAGCGTTGAGCGCAAGTGCTCGCTACTTGAGTTTGCATCGGGTGCTCGGGTATGCACTGAGTATCGCGGGTGCTGGAGTGACATGCTCGAGTCCTTACCCGCATGTTTCACATTTCATGTGACTTTTTGAATGCAAAATTTGCTGGAATCGAGAGCGGACGCCATGTCGCGTTTGGAGAGCCCCTCATGGGCCTAAACAGTGGAAACCCCCCCACAAGTGACCCTATTTTGGAAACTACACCTCTCAAGGATTTTATCAAGGGGTATAGTGAACGTTTTGAACCCAGAGGTATGACACAGAATTTGATAACATTAGGTCATTAAATTGAATAAGTTGTCATTAGTGTTGAGCGCAAGTGCTCGCTACTTGAGTTTGCATCGGGTGCTCGAGTCCCTGTCCCACATGTCTCACGGTTGTTATACAGCCAAAAAAACACTCGTGTATGGCAGGCAATCCCCTCATGTTTTTTGTTGGGTGTAACTTGCGGGACGGGGACTCGAGCACCCGCGATACTCGGTGCATACCCGAGCACCCGATGCAAACTCAAGTAGCGAGCACTTACACTCAAGACTAATGACAACTTATTTTCTGCTTCAAAAGCTGAGCGAAAAACCTGAGTGTCCTCACAGCTGAAGTGTCAGAAGAAAAACAAATGTCACCAGGGCCGCGAACAGAAAACCGCTTGAAAAATGTCTTGAAAAACACCCTAGAATTTGTAAAATAAAAACGCTTGAAAAAAGTCATAAGAAATACCCGAAAATTAATAAAAAGCTGAAAAACTTGTGTTTTAAAGAGGCCTAGAACAGTAGATGTGTGATTTGTTATATACACATAGATCTTAAAAAGTTAATAAAAATAATGAAAAGAGAAGCCTAGAACATCATTATGTAAGGTACAAAACTACATTTTTTTGTATTTTTTAGGGTATGTTCACACTGAGTTCTTTTAGGAGTTTTTAGAGCAGAAACTCTTTAAAATCTTCCTCCTGGGAAGTTTTCATTCAGTTTCTGCTTTAAAAACTCAGCCAAAAAAAAAAAAAGTGTGACCATACCCCAAGAGGTAAAATGATCTTAAAAGTAAAACACAAACATCTCATACCCTAAAGCACAATAAGTGGCAGGAATAAAAAAAAAATAAAACTATTTTTATAAAATAATATTTTCTGGTTAACATGAGTGGCGCGCACTATCCCCGGCAGTGACCACCAGGTGGCGCGCACTTCACTTCCCCGGGTGGACGCCCCTTGCCCGCGTTTTCCCCTATGACGTCAGCCCCCTCTGCGCGCTGCCGATCTGCCGGGGCGCACCCAGCGCGTGCACGGCGCGTTTCGAGGCGCGGCCGGTAGTGACGCGGGCTGCGCGCTTCCTGCATCTTATTATTGAGGCGCTCCAGCTCCGGGCTCAGGGTGGTGGCCGCAGTTTCTGCTTCTACACGGTGTCCTCTTCGGTCTCTCGTACACAGAGGAGCCCGCCGGTGCCGCTGAGGCAGGAGAGAGCTCAGCGGGTCACCCTCGCAGCCCCGTCCGGCCTCTCGCCGCCGCCCTTCATTTTTTCCTCTCTTTTCCCGCTACCGGGAGCATCGACGCGGAGCCGCCATGCAGGCCATCAAGTGTGTGGTGGTGGGCGACGGGTGAGTGCCTCTCCGGGGCCGTGGTGGGGGGAGGAGGGCTGCAGGGAGCCGGAGCTGCAGGGAGCCGAGGCCTCATCCGCCCCCTCCTGCAGGGCCCTCAGCCTGGAGATCTGTGGAGGGGCAGGGCCGGCCAGCCCCCTCCGCTACATGGATCTCCTGCGGATGTGGCACCATGGAGTGATAGGATCTGGGATCATTGCTTGTTTAACCCCTTTGGTGCCACTCACAGATCCCTATGACAGTCCTGTGAGTGGCAGCTTTGAATGTGTCTGAGAATAGCAATCTCTGCCTGGTGCCAAAGGGACCTGAGCGGCCGTGTGTAGCTGTGACATCCCAGAAGACTGGATGGAAACGCGTTGTAAGGCTCAGGTCACATCAGTTATGAAAATAGGGGCCACATTGACTATTATGGGCCAATTTTTTTTTTTTCCAAAAAGTGCTACAGTTTGCGATGGATGGGTTATTCTGACTGGAGCCAGAGCTGATGCCTGCTTTACATGTCTAGCTGTATATGGAGCAGTGCCCCCTTGTATATCATATATGGCGGCTCTGGAACCCCCAGGACTGTGACGCAGATTATGACTCTTCTCATTTCGCCGGCATTCCCCTATGTATAACGTGGGGTACATTATGTTCTGCAGGGGCGAGTGTACATCTTGTCTATGGGGGGGGGGGGTATGACCACAGACTTGTAGATCTGATTAGGTTATTAGGTGCGGATGTCACAGAGCCCAGACCCTCACCAATGTTTCTCCAGCATTCCTCAAAACATTCTTACAGGTGAACATTCCCTTTAAGTGATGGTTTAGATACACATCAATATCATTAAAAGGGTTGTCCAGTGAAAATAAGCTATCTATATGTGGTGATAACTTGTTGATCGATGGGGATCCGACTGTTAGGATTGGCACCGATTAGCAGAACTGGGAATTTTTATCCCCCATTACAGAAGAAAATGGCAGGTCGGATGTGTGACGACTGCTCCATTTAGCTCTGAGGCTTCAAGAAAAAGCCGAACGCAGCCCCATAGGGAATGAATGGAGTAGTAGTCCAGCATGCGCGCCGCCGGTGCGCTCACATCTGACGGAAGTTCTGCTGCAATTATTTTATTTTTTTTTATTAACATTGGACAGCACACACTGTGTTAGGCCACGGCCCCATTATCAGTATTCGGTCAGTGTTTTTTCTCAGGAGTGGGAGCCAAAACCAGGTGAGGAACAATCAGAGAAAAGGTATAATAGAAACAAGTCACCAATTTTGTATTTATCACCCACTCCTGGTTTTTGGCTCTGACTCCTGAGGAAAAAATACTGATAGTGAGGCCGTGGCCTTATACTTCTCATCAGATTTGAGTATTTTGTCTCAAGATCCATGATTTTCACAGATGTGTGAATGGAAAAGTGACGCTATGGGTCCAAGTGGTGTCCGATTTATTAAAAAAAAAAACTTGGACATTACACGTGGATGTGTGAATGCACCCTTACAGCAATAAGTGCCCTGTTCTGTCAGCTGGTGCTGGTGCCGGCCATTAAACCCCATCGGTCAGCAAGTTATAACCTACTTGTTTTCAATGGACAGTCCCTTTTAAACAAGCAATGGCTGGAGAAATCCAATACACCTCCAGATTTTATTCTTAATACAAGATATGTATTTTATTGTCTTTGCACAGTACACTTTAAGAGAAACAATGTCCATTCCTGGATCAGAGAGTGAATAGAAATGACCTTGCCTGCATTACTCCATGTATAGTGGAGTTGGTGTCTGTATCCTGTACATGGCTCTTTCGTGTCACTACCATAGACCTGGTAGTAATACAGCTGATAATTGGCGCTCAGCTGCAGTGATGGCAGTCAGTTCCGTCTTTCAGGTCATGGACGATGGCGGTTAACACCAATCGACTGGGATTGTCACCGTGCAGGTATTCAGTCGGCAATCAAGAAAACGCTGAGCTGTAATTCCACGCGGTCTCTATGGATAAGATAGTCCTAGTCTTCTAAGCTCTTTTTAACTCTTGTGTCCTTTTAACGCATCAGGTTATGTGGTATTATTGGGGATTGTGCTCACCGGTCCTATCCGCTGCTAAATTAGTTGTGCAACTGCGACAGATTCTCTGGCTCTTTAACCCTTTGTAATTGAAAATATGAAGTCCGCAGCATAAGGTGACCAGCTGCAGATGTGATATCCACAGCACCGCTTAATTTATGCTTAGGTTTTCATAAAACTTCATCCACAATTCCTTAAAGCCTCAATCTGACATCCGTGTTTTGTTTTTTACATGTCCTTTGGATCTGAGTCAGTTTTTACCATCATATGCAAGGAAATACAAATTGCAAAGCTTCACCTACCCATTGCGATGATACAGATGGACAACTCATGCATGGCATCCATGTGCCATGTCTTTTCAGACCCTGGACTTGTATGGATGATTTTTGATCCATGACTGTAAAATTAAAAGACGTGACTTTTTTTTTTTTTTCTTTTTGTGGGCACAGGAAGTACAAAAATACACGTGAAGAGCACCATATACTATAATGGGTATGTGTTCTAGCTGTGAGAAACGGACTTATAATCACACCCTTAGGCCTCAATCATATGTAACAGTAGTGTGCTGCAAGGGGCAAGAACCATGACAATTGAGCCTGAAATTGTGCCAAATTACCACAATAAAACCACATTCCATTTTGGTGCACTGCACATTGCTAACCAATGGAATTGGTGTCACCTCTGATTGTGGTGAATACCCCTATTTTATAAAGTTGTCTTCTGACCCCAGGACACACACTTAAACTAGGCCAAAAAGGAGCCAAATATATGACTAAACCTGATATAGCTGCAGCCAGAGAAAGGCCTGGGTATCAGTCACTTGTCAAATCCGCCTTCCCAGCTATACCTAAGGATAGGACTTATTCTGAGACTTGGCCTAGAGGATTGTGCCGTCCTTGAGAGTAATAGGATGTTTATTAGCGGCTGTCTGAGACTTGAGAAAATAAGCCTAATTCCCCCACTGTGTGGTTGGGACCTGTCGGTCTTTATAGATTTTTTTTTTTTTTTTTTTTTCCTACAGCGTTGAGGATCTTTATATTAATGTGAGCGCTGGAGCCGGTCGCTGATCTTGGCAATCTTATATTGTATAACCTAGAATTGGTTGCAGCGGTCACATCGATGTACAGCTGTAAAATAAATACATGTATATCACCGGGGCAGCCTGTTATACTCCATGTATGTTTCCAACATATATGTGCGCCATTAGGCCAAGAGCATTAACTAACCCTAGAGGATTTTTTATTTTTCCCCATTTACTGTAGTTTAATCTCTTCAATTTTTAGATAACTTCTCTAAGAAATACTGCAGGTGTTTGTTAATCTATATATGAATGTCTTGTCAAGTCTGTGTTTTTTTATAGTTATCTTCTAGGAATCACTACTCACTTTATCAGTGAATCATTAGCCCAACCATCCTAAAAAAACACTTCTTAAAGGAGTTGTTTTATTTCTTTAATACCATGCTGGACCTGATTTTTAAAAATCTGTACTCCTTCTGACCCATAGTGCTGCTTTGGTCCCTGACTATCCTTTTCCTGCAGGGGCAGCACACAGCCATTGTGTGGCTAAAATGGTTCTGCGCTGTCCATTGTGGAAGAGGAAGCAAGGAGACAGCCGGGATCCGTAGAAGAGGAAAGATTTTTCTTTTTTTTTTTTTTTTTTTTACATTGCAATATAAGCTGTCCTATATCCTGGCACTTCTGAATTAGGGTTTCTCTTACTTACTGTCAGGATGCTGGCTAAGCTAAAGGCCCCATAACGAATAGACTGAAGTCAGCCAAACCTGCCGATATCGGTGGGATCTGTAGACAGTCTAACGTGCATGTCGGCCTTCCTCTCCTGACTCATCCCTGACAGATGAAGTAATGAAAGAGAAGGATCCGGCCTGTTGGATTTCTCACAGCCGATCCTCTTGTTCTCCCTGGAGATGAGCTGTTGCCAAAGGAGTGTTATCAACAGCCCTCTCATTCAGCACAGGGGGCGCTGGACTAAACTGGGCTTTCCTTTATATGGCTGTGATATCGGATGTGAATGGGGCCTCTACATGAACATGTACTTAGTGCTAGGCTACATAAGGCAGGAGGCTCTTCTGTCTCAGTGAGAAAGCAAAGGCTATACCGGCATGCCCTATAGTTATGCAGGACAGGCAGATGTGACTTCTCATTGCCAGTATAGGAGACTGGAGCCACTGGCCATATTGATTTATCAGGCCACTGTAGATCGCTGTCAGATCTCATTAGCTCTAGTGATCCTTCTCTCATATAAAGGTGCCAATTCCATTGAATACATTCATGTTAAAAATCTTACGGAACTTGGAGCTGTCACCAAATGCACAACCCCGGCCTAAAATATACATTGTATTGGACATGAGGCAGGATGGTGTAGGTGGGCGAGCTACCAAGTAATCTTCCTACAGACACCCTGGTGTGCCAGGATGATGGTATCTGAGTTGTTTTTTTTTTTTTTTGTTGCCAGATGTAAATGATGCATTCATCGACTGTCAAATAACACGTCACACCATTACACTTTGTCATTTTTAAAGTGCACATCTGCATGTATTTTTTTTTTTTTGTAAATTCTTATGTTATTTTTATGATTCAGGCTTTTAAGTACAAATAGTTTTCTGAGAATGTATTCCTATGGAGCTGAGTGAATGGGATTTCCTGAGAACTCATTTTCTGCAGTGTAACATCTGGCAAAAGTGTGGCAGGAGAGGGACATGTGCATGTACCCCTAAGGATATCAGCAGCCCCGGCTATAGCAGGAAGAATTGCCATAGGGACACTGGGACGTTAGATGTTTTGCCTGTAACTCTGTGATATCTCAGCACGTGGAAAGGGAAATCTTATTTGGGTTTTCTAACCAGTTTATATTGGGTTTGAGCCGTATCTGATCCAGTAGATGGGATAATTCTGCACATCTATACAGACTTTATTGGTAGATAAGTCCCAGATCAATACCACATTGTAATAGATATATATTGGGGTTATTTTTATTTATATTTTTTTAGGATCAAGAACTGCATCAGAACTTTAAAATTGACCCATCTCTTGCTTAAAAAAAATCTCCCCCTTCCAGAAGCTGCCAATTAACAGCTTGGCACCTGATTTAGCAGTCTCAGACGCTGCTGAGCTGTGTCTGGCAGCATCTGGAAAGGGGGAGTGAAGGCGTGCGCCTTGCGGAGAAGACTCTGAAGAGACGCTCAGTTGCTCTGCAAACAGAGATTTCACATTCTACTCTCCAATAGTAATAAGTGTGAATATCTGAGTGATGCAACACAATACAGAAAAGAGCATATGAATCAGGGATAATTTGGGGGGATTTTTATAAGATATTTAATGTATATACAGTACAGACCAAAAGTTTGGACACACCTTCTCATTTTAAGATTTTTCTGTATTTTCATGACTATGAAAATTGCACATTCACACTGAAGACATGAAAACTATGAATTAACACGTGGAATTATATACTTAAAGTGTGAAACAACTGAAAATATGTCTTATATTCTAGGTTCTTCAAAGTAGCCACCTTTTGCTTTGATGACTGCTTTGCACACTCTTGTCATTCTCTTGATGAGCTTCAAGAGGTAGTCACCGGAAATGGTCTTCCAACAATCTTGAAGGAGTTCCCAGAGAGATGCTTAGTAGTGTTGATCGAGTATGTTCTATTAACCCTTTCGCCGAGTCTGCTCGGGCCGAGCTCCGAGTATTTACAGCTGCTAGGTGATATGTTTGAATCGCTCCCGTGTGCATGATTTGCAACGGTTTGACAGCTTTATTACATGTGAGGAATGTCTATTTCTTACACATTCCTCACATGTAATAAAGTTGTCAAACAGTTGCAAATCATGCCCACGGGAGTGATTCAAACATAACACCGAGCATACTCGGAACAGAACATACTAGCTCCACGCTAATGCTTAGCACTTGTTGGCCCTTTTGCCTTCACTCTGAGGTCCAGCTCACCCCAAACCATCTCGATTGGGTTCAGGACTGGTGACTGTGGAGGCCAGGTCATCTGGCGTAGCACCCCATCACTCTCCTCCTTAGTCAAATAGCCCTTACACAGCCTGGAGGTGTGTTTGGGGTCATTGTGCTGTTGATAAATGATTGTCCAACTAAACGCAAATCGGATGGAATAGCATGCCGCTGCAAGATGCTGTGGTAGCCATGCTGGTTCAGTATGCCTTCAATTTTGAATAAATCCCCAACAGTGTCACCAGCAAAGCACCATCACACCTCCTCCTCCATGCTTCACGGTGGGAACCAGGCATGTAGAGTCCATCCTTTCACCTTTTCTGCGTTGCACAAAGACACTGTGGTTGGAACCAAAGATCTCAAATTTGGACTCATCAGACCAAAGCACAGATTTCCACTGGTCTAATGTCCATTCCTTGTGTTCTTTAGCCCAAACAAGTCTCTTCTGCTTGTTGCCTGTCCTTAGCAGTGGTTTCCTAGCAGCTATTTTACAATGAAGGCCTGCTGCACAAAGTCTCCTCTTAACAGTTGTTGTAGAGATGTGTCTGCTGCTAGAACTCTGTGTGGCATTGACCTGGTCTCTAATCTGAGCTGCTGTTAACCTGCGAATTCTGAGGCTAGTGACTCGGATAAACTTATCCTCAGAAGCAGAGGCGACTCTTGGTCTTCCTTTTCTGGGGCGGTCCTCATGTGAGCCAGTTTCTTTGTAGTGCTTGATGGTTTTTGCAACTGCACTTGGGGACACTTTCAAAGTTTTCCCAATTTTTTTGCACTGACTGACCTTCATTTCTTAAAGTAATGATGGCCACTCGTTTTTCTTTACTTAGCTGCTTTTTTCTTGCCATAATACAAATTCTAACAGTCTATTCAGTAGGACTATCAGCTGTGTATCCACCTGACTTCTGCGCGACACAACTGATGGTCCCAACCCCATTTATAAGGCAAGAAATCCCACTTATTAAACCTTACAGGGCACACCTGTGAAGTGAAAACCATTTCCGGTGATTACCTCTTGAAGCTCATGAAGAGAATGCCAAGAGTGTGCAAAGCAGTCATCAAAGCAAAAGGTGGCTACTTTGAAGAACCTAGAATATAAGACATATTTTCAGTTTTTTCACACTTTTTTGTTAAGTATATAATTCCACATGTGTTAATTCATAGTTTTGATGCCTTCAGTGTGAATGTACAATTTTCAAAGTCATGAAAATACAGAAAAATCTTTAAATGAGAAAGTGTGTCCAAACTTTTGGTCTGTACTGATATATATATATATATTGCTTTTACAGTACCATATATATTGTAGTTCACAGTGGCCTTGAAATGATTCACGAATGATCAAAGCAAGATGTTTTATGGCTGAAGTCATCTATTTTCATCGCTTAAAGGGATTGTATCATCTTTGTTTTTCGGTAATTCATCAGTTCCCTGCCCTCTTGCGTTTATGCTTACTGGGAAAGGGAGGAGGTCGGCACATTCATGACTGACTGACCGCTTGGACCAGCAGCATCGTCGTACTGCTGGTTCTGACACTGTGCTATGTGATGTGGCAATCAGAGGCAGATTTGTTTTACTAGCATCGGAGGACTTCTGGAGCCCTGGATCAAGCGCTGGGGGCTCCAGCGATCCAGGCTTGCTTCAGAGCAGCGCTTACAAGGTCTATTGGTAAGAAGTTGTAAGCACTTTACTCCTTTGCCTAAGACAGGTAGCCTGGGCATCAAGCAGTAAACGATGAAATAAAAAAAATCACACTGTTCTTGAATGGAGAGAAATTTTAGTGACCAGTAAATTGCCAAGTATTTGTATTCCATGCAACTATATTATATTCTTTAAAGGGGTTGTCCACTACTTGGGCAACCTCTTCTTAAATGCATTATCCAGTGTAAAATAAAAAGATACTCCAGCAATGTCAGTACCAGGTCTCCCAGGGCTCTCGTGACGTTATGCAACACGAGTACTGCAGCCCATTAGCAGCCGCCGATGGACTGCTTCACTCACACTTATTTCAGACGACCCTCATTCATCTTGGGAAGGGGTGAGCACTGCAGACCAATAATGTCCGCTGATCGCTGCAATGTTCATGTGGCACAACAATGCCATGCCGGTACGGGAGGTGAGTATCTTATCTTTTACATTAGAGAATACATTATTTAAGGTGTTGTCTGAGTAGTGGACAATTCCTTTAATAATGGAGCTGGTCTGAAATGACTGCACAGATGGGAAACATGCGGTTTCTAAACATGATGGACATTTTGTAATGGTGTTAGGTATGATAACCCAAACCATTGTCATCCACCTGTGAGTGTAGCTTAGGGTAAAATACAGTATATTATGGCTAGTTTAAGCAGTTGGTATCTGCTGGGCATATTGGTAAATCACATGCTGTAAACTGGCCTTTTGTGTAAGTATACTGTCCATTGTTTTCCTTCAGGTCTCATTAACCTGTATGTTTTTCATATTGCAGAGCTGTTGGTAAGACTTGTTTGCTCATCAGTTACACTACAAATGCATTCCCAGGAGAATACATCCCAACTGTGTAAGTATCATGGCCCAATGTTGTTCTCACAAACTTTTATTAATTTTTTTTTTTCTCTCAAAGTAGATCTAGATGTTGTCAAACGCAATAAATGGCTACAGTTAGTGGAGGTGCAAATCAATTTGCAGGGCCCTTTCCAGCACCCAGGTTGGTAATATTTGGCTGTAGGACAGATGCACTTACTGGCATCTGCGGCTCTTGATTATCTGGCCAAGCAAGACATTACCATTGCAGTGTGATGGTTCACCAAGCCAAAAGGAAAGTCATGGTTCTCAAGGCACCCCCCCATCCAGTGGACACGCATTGATATGGTAGCTGGACTGGGTCCTACCAATTAATTTGCACCACTTTAGCAAGGGCTGTGTGTTGACAGGGCAGCTGTGACATGCAGTTTCTGTCACTTATATAAAGTGAATAGAAACTACAAAAACGTTATCACACACTGCGCTGTTTCCATAATGCCGCCTCTGGACATTAATAGACAGGTACACCCCCTGTAGATGTTGGTCACTGATCCAGTTGTATTGTGTAAGTTGGTGGTCTCCTGCTGTTGTAAAAATGTATTTCCCTGGCCCCATATCTGATAAACAGTGTTGCTTTGTAAACCCCAAGGTTGGTCTCTCCTAACTATTTTGAAAGTTAAACAACTCTACATCGTATATATTATACCACAGCCAGAATGCATAGAGATCACTCCCAGATGTATGCTAGGAGTGGCTGCTTCTTTTTTTTTTTTTTTTTTCCTTCTTCCTTCCACCTCCTGTGATGTTGCCCATTTGGTTAGTTTTTTACATGGCAGGACCTTCCTTTTCTTGACCCTGAGCAATATCTGGTGACATCAGACAATGTTTCTAATCAAATCCTTATTCACTGCTAAGTGTGTGACTAAAGATTGGTTGGTTGTCTCACAGAACACTCACCACTTCTGAATGGAAATCGGCAGTGAGTCTTTACCTTGCTGTTAAGAATATTTATATACCATCATAAGGCTGTGTGCCCACGATGCGGTTTTTTAAGCGTTTCCCCAGCAGCAAAAACGCTGCAGAAACGCTTAAACGCATGGTAGAAGGCCTGCCATGTTCCCCAATGATAATCCGCATGTGCTGTGCACATGCTGCGGAAATTTCCGCTGCGGATTATCATTGCGGAAAAAAGCGCAGCACTACCAATTTTGCGGAAGTGCTGCGTTTTCGCCTCCATTGACTTGCATTAGAATGCATGGAATCCGCTTCACTAGATAAGCACATGTGGAATACATGCGTTTAATGTGCGGATGGTACCCAGGTCTAGAGGAGAGGAGACTTCCCTCCGGACCCGGTTCGCGATAGACTGGAGGACCTGCGCTGACGTCATAGTCATGTGACAGTTCACGCGATGCTGACGTCGGCAGGTCGTTCAGTGTACCTCGATCTGCCGGGGGCCATCGGAAGGTAAGTATATATATATATATATATTTTTTTTTTTAACCATTCTTTGGAGTCACACTATATAAACCCATGCCGTTTGCATGGCTTTATATAGTCTGACCAAATTGTCAAGCACTTTTCAAGTGATGCTAAAATCACTTGGAAAGCGCTTGACAACCGCATGCGGAAATGCAAGTGAAGAACGCTCCATTTCCGCATCGTGGGCCCATGTTTTAGTACACTTAAACTCTGGGCTACATGGGCTGAGTCCATCCTGTCTGCCTTTCCTTCGGAAAGTCGCTCTTCCTTGGGTTCCCCTGACTCTCTTAAACCACAGGACACAAACCCCACTAAAAACTTGTATTTTTTTTTTTTTTTAAGCAATGCATTAAAAGATCAGGAAAAACAAAAATGGCACCAACAATTTTTTAAATGGGCAGAATCTGGTTTATATACTTCAAAATGTAAGAGAAGGGATTCAGTATGTGCATAACCCCAATCTCTGCAAGGTAGCAGCTCCTGTCACACTGACACATGAACATAAACGGTGTCATACACTGACACCTGAGGTGCTAAATGTGCAAGTAATCCTAATAAAAATGATTGCCTTCACCTCACACCTGCAGTGACCTATAGGAGGTGTGGATCTCTGGGTGATCGCTTGGTCCATTTCCACCAAAACCATTTGGTACCTGGTTGGACTGTAAGGCTACTGATGCCTTTAGATTCGGATCCTTTAAACTGTCATTATAGAAACCTTAAGGTCGTTCTTAAAAATGTACGTTTTTAGTGGGGATTTTGTCCTTTGGTCCCCCATTGATAACCATTAATATACTTTTTGCTAGTGTGTGTTTTTTTTTTTTTTTTTTTTTTTTTTTGTTTGTTGTTGTTGTTGTTGTTATCCCCCTGACCCTACTTATAATTACACAGTAGAAGCACTTGAGGTTTTTTCTTTTCCTTGTGGTATTGTTGGATTTGTTTGTACTTGCTTGCTGCTCAATGTACGCACTCACTGTACAAATACTTCTGTGTACTGCATACGTTGCGTGGATACTTTTTAGTATCTTATTACTATACTGGGCCATCTTTAGTGATATCTATTTTTGTAAGTTTGCCCATTGACAAAGACATGAACAGTCTATAATTTTAAGGGTCGGTTAATTTTAACATTGAGAAATAGAATATCCAAGCAAAAAAAAAAAAAATCAAGAAAATCACATTATATAAATTAGATACATTTATTAGCATTTTGCAGTGAGAAATAAGTATTTGATCCCTCTGGCAAACAACACTTATCTCTTCTTTGCAGATTATCTCTAAATCATTAAGATTTTGAGGGTGTCGCTTGGCAACTCGGAGCTTCAACTACCTCCATAAGTTTTCTATGGTATTAAGGTCTGGAGACTGGCTAGGCCACTCCATGACCTTACTGTGCTTCTTTTTGAGCCACTCCTTTGTTGCCTTGGCTGTATGTTTTGGGTCATTTTCATGCTGGAAGACCCAGCCACGACCCATCTTCAATGCTCTTACTGAGGGAAGGAGGTTGTTGGCCAAAATCGGGCAATACATGACCCCATCCATCCTCCCAGTATGGTGCAGTCGTCATGTCCCCTTTGCAGAAAAGCACCTCCAAAGTATGATTCCCCCACCATGCTTCACGGTTGGGATGATGTTCTTAGAGTTGTACTCATCCTTCTTCTTCCTCCAAACACGGCGAGTTGAGTTAATGCCAAAGAGCTCAATTTTTGTCTCCTCTAACCACAGCACCTTCTCCCAATAACTCACAGAATCATCCAGGTGTTCATTGGCAAACTTCAGATGGGCCTGCACATGTGCCTTCTTGAGCAGGGGGACCTTGCGGGCACTGCAGGATTTTAAACCTTTAAGGCATAATGTGTTACCAATGGTTTTCTTGGTGACTATGGTCCCAACTGCCTTGAGACCATTAACAAGTTCCCCTCGTGTAGTTTTAGGCTGATCTCTCACTTTCCTCATGATCAAGGATACCCCACGAGGTGAGATTTTGCATGGTGCCCCAGATCGATGTCGATTGACAGTCATTTTGTATTTCTTCCATTTTCTAACTATTGCACCTATAGTTGTCTCCTTCTCACCCGGCGTCTTACTTATGGTTTTGTAGCCCATTCCAGCTTTGTGCAGGTCTATGATCTCGTCCCTGACATCCTTAGAAAGCTCTTTGGTCTTGCCCATGTTGTAGAGGTTAGAGTCTGACTGAGTCTGTGGACAAGAGTCTTTTATACAGGTGACTATGTAAGACAGCTGTCTTTAATGCAGGTAACGAGTTTATTAGGTCTGGTCTGTAGGGGATCAAATACATTTATTTGCATTTTGCAGTGAGAAATAAGTATCTAATTTATACAATGTGATTTTTCTTGATTTTTTTGGGGGGGGATATTCTATCTCTCAATGTTAAAATTAACCTATCCTTAAAATTATAGACTGTTCATGTCTGTCAGTGGGCAACCTTACAAAAACAGCAAGGGATCAAATACTTATTTCCCCCACCATACATACATGCAGGAAAACAACTCTGCAGCAATGAACACCACTGTGGTATCTTTGTGGAAAATGTGTAAGTTTTACTCTACGCTCTACAAAGGGTCGTGTGCCCTGCCATCCACGGCATGCATTTACATATTGCGGATTTTAAATCCACTGTGTGTATAAGGTTTTCTTGAAAGCTCATTCCCACTGCTGCTACACAGAGGATTTCCACCCACAGATCCGCAGTGGAACATACTCTAAATCTGTTAGTTTTAGTCGTGAGCGTGAACACTTTAACCTTAGAATTTTTTTCTTTATTATCCACTGATACTCAGATTTGACAACTACTCTGCCAATGTCATGGTGGATGGAAAACCAGTGAATTTAGGATTGTGGGATACTGCTGGACAAGAAGATTATGATAGGCTGCGTCCGCTGTCTTACCCACAGACGGTAAGTATCTGTTTATTTGTTACTGGGCCATTACTGTCTTGCATATGAAGCCTGAACGCTTCCTGGCGATTCAAGACTCCTCCTGAGTAATTGTCGCTTTGAGCTAAGGTTTCTTGCATGCAGCGATCAGATGTGGTGGAGGGGTAAAGCCATTTTGCTCGCTTGGTTTAGTCTTCGTAGAACATATTTGCCAGTGTTACTTCTTGGCGCGATAGTGATCGCTCAGACCTGTGCATTGGCTGCATATAGAAGCAATGTGCTAGTAAAATCCTCCGATGCCGTGCCTAAAACCTTGAAAAGGACAGGTCTGGTCTCCTGACATGTCGGCTTTTGAAAAAAGTATTCCCAATAAAATAACAATTTTGCAGCAACTTTTCCTAAAACTGTGTTGTGCTGTTCCTCTGTTATTCCCCTGGGAAATGTAGTAACACGACTGCTGCTATTCCTCTTGCCAATGGGACAAGTCTTGCCGGCTCGCTCTATTGACACGAGGAAAGCGGTCATTGTATATTATCCCTGTATTGTCAAGACTAGTGTTACTACATGGCGCTTTAAGAAAAGTTTCTGCTGAATTATTTTTTTTTATTTCCCCTTCTTTTAAAACAAGTATTTTTAAATGTATGGTATTGGGCTGGATGGGTTTACCTTCCCGGTGGCTGTCTGTATGGTGGGTGCATATCTAGGTCAACAGCATTTGTTTTACACCCCAGTGGGCCTCTAAGACTTTATTTGGGAAGAGAGATGGCTTCCTGTATGATGATTGTATGGTAGGGTGTTGGTAAAATGCACCAAAACATTTATTCCCCAATGCCCAGACCAATCTATAATTTGCCCCAATAGTTGCAATCTTAGTTTTTCTTTTATGAATTTGCTAAAACTATAAAGCAGAATTTTCTGCTTCCATCTGTCTTTCTACTTTGCCTTCATCTCTGTGTAAGACCAGTTTTAGGCCGCATTGCACAAGACGTGGGCGGTAATTTCCCCCATCACAGGAGGGAGGCGAGCGTCCATAAAGCGCTAAACTCTGCTTTTGAATCTGAATATTTTTTGTTAGGCTATAAGCCCGAGCCCCAAAGCTGCCAATGTTTCGGTGAGTTAATAAAAACCTGCAGCTAATGGAGCGGTCTGCCACGTCTGTCATGTCCGCCACCTTCTCTGGGTGTAGGCTGCGATCTGCGGAAAGTGTCGCCTTGCTTGCAGAGCACAATTAATGCTTTTTATGTACCTGTTGATCTACAATCTAAAACCACCTTGACTGGGAAATAAAGAGGAAGAATTAATTTCATTTTCATGTTCTTCTTATGTTTTCAATGTGGTTTGCACTTCCCTGATTCTAAATTGAAAGCACACTTTCCCCTTCCAAGTAATATTTGCTTTTCTGATCTTTTTGCAGAGTCTCTAATAAGTTCCATGTCTGATTTTTGTATGTTTAATGAACGCTATTAACATTATTGTCTTTTCCTTGTTTTCTAGGACGTATTTCTAATTTGCTTCTCACTCGTGAGCCCGGCTTCCTTTGAAAATGTTCGTGCTAAGGTAAACGCACATTTCCACTGGGGGAGGTTTGCTACAGTTGCAGGAATGTGGGGATGTTTATAGGCTGCCAGGTCGGAGAGTTTTTGCTCTGGGGGTGAGAAGTTCAGCGTCTGGTGGAATGAATCCACGTCAATGAAGCGCTGCTGTAAAGGGGGGGACGCACTGGAGCCAGGGGCTCTGGTGTTTGGATGGAGGAGTCCTGACTTCTGTCATGGTGTTAGTGTTAAGCTGCCTCATTGTTTGGAGGGTTTATTAGTGCAGACATAACACAGATCTAAACGACTGACGATGCCGCTGCTCATTTTATGTACCCTGTTTTTCTTGCATAGTGGTACCCGGAGGTCCGACACCATTGTCCTAACACTCCCATTATCCTTGTGGGCACAAAACTTGATCTGAGAGACGATAAAGACACAATCGAGAAGCTGAAGGAGAAGAAGCTTACACCTATTACCTATCCTCAGGGACTTGCCATGGCTAAAGAGATCGGTATGCAACAGTATTTGAACACTACGTTAATGGTGAAAAATATCTGCATAAACTAGATCTGAATAAAGATCACACCGGCAGGAATAGCCGGTTCTTCAGCATCGTAGTTCACTATCCTTTTATGTAAAAACTCCCAGCAGGGGAAAAACCTGCATACAGGATTGTCAGACAGAAGCACGTCATAATACAATCATGTGTATGCAAGTTAAAGTGTCATGGTAATTTATTATACACGGTGGGAGCCTCAGAAATAATGAACGGGGACATCTACACCGGAGTTTGTTAGCAAAATCTACCACAAGACAAGCTCCCGCATGTAAATTGCTCCATGTCAATAAACAAGATTACTATTAACACTAGGAAAGCAAACCTGGGTGCAAGAACAAAGGCAAGAATTGATAATGTTTAAATGTGTAGGAAAAAAAAAAACATAATGGGAATAAGATGAGTGGTGGATGCACAAAATATACAAGCAATGAGCACAAAGAGTGAACAAAATACCTTTCAAGATCTAAATGAATAATGCATTATCGGGAGAGGTTGCAGTAATTAAACTAATAGAAAAATTAACCCAGATGGAATTAGACTTAATCGCCAAGTGAGAACATATTCCTGTAATTCACAAGTGGGAATGGAGTCCCCGAAAGTGTATCTAAACTTGTCAAAAGTTTGATAAACTCTTGACTGATATCTTAACTGACAGTGCAGAAGGTGAGCTCTGCTCTTTTCTAGACTGAGGAACCAGACAGCTGATATGTGCTGCTTAAACCATGTGCAACATGTCTCAGCCAGGTATGTTTGACTTTGATACACTGCAGCATTTCAGAGAGAACACTTTAAGGCTGTGTGCCCACTATGCGTTTTCCAAGCGTTTATGCTGTGGAATTTCTGCAGCATAAACGCTTGGTAATCCGCACCCCATGGTCCCCAATGACAAGCCGCAATGTCAATGCCCATGCTGTGGATTTTTCCGCAGCGTCTATGCTGCGCTCAAAGATCCGCAGCATGTCCATTAATTTTGCGGACACGCAGCGTAATCGCCGCCATTGACTTGCATTGAAACGCATATTATCCGTGTCCGTACATTTGTACACACGGATAATATGCGTTTCTATGTGCGGATGGTACCCAGGTCTGGAGGAGAGGAGACTCTCATCCAGACCTGGGTACCATAGAAACTAAAAAAAAAGAATTTAAAATAAAAAATAAAGTTTATACTCACCTTCCGATGTCCTCCCTGCGTTTTTTCCGCTGCGTCCGGTCTATTGTAATGCTCGCGCTGTTGTGAAGGACCTGCCATGATGTCACTGAGTCATGTGACCCGTCACATGACTCAATGATGTCACCGCAGGTCCTTCACAACAGCGTGAGCCGCCCAACACACCGGACGCAGCGGAGATAACACCGGGAAGACATCGGAAGGTGAGTATAAACTTTATTTTATTTTTTACCATTCTTATTCTTTTCTTTTTTCTTTTTTTTTAACTAACTTTGTCACACTACTATAAATCCATGCCGGTTGCATGGATTTATATAGTGTGAACAAGCTGTCAAGCACTTTTCCAAATGATGCTAAAATCGCTTGGAAAGCGCTTGATAACCTGCATGCAGAAATGCATGTGAAGAACGCTTCACAAACGCTTCTACCTGGCGGGAAAAACGCATGCGTTTTTCCTGCCAGGGAGAAGCGTAAAAAATATGCAGCATTTCTGCATCGTGGGCACATAGCCTAAAAGCTGCCAGGACTGAGCTGCACTTGAGACTTCTCCCCATCGGCTGCCAATGACTGACTGGGCTTTGTCTATATATGCACGCAGGGGAACTGTCATTCAAGGGGGACATGCGGCGAAAATCTGCCATGGACCTACCTGTCTGACTAGTCTCCCATACGACTTGGTTGTCAAACTGCTTTTAAAGTTTAATTTTTCTCAAACTCCGCAGTGCTTCAAAGCCAAACATACGTGGCTGAAATCATGCAGCTAGTAATCGGGCAGCATGTGTCAGCTGTCAAGTTCTGTTTAAAGGGAATCTGTCAGCAGGTATTTGATATGTATTCTGAAGACAGAAGGAGATAGAGGCTGAAACACAGATTTCAGGGACGTGTCACTAACTGAAGGATTTATCACTAATTAATAAAATATTAACCTGGACTAGTCCAGCGACACACCCTCCTGTGATAAGCATCTCGCTGTCTATGGGCTTTGTACATAGTGAGGCTGGTGTGGGTGGGGTTAGCTGTGGTGTGGGTGGAGTTAGCTTTCTCAGCTTTGCTTCGTTCTAAATCTAAAAGCTCTGTCAGAACGGCTGCACCCAGTAAACTAAGTGATATATTGTTAGATTCAGCTTCTTTGCCTACATTATGCTGCTGATAGGCTCTTAAAAGGGAATCTATCTTATAGGGGTTGTCCTGCAATGAAAAGTTATCACCTATCCACATTGATTAGCAGAATGTGGCACTTTTACCCCCATTAGTATGGAGCGGCAGTGCACATGTTTGACCACTGCTCCTTTCATTCCCTATGGGAACGCTGTGCTTGGCTTTTTTTCAGGAGCCACATAGAGAATGACTGCCCGACTACCACTGCTGTTTGTAATGGGAATAAAACTCCCCGTTCAGCCTCTCGGTGCTAGTCCCAGATGTTGGACCTCTTCAAATTCGTTTGCTCAACTCTTACTGAGGGGTGTAATGCGTCATAAGACATTCGTAGTGATCTTTGTCATGAGAAAATGAAGACAAGGCAGAGTGAGGGCGTTCTTCATCTACCGCCAGTGGTAGGGCTGGTAGCGTTCTCTCCACTTTACATGTCTTGGTTACACAAAGGTTTACCTTAAAATTTTTATTGAGCTGCAGCGGTTGATCCCAGAGCTTCTTAAAGGAGGCCTGTCCACTTCTATATTCTGTAAGATCTGTTTCTGCTTTCTATAAAACAAGGTCCATGTGCAGGAAATAAGTGTTTGGCTTTCTTCCACAGGTGCGGTGAAATACTTGGAATGCTCAGCACTTACACAAAGAGGACTGAAGACTGTGTTTGACGAAGCAATACGAGCAGTTCTCTGCCCACCCCCAGTGAAGAAGAGGAAGAGAAAATGTCTGCTTTTGTAATCCTCGCTCTCCTCACCCAACCCTGGTCCTAGACTCCAACAATGCCAACTCCCCCCAGCCCTATTTGTAATACTTCATTCTCTGCCTATAATCTTGAATCTACAGAATATTACATTCATTTCCTCCCACATGTGACATGCATCTTTTTTCCAGATTCTACTAATCCCCCTTCCCTAAAGGACAGATTAATCTATTTAGCCTTATTTCCTTTCTGAAAACGGTTTTTCCTTTTATTTTTTGTTTCTTCCTCTTATTAATTGTTGCCAAAATGCCCACTTACCGGTTCCATATTTTTGTGCTACGATCATGAGCCATTAAATACTCTATATAATATAAAGACATGACTTTTTACTCCGATACGACTTCTGACTACAGAGGAAGCAACTGTAGCGATACGAGTTGATACTGTTCACACGTTGACAGGAGGCGAGGGCCTTACTGCTTATATTAAAAAGAAATACTTTATTAATCTTAAGTCACTGTATTGCATTGTAAATCAGAATGGTTATTTAGGAATGTTAGAGATATTATGTATCTTTTTACTGCTTGGGTTACAAATAAAATTTTGGTTAAAGGGTACTAATCTGCTCTTTTGGACATAAAAACATAAATAAAAATAAGACTGCAATGTAAAATAGGTTTCAGGGTTTTACTAGTAAACTGAAGCAACAGTATTTAAAGGTGACACTACCGCTTTGAAAATGGGTAAAAAAAAATTTACTGACGTGTTATGGATGCAGTAGGAAGGGTTACTATAGGGTGAGTGCTTCACCAGCTGACTCCCCACTTCATAGGGCATTGAATCCCCCACCTTGGTGTAGGTGGGCAGAGCACATATATAACGAGGAGTGCACCGTGGTATTTCGTGGGTGTAGTACCCAGTGCCGGGCGTCCTTGCAGTATAGAACGGTCATTCCCACAGATTCTGAGTTGTACATGCTTTCCATGTTATCTTGCTCGTAAAGTATCTTGTATTCTAATATCTGATTATTGTAACTTGCCTTTTTTTGTAGTTTATGAAAGTTATACTCAATACTGATACTTTTTTTTCTTGTTAATTTTGCTTAACGGTGTGCTCTTAATGGTTTTCTTATAACACTAGGTGTACAAATCATGTGAAACTGCTAAACCAGTGTAGACCTTACGTTGGCGACTCTCTGAAGCTGCCATACGGATGCAGTAATTTTTACTAATTTTTCTTTTAGTGTCATCTTTTTTACGTTGTAACTTTTTTTTTTTTTTTTTTTTTATTAAGCATTGCCTTGAAACGGTTCTGCTCTTTAGGGGGTCTGTGAGGTCTTATAATTATAGGGCAAGTATTAATGACATGGTGCGCATCCCTTAAACCAAACACCATTAGAAATGACAAATGATTCAACCTTTCTACAACACGAACAAATTCAAAGCGCATTTCAGCAATGTTGCAAAAAAAAAAAAAAACGAAAAGGAAAAAAAAATTGTGAACAGTGTTTTTACATTGATCTTTTTGCTAATGCAATTTAGTGTTTTACATGCATGTTTGAATTAATAAATCCTTAAACTACAAAAACTGGTGCACGGCTCTTCATTTATGATCTTGTGTTAATTGATTTTTCTTTCTGTTTTCTAAATTGACATACTAAGTAAAAATATATATTTAAAAGTATACATGGAGTAGACGGAATACATGGAGGACTTTTGTCAAGGTTAAGCTTCAGGATCACACCGCCCCTGGCTTCCTGCTCTACCCAGGGGTGGTGCGCTCCTGAAGAGCTCTCCCAGGCTGTTAGCAGAGGCAGCTTTGTCTCCGCTGCACGGCAGAGAAGCGGAAGGGGAATGATGCTGTTCGTTTCGGAGCCGCGCAAGCAGGCTGTAAAGCATCGAGCCTGTTCATGCCTTTTGCTCCTTGCCTAGGTGTAATCCGTCACGCTGGGACTGCATGGTATACACGACAATGAGCTGTATACTAACAAGTTTTTTTTTTTTTTTTAAACTTTAATCTTCACTTTTTTAAAGGGTTAAATTGAGAATTTTTTTAATTTTTTTTTTTTTACATGGTTTTTGGAATTTTACTCTTATGAACTTGGGGCAACACGATTAAAGGTAATCTGGCACCACATTTGGCCTATCTAAACTATTAATATGAGCATACAGGTTGCTGCTGAAAAGTCATCCCTGTATGCCTCATATGAGATGTCTTGTTGATAAATGATCTTATCACTTTATATTAATGACCTCCAGGCTCTGGGAAGGATGTTGCCTGGAAGATAACTGCCTCCAGAGCTTATTTTACAGGCGACAGTGAAAATTGTCACACTTCTCCACCTCTCTAAAGACCAAGAGCAGTGTTGGATTGCGTCACTGTTGTCTCCCTGGTCCATCCGGCAGGACCCTATCCCCCTAACGCATCAAGAGTGTTCAGGGCATCTGCACTGAGACAAGCGCACTGGTTATCGCCATCACCTCCCCGCCCGCTCGTCCACCAGAGCCAGATGTGCACGGTGGAAAGACAGCTAGCCACAGACCTGATGACAGCCCGAAGATCTGCGTCCAGCCACTCTTTGGTTTGACCCATGTCCGGATCTTCAGGACAGATATCTCAGTCCAGGCAGTGAGGGGGCTCCTTTTAATAAATTAACGTCTAATCCCTAGACATGTGGGAACTAATACAGGTCCCCCCTTCACATGTAATAAGCAATCTCCGTTCATAAAGGGCAAAATAACATTAATATCGCGCCTACTCACCCTCTCCTCCACTGCCATCACCTACAGTTTAGTCCCCAGCTCCATTCCAGGCCTTCTCCAGAGGCCAGGCCACATCCCCTTCAGCCCAGCCACACACACCGCTCCCGACCAATCAGGATCTCTGGCTGCTTTTTTCCCAGCACCACCTCCTCCAGCGAGCGGGAAATCTTGGCGCATTTTGCTGGCTCTACTGCTCCTATTAGTCACCGTCTCCATCTACTGGCTCAGGTGTTGCAGCAACCGCTCTCCTCTGCACAGCATCATGTGTTGCAGCTCCGGTCCCCGCATCACGATCCCCTCCACACAACACCGACTCAGCGCCACAGGATCCAGGGACTGAGTAAGCTCTGCCACTGAGGGGGACAGCTCTCTTCCCAGCATCTCTCACTTTGGCACACAGTAGCTGACCTCACCAAGGTTTCCCAGACCTTGGTTTTGATCTTATAACGACTGCCCAGCCCTGCCTCTAACACAGGACCCCCTATCACTCCCCTCGGTGTTCCAGACCCTGGGGCCCCTCAATCCCAAGAGGTTACACCACGCAGGTGGTCCAGGGGTTCTAAAAAGAGTGCCCGCTCTAATTCGTCATCTAGATCCGCATCATCCCCTCAATCCTCCAGGATCCCATATCTCTCCTCCGCTGCTCCAGCTCTGCAGGAGTCAGAACACCAATTTGAGTCAGATTCTGATCAAGACTCCGAACAGATCTCCAAACCCAAACTACAGGACATGATAGTCTGATTTGTAGTCGTCAATCAGACCCTTAACATAGAGGATCCAGAAACATCTTCCTCTGAGCAGACTGTATCATTCAGAAAGACTAAGTGTCCTCCCAGAACCTTCGCCAATCACAAGGAATTCACCTGAATCTTGACTAAGGAATGGGAACATCCAGACAAGCGTTTCCAGAAACTAAAGCGCATGGGCGTCTTGTATCCTTTTACATCTGATCTGCTTCAAAAATGTGCAGTGTCTCCCTCAGTGGACACCCCGGTCTCTCGCTCTCCACTAGCCCTATTCTTTCTCTCTTTGATGCAACCTCCTTAAAGGAGCCCTCGCCAAATCAGCCTTGGAGTCTGTGTGCTCGGCCCTCTGCCCGTCCTTTCCAGCGACATGGGCCCCTAGGGTTTTCACTAAGATAATGGCCACAGTTATGGCCATTCTTCGGTGCAGAGGCATCCACATCACCCCTTATTTAGACGACCACCTCATCAAGGCTGCGTCCTCCTCAACATATCACGAGAGTCTACAGATCACTCTGGACTCCCTCTCCCATTTAGGCTGGATTATCAACATCCCGAAGTCAACTCTGAAACTTCGATCCCGGTCCAACGTCTTGTTTTTCTGAGAATGCTCTTTGGGCATAAAAACCTCTTGATTGCGTGGTGTCAAAGTAAAACGATCTGTTCTACCTCGCGGGATTCTCTCCCTCAGAGGCACATCTCCTCATTTGCTCCGTTTCTGTATTAGCATCCTAGGCAGGATGATAACATCAATGGAAGCAGTTTCATATGCGTCCCCTTCAACTTTTTCTACTATCAAGATGGGACAGGTCGACTTACTCCATAGATCGACTAATCACTCTCCCTCCTCGAATAAAGAAGTCTGAATAAAGAATAGTGGACTCAATCTCCCCTAGTCTATCGCGGGAGATCTTTTCTACCACCTCATTGGAAGATCATTACAACAGATGCGAGTCTTCTTGATTGGGGAGCAGTTTTTCAGAACTTAACAGTCCAGGGCCCACGGACCGCCCAGGAATAGTCTCTTCCCAACAACATTCTGGAGTTCAGGGCAATCTTTCTTGCTCTACTTCACTGGCAGGATCTTCTCAACCATCTTATTTGGGTCAAAACTGAAATCCATGCCATGGCGGTGGCATACATAAACCACCAAGGAGGAACCCAAATTCGAGCAGTATTGGCAGAAGTCATGCGACTTCTGTTTATGAGCCAAGCAGAACATGCTGATGATCTCGGCAGTACACATCCCAGGAGTGGAGAACTGGGCGGCCGACTTTCTCAGTTGGGAGGGTATCACCACTGGTGACTGGTCCCTGAACCAAGCAGTCTTCCACAAGATTTGTCTCCGATGGGGGACTCCTGATGGCGTAAAGACTGAATCACAAGGTTCCGCTCCAGATCACGTGACCTGTTGGCAATCGGCACCGACGCCTTGGTAATTCCTTGGTCTCAGTTCTCTCTACCGTACCAGTTCCCTCCCTTGCCACTGATCCCCTGGGCTCAAGACTGGCCAAGAAGACCCTATTACGTAGAAGTAATCAACCTCGTGGACACTCCACGGAAACTCCCAGACCTTCTCTCGCAGGGCCGTCTTTTACACCTGATTTCTCAGTCGCTCAATTTAACGGCATGGCTGTTGAGACTGCAGTTCTAAAATCCGCCGGTTTCTCCGATCAGGTTGTTCAGACCATGATCAGAGCTAGGAAGCTGCCTTCCTCTTGCATTTACCTCCAGATGTGGAAAGCCTTTTTTTTTTTTTGTGCAAAACTAATCAGACCTACCTGATGGTCTTTCATCTGCCTTATATTTTGTCCTTCCTACCATCAGGCCTCTCAAGGGCCAGGTGTCTGCTCTATCCATCCTTTTTTAAAAGAATCTAGCTCTTGCCAGCAGATCAAGACCTTCCTGTAGGAGTTGCGTACTCCTTTTTCCCGTACCGGCCTCCGGTAGAACCTTGGGACCTCAATCTAGTGCTCGATGTTCTTCAAGAGTCACCATTTCAACCTCTACGAGAAATTTTTGTTTCACTCCTTTTCTGGAAAGTTGCCTTCCTGGTTGCCATCACGTCTATCAGACGATTTTCCGAACTTGTATCTCTTGTCGTTCCCCTTATCTAGTGTTCCACCAGGAGAAGGTAGTGTTATGTCCAATACCATCCTTTCTTCCTAAGGTGGTTTCTGCATTTCACCTTAATGTGAGGATATTGTTCTTCCCTCCTTTTGTCCATCCACTTCTCATCCTCTAGAGCAGTCTCTAAATAAACTGGACCTGGTAAGAGTCCTCTGTTTATACCTCTCCAGGGCAGCACCCATCAGATGTGCAGATTCGCTGTTCATAACTCCCAAAGATCCTTGAAAAGGTTTGGCTGCTTCCAAATCTACCATTGCCCGCTGGATTCGTTCTACCATTCTAACTACCGACTAAGCGACAGAACGCGTCCACTTAGGGTCACCGTGCACTCCACTTGTGCAGTAGGGGCCTCCTGGGCCGTCCGACACCAGGCGTCGGCCACACAGATTTGCAAGGCTGCTATGTGGTCTTCCATTCATACCTTTGCCAAGTTCTACAAGGCTCACACTTATGCCTTGTCGGATGCAAATCTCTGTAGAAAGGTCCTGCAGGTCGCAGTGATCCAAGCTCTGACTTGAGGGTACTACTCTTTTACCCACCCTTGGCACTGCTTTGGATGTCCAATGGTTTCCTGTGTCCCCCAATGAAGCAATAGAGAAATTAAGATTTTGGGTACCTACCGTAAAATCTTTCTCAGAGCCTTCATTGGGGGACAGAGCACCCACCCTTGTTTTATTGTTGGTTCTGGTTATGTCATGATTGTTGTATACCTGTTGCTTCTCCTACTGCTTTCTCACTAACTGATTAGCTTCTTGCCAGTCTTTGGGTGTATACTGCTGGGGAGGAGTTAACTTTTTTTTGCATAATGTCAGCCTCCTAGTGGCAGCAGCATACACCCATGGTTTCCTGTGTCCCCCAATGAAGGCTCCGAGAGAGATTTTACAGTAGGTACCAAAAATTTAATTGGTTTCCAAATTGATACATTTATGGCAGTTGGATCAGGACATTTCTAAAGATATCACAAGTAATTATTAATTTTTTTGTTTAGAAATTTTGTGTTGTCAGACAACCACTTTAACATACAATATATGAAACATCTTTGTTTCTAGAACCTTGATTTCCATACCGGCTGTGGATCTCTTCATCTGAACTCAACAGCCTCATATATGCCTATACGGGTCAGGGTTGAGTTTGGGTCAGGAAACAAGCAGCCTGTCCAGAAAGAACTTTTGAAACAGACATGTGCTTGGGTTTGGACAAAATACTATTGTTTAGCTTCCCGTTGTAGTGGTTGACAGTGAGGGCTGCAATGTTGGGTTAAAACCCAAAACATGATTGTTTGCATTTTGGGTGAAACAATTCTGAAGCCCCTGAGGATAGGATAGCAAAGGTGTCGTCTAAATGTACAATGTTGTTGACGCGCCCCTGGGCCTGCTGTGTCGTGCGGCATCGCGCGCACGGGGGCTTACCCGGAGCCGGATCAGATGAGGGTAGTAGTCTCGTGGCGGTGACCCGGTCCGTGCCCAGGGAGTCAAACTGGACGGCAGTATATTTAACAGTAGATGTTGTACGACTACGCCACCCGTTGAATGCAGCGAAGGAGCTGCCGCTGCAGGGCAGACCGCTGAGGCCGGTGGTAGGATTGTGCAGCGTGATAGTATCACCCCCAACGGGAGGGGTATGGCCTCAGGGCAGCCGACATGGATGATGGGGGTAGCAGGAATCACTCAGAGACGATGCGGTGTAGTTCAGGGTCTTTACTGGTGATAAAGATAGACCCTCCCGGAGTACTGGCTAGCGATCGGGGCCTGGTCAGTCCTTGAGCAGATGGGATCTCCCCTGGCCAGACGGAGTTGTAGGCCTCCCAAACTGACTGTACTCTTCTGGCTACCTTGCTAGAGGCGGGTATAAGTAGCCCATGTCCCTGAGTGTACCGTGTGGTGCTCACCCGTATGGCCGGTGACTCGGGGCCTTCTAGTGGCGTCCGCTCCACGACGGCGGTGCTGGTCCCACGCGTGTGACCGTGCCTTCGGGTTTCTTGGCCAGAGGACCTGAAATCCCCTGCCGGGCGGTTTCTGCTGCTGGGTAAAGATTAGTCCCCACAGCCTCGGACTCCGGGTCCGGTGATAGCTTCTCAGTCAGGGCGAGCTCTGCAGCTACCAGCCCCTGACTCCTTATAGCACTGCTCCCACAGAGCTCCTGATGTTCTTTTCCTATATCTGCTTCTCTTCTCTACTTCTTCTCTACTCACTAACCCTGCCTCAGCCCTAGGTTTATATAGGGGAAGTTCTTCCCCTCCCAGGACTGGGCAGGAGGTGTGGCATGCATAGGATCACTGACCAAGAGACCTCCCACCTGCTCTCAGACATAACATTGCTGTTACTGTGGAAACCAGACCCCTGGGGTGCCACATTCCCCCCTAGTGAAATTTAGTACTCCGGGACTAAACATATTTTTAGAAAAACATAACAAGGTATAAACAACTATAATACAATGAGAAAAACACATAAAGATGGTTACGGCGTGTCCGCAACCGGGTGCAGTTTTAAAGAAAAGCAAGGTGTCCATTTCACCAAAACAGGGAGACGTAACCAGGTAGGGGTCTGTCCTGCCCCGAGTCCTTAACAGTCTTTAGTCCATTCCTAGGTTACGCTCCAACCAATTGTAGAAGGATTCCCGGTAAATCCACCAAGGACTCCTAAAAATAACTAGAAACACATAATTATTTACAAGTAACAGACAGGTGACCACAAATAAAACAATTTAAACACTTCAAATCCTCCAACGTGCGGGTAACTGGCCTCTAGTGGCCCTAGTGGACCTACGGAGCTGACTGTCTGGCCCTGAACTACAGGGTGTAGGAGCTGTCAAGGGTAAACTGGGCAGCTGTTTACGGGCTCTTTGGCTCACTAGGGGTACGGCAGGCTCACTGTGAGCAGAGGGTTGATCCTCCTGTTCTGCTTGTGTGGAGTCTGCTGCCTCCCGGACCGGCTGCTCTTCCAGCTCTACCTGTTGCTCCGTAGGCACTTGGGATGCTGGTTGGAGGAACGTGAGGACGGGTACCACAACTGCACCATTGACTTGAGTCCAGGACCGAGGGAAGTCTCCGAGCACAGTACTAACCATATCTTCCCTTTCCTCTACGGGTCGAGGGTCTTCTTGCTCTCCTTCTGGGTTCCATAGCTGTTCGGGACACTTCTTCAGGTGATCCCGGGATACAATGGCTGTGGTTTCCCCTCCGTCTTTACTGATGGTACAAACCTTCGGGTTGTCGTGGCTTGAGGGCAGTACGGTGTACGGGTCCTTCTCCCACTGGTCGTCCAACTTGTGGAGCCGTCTCTTCCTCTTCAAGACCTGCTCTCCGGGTACCAGGGGAACAGCGGGAGCATACTGGTTGTAAGTTTTCTCTTGTCTTTCCCTAGCGAGACAGAGACTTCGCTCCACGCTCTCCTGTACTTTCCGGTACTGCTGCTGCCTCTCTGTGTCCCAGTCTGCTTCCGGTGAAGTGTCCTCGGGTGTCAGGACTCCCATCTCCAGGTCAACAGGTAGCTTACCAGGCCTTGCCCTCATTAGGTAAGCCGGGGTACAGTTGGTGGAACCTACAGGGATGTAGTTGTATAGGTCCACCAGGTCGGGCAGCTTCTCAGGCCACAGACTGCGTTCTTCCAGGGGCAACGTTTTCAGAAGATCCATTACCACCTGGTTCATTTTCTCACAAAGTCCATTAGTTTGAGGATGATAGGGTGTCGTCCTTATCTTCCGGCAGCCATACAGATTGCAGAATTCCTGGAAGACCTCCGCTTCAAAGGCAGGTCCCTGATCCGTCAGCACTTGGTCCGGGTACCCGTGTGGACGGCAGAAATGCTGCTGGAAGGCTCTAGCTGCCGTTTGAGCTGTTAAGTCCTTAACGGGGACGACAACCAAGAACCGGGAGTAATGATCCACAATGGTTAACGCGTAGACGTAGCCACTTCTGCTTGGGGTCAGTTTTACATGATCCAAGGCTACCAGTTCCAACGGCTGCTTGGTGACGATGGACTGAAGGGGGGTCTTCTGGCTGGCACGGTCCTTCCTTCTTAGGTTGCACGGGCCACAGTCTCTGCACCACCTCTCGATGGTTCCCCTCATGCCTACCCAGTGGAACCGCCCGCGCAGCAGGAACTCCAACTTCTTCCATCCGAAGTGTCCAGCCCCGTCGTGGTATGCCTCCATCACCATGGCTGCGTCTCTTCGTGGCACCACTACTTGCCAGATTAGTTCATGCGTCCGGGAGTTAACCATTCTGCGGCACAACTTCCCCTTGTAAAGGAACAGTCGACTCTTCTCAGCCCACAGTTGTTTGGCTTCCTCCGGGGCGTCTGGGTCAAGGCGAGCCTCTGACCGAGTCAGCATCTCCTTCACCAGTCGGACGGCAGGGTCACTGTCTTGCGTTTCCTCCCAGTTGTAGTGAGGCAAGGGGTTAAACGTAGCGGCTTGCTTACTCCTTACCCGATGGGAATACTGGATAGTCCCATGACGGTGGAACGCGGGGAGTTCGACTTCTTCCAGCCCCTCTGAATCTTCTCCTACGTCCGGTAGGTTTGGCATCCTGGACAGGGCGTCCGCGTTGGTATTGGAGCGTCCTGCCCGGTATTTGATTGTGAACTCGTAGTTGGACAGACGGGCCATCCATCTCTGCTCTAAGGCACCGAGTCTTGCCGTGTCCAGGTGTGTCAACGGGTTGTTATCCGTGTACACGGTGAACCGGGAAGAAGCGAGGTAGTGCTTAAAGCGTTCGGTGACTGCCCACACCACTGCCAGGAACTCTAGCTTAAATGAGCTGTAATTCTCAGGGTTTCTTTCGGTGGGTCGCAGTTTTCGACTGGCGTAAGCGATTACTCGTTCTTTCCCCTGCTGGATCTGGGACAGTACGGCTCCTAGCCCGATGTTACTTGCGTCGGTGTAGAGGATAAAGGGCTGGCTGTAATCAGGGTACGCCAGGATTTCATCCCCCGTGAGGGCCATCTTCAGCTGGCGGAAGGACTCTTCTTCTAACTTCTCCCATTTGAAGGGCGGCTTCTGGTTCTTGGCCTTCCGGGACTGGCCTATCAGGAGGTCCTGCATAGGAGCTGCCTTTTTGGTGAAACCGGGGATGAATCTGCGGTAATAGCCTACCAACCCGAGGAACTGCCGCACTTCCTTTACACTGGAGGGACTTGGCCATTCCTTAATTGCGGTGATCTTATCAGGGTCGGGAGCCACTCCGTCAGCGCTCACCACGTGTCCCAGGTACTGCACCTTTGGTTTTAGGAGGTGACACTTGGAGGGTTTTACCTTTAGGCCGTAGTTTGCCAGAGCTTCGAACACTTCCGCCAAGTGTTTCAGGTGGTCCTCATAAGTCTTGGAATATACGATGACATCGTCCAGGTACAACAGGACCGTCTCGAAGTTTTTGTGGCCCAGACAGCACTCCATTAATCGTTGAAAGGTTCCTGGTGCGTTACAGAGTCCGAACGGCATGCAGGTAAACTCGCTAAGTCCCATCGGGGTGGTGAATGCGGTCTTCTCCCGGTCCGCCTCTGCTACAGGAACCTGCCAGTACCCACTAGTGAGATCCAAGGTAGAGAAGAAGTTAGCAGATCTTAAAGCAGCCAAAGACTCCTCTATCCTTGGTAAGGGGTACGCATCCTTGTGTGTGATACGGTTGATTTTCCGGTAATCTACACACATCCTCATGGTGTTGTCTTTCTTTTTGACTAAGACTAGTGGAGCTGCCCAGGGGCTACAGCTATCCCTGATCACCCCAGCCTCCTTCATGTCCCTAAGCATCCCCTTGGCGTGTTGGTAGTGTGCAGGGGGTACGGGTCGATACCTCTCTTTTATGGGAAGATGGTCTCCCGTGGGGATGCGGTGTTCTACCCCCTTGACTCGCCCGAAGTCTAACGGGTGTTTACTAAACACTCTCTCGTACTCTTGAACCACCCGATAGACTCCCTGTCTCTGGTGTGAGGGAGTGGAGTCAGTACCCAAATGTAGTTGCTGACACCAGTCCTCCATTGTTTCCTTAGAGCCGTTACCTTCCTCCGGGGAAGATGGAGGCAAGGGTTCTACGGACTGTATGGAATTTTGATTGATGGTATACAATTTGGCTAGCGTGGCATACCGGGGCAGGTGCACTTCCCTCTTCCCGATATTTATTATGCGAACGGGCACCCTCCCATGGCGTACATTGACCACCCCCCGTGCTGTCAAAATGGTGGGCCTACTGTCTGAGTAAACTGGTTCTACCATTGCCTGGTAATCTCTACCTCTCAGACCAATAGCTGCCCGGCACCAAATCATCATTTCACTTTTTGGGGGCATGGCAATAGGGAAAGGGTCACACATTCTTACGCTACCAATCTCACCACCGGAGAGTTCTATCTGTTGCCGTCGCATCAGTGCCCGGATCTCTTTCTGGAGCACTCGCTGCTGGCCGGAGCTGGCGTTCTTGGCAACCTGCTGTAAAAGGAAAATCACCTCTGCAAGACAATTTTCAATTACATTAGTTCCTAGAGTTATCTTTGGGTGACTCTCGTGCTTGTCAATGTCTACAATGATCAGTCCCTGTGCCGCCAGTTCAACTCTACCGATTTTAATGGTCACCTCTTTAAATCCAATCTGTGGCACGGGCTGACCATTGCTGGCGATGATACTCAAATCGTCGTCAGGGTAGCGGGTGATATCCGAGTCATTCCAGTACTGCTTGAAGAGCACGTACGGGATAGTGGTAACCTGTGACCCGGTGTCCAGTAGGGCACTCATAGGGATGCCATCCAGTACCACAGGCAAGACTGGACGTCCTCCCACATATTTGTCGCGCCAGTTCGATGGGCCTGATGATCTTTTTCCTGGGGTTTGGCCCTCTACCCCAGGTTGTGCCAGTTTAAAGGACAGTACCTTGCCATATGTCCGGGTTGATTGCAGCGGCGGCAGATGGGTTGTCCGTCCTCGTTGTATCGGTCGCTGGGTCTTCCTCTGGCCGGTGGGGTCCTCCTTGGTCGACGCCATGGGATGTCCTCCGGTCCGGATGCCAGCTGGATCTTCCCTGGAGTGGAAACCTGTAAAGACTGCACAGTTCGGGTTAGCGCGGCAACGCTTTTAGCTAGCTCTTGGACCTGATGGTGCAGGTCTGGAGCCGGGTCATTGTTCAAAGCCTGCGCATCAGCTCCCACAGGCCCTGCCGACAAGGGCGCCGCCTCCTGGTGGTAAGTGGTAGTGGGGCGTCTGTGGGTCACAACGCCACCTGGTGCCGGTTCTCGGAGCACCCGGATGGCTCTGTCCTTGAACTGTGCAAATCCCAGATGAGGGTCCTGTAAGGCCATTGCCCGCAACTGGGTTCGGTGGGCATTGCAATATAAACCCTCTATAAATTGTTCAGTCAACAGCCTGTCCTCGTCTCCCACGCCGTCAGGGTCGGTCTGCTTAATGGCTCTCAGGGCCTCTTGTAGGTTCAGGGCATAGTCCCTTATACTCTCGTATGCTCGCTGCTTGCACCCGTAGAATCTAAGCTTGATCTCGGCTGAGGTGTGGGTATCAAAGGTGTCCCTCAGCCGGGTTAGTATCCCTGCAACAGTCCTCCCCCCAGGTGGCCAGGACTTTACCTCCCTTTGGGCTGCGCCGGTTAATTGGGCCACCAGGATGCTCACTTTTTGCTCTTCTGTGAGGGGATACACCTGGAAGAGGCTATCCAGCTTTTCTCTAAAGTCATGCAGGGTATGTGACTCCCCTGAGTACTGGGGTAGCCAGGCCGCTCCCGGGATATAGGGCATGGTGAAAGGCATGACTGCAGCAGCGGTGGCGCTGGCGGGGGTTGAGGCAGTGAAGCTCTCCTCCGTATCCGACATCTTCCTCCCCCCTAGTGGACCGTGGCCTACCTTGCGATGATCCTCTTCCGTAGGCCGCGGCTCCGCAGTGGATCGTCAGGGTTGAGGACCTTCCGTCGCGCTCCTGTGACGTCGGCGTCTGCTGGGCTCCTTCCAGGACCTTACGCGACGTCCGGACGTGAGGCGGGGCTTCAGTTCTCGCGCGCTTTCGGAGTCCACGCCCCTCTTCTTCCCGCGCGGCGTCCTCAAGATGGCGTCCAACGGCGGGAAAACTCCACGGATGGCGGGAAGAAGGCAGAAGATGGCGCCGGATGGCGGGAAAACTTCGCGGATGGCGGGAAGAAGGTAGAAGATGGCGCCGGATGGCGGGAAACCTCCACGGATGGCGGGAATCTTCACCACTGGTAAGTTTGAACAGTCTTTTTCAGGCACGCAGTACCCGGTGGTTGCGGGCACGAGATCCTGCCGACTACGCCAAAAGTTCACGCGCCCCTGGGCCTGCTGTGTCGTGCGGCATCGCGCGCACGGGGGCTTACCCGGAGCCGGATCAGATGAGGGTAGTAGTCTCGTGGCGGTGACCCGGTCCGTGCCCAGGGAGTCAAACTGGACGGCAGTATATTTAACAGTAGATGTTGTACGACTACGCCACCCGTTGAATGCAGCGAAGGAGCTGCCGCTGCAGGGCAGACCGCTGAGGCCGGTGGTAGGATTGTGCAGCGTGATAGTATCACCCCCAACGGGAGGGGTATGGCCTCAGGGCAGCCGACGTGGATGATGGGGGTAGCAGGAATCACTCAGAGACGATGCGGTGTAGTTCAGGGTCTTTACTGGTGATAAAGATAGACCCTCCCGGAGTACTGGCTAGCGATCGGGGCCTGGTCAGTCCTTGAGCAGATGGGATCTCCCCTGGCCAGACGGAGTTGTAGGCCTCCCAAACTGACTGTACTCTTCTGGCTACCTTGCTAGAGGCGGGTATAAGTAGCCCACGTCCCTGAGTGTACCGTGTGGTGCTCACCCGTATGGCCGGTGACTCGGGGCCTTCTAGTGGCGTCCGCTCCACGACGGCGGTGCTGGTCCCACGCGTGTGACCGTGCCTTCGGGTTTCTTGGCCAGAGGACCTGAAATCCCCTGCCGGGCGGTTTCTGCTGCTGGGTAAAGATTAGTCCCCACAGCCTCGGACTCCGGGTCCGGTGATAGCTTCTCAGTCAGGGCGAGCTCTGCAGCTACCAGCCCCTGACTCCTTATAGCACTGCTCCCACAGAGCTCCTGATGTTCTTTTCCTATATCTGCTTCTCTTCTCTACTTCTTCTCTACTCACTAACCCTGCCTCAGCCCTAGGTTTATATAGGGGAAGTTCTTCCCCTCCCAGGACTGGGCAGGAGGTGTGGCATGCATAGGATCCCTGACCAAGAGACCTCCCACCTGCTCTCAGACATAACATTGCTGTTACTGTGGAAACCAGACCCCTGGGGTGCCACATTGTCACCAAGGAAATCTGTTCAGAGAATCCTTTAGGTACTCTCTAAAGTCAACTGAGTTTGTCAGGAATTTCCAGAATTTTGTTCTTTTCCGTGGTTCAATACTCTGAAGGGAGAGCGATGTATGATATAAAAATCTATTTTAGGACAGTTGTTGTGAGTTGAGGAAAAGAAAATCTATTCTCTGGAATTATTGTCCCCATTGGGATGTGTCCAATAAATGTGTAAGGAAGTGGATGATGTAAATGGGGTTTTTATTAATTTGTTGAAGACTGGGTGTATTGTGTTGTATTGTATTGTATTGTATTGCGTAGTTCTTTTAGAACTAGTCCATTTAACCAAGGAGTGATAAGTCATTTTTTTTTTAGAAATCTATATATGGTTGAATAGTGTCATAAATATCAGTAAAGGTAAAGTATATGTATATTTATTGAGCATCGGCCCTGGTGACCATCAATGCTCAGAAAATCACAGCTGGGAACTGATTCTCCTACAAAGTTTGTGCTTCTAATAGGGAGCTAGAAGAAATGCGAGCAAAGATTTGTGGGCAGGCTAGAAAACAAGAACTTTTAGCCTTCTCAATCTCAGAACTCCGTGAAAAAGGCACTATAGCATTATCCTCCCCCACCAAACTCTACAGTCGGCACAAAGCAGACAGGCGGATGATGATCCCCTGGCATTTGAGAAACCCAAACTCGTCCATCAGATGCCAAATAGTGTCCCCTGCTCCAGAGTCCAATGGTGGCTTCACACCACTTCATCTGACGCTCAGCATTGTGCTTGGTGACGTAAGGCTGCATGCAGCTGCTCGGCCATGATGATCAGTTTTGTGCTGATGTTAATCCCATAGGAAGTTTGGATTTTGTAGTTAGTCAGCAGAGCGGTGGTGACTTTTCTGCCTTCCGCTCCTCAGCACTCTGCCCCCCGCTCTGTAACTTTACATGGTCTCCTCTTTGTCACCGAGGTTCCTAAATTAAGCTGACTTGTTATAGGATGGCTTCTATTACAGGACTGCACTCAAATTCAGCGAGTTCTTTAGAACGAGTATTGGTAAATGCAGACTGCACGACAAGGGGCCTGTACGCACCTGTGCCAATGGGACTGATTGAAAAACCTGAATTCAATGAATAAGACATGTTACAATAGGGTAATTGTACTTAGTATTGTAGTTAAGGCCCCGTCACACATAGCGACGCTACAGCGATCCCGACAACGATACGACCTGTCAGGGATCGTTGCTGCGTCGCTATGTGATCGCTGGTGAGATGTCAAACAGGCAGGCTCACCAACGATCAGGGGAGCAGCGACATCGTGGACCTGGTGAGGTCGCTGTTGCGTCACCAAAACCGTGACACAGCAGCGATCTCGCTATGTGAGACGGGGGCTTTACTCTTTACTCTTGATTGGGGGTAAGGCGCAATACCAGACTCGACCCAAGGGCAAGTGGGGCACTGTTGCTTGATGTGGGGTTTGAGCAAACTTTTTATTGTTGACACTCTGATTCAATAACTCATTAAATGCAGATACAAATAGGTTCCCTTTAAGTATCAAGTCCCCTTACCATCCCAGACCACCATCATAACTTCATCTATGCCAATTGCTATGTTCTAATAGTCTTTTAAGTCCCGCACTAACATTTTTATCTTTTAAAAATTAACTTTTGATCCGTAGATCGGTATGTTAAGTTATTCTAAAAATGGTGTCAATAACAATGACTATACTGAAGATCCCCTGAAAAAGTTTAGACAAACACTTCCTCATCGTACCGGGCTCTTGGGGTTATGACCACAGGCAGGTGAGAGAAGGTGCACATGCACGAAATTTCCAGCAGTCGTACAATGACATGGATTGTAGGAAGGATGTCAATTACGCCTATGGGGGAAAAGATTAGAGGATCTGTTGCAGAAATAATCTGGGGGTGCAACACCCCACCAAATTAGTCTTGATTTATTTACATACACCAAGCTGCAGATTAAAAATTCATTTTTAGAAGATAGAAATGTTAGTACGGCTCTTAAAACACTTTATTAGACCCCAGCAATCGGCTTAAATTGCATTATGGTGGCAGTTTAAGACTGTTAGAAGACATCTTTTTTTAAAGGGGTTGTCTGGCCTTAGGCTACAACTGTAGCTGTAGACTAGTGGATCCTCACAGCACACGCACTGCACGAGGATTCTCCACTGCCAAGAGCGGACAGTCATGTGACCGCAAGTATGAGATTTACATACTTTCGGCCACATTCCGACTAGACGTGCACTGAGCAAGACAGCACACGTCTAGTCGGCACATGATCGCATGTATTCCAATCCGCATACTTCCAGTCACGTGTCTGCTGCGCCTGACGTCGGAGAATCCTCTGTGTTGTGAGGATACACAAGTCTGAACTCGCATAGAGTGACTGTAAAGTTGTAGCCTAAGGCCGGGCAACCTCTTCAAATCAGATTCCCTGCTTTTTATGCGATGGGCAGCACTTATGAGCCTTCCTTCTGACAATTCTTATTAGTCAGCTGCCCACGCTCTCTCAATTCTGGAAATCCAAAAATGTATCACTACGGATTATGGACACCTGTTACATTCTGTAGTGCAGAGGCTAGGACTTGTTGACGTCAAGATTTTTTTTTGTAACTTTTTTTTTTATTATTATAATTTTTTCTTGGCTTCTTTTAGGTAATACTGGCTTCCAACAGTGTGTTACTTGCCGGCAATCTTGATGATAAGCAGATGTATTCTGCTGAAGTAACAAGACATAACTAGAATGGAATTCCAGAGAGAACTGTATGCGTTTCACGATGGGCCTCATTGGTTACACATCCATGAAACGTGAAGAAAACATTCCAGCTTGTAGCATGTGGGGGTTACAGATCTTCAAGACTGATACAGGTCTGCGACCATAGTAAAAAAGAAAGATGTGATGCTTTTTTATGAAAATATGGAATAAAAATCACAGGAGTCGCAGAAGGAGGACGCAGGTAGCTTTATTTTGGGAAAACTGTGGTTAGCAAAAAGGAAAACGTACCATGGTCACGTATATATGGGCATAAAAACAATCTTTACGACTTATCTAGGCTCAAGGTGATATTACGTCATTGGACCGATTGATGGATCTATGAAGAATACAACCATCTATCAATAACTTTTTTCTTGTTTATCTTGGCGATAAGGGTTTTTAATAGACGATTGTTCTTGTGTTCTCTCTTTTCCTCCTATAGCCAATGATTCATTTTTATTATTTGTCTTTCTGTCGAGCAGGAAGTAAACAGAAAAAGAATGCGGGCCGTTAAGTTTTGCTAAAACTGGTGTCAATAAGAATGACTGTACTGTAAATCCCCTGAAAAAGTTCAGGTAAACACTTCCTCATCGTACTGACCTCCCGGGGTATGATGTGTATGTACATTGTAGGTATTGTCAATTACATAATATATAATTAACATGATACTTTTTTTTTTTTTTGCAATAATGTACTGGATGATTGAACTCAAAATTATAAGGTTTCATTCAGACATGCGCATCTTTTTCACAGGGGCAAATTGTTTCTTCCAAGATGAAGAGGCTTTGAACTCTAGAACCACCTATTGGAAGTAGCAATCCTGAAAATCAATATCGACCATTTAACGATCTTTGCCACAGGACTTCAGATTAAAAACAAACACTATTTGCAGACACATGTTTCAGGGTGTTTGCCCCCTCATCAGTGCAAAGCAAGCGATCTGATTTGGCTGGGTGAGAGGCATCGGACAGAGGTGGCTCGGTAAAAGGCTCATATTGACTTTTAGGATTGCTATTTCTACAAACAGTTGCTATTTAGGCCAGTTTTTATTTATACATGTCTAAGGACAACAACAGAGTGCTTTTGAATTGTTGTTTCATGTGTAATACAAGAATTTACTAAAACAGATGTGTCAGCAGAGGCGAATCGAGTGACTCACAAGTGATGTTTTGTCTGATTGTAGACCTTGTCTCTCATTTTGTTCTCCAGTTCAGACCACCATGATGACTACTCCTGGCCACTACAGAGGTTGCTACTGAGACGTCTGTGACCTCTTGACTACAATTATTCCCAGTCTTAACAACAAAAATAAAGGCCCCAGAATGGGCGGGCAACCTTTTGGGACAATTTATTTTATATGTCAACAGGATATTCAATCCCTAATTAAAGGTATGGGTGTAAAGCCCCTCTAATGCTTATTGTATTCATACAATATTTGTAGTGTTTTGTAAAACAGAAGGCTATTTGCGAGTTACAAAAGCCACAGAACAAGGCATCTGATCAGTTCTGTATAGATAAGAAACAGACAAGTACAAAGATACAGCAATAATAATTTCCAAATAAATCACATATTTACATATACCAGATAAAGAGAGTTTCTGTTGCCGAATACCAGGGAGCCCAAATTCCCTGATGCTAATTCTGCAAGGAATACATCAAAAGAGGGGGCTTACTCCTAATCTCTAAGAGGTATTTAGACTTACAGGGTCCAATAGTATGGAACCAACATACATGATGTTAACATGCATCACAACATGGTTTCAAATAAGGAGTAAAAAAAATATACTTATGCATAGTGTTGGACTAGAGTGGGCAAGGGCCCACTGGAAACATTGACTCTGGTGGCCACTGTTCAGCTACATGCAAATATTATGTTATCCTCTTTCACAATTTACCTCTGTTTCTACATAATAATACATTGGTTAGTTTGTTGAATGAATGATGAGATGTTACTTTTGTTTGTACACAGAGAATCAAATGTAATGAGCCAACTATTGCTCATGTTGGGGGGGGGGGGGTAAGTGGCTTACTCCTGCACAGGGGCCTACCTGGAGATTCACGGTGACTGACTACTGACCAGTCCATCCTCATGTGGCCCGTTTTGGAGCGACCCACTGGGAATCTGCCCGGCACATCAGACTGTCAGTCCGGGCCTGGTAAAGCACAACTTATAGGTACAAAAACAAGGAAAAAGTATAGGTCAAACTATGCGTGGGCACTCAAATTTTGCTTAGGCCTCATTTAGACATCCATGATTTTTATGTCTGCAAAAAAAAATCAGTGTTTGGTCAATGTGTCATTTTTTACCATCAGTGTTTCATCAGTGATTTTCTCAGATGAAAAAAAGAAAAGTTGCAAAGCTTCTTCTATACGGTACAATGTTAACCACGGACAGGCACAGGCATGTCATCCGTATGCAGTCTCAGATTTTCACAGACCGTTCGCTTGTATGAGTGATTTTGATCAGAGATGCTAATAAAAAACGGACATCTCTGTGATTTTACATGGAGCAAAAGTCCACAAAAAAAAGACAGACATGTGAAATGCCCTATAGACTATAATAGGTACGTGCTTTATCTGTGAAAACCACAGCTACAACACATATATGTGTGAATGAGGTCTTAGGCTATGCTCCCACAATGCGTTTTTGATATTGCAGCATTTCTGCACCCATTATCTAAATTAGGTTACATGCATTTTTATTAATGAAACTTTATTCATACAGTCATGTGCAAATTAAATGCTTTTTTTTTTCACCTACGGAGTTTCCGCATCTAAAATGCAATTCTATGGAGAAAATCTGCACATAAAACTCAGCCTACCCGCAGGAGAAATTGACATGTTGCCTATTTGAAATCCATAGCACAGCTCAGTTTATGCAGCGTGAAAAAAAAAAAGGCACAGAGGGTATGAGATTACTATAAATCCTATCCAATTTGTTGGAACTGTAAGACGCTGCATTTTTTTTTGCAGAGAGAAAACATGCAGCGTCAAAAACTCATAGTGGGAACTTAACCTTAGGTTGAGACTACCTGATTGACATTGGCATGCTGCTCCATTGTGGACAACAGAGGGGACCTTCTCCCTCGCACCTGTACACTCCTGGTCGTCTTGAACTCTTACCTTCTCAGCCTTGCGGGCATCTGTCTATTTCAGGACCCCCTCGAAGAAGTGTTTCTCTAGTACACTGTACCCATCCAAGGCAAAAAGGCTTGAGACTACATTCACACAGAGTTTTGGGAGCGTGCAAACACGATCCCCCTTCACCAATGATTGGTAGGTGTGTGAATGGTTGTTTATTTGCTCCTGCGCCGTCTCTGCCTTCACCATGAGGGTGTAAAGTAATCTTTCATTTTGTACAGGATGCAGCCAAGTGTTGGGGTGGGGGGGGATAGGCTGTCTGTCCTTGTGGGGTGCAATTATATAGTGCTGGGCAGCCGGCTGATCGAATCGTATGGGCTTCACTATTAGGCAACGATCAGTATTTGTAAGCCAAAACCAGGAGGGGGTAATCGTCGATCCTAACAACTAGAGCTTTAAAGAGCCCTGAGTCAATGGAGCGGTGGTCGGTCACGCGCTATGCTGCTCCATTCATTTTTATGCAAGTGCAGAAGACCAACTGAGATTCAACCATCTCCTCTCCCTGATGAGCACAATTGATTGGCAGTTATCAGTCTCTGCATATTGTCAGCAGAAATCTGCCGATCAATGCTTCAGGCTGGATTAGCCTGAAATTATGACTGCAATGATTACATTTAAAACAGTGATTTTAATAAAACTACAACAAAAAGCCGAGTAAGTGATCCACCGCTGGAATCGGGGTCTCTACCCTTGTTTTATGTTGTTCTCAAATTGGAAAGGTGACAGCTTCCTTTTCAATTTTCTCCTGTTGAGGTTGGGCCCATAGATTTAAACAAGTTTTCTGAGATTATAAAAATGTTCTTTTGTCTATAGGGTGTGCAGTGTATTGTAGCGGAGCCCCGGGGGTAAGGTGCAATTCTTGGTATTCCTATGGACATGTGTGGCGCTGATACTAGGATAGAAAGACAGATCTTCCTCCTTGAATAAAGAATAATAAACACCTAATTTCTTCTATAGAAGTAATCAGAAGACTGTTAAAAAAAATAAATCTAGCATTCGCTAAATGGGACTCCCAATGTACCAAAATAAGGCAAGCCGTAACACACTGACTGCAGATTAAGGGCTCATACCCATCACCGTTAAAAAAAAAAAAATCGGTCCGATGTTGTTCCTGAAAAGTCGGACGAGTGTCATACAATTATAATGTGATTTTTCTCACCTAGCATCCGAATGCAATCCTTATGCATTGCGATTCTAACATTAGCTTTGGAAATAGAGTAATTCTATATGTCCTTTAGAGCTAGTTTCCAAATTAAATATACTTAAAAACATATAGCTAGAAATACGTGAGTGAGATATATAATCAGTGCTTTGCTTGTGTAGCTTACTGTACATGTATTTAAGTAATAAATTAATAAATGAAAAAAATGGCGTGGGGTCCCCCATCATTTTTATTAACCAGCAGAGGGAAAGCTGATAGCTGAGGGCTGATGTTTATAGCCTGGGAAGGGGGTAATACCCATGGAGGTTCCCAGGCTATTAATATCAGCTCACGGCTGTATACTTAGCCTTCACTGGTTATTAAAATAGGGGACTCCCCAAAAAAATGATGTGGGGTCCCCCCTATAATTAATAACCAGCAAAGTCTAGGCAGTAATAGGCTGGGAAGGGGCCATGGAGATTGGGCCCCTCCCTGACTATAAACATTCTCTCTCAGCTGCCCCAGAAATGGTGCATCAATAGATGCACCAATTCTGGCGCTTAGTCTCCTCTCTTCCCACTTGCCCTGGTGCAGTGGCAAGTGGGGTAAAAGTAATGAGGTTGATATTAGCTTTGTATAGGCAGCTGACATCAAGCCCACGGATTAGTAATGGAGAGGCGTCTATAAGCTTTGGATCCTTAGAGACAGGACTCTTATTTCGAAATTGTCAGTATCTGACAGAGGACATAGTCTTAGCGACTGCCACTATTAGAAAGCTATAGCAGTCATGATACAACATGTACCCTGATGATAACTCCGGGGGGTAGGATGTCCCCATGCTTTGAGTTTGCAGCAGCATATGTTTGTTACTGATAGTAAATTAGGAAGTTGCAGATGACACATGTTTATCAATATCTGTCTCTTCAAACCAAAAGATTACAAAGTTCATTCCTATAGATTTCCTTTTTTAAACTACTGGGAGTGATCGGCGTCCGCGCAGTCTGCTATAACAAACCCTGTAACCCCATGATAATGACTAAACAGGGTGACAAAGGTAAAAGTGGCAGATAAGGAACGCACTTTATAAGTGACATCACTCTGACGTTTCAGTCTGGTAAAAGGTCAATCAATTTTTAAAAGGACAAAGCAACCAACAGATGAAATCCCAAACATCTGGTCCCAGAAACTGCCTGGACCTCTCCTCTATCTAATATGTATGGGGTTGGGACAATATGATTGGCACTGTATATAACACAGTTTATGGGTATTTTTTTGTGGTTGATATTACTGTGCTGGTGCTTTGTGGCTTCTCCTACTGCATAGGTACCTCTATGGGGAATATAACAGTAAATAAGGGGATACTAAAGCCCCAAATGTGTACCAGTTGGCTGAGAACTACTATTTGCCCAATGTTAGTGATATTCAGCCACGGCTTTATTGCTTCAGTAAATTAACCTGCTACTGGTAGGTAATTAGCGCTCCCGACTGTGGTGGTCCTGGCCTTTCTATTACATGAAGGGACTGTCATTTGACCCCTCCATAATCAGGCCCATTTTCAGTTTTGCACTTGTATTTCCCTTCCCTCTTTTTGTAAGAGCCACATCTCGTTTGAGGTTTTCCATCGACATAGAATATGAGGGCTCGTTTTCTTCCAAGACGAGTTATAATTTTGATTGACAACATATAACGTACTGATAATTGGGGGAAAAAATGCAATTCAACCATTGTTTTATTAGGTTTCTTTTACAGTGTTCAGGGTGCAGTAAAATGAGTGGACTAGCGGTGTTCAACGAGCAAACTTCATTTTCAATTAAATATCTTCATGCGACAACTCATTCAAGTCATAAGGCCTGACTACCTGCAGCCACGTTTAGAGGGAGATTGTCAGCCCAAACTGACAGTATAAACTAAGCAGATAACTTTGGAGGGGATGGAGCCCCTATCTATACATCTAATGATCAAATCACTGCATCCTTTCTGCATAAACTGAAGTTTAATCACCTTTGTTAATTAGACTGCTCAGTGCATCCTTGGTGTGACCAAAAAGCTCAGTCTAGTGTCCTGACACCACAGGAGTTTTGCATGCCTCCCTACCTTCACGCTGGTGATTTACAGCATACCTCCCAACTTTTGAAAAAGAGAAAGAGGGACAGACCATGCGGCACGAGTAGCGCATCACAGCAGATTTTGGGCACACCCCAATCCACGCCCATTTACCATTTCTTTCTCCCCTTGCTGGCATTGTCAGAGGGGCACTGGTAATGAGGTGCATTCACAGACGGCCCTCATCCCCAATCCTGGTACACATGGCCCCCTCAGATCCATATCCTGGTATGTATGGCCCCCCTCATCTCCAATCCTGGTATGCATGGCCCCCACCATCACTGCACACATGAAAAAATAAACAATTCTACTGACCTTTCTTCCTCCCCTCTGCTATAGCGCTGCATCCTGTCAGCCAGCAGCTCATGTCAGCATCTGAGCAGCGCATGACATCACTGCCATGCGCTCTCAGATGCCGAGGTGAGCTGTGGGGATATTCACTCCTCTCCACAGCGGGACTATAGGCGTGGAGAGGATTGATTAGTCATTCTTCTTAAAAGAGCGCACTGTCAGCATGGCCGCGGCTCCGCTATCCTCTGTGCCCGCTACTAAAGAGAATGAATATTCACTTTTCTCCACACCCATGGGAGCAGAGAAGAGTGAATATTCATTCACTCTAATAGTGGACACACAGGATCACGGAGCCGCAGCAGGAAGCCGGCGGCTGCGATTGACAGTGGACACTATTAAGGAAAATGAATAATCACTCCTCTCCACCCCCATAGGCATGGAGAACAGTGAATATTCATCTTCTTTAGCAGTGGACACACGTGGTAGCTGCAGCTGTAGCTGTTAGCTACTGCCTGTGCCCGCTGCTGCAACCCGCCCCACCACCCTCCACAGCCGTGAGAAAAGCTGAGTTGTGACGCGATGCGGGACTGAGCCCTCAAACAGAGACAGTCTCGTGAAAACCGGGACGGTTGGGAGCTATGTTTACAGTGCTGCGTTGCTTGTATCAGACATGCCCCTTGTTTATGCTAAGGGTGCACCGTGCAGCCTAATTAGCATATTTAATTGAAGTTTCTGCAGAGCGGAGGCAGCGATTAGATCACTACATTTGCAATGTTAATAGGAGATATGTCCCTATAAGGATATGAGCTTAGCTTGACCTGACAAACTCTTTTTAAAGGGGTTGTTCGGATAAAACAAGTTATCACCAATACACAGAACAGGCGATATTTATCGATTGGCAGAATGGGGAACTTTTATCCCTGTTAGATTGGAGCGGATGGGCACATGCTAAACTTGTGCTTCAGTTATTTCCTATGGGGCCGCGGTAAAGGAACAGTCCAATATCAGATGTCTGAGTGGTAAAAGTATGTGAACCTTTGCTCTCAATATCTGTGTGACCCCCTTGTGCAGCAATACGTTCATCTAAACGTTTCCTGTAATTATTGATTAGTTCTGTATACCGGCTTGAATTTTAGCTCATTCCTCCCCAGAAAACAGCTTCAGCTCTATTATGTTGGTGGGTTTTCTCCTATGAACTGCTCACTACAGGTCCTTCCACAACATTTCTATAGGTTTAAGGTCTAGGACTTGACCATTCCAATACTTTGTTTTTTTTAGAATGACTTGTGTGCCTTGGGTCATTGTCTCTCTCCGTGACCCACGTTTCATTACAATTCGGCTCATAGACAGATGTCCACTCCTGACATTTTCCTTTAGAATTTGCTGGTATAATTAATTTTTCCATCAATGATGGCAGCCATCCTGGCCCCAGATTACACAAAACGGGCTCAAGCTATAGTAAATGGTGTTTCACAGATGATATGAGGGTTTTTATGCTGTAATGTCAGGTTATTCTTTCTCCAAACAAACCGCTTGTCATTTAAAACAAAGAGCTCTACTTTTTCTTTATCTCATCTGTCCACAAAACACTATTAACAGCCTTCTGGCTTGTCCAGGTGATCTTTAGCAAACTGCAGATGGGCAGTAATGTTATTTTTGGAGAGCAAGGACATTCCTCTTGCAATCCTGCCATGCACACCATTGTTGTTCAGTGTCCTCCTGCCACTAAAGTGAGAGGCCTTTAGTTGCTTAGAGTTTACCTTGGGCTCCTTTGTGACACTGCAGACCATTATACGCCTTGTTCGTGGAGTGATCTTTGTTGGTCAAACACGCTTGAGGAGGGCAATAATGTTCGTGAATTTCCTCCTTTTGTACACAGTCTGAATGTGAATTGGTGGATTCAAAACTTTTTAGTGATGGTTATGTACCTTTCCTAGCCCAATGAGCATCATTCTGAAGTTCCAGACGTGATATTTCATCATTTTCCTTAATATATAAAAAAAAACAAAAAAAAAAAAAAAACAAACTATCTAATGTTGACGCATTTGTTTCTCTTAATCTACTTACATGTGAAAATCTGATATAGTTTTAGGTTAAATGTATGCAGAAATATGGAAAATTCTGAAGTGTTCACAAACAATAAAAAAAACTATATGAAAAAATAAATCCTAAAATACATTTAGCATAAACTTAATTTAAACAATGGCTCTTTCAAGGGAATGTTATCAGAAAATTACCTTGTCCCTGCAAAAACGGCCGACCGTGGTCGATAAGAAATCTGCTTAGACATACCTGTAGTTTCTAACCAAGAGCCCCTTATTTAACTTTTTTACAACACTTAAACAAAAAAATATGATTTAAACACCAAGTCATTTTATGATGATGATCGCTTATGTCCTTTAATGGATTTTCCCTTTAACTTGCAATAAACCTGTTACTAATTGGCAGCAGTTTCCACTAGAGGGCACTACAGAAATAAAGATACTAGAAGTAATTAACAGTACTGACCACTAGATGACAGTAAAGTATTTCCATTAGTGAAGTCCGCTATAAAAGACAGCCATCTGAGCCCCTGAAGCGGACGTTGGGGAGTGCATCTAATGGGAAGGGGGACAGTGTCCATTTAGGTTGCCTCATCTGTGGTCATATGGAAAAGTTACGTATATAGAAATCACACTCTTCAGCAGTGAACTTATCAACCTTGAAAAATGTGTGTTGTAACCAGTCTTTACCTGTAAAATTCATAAGCATTTGCTGTTCCATCACAGTCAACTCCACCCCTGAATTATAGGAGACCTAGCAGCTATTGGAAGTCGCCATCGGACATTTCCCAAATGACAACCATTCAAACTTAAAAACAGACACGGGCAGCCAGGAATCTGATTGGCTGCAGCCAAAATAGAGACCGAAGCAGAATCCAAAAGCTGGCGATGGACCTGATCTTTACAAGTATAAAAACGTCTGAGGACCACTTCTCTCAAGTGGAAAACCCCTTTAAGAAATGTCTCCTAGCCTCTAGATCGCAGTCAAGAATTAAAACTAAAAATTGGCCACGCTTCATATATAAATGAAAAAAAATCTATGTCCCTACATCATGCTGCTTCCACATTGGGAAATATAACCCTGATTCCAGCAATGTGTCACTTACCGGGCTGCTTGCCCAAATTACTGATTGACTGCCAATCAGAGATTTGGTGCAGTGATAGACAAAGCTCATGAATATGGAGGTCTACAAAGCAGTAGTTCATCAATGAGAAGACTAGCAGAGCTGCAGCAGATAAGTTTATATCAAAACTACAGCAAGAAGTCCAGTAAGTGACCCAGCCCTGGAATCAGGGTATCTGACCTGGCTTTACGCAGCTCGCTGATGGGGGAATTAAAAAGCTGGTAACAGATTCTCTTCAATATTTTAGCTTTTACACTTTTGCTGACCTGCGTATGGTTGCTTCTAGTTTGCCAGTCACTTAGGCAATGCCACAGCTCAATGGCTGTACATGAGTGGTCACGTACTGATATCTTTCAGGGCTTTCATGATGGTATTGTTCTGAACTCCCCCTTTGTCGGTCAGCAGTCGGGGTCCTGGATTTAAGCCTCTGTATCCCTAAACCAGGACTGTATTAACACGGCCTCCCTGCTTGGCCTGAGGAGGCGCTGCTGGCACCGCCGACCCAAGATTAGAGGAGGAGAGAAGCACTGGGCAGAGGCAAGTTCTCCCTCCATTGCAATGGGACACCAGCATATCCATTAAAAGAAAAAAAAGGACCAGAAAGGTTTTAAAATATTTTATTCTGAGATCTCAGCGGCATAGAAATGTTTATACAACAGCATTGACAATGTATGTACATGAGCACTTAGACAAAGCTCAACATCCTCAAGTCACAAAATAATGTGCAAAAGTGTGAAATGAACATGGCAGAAAGCTAAGAAATAAAGAGGAGGGGAGTGAGGGGCCATGAGCAGACCCTCATACATTCAGTGATGGTGAGTGCACATTCCCGTCTCATCCTGGAGAAGAGTCGACTAAGACTTCTCTCTTTAAAAGGGGTTGTCCCGTACTTTTATAGTGATGGCCACCCTTTACAACAGGTCCTCAATATGTGCGACACCCAACACCCCGCTGATCAGCTGTTCTCGGTGTCGGCGGATGGGATCAGTTGCGGAGCTGCACAGCACCATCAACTGTATAGTGGCCGCGGCAGGGTACTGCACATCCACGCTCTATTCACAACAATGAGAGTGGATCAGCAGTACCCTGCTGTGGCAGCTGACGGCGCTGTGCTATTCCACTCCACAACAGATCACATCTGGACTCCGCCAACACAGGAAATAGCTGATCGAAGGGATGAGGGTTTCGGCCGTCCCATCCCCCCACTGATCTGATAATGACCTTTCATTCTTGTGGAGGAGAGCCAATTTGCATACATTTTCCCAAAAATTCTACAGCTGCTACACTATAAAGAGTGAGCTCATATGAACAGACGTCATTGTGGCAACCATTGGTAATCATGGCATACTAGGAGGTCTAGCTTTGCAATAGCTGGAGAGCAACATTTCAGAGACTTGTTGTAGATCCTCTACTTAAAAGGGGTATTACCATCTCCATAAAAATATTAGCAAATTAGGATAGTTCTGATTCGCTATGTTGCTTACCCCATGTGCAGGGCATTGGAGTAGCTTAGGTATCCATGGTTACAACCACTAACAACTGTCACTATATGAGTGGTCGCAACCATGGATATCTAAGGTCCTGCAATGCCTGCACATGAGGAAATTGGCATAGCGAATTAGAAGAACTATACTACATTGCTAATTGGAAGTATTGGCTAATATTATTATTACCACACCTACTACATATTAGGATAGGATTTTGGAGATGGCAATATCCCTTTGAGGACCATAAGGAAGTGAGGAATGAGGAATACTGCTCTTCAGTATCAGAGTCTCATAAAAATAAATCGGAATTCATTATTTTGATACCCCTTTAAAAAGTTATTCTCAAGTTTGGAAGTTATCCCCTATCCACAGGATACTTCCCGATAGCTGGGGGTCCGACCGCTGGTATCCCTACTGGTCCCAAGAACAAAATAGAGAGGAGGTCAATCATTCACCTCAATGGGACCGCTGGAGACAGATGGTCTTCAGCACTCCCATAAAAATCGAGACGTTATCCCCTATCCCATCAATAGGGTCTAATTTCCAAACTTAAGAATATCCCTTTAGGCAAAGACAAACTGCGATAAATGTTTAACCTGAGTCTGACTATGAAGGTTGTGGATTTTCCTTCTTGCATGCAGCGCTTTAGCCTCAGACGTGATCAGCTTTTACCCGTGCACCACGGCCGACGTACAAAAGGAATCAATCATCGTGCCCGGCTAAGATACTGACATCTTCAGACAGTAACATGTATTCTTCCCATGCTGCGGTATAGCGAGGGGCAGCCATATGTGAGGATTCGTAACCCACAGTGATCAGTGACCTTGTTATCCAGTGCAGATTATAAGCAGCAGTGTTGTAAAAGGGTAAAAGTCAAACTTAGCCAACTTGTATATAGGGTCGCACTAATTATATTTAATAATTATTCTGCCCTGCTGGTGTATCTTATTGTATTTAGAGGGTTGACTAGAAGGAGCGGTCACATCAGAGCATTACATGCACGGACTATTAATTTAAAGTGAAACTGTAATACCTCATTTCTCCAGCGGGGGTGCTGCAGAAGAATTTAACACTTGCTGGCTGGTTCTCTTATAGATTACACATGATCAATGGGGATCCCAACAGACGAGCACTCTGATTAGATAACAGGCATGAACTCTTAACAAAAAATGGGACAACTAATATAAAAGAATATCTATCAACCATGTAGGTTAAGGCAACTTACATACAATACAGGAATAAAAACAGATGGTCTCACCATTAGTACTAAATAGGAAATAGCAATGTGGTTTTTAATAATCCAGGAAATACATATCTGTCATGTAGAAATCTCTCTGGATGAATAAATACATAGGAACAACAGATGGCCGGCACACATAGGTGTATATTAATGGAAAAGGACAGAACAGCAGTGGTGTCTTCCCAGGTAATCAAACCCAATGGTAATATCTGTAGCGGCCCGTTCAGACCAGCGTTTCATACATACATGTGCTGTTAATAGTGACAGCCACAGAACAATGTTATTCAGTAGTCTCAGTGTCAAAAAGGAAGAAAAAAAAAAAAAATGTCATTCTTCCGTTTCTTCAGATGAGACTCGCCCAATCAAAGGGTGTGCAAAAAAAATAAAATCAGATACCATAAGAATCAATCGTTCTTTACAGATAAATTATGGTTATTAACACAGGAAACCGTATTTGGTCTCGTACATTTTTTTTTTCACTGCCAATGTATAAAACCAGATGTATAAAGAGACATACAGATGATTTTTCATAGGCTCGTCTGAACCTGTCCTATAGTTTATGGTATGGCAAGCATCTGATATTATAGACTAGTGATCTCCAAACAGAGCCTCTCGAGCGGTTTGGGAACTACAACTCCCAGCATGTCCAGACCAATATATTCATTTGTTGTATTTGCACTTCTATCAATATCTAATTTCTGAGTAAGAGCTCATGCAGACGTCCATGGATCTCGGCCGATCTCAGACTGGTCGCGGGTCTCCTGAGCATGACTTGCTCATAGAAATGTAAAAAGCAGTCATGCTCCGGTCGAGAGACCTGCAGCCAGTCCGTGCATTGCGGTCCGAGATTGATGGACGTCTGCATGAGGCCTAATAACTGGCAGAAAGCACATGGCAGCGCTCCCAGCTTTACTTTATTGAATATTTGATTCTTTTGGACAATACACTGGGGGAAAGGAATGTAGCACTAACCAATGTTCGGTCAATTAGCAGGGGTGCCGGGAATCTGACTCCCACCGATAGGCCATCAATTGTAAGGGGGTTCTCAACTACCCTTTAATCTCCAAAGATTCCAAATACTCCGCTTTTTCCACCTACTTTCTAGCAGCTTTGCTTCAATCCTGATCTTTTGGTTTCTGCTCTCAGCTTTTGACATGTCCCAGGAGTATTAGCACTGGCCTCCATTAGGGCATCTCACGTGGTTGCCCACATGGCTAGACCTTCTACATAGGAACACGACGGTGCTGCAATGGTCTGTATGAATATGAAGCGTGGAAGGATTTACAGGACAAGAAGACCTAGATGAGACATCCCGTGACACGCGGTGGCCGGGGCATCCAGAGGTGACCATGCAATTAAATAAGATGGGGGCGAGTTTAGAAGTAGTGAAAAACTCCCTTTAAATTGACCTCATCAATATTGCGTATAGGTGTACCAAATACACGAAACACCTCGAGTGCTGTCATTTTAAAGGAATCTGTATAGAAAAAAGATGAAAAGACGTTCTCTACCCCACTAAACTGAGTTGACAGCGCAGCCCTATTAGCCATTGTCAAGAGCTACATGTTGAGGGCTCGGCTCATGTAGGACCATGTAGGTCGTAGATTCCCACAGTGCTTCAAAACAGAGCTCAAGAGGTATCAGCAACTTAACTTGCAGGGGTCCCAGGAGCCGACTTTAAAAGGGGGAAACTCCCAAATCTCCATCACGGTCCCAACTTTTGTCTGATATAGGGTCAGTGAAGCTTACTGAACGTTGGACATGCTCATGCTGCACAATGTATCGTAATATAACCTATGCTTACTCGGGTTCTTTGAGGGGATTCTTGGGGTCCGAGGCTACAAGGGCTGCTGTAGTCTATTCAAGGGTCTGCAATCCAGTATAAATCTTATTTATTGCATCTTGAAGTATCCATTTAATACTGCATCCCTGATATAGCGCAAAAGCTATAACAAAACTTATGCTGTCATTTTCCAAACACCGACGGACAAAACGGTAAACTGGTGACTATGGATTACAGCCACTTGTAAATGGGCACCTGCCTTTATAAGTCATTAGACACGTCTGCTGCACATCCACATAGACTATCGTACGTACGTACGTACACACACACACACACACACACACACACACACACACACACACACACAGCACATGCCGCAGACTTCAATTTATTTTTCCCTAATATCTTTTGTGTTTACAAAAATCACAGGTTGCAGTCAGTGAATGAGTCCATTATCCCATATATATATTTAGAGGCCGCAAACCTAAGCAGACCTCGTCCTTCTCTCACATGAATATAATGGCAGAATGATACCCCTGATGAAGCACATTGTGCGAAACGCACAACTTTCTATCTTGACTTCCTCCTTACTGCTGGTGGGTATTGTTATATCCGACTCTGTATTATACATGTATATGGTTTCTCTATACATGTGCTATTATTAGTATAGTTGCCACCATATTCTATTAGATCTATTTGCTCTATATGGATTGTCGTCATGTTTTTATTACTGTATACTATTAAAGCTTGTTATGTTTTATGGCGATATATAGTCATGCTTTCTTCAGTGGGTTTCTTGTGTTCGTAGTTGCACGAGACCCTATATAGGATTTTTTTTTGGACTTCATTAGTATGATTGAAGCAAACGGTCCCTACTGCTGCCGAGAGTGGATACAATCGTACCCAATTCTCGGCCGTCAGAAGAACGAGGTCTGTGCGTGTTTTTAAGCTTCTGTTTGTACAGAAGAATGTAATCACTCACTGACAACAAGCAGAGATCTGAACACAAACTATATCAGGGGGTTGTATAACGTTCTATTTTTACAGTGCATTCGCTTTATTTGGGTAAAATAATAAATTCCCTTTAAAAAGGATAAAATATTAGACCAGACTGTTCCAAGAAAATATTAAACTCACTTTTCCAAACACAAAGCATTGTGCAAAAAGCAACCTCTCGACTTGTTTCATGCCTCCAGGATCACCTCCCCGCTGCGACGCCCCTGTCCTGCAGTAAAGGGAACGTTACGGTGTTATTAATATCCCAAGTGAAGACTGCTTCACTTGTCCCCCCTGAATCCACAGAGGCGAGAAGGTGCAACATAGCAATGGCTTAGACCTGATTTGTCCGTAAAGTCTGTGGTGCAGTCTGACAGGGGCCGCAGCCGGCTCTCTCCTGACACAGGCTCCTGAGAGCGCTCAGTACAATGTCCGGCATGTGGTCGGTGATCATCCTCGGGCTGATGTAGATGCTGCTGAATGAAGTCTCTTTTGACCACCGTGCGTTGTATTTCACATCCGAGAAGCAGAGCCTGGAAAGAAACACAATGGGGTCAAATGTACTCACCCCAAACCAATGGTGGCACAGTACTGTAAGTATACGGTCCTATATACACACGGACTGCCAAACATCTTATTACATCCAGGTGGTCTGCACTTCACTTTGCAAGGATGTCCTGGACGATTGAGATCATGCAGCTATAGATTTTCATTCTTTAGTTCCAGCAATCACTTGATCACCGGCTGCCAGGAAGCTGCTGGGTCTTAAATGGGGTTGTGCCAAGTTTCAAAGGAATAGTGAACATCATCCCGTTCATTGGGGGTCCAAACGGTACTGAATATGGTGCTGTGAAGAGCCCCGTATGCATGTAGCAATGTTCAAGCAGGAGCACCTCTGCGCCATTCATTCTTAATGGGACTGGCGCAGCAAGTCAGGCTTGTCTCCAGTGCTCCCATAAGAATGAATGGAGCACAGCGTACTCATACTCCACCTCCGCTCCTTTCACAGGCTCTGCGGTCAGCCCCCAGCTATCAGGAAATTATCCTTTGTCCCAAGGATAGGAGATGACGTCTAACTTAGAACAAGCCCCATATACATTAGACCAATCATTTGGAGATCTGCAATCTCTCCCCCATATAGAAGATCGTACGGCTTGGCCGAACATTCATGCGTTTAAGGGCACAAGCCCCCGTACACATTGAGCTGTCAGCCAATCGCACAGATATTGGTGGCCTCGGACGACTTTAGTCTAATGTGTATGGAGGAATTTTGCAGACTATTGTCAACTCTATGGTGCAGTCTGGAGAAGGTCATTCACCCTGCTAATATGCCAGCCCCAGTTACAGGGGAAACTCAGCAATAAAGGAGTGTACATCGTAATGCTGACATGCCCTCCAAAAGGTCGGTTAAAATCTTATGTGAAATATATTAAAAAGAAAGCCCAAACTGCAGTTTCTAGCCCACCCAAACAAAAAAAACAACAAAATAAATCTATAGGAGCATAAGTGTAAACCTTCCGGGTACATTTACCCAAAAAAATTACTCTACTGAAAGAATGCGGCTACCGGACGAGAATCGCGTCAATAAGTGACACGTCAAGTGTGTGTGTGTGTGTGTGTGTGTGTGTGTGTGTGTGTGTGTGTGTGTGTGTGTGTGTGTGTGTGTGTCAGTCACGCATTTCAAATCTGCGGCAGTAAAATAAGCGGCATGTGAACTAGGCTGTAGATTCCTATTGAAATCAGTAAGAAGGGAGAATACATGTGGATTTAAGTTTACGCCATGGGAACATGCCCCCAGGGTAAGGCCAGACATGACAGCTATTTAAAGATCTGCACCATGCTGTGAATTCTGAGCTGGATTTCCCCCCCTCCCCACAAAGTGCAGATGGGGTTGTGTATTATACAAAAAAACATCACAAATTTGCAGTGCAGAGGGCATAAAAATCTGCAACTGCACCTCCAAGGATCCAAGTCTGCCAAGTTGGACCTCACCCATGCCAAGTTGGACCTCACCCATACTAAATGCCATGCCATGCCCAGGATATACTTACCACCCTGCTCGGTTGTCTTCTGTAATATGGATGATTCTCCCTGGTAGATACAGAGGAGGATATCGGGGGGAATCAGAAGGGGACCCCTCTGTTAATGTGCTGTATGAAGACGACTTCTGGATCAAAAAAGTCTGCTCAGCCAGCAATGGCTGCGTTAGAGATGCCATGTTTCTACCATCCAGTTCGGTCGGGAAGCCATCTGGACTACCACCGCATATTTCATACCAACAGCCATGAAGCAGGATCCGATACTGAGAGTCAAGGAAAAATCATTCAAGGTTACCCGGATATCCTCTACTATCGAAAGGTAATAACTGGAGATGGCATCTAATGATCTGGCTTCCCTCCCACTCCAGTGATGGTCACCCTACAGTCATAGGGTTGTTTCTCCACAATCACATACCTTGGGTCGGTTACAGTTGACCACCATCCTCAATATTCGGTTCTTCAGATCTTCCATGTTGGGTAAACTCAGCCTGTAATGGAAGATATAGGACAATGAATGGGACGTGTGGCGCTTACTATATCAGGTTTATTTAAAAAACCGAGCCCTTACCTTGGCACTAGATCTTTTCCAACTATTATCGAGATGATGAAACTTTTGGAAAAATCAGCGAGAGCTTTGCTAGAGAAAAGAATAAAACCAGTAACTAGGCCACATTTTGTGTACAGCAATAAACTAAACCACCGAAATGTCAAAGATCTTCTCATTCTGCGTGAGTAAGTGTGATATCAGACCACGAGCACAGCAAAGTCCGGCTCTCTGCAGCAGCGGAGGATCTGATGGTCAGAAGGTTGCCCAGAACACTATTTGCATAGTTTTTACCAAGAGATGCCATGTTGTGTAACCGTCCATTATCATTGGTTTTGTGTAGATAATTTATTATCAAATCTGAGCCTTGTTTTTTCTGTTACAGAGCACAAAGACCGAGATCTGAAATATTCTAGCAGCTTGCAGTCACCACTAGAGAGAGCTTAAGAGCTTTACATAGTGCAGCAAAATCATTGTGGTCCTTATAGTTCTCCTGCTTTTTAACCCCTTCACCACCTTGGGTTTTTCTATTTTCGCTCCCCTTCTTCCCAGAGCCATAACTTTTTTTTTTACCGTCAATGTGGCCGTGTGAGGGCTTGTGTTTTGCGTGACGAGTTGTACTTTTCAATGACACCATTGGTTTTACCATATTGTGTATTCAAAAAAAAAATAGGAAACAAATTCCAAGTGCGGTGAAATTGCAATGATCAGATCAGCTGTAATGTGCCCGGAAAGGTGCGGGATCATTGCCGGAGCCTGCGCCAAAGAGGGGGAGGCGACCTTGGATGTACCCATGCGTCCAAGGTCGTTAAGGGGTTAAAGGAAATCTGTAACCAGGTTTGGTCATATCTGATAGCAGCATGATGTAGTGACAAGGACTCCTACAGCAAGTGACACACAGATGGAATTGTTTTTATAAAATCCCTGTTTTCTCCGCAGGAGATTATCACTAGACTAGTAAACCTGCTGCCATGTAGTCCTCCATATTCATGAGCTCTGTAAAACTCAGCTCCCACCACTAATTTGCCCCTTTCTGCCTATGCACAGCGCATACATAAAGTTGCCACTCACTGATGTGGACGGGGTTATACAGAGCTCAGCATTCAGAGAACTGCTAGATCTGCAGCAGATAGGACAGGTATTTTATCCAAACTGCAGCAAAAAGCCAAGTAAGTGACATCGCTGGAATCAGGATCGCTGCCCATATATCATGCTGCTCTCAGATGGGGGAGCAAAAACCTAATGACGGATTCCCTTTAAATATACGGCTTGTCCTTCGTTGTCAGAACCCCACTTTCATAACACTAAGGCCATTAACATTAGGTTAGTAATGATCTAACATCTATCAGTTTCTAGGAACAGAATGAAAGATGTGTAGTAACATTTATACAGGATATATATGAAAGGAAAATCACTAACAGGGTTGTTCACCTTTGGGGGTCACTTTGTTATTGTTTTTTACATGCACTTGGGGCTAAAAATCTTTTTTGCAATTGGTTTGCATTACAATTTTTGCATCAATGGGCCCTTTCAGGCTTTTTGTTTCCCTACATATTAAATTTTAAATGGGGTCTCTGGTCATAAATCAGCTAAAAACGGCTCAGAAAAAAAAGAAAAAAGTGAAAAAAAACTATACAGACCAGCCCGCCAGAAAGAACTCGCTGATGGAATCTCAGTTAACTCATTCTGCAGCCAGCAACAGGCAGTGCAACACAAAAGCTATAGAAAGCAAACTGGGCAATTTTTTTTTAATGAGCCCAATTTCAAAAGTGATTTTAGCTCCAAATATGTGAATTTAAGGGGGAAAAAAAAGAAAATTGTCCCAAAAAGGTGGACAACCCTTTAAGTCCTTGAGCAAACTCACCTGTGAATTAAATAGAAAGTAGCATTTTATTTGAGTAAAGATGTTTTGGACATATAGGCCTTCATCGGGCTGGAACACAGCACTATTGGCATATGGCAGGCTCTTGTGCTGAAGTGCCAATGGCATAATAAGGACCACGTGGACAAGGTCCATAAACCCCAACTGCACCAATCGTGACCCTAATTTTGTTATGTAGAGCTGGTCCACCCAGAGCATGTGTGTATATACAGTGCCTACAAGTAGTATTCAACCCCCTGCAGATTTAGCTGGTTGACACATGCGGAATTAACTTGGCATTGTGACATTTGTACTGTAGATCAGCCTGGAAGTGGGAAATGCACTGCAGCAAATTTTTTTTTGTTTGTTTGTTTTTTTAAAACGTTAAAAGTTAATTCAGAGTGTCATTTATTATTCAACCCCTCAAAGCACAAGAATTCTGTTTGGTCCCCCTAAAGTATTAAGAAGTAGTTCAGGCACCAAGAATAATGAGCTTCACATGTGTGGATTAAAGATCTCTTTTGCCAGCCTTTTCTGACTATTTAAGACCCTCCCCAAACTTGTGAACAGCACTCAGACATGGTCAACATGGGAAAGACAAAGGAGCATTCCAAGGCCATCAGAGACAAGATCGTGGAGGGTCACAAGGCTGGCAAGGGGTACAAAACCCTTTCCAAGGAGTTGGGCCTACCTGTCTCCACTGTTGGGAGCATCATCCGTAAGTGGAAGGCTTATGGAATTACTGTTAGCCTTCCACGGCCTGGACAGCCTTTGAAAGTGTCCTCCCGTGCCGAGGCCAGGCTTGTCCGAAGAGTCAAGGCTAACCCAAGGACAACAAGGAAGGAGCTCCGGGAAGATCTCATGGCAGTGGGGACATTGGTTTCAGTCAATACCATAAGTAACGTACTCCACCGCAATGGTCTCCGTTCCAGACGAGCCCGTAAGGTACCTTTACTTTCAAAGCGTCATGTCAAGGCTTGTCTACAGTTTGCTCATGATCACTTGGAGGACTCAGACAGACTGGTTCAAGGTTCTATGGTCTGATGAGACCAAGATCGAGATCTTTGGTGCCAACCACACACGTGACGTTTGGAGACTGGATGGCACTGCATACGACTCCAAGAATACCATCCCTACAGTCAAGAATGGTGGTGGCAGCATCATGCTGTGGGGCTGTTTCTCAGTCAAGGGGCCTGGCCATCTGGTCCGCATCCATGGGAAGATGGATAGCACGGCCTACCTGGAGATTTTGGCCAAGAACCTCCGCTCCTCCATCAAGGATCTTAAGATGGGTCGTAATTTCATCTTCCAACAAGACAACGACCCAAAGCACACAGCCAAGAAAACCAAGGCCTGGTTCATGAGGGAAAAAGTCAAGGTGTTGGAGTGGCCTAGTCAGTCTCCTGACCTTAACCCAATTGAAAACTTGTGGAAGGAGCTCAAGAATAAAGTCCACATGAGACACCCAAAGAACCTAGATAACTTGGAGAAGATCTGCATGGAGGAGTGGGCCAAGATAACTCCACAGACCTGTGCCGGCCTGATCAGGTCTTATAAAAGACGATTATTAGCTGTAATTGCAAACAAGGGTTATTCCACAAAATATTAAACATAGGGGTTGTATAATAATTGACCCACACTTTTATGTTTAAAATTTAATAAAATTCAACTGAGCAACATAACTTTTAGGTTTGTAAGATTTATGCTTCTGTTCATAAAACCTACTCTCGTTTGCAGTTTGAAGGCTCTAACTTATTTGCATCTTATCAAACCAGCTAAATCTGCAGGGGGTTGAATACTACTTGTAGGCACTGTACATACAGATACAATGAAGGGCCTGTCCACTGCAATGGGGAACTGAATGTAATGTCCCACCCACAGACAGGTAATTAGGTGGACTGACCATCAAAGTTTCATGTACCCCAAGTTTTAATTACAAGATCAACTCAACCATGAATTATATGACAGATACAGAGAATAAAGTCTTGGGGGAGAAGGGGGAAGTCACAGATTTTAACATTCTCACCTGAAAAGGCCTCCAGGTGGAGAAAACGCATAGCACTTGAGAGTAGGAAAGGAACTTCGAAGCTGCACTGCCAACACAGAAGCGGCTCCAGCCCCTAAACTATGTCCTACAATGACAAGCTTGTATTCCTGGGCAAGAAAATATAAAAATGATAAATTGTAGCAGAGCGCACGCTGCACCGCTGGTCACTACGGCAGTGGGCACTTACTGGAGCGACGGTGAACGCTTGATTCAATATGCCGTCATTTATGAGCCTTCTGTAGATGTAACTTGCAGCCTGACTTATACCCTAAAGGAAGAGGAATTGTACATAAGTGTCATGTGAATAAACAGTAATCCGACCTACGCTTAAAGAAGTTAACCACTACTTTTACATTTATGCCCTATCCACAGGATAGGGCATCAATGTCTGATTGTCCGGGTTTCCGCACCTGGCACCCCCGCCGATCAGCTGTTATCGGTGCCGGTGGCCGGAAGTCCTTATTTGCGGTGCTTCTTTGTCCAGTTGTAGTCGCAGCCGCAGGGTACTGCACATCTGCCTCCAATGGAATTGAATAGGAGGCGGATGTGCAGTACCCCGTGACGGCCACTACAGTTTGACGACAAGCTCCGCAAATAAGGACTTCCGGCCACCGGCACTGATAACAGCTGATTGGCAGGGGGTGAAGCGTGCAGGCAAACGGACTGAGCGTCCAGGACTCCTATGACTATAGGCCTCATTGGCACATGGTCTATCCGTGTGTTTCATGGACAGAGCATCACAGGTTCCCATTTTTGCAGACTGTTCACAAAATAACAATCCTCAGAAATGTCTGCTTTTCTTCTGAGTTGGGAATCAAAAATCATCCAAAAGTGTCTACAGGCCAGTTTGGAAAGTTTGGATTAACTCAAGATCTACAGTTATAATGGACATACCCCTTCAGTTTAGTCAGCTAAATGCTCTTTCATCTCAGCTATTCCTCCCAGTCACCTCCTTCTATACTTCTCTTGGTTGAGGTCTCATGTTTTCAAGGTAGAGGTGGCAGCTTATCTCCAGAGAACATGCACCATTTTTAATCAGACATTAGGGAACGGCTTGACCACCTTCACACTTGTCTCATCCTGTTTGGAGGTGCGGGTCAGTTTTTTGATATTAGTGAAGAGTCGGCCCAAGAGTTTGTGACTACAAGCCTTAGATATTCCAAGAGGCGCAAGTGGACCAGGATAAATGGGGGGGGGGGGGGGGCAGCGAGACAAGGCCCGGAAGGAAAGGGGGGGGGGGGCAGATGCTGTTCTTTACCTTATGTGAAAAGCAATCTCCGTCCACGCCATCTGTGTGCAGATTCTCGCAGTCTGCAGATAGGTCAGTAAGGACGTCCTACAGAGGGCAGAAGTCAGGATTAGCGATGACAGTCATGAAACAATCCGTTCTTTATTAAATATATATTTATGGGCATAAACCAATAGTGTTGTAGTCAATAATGCACAATTCCTTGCTCAATATGAGGCGTCATTTCCAGTGCAGGACCTTGTTGGTCAAGCTGTCTTTATGGGGTTAATTTAGAATGAAGAAATATAATTTTATTGTTGGCAGTCCGACCCTCAGAACTCACTTTGATCATCAGAAAGAAGTGCAGGAGCTGCAGCACCAGGCACAGGGACTCGTACGGCAACAAGCTACTAGCCCGCTGATCTCACTGGCCACAATGCAATGCTTTATTTGCCAGATCCGGGACATACAGAAAAGAAAGCAGCCCCATAACTGATATCTGCAGACACAAGTGATCATCACTCACCTGAAGGGACAATGTTCCTCTTATGGCTACCAAGATGGCTTCTGTTTTGTGATCGAGGGCAACAAAAAATGGAATTTCATAGATCTACAAGATAAAATAAAAATATTAAATATATTATAAGTTTGTAGGTCTTAGTCACTGCTGGGACATGATGTTTACTGTCTCACCCGGTTATGAAAGCTGATGTGGATGAAGTCCCGGTACTGCAGTCCTGTAGTTTGCAGAATGGAGCCAAAATGGCAATTGAGGTGATCACCGCCCACAATATCACTCTGGGCTCTTCGGCTCTGGCAACTAGAATAAAAATAAGGCTATGATTCAGATCTATGCAGAAATATAATGGGATATATCGTCATATTGTAGGTGAACAAGCTGTCAACCATTCACAATAGGCAGGAAGTAGGACTCCTAAGCTTTCTCTAGGAGTCCTGACAATTTATTAGTCCCCTCCTTTTTGATTTCATGTAAGGAAAGGCCGTTGAATAGAATCCAAATGATGACGCTCATCTTCCTAAAAATTAGACAGGCGACACAAGAACTCACCATTCTCCGCACAGTTTGCACAGTCCTGTTAGGGGGTTACTGTACACATAAAGGGGCCATCCGTAGGCAGCGGCTGCAAACTGCATGTAGTGAGCGGCCTTATCCAGCTCCACTTCTAGATCATCTCTCTGAAAGGAGAAAGAGGCAGGTTTTATATGGAGATCAGCTTATTTTTAGAGGACTCCCATTAACCATTAGCAGGACTGACCTCAGGATGTGATGGCGATTGGGACAACACTTCATCTGGATCTCGGCTCAGTTCAATCTTATCTTGTTCCTGATGAAGGAGGGTCAGGCCAGCAGCTATATCACTGGGGACCAAGTCTGTGTCCTGAAAGACGCCATATTAATCCAGAACTGTCTACCAGAGCTTGATGTAACAGAAATTAAAGGGGTATTCCCATCTACAAGATCCTATCCCAATATGTAGTGGGTGTAATAGTGGCAGGCGTAAAAAAAACTCCAATAGGAAACCTCATAAAGATCTACTGGTTAGATATGTTGCTTACCCTATGTGCAGGGCATTCCAGTAGCTCCGGTATCCATAGTTACGACCACTCATAGCGACACAGTTAGCTGCTCGTGGTCATAACCATGGATACCTTAGCAACTCTAATGCCCTGCACATGGGGTAAGCGACATATCGAATCAGAAGAACTGTACTGCATTTGTAATTGGAAGTATTTGCTAATATTCCCCCAATTCCCCTGCTCCTATGTATGCTGTCATCTAATGCTCTGCTGACCCATCTCTCTGGTACATGCTCTGCATAATTCCCCTGCTTCATCTGTCCCACTCCAATCAATATTCACATATGCTTGTCCTTTCCCCACTATATACCTTATCTGATTTTTAGAGGTGCTAAACTGCAGAGACTTGCGTCCTGGCTCTGTCTTTGATCACCCAGCCATCTCCTGTTGAAATGACCAGCTGTTAATTTATCCACAAGCCGTTCCCACAATGCCCTTCACCTGATATAGTTTAATGTGGCCTATATATTTAGACTCTCTGTAAGGGGTGCACGCGTGCTGGGGTGTGCACGCGTCTTCTTGTGCAAAGTGGCTTCGGAGAGAAGTGGCCGTTATTTCAGAGGCCATTAGTCAGGGCAGGAGTCAGGTAACCAACACTTTGACCACTTACTCTCTACTAACTATGTTTCTGTTAGCTCTCACTTTTTCCTCTATAGTCCTCCACTTTCTAATAACCCCTCAAATCCCTACACCAAGTAAGAAACTCTTCATCTCTCCCTCTATTCTCCCCATTCATCTCACCTCCTCCTCCAAATTATTCCTCAACATTCAATCCTGGATCTCCAAACACAGACAGCCACCTCATGCTCTCTCTTCCTCCCACCTGCTAACACTTTCTCTGCTCCTCCTCACTGCTGGAGATATCTCTCCAAATCCTGGTCCTCCTCGCCATATCCCCACAGTCACTTCTACCTCCTATCCACGACCTTCCTCAAACTGTCACAACCCTTCTAACCTCATACCCATCCAACTAATACCCACCTCCTCAGCTATACTAACAGGAGCTCTCTGGAACGCTCGCTCTGTCTGCAACAAACTTTCCTTCATCCACGATCTTTTCATTACAAACAAACTCTCCTTCCTCGCCATCACCGAAACCTGGCTCACCCCCTCTGACACAGCCTCCCCAGCTGCCCTTTCATATGGCGGATTCCACCTTTCCCACACCCCCCGCCCCAATGGCAAACATGGTGGAGGCGTAGGTTTCCTCCTATCAGAACTCTGCGCTTTCACCAAAATCCCACTGCCACCCTCCGTTACACTCCCCTCTTTTGAGGTGCACTGTGTGCGCATCTATTCCCCCTCCAACCTCCAACTGGCCGTCGTTTACCGACCCCCAGGGCAAGCCACCACCTTCTTAGACCATTTCACTACCTGGCTGCTTCACTTCCTTTCCACTGACATCCCCACTATCATAATGGGTGACTTCAACATCCCCATTGACACTCCCCACTCGTCTGTCTCCAAGCTCCTATCCCTCACTTCCTCCTTTGGACTCACTCAATGGTCTTCCACACCCACCCACAAAGATGGCCACACACTGGACCTCATCTTCAACCGCCTCTGTTCCCTATCTAACCTCTCTAACTCACCACTCCCTCTCTCTGACCATAACCTCCTCACATTCTCTACCCTCTCCTCTCCGGGTGCACAATCCCCACTCCACAAACTCACACACCCTCGCAGAAATCTCAAACACCTTGACCTACACTCTCTCTCTGAATCCCTCCTTCCTCTCACAGACATAAATTCCTTCCACGATGCAGACGTTGTTGCTGCCTCATATAACACCACAATAGCTGCAGCTCTAGACTCGATCGCCCCTCTCACACACACCACACCTCGCACATTCAACAGGCAACCCTGGCACACTAAACTTACCAAAGAACTGCGCCGGGCCTCCAGGGTTGCGGAGCGGAGATGGAAAAGGTCTCACTCCATCGAGCACTTCATCGCATTCAAGCAATCCCTCACTAATTTCAAGTCCGCACTCACTACAGCAAAACAAACCTACTTCTCATCTCTCATATCCTCCCTATCTCACAACCCTAAACAGCTATTTAACACTTTCAACTCTCTCCTTCGTCCCCCAGCACCTCCTCCCTCTTCTCTCATCTCAGCCGACGACTTTGCCTCATTCTTCAAACAGAAGATTGACACCATCAGACAAAACTTTGGCCTAAAGTCCACGCAACCCCTCCTCATATCTACTCAACCCTCCTCCTCCAAACCCCACTTCTCCACCATTACAGAAGGTCAAGTCTCCTCTTTACTCTCCAAATCACACCTCACCACCTGCGAACTTGACCCAATCCCATCCCACCTCATCACTAACCTCACCACAGTCTTCATCCCAACCCTAACCCACCTCTTCAATCTATCACTAACAACCGGAGTCTTCCCCTCATGTTTCAAACATGCCGCAATCACACCCATCCTCAAAAAGCCCTCCCTTGACCCTTCCTCTCTGACCAGCTACCGCCCCATATCACTCCTCCCCTTTGCCTCAAAACTTCTAGAACAACATGTCCACCTTGAACTGTCCTCCCACCTCTCCTCCTGCTCCCTCTTCGACCGTCTACAATCTGGCTTCCGACCGCATCACTCGACTGAAACTGCCCTGACCAAAGTCACCAATGACCTACTAAATGCCAAATCCAAGCAACACTACTACATCCTCCTCCTTCTGGACCTGTCATCTGCCTTTGACACAGTGGACCATTCCCTCTTACTCCAGATTCTCTCATCTCTTGGCATCACGGACTTGGCTCTATCTTGGATCTCCTCATACTTAACAGACAGGACATTCAGCATCTCCCACTCACGCACCACCTCCTCATCTCGCCCCCTATCTGTCGGTGTCCCCCAAGGTTCAGTTCTAGGACCTCTGCTCTTCTCCATCTACACCTTCGGCCTGGGACAGCTCATAGAGTCTCACGGCTTTCAGTATCACCTCTATGCTGACGACACACAGATCTACCTCTCTGGACCCGATATCTCCTCCCTACTAACCAGAATCCCACAATGTCTGTCCGCCATCTCATCCTTCTTCTCCGACAGGTTTCTAAAACTCAACATGGATAAAACAGAGTTCATCTTTCCACCCTCTCATTCACATCCCCCATCCGACCTATCCATCAACGTCAATGGCTGTTCACTCTCCCCAGTCCCACAAGCTCGCTGCCTTGGGGTAACCCTGGACTCTGATCTCTCCTTCAAGCCACATATCCAAGCCCTTTCCACCTCCTGCCGACTCCCAACTCAAAAACATCTCCCGGATCCGTGCATTCCTCAGCAAAGACTCTGCAAAAACACTAGTGCATGCCCTCATCATATCCCGCCTCGACTACTGCAACCTCCTGCTCCGTGGCATCCCTTCCAACACTCTTGCACCTCTCCAATCTATCCTAAACTCTGCTGCTCGACTAATCCACCTGTCCCCCCGCTATTCCCCGGCCTCTCCTCTCTGTCAATCCCTTCACTGGCTCCCCATTGCCCAGAGAATTCAGTTCAAAACTCTAACCATGGCATACAAAGCCATCCACAACCTGTCTCCCCCATACATCTGTGACCTAGTCTCCCGGTACTTACCTGCACGCAACCTCCGATCCTCACAAGATCTCCTGCTCTACTCCCCTCTTATCTCCTCCTCCCACAATCGTATACAAGATTTCTCCCGTGCTTCCCCCCTACTCTGGAATTCTCTACCCCAACATATCAGACTCTCGCCGACCGTGGAAACCTTCAAAAGGAACCTGAAGACCCACCTCTTCCGACAAGCCTACAACCTGCAATAAACACCACTGCACGACCAGCTCTACCCTCACCTACTGTATCCTCAGCCATCCCTTGTAGACTGTGAGCCCTCGCGGGCAGGGTCCTCGCTCCTCCTGTACCAGTCGCTGACTCGTTTTGTTAAGATTATGTAAATGCTTTTGTTATGTATATCCCTATCACATGTAAAACGCCATGGAATAAATGGCGCTATAATAATAAATAATAATAATAATATTATTATTACTATACCTACTACATAGGTATGGGATAGGGATCTTGGAGATGGGAATACCCCTTTAAGAAACACTCTGGATAAAACGGTTACACCTAGTGCAGGGGTTATGGTGTGCACCCCCTCTCAGTTCCAGAGTAGTCCTTTAAATGGAGACGCTACATCAGATTCAGTGCAGACTTGAACCTTAAACACCTCCGATTGGTGATAGGCAGGAATAAGGGCAATAACTACTACTTATTCAGGCTTAAAGGCAGGTCACATTTTAAACACTTGTTTGCTACATAAATGTAACATGAACACTCATATAGGCATTTTTTCCATTTAAAAGTGGAATTACAATCTTTAAAATCCTATCCCAATATAAAGTAGGTATAATATTAGCAAATACCTCCAATGACAAATGTAGTATAGTTCTCCTGATTCGCTATGTTGCTTACCCCATGTGCAGGGCATTGCAATAGCTTAAGTATCCATGGTTACGAACACTAACAACTAACTAACTCACTATATGAGTGGTCGTAAACGTGGTTACCTAAGCTATGGCAATGCCCTGCACATGGGGTAAGCAACATAGCAAATCAGAAGAACTATACTACATTTCTAATTAGAGGTATTTGCTAATATTATTATTATACCTACTATATATTGGAATAGGATCTTGGAGATGGGAATACCCCTTTAATGCATGTATGTTAGGTTTCATTAAAAATTTTGGACCATTTGGCCTTTATGTACTACAGTACATAGACTACAAAATGAGCCAACGGTGAATATATCAGTTCTGATGGCCGGGTCTGTAAGAATCAGCTTTGCTCTCTCGAACAAGTAAGTACATGGCTTTGGGACCAAATCAAAAGGTGAACTATGATGTGCTCAGAATTCAGACAGAAGTTAAGTATCACAGACCATGCTGTCAGAACAAGCTCACTGACAGATTCATTGTTAACTCATCTACAACCCGCTGTGTACTATGATACACAGAAGCTGGGGAAGTGAAATGGTTTAAAATTGTTAATGAAACCTTATTATAAAAATGCTTTTTAGTCAAAAATACATCCCTTGGTAAACATAGCTAGGCAAAGAGAGAGTGTCCAAGACCTATATTGGGGTAGTTTATAGTAGAATTTATTATATCAACTGTATTTTCCTAAACATAGGTTCACCACATAAAATATATACATGTTTTGGTTTTTTAAATGGGCATTGTATTTATTGTTTATGCAATGTACTGCAAAAGCCACATATGTTTGAAAAGGAAAAAAAAATCCCTAACAGCAGGTTACAACAGCAAGCTACAAGAAGCAAAATTCACATAGAACTGCTTACGGCAAAGTAGCTGGTGAAGAGTTCTGCGATGCTGGAGAAAGCCACCCGGTTGTCGTTGTCACTGCCGATGCAGCAGCAGAGCAGGCGGATGCGCGTCTCCCACACCTTGGTGGCGGTCTTCTTGAAGTTGTACAGCAGCTGCTCGGACTGGCTGCTCTCCAGGTTGTGATCTTCATCTCTCACGAAATATAAAGCTTTCTTGCGTCCCAGGGGATCGAAAACGATGACGACAGCTATAGTAGTGAACAGCATGATAATCCAGCTGTAATACATGGAGAGATGGCAGGAGGTGACACCCTGCGTCTCGTAGGCATCTTACTCTTCTATGCTCTGAATTTTGATTGTGTGATCTATCTTAAAGGGTTACTCCCATCAACAAGATCCTATCATTATTATTATTATAATAATAGCAAAATATCACCAATTAGAAATGTAGTATAGCTCTTCTGATTCGCTATGTCGCTTACCCCATGTGCAGGGCATTGCAGTAACTTAGGTATCCAATGTTACAACCAGTCATATAGTGACAGTTAGTTAGTGGTTGTAACCATGGATATCCAAGCTACTGCAGATACCCAAGCTACGCAGATGTTATCTGCGTGACAAATAAAGGATGTTAATGGACGGAGCCAATTTTTTGGCACAACCCCGAACACGAACCCAAATTTGAAATGCCGAACAAATTCACTCAACACTTATCAGGATAACCGACAAGTCTGCAGGGCAATGGCACGGGGTGATATCAGGATAACCGACAAGTCTGCAGGGCAATGGCACGGGGTGATATCAGGATAACCGACAAGTCTGCAGGGCAATGGCACGGGGTGATATCAGGATAACCGACAAGTCTGCAGGGCAATGGCACGGGGTGATATCAGGATAACCGACAAGTCTGCAGGGCAATGGCACGGGGTGATATCAGGATAACCGACAAGTCTGCAGGGCAATGGCACAGGGTGATATCAGGATAACCGACAAGTCACTAAAAACTTTGTAAAGATCTGTGTAAAGGGGCTCATTCAGACGTCCGTGTAAATCGGTTCAAGATCGGACCACTAATGGCACGAACTGGTTGTGGGTCTTCCGAACAGAGTGTGACACCTTCATATAGACTGTCATGCTCGGGAGAGCCACAGCCAGTCGGCACATTGCGGTCTGATCTCAGGCTGATGTGCATGGACATTTGAAAGAGTCTTTACTTAAGAAGTTACCAAACTACACAAATCCATGAAATGAGATCTCCATGTGACCCCCTTATCCTGCCCACCTTCTGGTCTCCAGCCAACGGAGCACAGAATCACCACTGCTCTAGTAATGTTGCTTAGGCTGTGAGTCTTACCTAGCAATGACGGTCAGTAGAATGACATGCACCACTGTTTTAGCACACTGAAATCCATTATCCGACACCCAGACTGCCCCCATGATGGCCCAGGCAAATTCTGGAACATAGAGAGCCAGGCGGACATAGACCAGTTTGGGCATGCACTTTCTGGGCCCTGGGTTGGCGATTGTACCTGCGAAAGCACCAAGAAAAAGTAAAGAAAATCTAAACACACAACACTTGTCAATATGTCTATTCTGACATGTCTACGCCTGTGGTGGCGCTTTAGGGTTTCCAAAAAGATAACAGCTGATTGTTGGCTGACCTTTGCAACAAACTGGAGGACAGTGGACCTTTTACTTGCAATAAATATGCTTTTTTTTTCCTTTTTACCTGGTGTAAATGACGCTGTTCTTCTAAATCTAGCACAGTTTGTATTTTATTCCTGTCCTTTCTTCCCTGTATGTAAATATCTAGTATTTTTATCCAAATAGGTGTGGTCAAGACGACTCCCATAGAGTTAAAGACCATGCCCAGTTGGCTAACAAGACGTGCCCTACAACAAAGCGGAGACCAAGCAGACTTACAAAAACCGAAGAGGAAAAGGGACCATACGTCTGGAACAAAAAAATAATGCCTGATCCAGGAAAACAGCAGCATTTACACCTGGTAAAAAAAAAAAAAAAATACATATTTATGGCAAGTGACCGGTCCTTTTTAAAGGGGTGTTTCAGTTTCGGAAAACTCTTGTCTGCAGTCTGCTTAAAAAAAAAAAAAAAAAAAAAAAAAAAAAAAAAAAAAAAGTGCTTTACTCATCCTTCCCAGGTCCACTACTGTCCCCGGTGTCTTTTATTATATGCTGTCATCATGACGCTTGTGCTCCAGACAATAACAAACACCGGGGGCAGTGGTGGAGACTCCGCTAGACCTGGGAAGGGTGAGCAAAGCTCAGTTAGCTTCTTTTTTTTTTTTTTAATAGACAGAGTGGTTTACTCATCCTTCCAAGGTCTAGCGACGAGTCTCCATCGCTGCCTCCGGTGTCTCTTATTATCTGCAGTGCTGCAGCAGATCAGTGACTGCCAGAGTTGACAGAAGCTCAGTTATTGGCTGGAGCAGATCAGTGACTGCCACAGTTGACAGCAGCTCAGTTATTGGCTGCAGCAGATCAGTGACTGCCAGAGTTGACAGAAGCTCAGTTATTGGCTGGAGCAGATCAGTGACTGCCACAGTTGACAGCAGCTCAGTTATTGGCTGCAGCAGATCAGTGACTGCCAGAGTTGACAGCATGAGCCACTGAGCTCAGTGATTGGCTGCAGCGCTGTTATTGAGAGGTCAGTGCTGCAGACAACAGACACCAGGAGTGGTGGCTGAGTCTTCGTGCTGGACCCAGAGAAAGTGAGAAAAGTACTATTTTTTTTTCTAACCCCAATGTGCGACTGGGGACAGGGATTTTCTGAAACCGGCAAACCCCAGTGACAAATTGGACTGACAAGGATTCAGACATTTCCAATTACATTGATTTCTCGGTAGATAAGCGGCACCGAATGTATCGGGAAGAAACTTATCCCCCGCTACTAACTGTAAAGTCATGCACATTGGGGGAAAAAGCTATAGTGAGTTGATGATCCTGGCATATTAGGGGCTTACAATGTGACAACACATAATTCATATACATTTTTTTTTCCCAGAAAGTTTACAGTTGAGAGAGACAAGTATGAGCTTGTTAGAAATCCAACCAGAATTCTGCCTGAAGCCTAACATCTGCAGCAGGAAAAGGGTGGTCTCCATCCGAGACAGGACGAGCCGAGAATGGCAGACTATAATGTATAAAGATGAATGATTTCAGGAGAAAAAAAGACCATAACATAAAGGGGTTCGGGGCATCACAATGACCTATCCTTAGAATGGGCGCCTCTGTCGATCAGCTGTTTAAAGGGCCGGCGCATTAATGACAATATCAGCAGCCTCCTTACGTCTACTTCATATGGGGGGAATGTGCTCAGTAATGTTGTCCCGTCCCGTCCCCCATTAAAGTATAGGGGACAATACAACAATACCCCACACCATGATAAAAAGGCAATGTAATCATTGAAGAATCAGTCATTTCGAGCAGATGAGTTTTTGGGGCGACTTCTTAACAGCTGAATATTTCCAGGCACGTTACGTTATTTTTTTTTGGGTGGGGGGGTGGTACCGCCTGTACTGGAAGCAAAATGCAAAATGGTACTTACTGTGACAATCCACATCAGAACGCCTGTATAATCCTAATATTAAAACAAGCATTGTATGAGTTCAACTCAACAGGCAGGAAAACTTTCTGTAAGGATTAAACAAACAATCTGACGTGGATTTTCATGGTAATTATACCAGCCTCATTAGGGATAAAAGATTTCAGTAATACATGCAGTTCTGTTGTGAAATCTGGTGACAGGTCTGCTTAACTGGCTCCTGAGATTTCTCTAGACCACTGATCACTACAATATACAGGAACCAAAAACAAGTGATAAAGTCAGAATGACACATTCCCACCTTGCATACTGACATAGACGATGGCAGAGATGGAGCAAATAATGGCACCCAGCATGACGAGAAGTACAATGATGTAGCTCTGTAGTATGGGTCCGCCGGGACAGTGAAAGTGCCCTTTATGGACAGAGTAGAGGGACAAGATCCCGATCCACCTGGAAGAGAAGCAAACAGTGTGAGCAGAAAGTATACTGAACGTGTGTGCTAATAACATTTATTTTCACATGTTGGAAAATCCCTTCTATCAAAAGGGTCATTCCCCCCAGAATTGCATGTCATCACATTTTCATAGGATAGAGGGAAACTTCGGGGGGGGACCGATTACTAGGAATAAGGATAAAGGTCCAAACCATGAAAACAGGGCTCTGCATATTGCATGGAGCAGAGGTGCACATGCTCAAACTTCACTCCATTGATTGTGTAAGGGACTGACCTAAACAGCTGAGCAGACAACGCTTAGTTATGTCCAGCAATTGCAAAGACAATGAATGGAGCAGTGAGGAAGATCCTTAGGACAGATCAGCAAAATCAGATTTATAGGGTCCAATGCACTAATAGCCATCATCAGCTCTGGCACTAACCAGAAGTAATACTGGGGCAGAGCTCGAAGAGCCCGACCCCGGGGCGCAGAGCTCGAAGAGCCCAAAACCGGGGCGCAGAGCTCGAAGAGCCCAAAACCGGGGCGCAGAGCTGGAACAGTACAGCTCCATTCATTGTGTAGCAGCCATCGCTGAGTACCGCAGCTCAGATCCCAGCTTTTGACAACAGTCACGTCACAGTGAAAAGCGTCATGCTGTTTCGGCTCCATTCACTGTTTATATCTGTCCGGATCTGATTGGAGCTACCAATCCGACATTGATAAGCAACCCAAAATAAAACCGTTAACCCATCAATGGTGGATAATTACTTTAAAGGAGGGCCAAAGGGAGGAAGGGAAATGTCCCATTAGGAATTTATGAAAAAGTGTCAAACCAGTTCCAACAGGGGACCACCAAAATATTGAGATGCTTGTACAATTAGCCACAAAACAAGAAGAAAAAGAAAATTATATGGGACCCAGCAGTGAGACAATCTCTCACCAGGACTAACCCAGGTCCCTGTGCTTTCCCCACAGATGCTTATCATCAACTTAGACAACAAGGATGGGGCAGGGGGGGTGACCAAACATTCGATAGCCTAAGACACACAAGGTCCTTGCTCCAATAAATGGAGGCTTCATCCCATCGTATCCAGGGTCAATGGCTTGACAACATTTTTAACACTTTGTGAAAACCCTCTCCCTCGTACACACATCGGGGGCACTGAAGCGTCAACCGATCCATGCAGTCTGGATGTGGATGCGCAGTACAGCTCCATACCATACTGTGATGCTTCGCAGCGATGACTGGAAATGAAGAGTCTATAATACAGTGAGTCGCACTAGGACTCCTACAATTTATCCTCACGGGAATTTATCCCTAATGCACCCTTCATTAACCAATTGTCTGCCAGACTGGATTAGTCGCCATACCGCACCTCTAAAGAGGAGAGGGGCATAAATCAGACTGAATAGTAATTTCTCCAGGTCAGGTCAGAGAAACTCATTACTATATCCAGGGACATACAAAAAAAATCCCTGGACAGGGGTTACCGAAGAAGGATACTTGTAGATATGCAGATAATCTTTGTGAATTACTGACCCCGAGAGATAGAATGAACAAAAGGGATGAGATACACTTAGTGGGGATCTCCAACCACCTACACAAGGAGACAGACATTGTTGAGTATACACTTCGGGTAAAAGTCCTGTCCACATCAGTGGTCACAGGAAAAATCATTGTTGACCATCTGGACCACCACCATATCAGTAAGAAGAAGAACTAAACCCTACGCTTTGTGGCTGAAGCATAGACATAGAATGTTAGAGTTGGAGGGGACCTCCAGGGTCATCGTGTCCAATCCCCTGCTCAATGTTGGAGTCACTAAACCATCTCAGACAGATGTCTGTCCAGCCTCATTTTGAAGACTTCCATTGAAGGAGACCTCACCACCTCTCGTGGTCGCCTGTTCCTCTAATTGATCACCCTCACTGTCAAAAAGTTTTTTCTAATCTGTATCTTCTCCCATTGCTTCTAGTCTTTATTTATGCAAATGAGATTAAGGATGATCCCTCTACAATGTGACAGCCCTTCAGATATTTGTAGACAGCTATTAAGTCTCCTCTCAGTCTTCTCTTTTGCAAGCTAAACATTCCCAAATCCTCTAACTGTTCCTCATAGGACATTGCCTGCCGCAAAAGGTAAGGGCACATTTACGTGTGGAAATTGAAAGATGTACAAATATATCCATAAAACTATCACGTTCATGAGATCCTCTACTGGCCATCCTTATAGCAACAGGAATGGCACCTGCAGGACCAGGGGGGAGTCGGATTTGGCTTCCTGTGAATTCCCTTTCATCAATATGGGTGAAGCTATCAGGGAGTTCAGACATCCTGCACCATGTTGGTTACATTAGGAGCGGTGAGGACATCTCCCTATTCAGATACATGCAGAAATTGCACAGATCAACTCCCAAAAATGGCACATTTCTATTTTACAGAAGCAGAACCCCAGTGGAAATGTGATTGGGACACAAATATGACTGCACGCTCTACAGTTATTATGGAGGCTCCACTGATATAATTTATTTTACTCACTTATATAGCACCACAGCACTTTACACACATCATCATCACTGTCCCCATTGGGGGTCACAATCTCCATTCCCTATCAGTAAGTGTTTGAAGTGTGGGAGGAAACTGGAGAACCCGGAGGAAACCCACACAAACACAGGGAGAACATACAAACTCCTTGCAGATGTCGTCTTTGGTGGGATTTGAACCCAGGACCCGAGCACTGGAAAGAAACAGTGCTAACCACTGAACCGCCACCGTATCATCATTATAAACAGTCACTAGATGGTGGCCCGATTCTAATGCATCGGGTATTCTAGAATAGGAATGCGGCCGACGGGGCGCAATTAGCAGAGCGGTGTTTAAATTTTGCGCCAAAATAGCTGATTGGTCGCGGTTGCCGAACGCGACCAATCAGCAAAGCGGTGTTTTAATTTGGCGGCAATATTGGTGATTGGTCGCGGGCGGCGGCCGCGACCAATCAGCGATCCGTGTTAGTGAGGACTGGAGAGCGTGTTTAAATTTGGCACCAAAATCGCTGATTAGTCACGACCAATCAGCAGAGCGGTGTTTAAATTTGGCGCCAATACTGCTGATTGGTTGAGGCCGCCGGCCGCGACCAATCAGCGATTTTGGCGCAAAATGTAAACAACGCTCTGCTGATTGGTCGCGGCCGTCAGCCGCGACTAATCAGCGACTTTGGGGCCAAATTTAAACCCCGCTCTACATCGCTCTGCTGATTGGTCGCGGTCGCCGGCCTCGACCAATCAGCAGAGCGTTGTTTAAATTTGGCGCCAAAATCGCTGATTGGTCGCGGGCGGCGGCCGCGACCAATCAGCGAACCGTGTTAGTGAGGAATGGAGAGCGTGTTTAAATTTGGCACCAAAATCGCTGATTAGTCGCGACAGCGACCAATCAGCAAAGAGGTGTTTAAATTTGGCGACAATACTGCTGATTGGTCGCGGACGCCAGACGCGTCCAATCAGCAGAGCGTTGTTTAAATTTGGCGCCAAGCTCGCTGATTGGTCGCGGCTGGCGTCCGCAACCAATTAGCACTGCAGTGTTTAAATGTCGCGGCAAGATCGGTGATTGGTCGCGGCCGCTATTTAAATGTGGCGCCCAAATCGGTGATTGGTCGCGGGCAGAAGCCGCGAACAATCAGCAGAGCGGTGTTTAACTTTAGCGCCAAGATCACTGATTGGTCTCGTGCGGAGAGCGCGACCAATCAGCGAATCGTATTGGTGAGGAGCGGGGAGCGCCGCTGCCTGTGCGGATACTTCCACTCCGAGAAGCCGGGAGATGAGCGACTGCTCGCAGCAGAAGTATCCCGACCCGCAGCGCCGCTCCCCGGTCCTCCCTTCACACCCTAGCCGCTGATCTCCCCCACAGTATCCGCATGGTGTTACAAAGATCCGGACATTGGTGTTAAAAATTGCTGATTGGTCGCTGGCGCTGCCCGCGACCAATCACCGATTTGGGCGCCAAATTTAAATATCGGCCGCGACCAATCACCGATCTTGGCTCCACATTTAAACACCGCTGTGCTGATTGGTCGCGGCCGATATTTGAATTTGGCGCCCAAATCGGTGATTGGTCGCGGGCAGCGCCAGCGACCAATCAGCGATTTTTAACACCATGCAGATACTGTGGGGACATCAGCGACTAGGGTGTGAAGGGAGGACCGGGGAGCGGCGCTGCGGGTCGGGATACTTCATGTCCCGGCTTCTCGGAGTGGAAGTATCCACACAGGCAACGGTGCTCCCCGCTCCTCACCAATAAGATTCGCTGATTGGTCGCGTGCGGAGAGCGCGACCAATCAGTGATCTTGGCGCTAAAGTTAAACACCGCTGTGCTGATTGGTCGCCGACGCTGTGCGCGACCAAGCACCGATTTGGGCGCCAAATTTAAATATCGGCCGCGACCAATCACCGATGTTGGCTCCACATTTAAACACCGCTGTGCTGATTGTTCGCGGCCGATATTTAAATGTGGCTCCCAAATCTGTGATTGGTCGCGGGCAGCGTCGGCGACCAATCAGCACAGCGGTGTTTACGTTTTGCGCTAAGATCAGTGATTGGTCGGGTCCGAAGACCGCGACCAATCATCGAATCGTCTTGGTGAGGATCGGGGAGCGGCGCTGCCTGTGCGGGTACTTCCGCTGCGAGAACCCGGGACATAGCGGGCACTCGCAGCAGAAGTATCCCGGCCCGCAGCGCCGCTCCCCGGTCCTCCCTTCCGCATGGAGGTCAGCGGCGCCGGCGGTCCTTCCGCTGATACCGGCCGGGAGATGAGCGCCTCGCGCCGCTCATCTCCCGGCTGCATCTCCGTCCCGCAGATGGGTCCGGCGGTCGGGTTCCTTCTGCTGTTGCTGGCCGGGAGATGAGCGCCTCGCGGCGCTCATCTCCCGGCTGCATCGCCGCTCAGCTCCGTCCCGCAGATGAGCCGCTAACGGCCGCCATCTTTTTTCAGAAATCCCGCGGCGCTGATTGGCCGCTGCCGGACCAATGAGCGACGCGGGATTTCCTGGACAGACAGACAGACAGACAATTATATAGTAGATGTGTACATTACACGGTCACGCAATATGTGAATTGTTTGTGTGGCAAGTATACTTTATTATATATAAGTATATCTCTATGGCTACCATAAAAGAAATAGATTAGATACAATGTACCTGGTTACATTGCGGATGTGATAAAACACAGTGGTTCCGATCGCCTTATTGCTGATCATATATACGACTATAGCAGAATAAATTGGATCTGACATTCAGATCCCCTAAGGGTCTTTATGGGCAGGGACGGAGCTAAGCAGTTTGGAGACTATGACTGCTGATCTGACACACAGAATTGTATCATTACTGATTCACTATCCAGCCTGACACAGGTTTACATCATCGAGATCGGTGCAGTTATCTGATCTTGTAATTGCATAATAAGGGCGAGATTCCAGTTGAGCCTCTCACCCAGCCAAATCAGATCTAATACTTTGCACTGATGAGGGGCAATACCCTGAAACACCTTGTTTGCAAATTGAAATTCTGATTTGGATTTTAACCTAAGTATTGTGGCAAGGCTCGTTAAAGGGTCAATAGAGACTTTTAGGATTGCTACTTCCAGTAGGTGGCATTAGAGGTCCAGTTCTCTTCCTCTCTGAAGAGGCAATTTGCATAGTAGGGCAAGTATTTTATCATTGCAGTGATGTCCATCAATGTTTTTGGCTGTGCATTCAGAGATCTGCTCCTCCATGGTGCGCTAATGAATGCAATTTGGGGCAATGATCAGTCAGTAGTGATGAGCGCAAGTGCTCGTTACTCAAGTTTGAATAGAGTGATCGGGTATGCACCAAGTATATAACGGGTGCTGAAGCGACACGTTTGCGTCACCGAGGCCGAATGTTTCACGGCTGTTAGACACATAACATGCAGGGATTGCCTGACAAACACGGGTAACCCCCGGATATTTTGAGACTGTCTAACAGTCGCGGTGACTCGAAAATGTCACCCGAGCACCTGCGATACTCGGTGCATACCCAGGCACCCTAGGCGAACTCGCATAACAAGCACTTGCACTCATCGCTATCAGTCTGTAATCACAAATGCAGCACAGAAAGGCTCCTCGCCCTTTTACCTTTGAATGGCTGAAGGGATCCTAAGGTCAAAATAACAGGCGCAGACGCTGCAAAGCTCGACAAGCATCCACGCTGAGGGGAGCACATACTACTGCACCTATCCATCGCTGAATCACCAGACTTTTTGATTACACCGCTGAGCCCCTAATGAATTATGACAGCAATCAATGATGAAACGTGTGCGTTAGGGCAGATTTTTTATTTTTTTTGCTGTGGCATCTTTCTTATTGTATTTTCTATCCTAGTGAAGGAACAATAATCAATCTAACAATCAAGTGGATAAATTGGGGCAATAGGCAGCTATCCAGTGCTGAAATACAGCTAGATCAGGGAGACAGTAGGCATGGATGCTCCTACAGAAGAGGGTGAACACAGAGCAAAGAACGTACTGAGAGGAACAATGGTACTTTTAGCCAATGCTCTTCAGATGTCCATCCAAATCTTCTAAACTTAACTTCAGAGATGAGGGTAACGGGGCATAATCTGAAACTTCAGCCTTGGGCACTTTGAAAGCTTAACCTGCCATTGTACAACATCCCCACAATCCAATGGCGTCTGTGTGAGTATCTGTTATATAGAAGCATCTGAAGATCATATTGATGGAGATCCGGAAACCTAAAATGAATAGGTCACATTGCTACATAGCGTTTGTGCCAAAATGCCTTTAAATGTCACAGGACCTGAACCTTTATCAATAATCTGTGGATCTCCATAACTACAACCCCCAGCATGCTCAGATGCTTACAGTCTTATCTTTCCTCTATAACTCACGTAAGTAAATTCTGTCTGTTTCCTCTTACTGGAGCAGTTACAACATTCAGTATACCGTAAATGTCTTTCACCATTACACAAAATTACAAAATATGTAAAGCTGCAATAATGAGCGAGCAGCAGAGCATGCTGGTAGTTATAGGTTAGCACCACACTCCTACTTACAATAGAGGAGTCCCGTGCACCACTCTTGTCTGTGCACACCTGGAGCAACCATCCACAAGGCTGCAGCAACACAAAAATGCAGGACCCAGGGGCACCAGACATCCTCCTTTTGGTCACTTTATTAGTACAGAAAGATCAATGTTTCAGCCACGCAGGGCCTTTATCAAGCTATAAAAAAAGAGATATGTATTTTTTATGGCTTGATAAAGGTCCTGTGTGGCTGAACGGTTGTGCTTTTTCTGTACTAATAAAGTAACCAAAAGGAGGACGTCTAGTGCTCCGGGTCCTGGATTTTTCTTAGCGCCACACTCCATCATAGCCTCCCTTTAAATGGAAGTCCATGGGTAAAGTATGCCAAAGCACTAAGGGATGATGTAGGGGGGGGGGTCACTTCTCAAAACGACAACAGATGCCATCTGAGGGCAGTACCGGCACCATGGTTGATCGGACTTAGACACACATGGAAGTTGATGCAATAACACTGTATTCACCATAATATAACAATTCTGTTCCTCAATTGTTCCTCCTGAAAACTGGGTGTTACACATTCTCTTGTCAAAGAGATGTCTCAGTCTATCTGGAAGTCAGAGCATGTGGGGACAAGAACCCAACTGGAAACACCCAACTGTCTTTTTAGTCACATTTCCAAGAAGAATAACAGATGATGTAAGAAAAGTTGCTCCAGAATTTTTGATTAATATTTACTAAAGCAGATATGTGAGGAGCGGCATTTTGAACTATGGGGTGATGGAAAATCTGCAGCCCATTTAATTAGTGCCTCTACCCTGGCAATGGTTATAGCGGCACATGTGGGACCCCCAAGCAGGATCAGGGTGGGAAGACGTTACATCACGTTTCTACCCTCTGGGTGAGGGGGAATTTTTATATACAGCTTTTAAAAAAATCATGGCATTTTAATATATGGGGGGTGGGGGGGGGGGGGTCTGACAGCTAGATTTGGGGGGCAGTGCACAGTCCTACAGTGGGCTCTCTCCATTATAATGTAAGGATATAGAGCAGCCCAGCTATAGCCTGCAGTAAAGGACAGGGAGATAGGACCCTATAAACAGTCATCACAAGTGCATTGTGGGATTTGTAGTCCCCCAGCCCTAGAACACTACAGACACCAGGATCAGTAATAAACAGCAATAGCCACGTAATGACAGCTGAAGTATGCGTTGAGCTCAGAAGGCACCGTTACCACAGCAACCAGCACTACAAGTCCCAGCATACTCACCAGATGAACCTCATCAGCAGCTCAAAGGCTCCGGGAAACACCAGATCATCACTGGCTATGGCCCAGCGCCGGCCGAACAGCTGCAGCCCCGGCATGGTGATGGCTGCTGGTCCGCTCCACACAGGACAGGGCCGGAGCTCTGCCTGCTGCGAACTGCTCCCTGCCCGCAGCCAGACTGACACAATCGCTTCCGTCACTGCCCGTGTGCACCGCTCAGGACACTCCGACCGGAAACAGAGGAGCCTGCGCCAGGCGGCCGCTGGGAGAAGTGCAGCCACATCACGTGACCGCCCCACTGATCTTCCCGTGTTTTTCCAACTTCCTTTTCCTCCCTTCATCTTCCCACAACTTGTTACTTTGTTTCATTTTCCAAAATTCTTCAATTGCAATTATATTAATGGGAAAGTTGTAAACCTGCACGAAAACAAACGCAAATCTGTCTGTTGCCCATAGCAACCAGTCACAGCTTCTGTAGCAACTGTTTCTAATATAATTAGTGGAAAGTATTTTGTGCCCCCCAAACCTGTGGCGCATTAGCACTGCTAAGTCCCCCCAACCTGTCTGGTATCTACCCCTGATGCCCCCCGAGCAAATGGATTGTAATGTTAGAAGGAACTGGTGTACTTACAGTGCAGACCTGCTCACATATCCATACAGTCTGTTTAGACTCTAAACAGTCTTCACGTTCTCCCTTGAGCAGCCCAGAGCTCTGCAGTCTCCTTACCTCATGGCTGATGAAGTGGTGGTAGCGCCTCCTTCAGTGACAGTTCTGCTGAGTAGCTTCATCCTACTACTACACATGAAAGGGGATCTGTCAGCATGCTTTTGCTCCCCCATCTGAGAGCAGCATGATGTAGGGATGGAGACCCTGATTCCAGCGATGTATCACTTGCTAGGCTGCTTGCAGCAATTTGGATAAAATCCTGCTGCTGAAGCTCTAGCAGTTCACTGAATGCTGAGCTCTGTATAACCCCGCCCACATCACTGATTGGCAGCTTGTGGTGTACACTGTGCATAGGCAGAAAGCTGCCAATCAGTGGTGGGGATAGGTTATACAGACCTCAAGGACTACATGGCAGCAGGTTTACTAGTCCTTCAGTGATAATCTGCTGATAAAACTGTATTTGATCAAAACCACAGCAAGCAGCCCGGTAAGTGATACATCACTGGAATCAGAGTCTCTGTCTCTACAATGTTACTATCAGATTAGATGGCAAAAGCATGGTGACTGATGTCATTTAATGGCCTGTTAGTGTTTGTTCTGAGTCTACTGCTATCACTGAAGAGCCCTGTCAGGAGGGGGAGGTGAGCAGCTAAGATTTTAAAGGGAACCTGTCACCAGGTTTGACGGAGATGAAATAAGCCCACCACCTTTCAGCCCTGATATACAGCATTCTGTAATGCTATATATATGTCCCCGATCCGGCCTGCAAGACAAGAAAAAGTGCTTTTATTATACTCACCTGTCCGGTCCGTTGGGTGTCGATGTTCTTGGTCCCGCATCTCACTTATTCTTTCAGTGCCATCGTCCTTCTTGCTTCATGTGGATGACGCATCCCTATGTCATCCACACAGTCTCCCTGGCATCACACTCCTGCACAGGCACAGGCATACTTCACTGCCCTGACAACTGCAGAGCAAAGTACTGCAGTGCGCAGGCGCTGGGGCTCTTTGACCTTTCCCGGTGCCTGCAGTAGTCTGCCCTTGTCAGGGCAGTGAAGTGCGCTGCGCACGAGAGCGATGCCAGGAAGACTATGTGGATGACGTAGAGACGTGTCATCCACATGAAGCAAGAAGGAGAATTGGCATCGAAAGAAGGGAGGCGCTGGACCAAGATGAGAAACACCCAACGGATTGGACCACCCCACAGGTGAGTATAATAAAAGGTATTTTTCTTGTCTTGCAGATCGGATCGGGGGCAGATATATAGCATTATAGAACGCTGTTTATCAGGCCTGAAAGGTGGTGGCCATATCTCATATCTGTCAAAGCTGGTGACAGGTTCCCTTTGAGAAGGATTTTGTTCTGCTCAGTGGCTATGTGCACACAAGTTTTTTCAAGTGGATTGCACTCAAAAAAGACCCACAAGAGCGTCCCAAGAAATGAACATAGTACACAGCAACGTCAAAACAGCATGACTGTGCACAGTCCCTTTCATGTCTCATGACTGGGAAACCCTGAAGCAGTTACCGGAAGTGACATTCTCATTCTTAGAGTGGCTTCTGCTCAGAAGCCGCCCGTTATCTGTACTTTATAGTATAGAGAAGACGCCAAGAACGATACAATGGCGAAGCTGCCAGTGATGCCTCCTCAGAAAAATGACCGCCGGTGGATTTTGTCCTGAAGCAGCTTCGCCAGGGAAAACTCAGTGGCTGAATCAGCATCTAAATGACGTGACGTATATATGGTAAAAACGCTTATAAAGACGAAGTGTATTCCACATGCGGATGTGTGCATGTCCCTTAGATCCTACTTGAATGTGGCTGAAGCAAGGCCAGGTAGTCAGCAGCTTATAATGTGACCACAGCAGTAACCAGAGAACCAAACAAATCCTAATAATGGCATCCACATGGAACATTATTGGGAAGTTTGCTCGTTGACAAGGTGAGATGTTCTAGGTATATCCAGCAGAGCGATATCTGATCTCCTGGACGAGTCTAGTATAGTGTGCCGGCGAGGATCCTTCGCGTGAGTGAAAAATGTTGGGAATGAATGTTCATGAATGCAGAATAAGTCATGACGTGCGGGAAGTGAACGTGCTCCGTGTGCTTAACAGTAATTAAAGCTAATTTATTCATGGATACCATTTATATTTAAAGTGTATGGTATACAGAAGTAAACGCAGAATACAGATGTAATAAATGGTGGTTGGCCAAAGAATTCACAGCCACAGGGACCTCCCAACTGTCCCCAGTCTGTAGATGTGCGAGGAAAGAAAGCTCATGCCTGTTGGGGTATCACGCACTAATTACCTTCAGCATGTAGTTTATTTGCGCCGTCTTAACTATATAAAAGGTTTTCAGTTCTGTATATGGTTTGGCATGGAAAGCTTCACTTGGAAAGATGGATGGAACATCCAAAGACAAAATTATAACATCTAGGTTAAAATATTTTAGGTTCCTACCAACAATTTATTTTAAGGCTGGGACAACGCGGCAACATTACCCCCAAGAAAGGTCATATGGCCGAAGATCATTTTATACCGCTGTAGGTATAAAGGTAGGTAGGACAGGGTCGCATTACAACCGGCAAGGTACCACAACAATTGTAAAAAGTCCGAATGATTCGGATTTTTTGGCGTTTTGGTTCCTTACAGGTCGCAATGTGACTCCATTCATTTGCACTATACTGCGGAGTAGCAACTACATACAGCCATCTTTGGCCGCAATACCTGTGTCTTTCAATTATAGTTTGGGCGAATTCAGACATCCGTACAGATCGGTCAGTGATCAGACAGCAATGCACGGACTAGCGGCGGGTCTCCCGACCTTCATATATTTCCATGCAGCTGTCCCGCTCGGCTTGGGAGACCTGCGATCAGTCCTTGCATTGCGTTCTGACCTCGGATCGATTTGTATGGACGTCTGAATGCGCCTTCAGTAGGATCCACTGTGGCTTAGAAAAACTGATGCACATTACTGACAAGACTGTATTCACACCATACCAGGGGCTGACGTCCAAAGCCTTGAAAAACGTGATTCAAAGATTCTTTTAAGAGGCTATAGACCAACTGTGCAAACGGGGGCCAAAACATACAACTTTGGACTTAATTTGATCTTTCGGCAGGGTCCATCTTTTTAGCCCAAGACTATAATGTAGCAGCGTAACTTGAAGTTCATGCCGCCCAACTATCAGTATTTTCCTTTACTGGGAACCTTTTTGGGCCCCCTGCTCCTTCTTTAATTATGTCCTCTGTTGCAGACTAGATCTGGTGTCCAAACTGCTAGGAAAAAGGTCAACCAGAGAGCAAAATTGCTTGTTTTTGACCCCGTTTGCCCATTTGAAGTCAATGGCTCCATTTTGCCCACATCTGAATCACATTTCTTGAGACTTCAGACGCCCAACTAAAATGATGAATGGACGTTCTGAACCAGATAAGTGATTAACAGCTCGATGCCTAGGAGACCGACCACCACAGCAGCTTGGCAGCACTGCGCTGTCTGGGATTAGGAGGCAACAGTGCGCTCCGGGGATCCTGGACAGCCTAAAAACCAATGCTTACAAGCAGAATAGCAAAGAAGTTGTAAGCCCTGCACATCCTGCTGTCTATCAGGGGCAGTCGGTCTCCAAGGCAACGACCTGTAAGCACAAGTGTTAAATATCTCAAGAACAGATGAAAAATTTTAATAAGCAGTAAATTGCTTGCATTTACAAGCACTATTTGACAATACCATTTATGGAGAGGGGAATAACCCTTTAAATGTATGTGCTGGCTGATCTTTAAGGGATATATGTTGTACACATTAACCTTTGTGTAGGTTAGTAACAAGCTATTTGGCATGAAAAGTTATGAATCAAGTTTAGAAATCATCCCCTATCCACTCACTCTCTATGGGACTGTCAAAGAATGAATTCAGTGGAGGTGTGCGTGTGCCTGCTCGACCTCCACTCCAACAAGGGGATAACTTCTAAAAACTGTTGGGACTTTTAGAATATTTTGCTCCCCCTTGCTGGCATCCGCTATACATGTTTGCTAAAAGTTGTGGAGTGGGTAAAAGCACAAGGCTGGAACTACATGGTGAATTCGGCTGCAACACCTGTCACGCAACCAAAGTTCACTAGATGTCGCTGCTACATCGCAGTGCAGTACAAGCAAATATCGCAACCAGCAAGTTGCAAGAAGTCCAAAGGCGGCAGATTTTTGTGAGACTTGCTTGTTGCAGTACCCTCAGGATCCGCAATGCGATTTAATTCAGTTGTATTGAACTCCGATGTAACAATGACACTTTGCAAACATTGGCCTCACGACAGCTGATGTAGCCCGTAAGCAGCATCTTCCAGGGTCTCACTTTCCTGGCATCGGTAGTAGAGAACACCAGCTTAGTGCCATCATAATTTGCCCTACTTAACTACAACTTGCCTACATTGGACACATCATACGAATAGAGCAATCACTGGCAAAGGACATCATGGTCAGGGCCGAAGAAAATGGCGAAGAAGAAGATGAGCAACCCGATGGCTTGATACTATCAAGATAACAGTGGAGAAGACGCTGCTGGACCTATCTAGGCTTGTACAAGAGCGATCTTCCCGAAGATCGTTCATCCATCAACTCGCCATGACTCGAGATCACGCTGAAGGCCGTTAAAATTATATATTTACACACACAGGTGCTTCTCAAAAAATTAGAATATCAAAAAGTTAATTTTTTTCAGTTCTTCAATACAAAAAGTGAAACTCATATTATATAGAGTCATTACAAACAGAGTGATCTATTTCAAGTGTTTATTTCTGTTAATGTTGGTGATTATGGCCAATGGAAACACAAAATCCATTATCTCAGTAAATTAGAATACTTTATAACAACAGCTTGAAAAATGATTTTAAAATCTGAAATGTTGGCCTACTGAAATGTATGTTCAGTAAATGCACTCAGTACTTGGTCGGGGCTCCTTTTGCATCAATTACTGCATCAATGTGGTGTGGCATGGAGGCGATCAGCCTGTGGCACTGCTGAGGTGTTATGGAAGCCCAGGTTGCTTTGATAACAGCCTTCAGCTCGTCTGCATTGTTGGGTCTGGTGTCTCTCATCTTCCTCTTGACAATACCCCATAGATTCTCTATGGGGTTAAGGTCAGACGAGTTTGCTGGCCAATCAAGCACAGTGATACTGGTGTTTTTACACCAGGTATTGGTACTTTTGGCAGCGTGGACAGGGGCCAAGTCCTGCTGGAGAATGAAATTTCCATCTCCAAAAAGCTTGTCGGCAGAGGGAAGCATGAAGTGCTCTAAAATTTCCTGGTAGACGGCTGCACTGACTTTGGTCTTGATAAAACACAGTGGACCTACACCAGCAGATGACATGGCTCCCCAAACCATCACTGATTGTGGAAACTTCACACTAGACCTCAAGCAGCTTGGATTGTGGCCTCTCCACTCTTCCTCTACAACCAGAGAAAAAAACGACCCTTAAAAAATACCTTTTATTAATTACGTTTAAAAAAAGGACTAAAAAATCCATACACAAACAACAATAATCCTAAAAGAAAATCGTCAAAGGATGGGACATCACATTTAGATCTTATACCTACAGGAATGAATACAGATTAATACTGTCCCTATTTTATCCCTAATATCTCTCCCTTCCTGGCAGCGGAGGTTGGCACCCTAATTTGTACTTCATGGCGCCCCCGCTCCACGTTGGTATCCCTTATATTCCTACAAAAGCCCTCTTCAAAATATTAAAAAAACACAATAGTGAGAAAAGGGTAGAAAAGTAAGTGAACGTATAGGTTTTAGAAGCCGGTATATAGTAGTGAATTTTGACCAGATCTGTTCAATGGGACAGATACCAGCAACTGGAGACCAGATTGATCCTAGTATGGCTTAAATACAATTAATTCATAGACAATTAGCAGCCAATATCCTGATGCACTATAGTGATCCACTACACATCTATCTTGGTCAATCCTTCTTGAATAATAAATCTCCAGTGTGGATTCCACACAGATAGGCATCACATAAACAGCATAATATAAGATCCACAATTAGTCATTAGGGCAAAATTAGTCATTAGAGCGAAAGATTATCTGTAGAGGGCTATTCAGCACAATAATCTCTAGGTCCACAAGCTACAGTTTGAACAAACAATCTGACAATTCATATGGATAGAGAATGGTACCTAAGACTTAATAGTCCCATATATATATAATCCCAAACGTGAAAAAGCACTTATCATTAGTGGATCCTTAGTCCCTCTGACAATTCATACAGATAAAGAATAAATAAGACTTAATAGTCCCATATAAATAGTCCCAAAAAAAACGGCACTTATCATTAGTAGTCCCTTAGTCCCAACGTGTTTCCCCCTGGTTTCCACCAGGGTTCATCAGAGGACCTGAGGAGGACATCAGTCTCTCTCCTAAGACAACCAGTCAATGCTGCGTGTGTGGAAAGAAGCATCCATACCCCATATATATATAAGCAATCCCCACCAATGTATAATTAACATACCCCTGCGCATATGTCTCATGTCTGCAGCCAAATACAAGTCTGTGGAACGCACACTAGGCGGAAGTCACGACTCACTGATGACGCAAACAGGAAGTGAGGTCACTGGAACGCATCTAGAGTTACCGGAGCGCACAGATGGAAGGCAGACCCGGCTAAAAGGCTAACATCTAGTGGTGCCTGCCAGAAGTGACAGAAAAACCGCCGATACCCAAACAGGAAACAATAGTTATCCCAAAAAAAGATGCACTGGAGAAAAAACTGGTGGCACAATTTCAGAATAATGGTGTACTCACATTACCCCACAAGGGGGAATAATGGATAAGGGGAAATAGAAATCAGCATATCAAAAAATAAAAAATGGAGCGGGTATCTCCCTGCATAAAATGCAGGTGTTATCCACATTTATCCACTTATTTGCCCTTCAGAAAAATCAGGGTTGTTCAAGTACGGATATGTAGCATAGTCCCAAAATAAAGATATAAAGATAACCACAATAGGTACATATAAGTGATGGCCGAAGGCCAGTATCACACAAAAGTTGGTTCTCTCTAGCCATCAGTAGCACACTCTCAGATCAGATGAAGCTCGAAAAGCTCAACTGTTCATTCAGGCCCCCCGGGGCCATTGATTCCATCCAGAAGATCCAACGGGCTTCCTGTTGGAGTATTTTCTTATTCCAATCTCCCTTTCTGATTGATTGTTCCACAACCTCAAGGACCCTAAATGAAATGCATCCAACATCTCCCCCATGTTTGGAGATTACATGTCTGGAGAGTGGTACATCTCCGCTAGGTCTCACATCTCCAAGCTGTTCGCCAATCCGAACACGTAGTTCACGTTTTGGTTTCCCGATGTAGTCCATCGGACATGTGCATGTGCAGAGATACACCACCCCCGATGTCCTGCAGTTGGCGAAATCTCACATCATACACCCGTTTAGTCACTGCACTCACAAAACTTTTAGACGGTGTGATAAATTTGCAAAAAGAACAGTGACCACACCTGAATGTTCCCTTAGATCTATTCTACAGCCATGTACCCTCCTTCTTCTGGGGAGCAAAGTGGCTATTTACAACAGCGGCCCTCACAGACTTCCCCCTCCTATAGGTGACTGAAGGTGTCCTTGAAATCAAGGCCGCCATATCTGAATCTGCCTGTAGGATGTCCCAGTGTCTTTTAAGGATTTCCATGGCTCTTTTTGACTGGTCATCGTATGTGCCTATCAACCGTGTAATGGTCTCAGAGTCAGGTCTATCCCTTGGGGTAAGAAGGGATGACCTATCTACTGCCCTTGCTTGTTGATAGGCCTTCTTTATCACCCCTTCAGGGTATCCCCTCACACGAAACCTATTGGCCAGATCGTGTGATTCAGACTGGAAATCACTCCACGAGGAACAGTTCCTCCGAACCCGGAGGAACTGTCCCTTGGGGATACCTCTCTTCAAAGGGGGGATGAAACTCCCCCACTCAAGAAGACTATTGGTAGCAGATGGTTTGCGGTACAATGTAGTTTTCAAAGAGCCATCTCTATTTCTCGAGATATGCACATCGAGAAAAGAGATCTCCTCCACTCCTATCTCACATGTAAACGACAAACCAAAGGTGTTGCTATTCAGGTAAGTCACAAAAGACCGAAAAGATGCCTAGTCTCCTGCTCACAGGATGAGGCTGTCGTCGATGTATCTACCCAAGAAAAGTATTTGTGGGGCCCAGACAACATCCTCATTCCTGAACACAAAAGTATCCTCCCACCAACCCAGGAACAAATTGGCGTATGTGGGAGCACAAGGGCTCCCCATCGCTGTGCCCCTGAGTTGGTGGTAGTACCTCCCGCTAAACAGAAAATAATTATGTCGCAGGACAAATTCCAGTAATTCCAAAAGGAACTTGTGTGGTCCCAAATGAGTTCCTCTGGTCCTCAAATAATATTCAACGGCCGCCAGGCACACCTCATGCCGGATGCTACTGTACAGGGCCTCAACGTCGACTGAGGCTAGGATAGTATCAGAATCAATGGACACACCTTCCAGCTTATTTAGGAGGTCCATCGTGTCCCTCAAATACGACGGAAGGGCTAGGACAAATGGTCTCAAAATCTTGTCCAAGTATACGCTAGAGTTTTGACACAGGGCATCAATCCCTGCAACAATCGGCCGTCCCTTTAGGGGACTGATGCCCTTATGTATCTTAGGGAGTGCATAAAACGTTGCTGTCACAGGCCACTTTGGGAGAAGGGAGTTAAACTCATTTTTTGAAAGCAGGTTCATTGACAATGCACAAGACAAGATCTTAGATAGTCCCACACTATATTCCTTAGTGGGGTAATTCCGCAGAATTTCATATGTTGATGCATCCGATAAAAGTCCCTGACACATTTCAATGTATTGAGTGCTATCCAAAATGACAGTGTTGCCACCCTTATCTGAGGGCTTCAACACAATTTCATTGTCAGCACTCAAAGATTCCAGGGCTTTTCTCTCTTTCAAAGACAAGTTAGGACATGTGGGTTCATACCTAGGGTTGATCTTACGGATCTCATCCGAGACTAGTTTTAAAAATATATCAATACTCCCTATATCACTACCTGGAGGCATTCTACTACTCTTAGGTTTAAGATCAGAGAAAGGTCCCAATCCTGCCCCCCTCTGTCCCTCTTCCGATAGTTCAGATAGTGTAATTATGTCTGGGAGATCCTCCAGGGATATGCCCAATTGTTGACATTTCAATCTATCATTATTTTGAAAGAACTTTCTCCATTTTAATTTCCTGGTAAAGAGATTGATATCCTTTATCCAAGAGAAAGGGTCAAACCTTGTTGTTGGGACAAAAGTGAGGCCTATTGAAAGGACAGACCCCTCACAGTCAGACAGAACATGGGAGGTTAGATTAACTATATGATTGTGACTTTCCCCCACAGGATCTGTAGGCATCCCCCCCTATCTGTATCTTTGGGGACCAGTGCGCTCCTGCAATTTGTAGGGAAGGAACCCTCTCGTCCCTAAAAAAGAAGAGGAAGATGATTGAGCAGATGAGGGTGCAGAGTTGCCCACCCTTTGTTCGAAGTCTTGTCCCAGCCATCTCCTTTGGCTACCCCTCCTACCTCGTCCTCTCCCCCTCTGATTTATTTTGACACTGGAATATTTTGAACCTCCTTCAGTGTCTGAGGACTCAAGGTCTCCACTCTTCCTCCAGACTCTAAGACCTTGATTTCCAAGTGAAATGCAAAATTTACTTTCATCTGAAAACAACACCTTGGACCACTGAGGAACAGTCCAGGTCTTTTTTCTCCTTGGCCCAGGTAAGACGCTTCTGGCATTGTCTTTTGGTCATGAGTGGTTGACACAAGGAATGAGACACTTGTAGCCTGTGTCCTGGATACGTTTATGTGTGATGGCTCTTGAAGCAATGACTCCAGCAGCAGTCCACTCCTTGTGAATCTCCCCCAAATTTTTGAATGGCCTTTTCTTAATCCTTTCCAGGCTGCAGTTATCCCGGTTGCTTTTGCACCTTTTTCTACCACACTTTTTCCTTCCACTCAACTTTCCATTAATATGCTTGGATACAGCACTTTGTAAACAGCCAGATTCTTTAGCAATGACCATTTGTGGCTTACCCTCCTTGTGGAGTGTGTCAGTGACTGCCTTCTGGACATCTAAGTCAAGTCAACAGTCTTCCCCATGATTGTGGAGCCTACTGAAACAGACTAAGGGATCTTTTTAAATGCTTTGGAAGCCTTTGCAGGTGTGTTTTGTTAATTATTCTAATTTACTGAGATAATGACTTTTGTGTTTTCATTGGCTGTAAGCCATAATCATCAACATTAATGGGAATCTGTCATCCCTTTTGAGTTATCAGACCTCTACTATGGCCTACAGGGTATAGAAAAGTAAATCTATACTTACCTGTATGGCCCATAGTATAGGTTTGATTGCAGAGAAAAGCACTTTAATCAATTCTATTTTGTACAGGCATTGGCATCCGGGGGACGTCAAGCAATCCCCTCCTATGTGTTTATTATTCCCCTAAATCCTCGCTTATATGTTTAAATATCAAATTCCACCCTCCCCCGCTAGTCACAGAGCCCTGTGACGTGCACTGTGCTCCGAATTTCCCGGGCATGCGCAAAGCGCTTTGCTTCATCCCGGCCCCGTCTCTCTGTGCCGCAGGTTTCTACTGCGCAGGCGCCGGGGAGTCACTGTCACTTCCCAGCGCCTGCGCAATAGATCCCTGCAGGTATGTATAGATTTACTTTTCTATACCCTGTATGCACATAGTAGAGGTCTGAAAATCGCTCAGGGGGTGACAGATTCCCTTTAACAGAAATAAACACTTGAAATAGATCACTCTGTTTGTAATGACTCTATATAATATACGAGTTTCACTTTTTGTATTGAACTGAAATAAATTAACTGTTTGATGATATTCTAATTTAGTGAGAAACACACTAATATATATATATATATATATATATATATATATATATATATATATTTTACACACATACACAAATAAAGGGAACACTTAACAGAATATAACTCCAAGTAAATCAAACTGTTCACTTAGGAAACACCACTGATTGACAATCAATTTCACATGCTGTTGTGCAAATGGAATAGACAATAGATGGAAATTATTGGCAATTATCAAGACACACTCAATAAAGGAGTGGTTCTGCAGGTGGGGACCACAGACCACATCTCAGTACCAATGCTTTCTGGCTGATGTTTTTGGTCACTTTTGAATGTTGGTTGTGCTTTCACACTCGTGGTAGCATGAGACGGACTCTACAACCCACAGAAGTTGCTCAGGTAGTGCAGCTCATCCAGGATGGCACATCAATGCGAGCTGTGGTAAGAAGGTTTGCTGTGTCTGTCAGCGTAGTGTTCAGAGGCTGGAGGAACTGCCAGGAGATGTGGAGGGGGCCGTAGGAAGGCAACAACCCAGCAGCAGAACTGCTACCTCCGCCTTTGTGCAAGGAGGAACAGGAGGAGCACTGCCAGAGCCCTGCAAAATGACCTCCAGCAGACCACAAATGTGCATGTGTCTGCACAAAAGGTTAGAACCCGACTCCATGAGGGTGGTATGAGGGCCCGACGTCCACAGATGGGGGTTGTGCTCATAGCCCAACACTGTGCAGGACGCTTGGCATTTGCCACAGAACACCAGGATTGGCAAAGTCGCCACTGGCGCCCTGTGCTCTTCACAGTTGAAAGCAGGTTCACACTGAGCACATGTGACAGAGTCTGGAGATGCCGTGGAGAGCGATCTGCTGCCTGCAACATCTTTCAGCATGACCGGTTTGGCAGTGGGTCAGTAATGGTGTGGGATGGCATTTCTTTGGAGGGCTGCACAGCCCTCCATGTGCTCGCCAGAGGTAGCCTGACTGCCATTAGGTACCGAGGTGAGATCCTCAGACCGCTTAGGAGACCATATGCTGGTGCGATTGGCCCTGGGTTCCTCCTATTGCAGGACAATGCCAGACCTCATGTGGCTGGAGTGTGTCAGCAGTTCCTGAAAGATGAAGGCATTGAAGCTATGGACTGGCCCACCCGTTCCCCAGACCTGAATCCGATTGAGCACATTTGGGACATCATGTCTTGCTCCATCCACCAACATTGCACCACAGACTGTCCAGGAGTTGGTGGATGCTTTAGTCCATGTCTGGGAGGAGATCCCACAGGAGACCATCCGCAACCTCATCAGGAGCATGCCCAGGTATTGTAGGGAGGTCATACAGGCACGTGGAGGCCACACACAATACTGAGCCTCATTTTGACTTGTTTTAAGGACATTACATCAAAGTTGGATCAGCCTCTAGTGTGTTTTTCCACTTTAATTTTAGGGGTGACTCCAAATCCAGGCCTCCATTGGTTAATAAATTTGACTTCCATTGATGATTTTTGTGTGATTTTGTTGTCAGCACATTCAACTTTGTACAGAACAAAGTATTCAATGAGAATATTTCATTCATTCAGATCTAGGATCTGTTGAGTGTTCCCTTTAGAGTGTGTGAGCAAATCGTCTCCAGAGAGAAAGAGGACTAGAACTCTTGAGCCACCTATACGAAGTAACAATCCTAACAGTCAATACTGACCCTTTAACGAGCCTTGTCATATATGACTTGAGATAAAAGCCAGAACCAGAAATTCAATTTGCAGACACTGTTTCAGGGTACGGCCCCTCGTCAGTGCAAAGTGCGAGTTCTGGTTTAGCTTTTTATTGCAGGAAATAATTATTGGATCTGAATAGGAGGCGGATGTGCAGTACCGTATGGCAGACATTACAAGTAGACGGCCAAGCTATGCAAGCAAGTACAGCTGATCGGCAGGAGTGCCAGACTCCAGTTGATCAGATATTGATGCCTTATCCTTAGGACAGGGCATCAATGTAAAAGAAATGGACAACCTCTTTAAAGCCTATGCAACAGAGATCCAATGAAGTTATTTTATTTTTTTGATCCAAGCATGATGGCGATGATGTTCACGGTCAGAAGTATTAGACTGTATTGTATACTTGTCAGGTGCACTAAACGGAAACAAGTGAAGAAATGAAGCTCAGTTTTGAACATATATACTTTTACTTCAAACCATTGATATTTCATATCAATTTCCTTTTCAACACAGAATGTACTGCAGGGTTAGATTCCAGAAAACAGTGAGACATCAGAAATGGCTTTGTTGTGGCTGAGATGCTAATCAGAGGCCAGACCCATTGACACCTGTCAGGACGCGGAGGGCTCCAAAAGCTGGAGAGTCACAAATAAGCCACCCGCATTACTAAAGAGCGCGAGACGGGTTCAGAACTCAGTGCCTGCACCAATAAAGCCATTGTCTGCCAGCACCAATGTTCTATTAATCATTTCCTAGGGAATCAGCGTCAAAAAAAGTGAAGATTTTTTTATTGGCACTTCTATAGTGAATCTTTCAGTCTTCCTTTAGATGATTAAATCTGAAAAAAAACTATACATACACTTTATGACATGTAAAATGTGATTTTTCTTCTTTTAACAGGAATGAAACCCTCTTTGCTTATTCTGAATTTATTTCATGAATATGCATTAAATGAAACATTTCTTGATCTAACTGATTTTAAAAAAAAATTATGCAAGGTTTCTCCCCAAGAGAAAATAAATTATAGTGGAATGACTGGAAAATATTGGAGTTATTAAAAACAGACCATTAGCAATCAAAGCAACAAAAAAAAAATAATCATTGGCTCTTCAAAAAGAGCTAGTAACTGGGGAGAAAAAAAAATGCAAAAATTTGCACTTAAACCTAGTTGTAAACTGCACAAAAAAAAAAAAGAAAAAAACTTCTCATTTTCTTTTTACATCTATTGCATCGAAACTGCGCTCTGGATCTATTATTACAGTATACCTTTTATGTAAAAAAAATCTTTATACATCAGAATAAAAAACAAGGAAGGCAAGATGCATAAAACAAATCAGCTGGTATCCGAGTCATCAATTAAACCACTTTTGCTGTTGGAGGGGCTGGCATCGCATTCTGTCCCAGGGCCTCTCCGGCAGCAAATTCAGCAGTTCTGCATACAAAAAGTAGTGTATCTGACTCTGCTTCAGGCATCTTACACCTTCGCTCATAGTATGGATTGTTCTGCCCACACGGTGTGGAGGACAGCGGCTGGTCCCGATCTTTGGCACTTATGCTGGCAAACTTAACTTCTTTCCTTTTAGTACTGTAAATGGAAGACAGAAAAAAAACACATGTAAGTAATACAGTAACAAAGCAGTGGACTTCATAGAGAAACAGGATCAAGACAAGCTTCTACATTAAAGTAACATGCCACGTCAACGCCCGGCCAGCTGTGCCCGACTATGCAGCTCAAGACCATTCAATGGTGTTGGACCCCCACCAATCACACATTGGTACTATGAGATTTCTGCGCAGTTGAATGCAAATTTAAGACCTGTTTTCACCGCCGATTGACATGTCTGCCGGCAGCTTATCTCAGGGAGAACAACGCGATCGGCAGTCCGCAATCAAATATGCCCGATCGCCATCTTTCCTGACAATCAGTCGGCCGGTGCTACCATACCCATTAGACTGTTGACCGAACCGGTCGACATTGGTGGCCCCAGGCATCTTTTTTTCTCCGTGCCAGAATTAAGCCTACATGGAAGAGACGTGTCCTCACCTTTTGTAACATACAAGTAGAAGAAGTCGCAGTACAGGATGGTTTGGACCACACCTGCCACTATGGCGATCAGGTCAAAGAAGCCTTCGAAGGAATAGCGCCAGATCCAGTTGAAGAGATACAAGGCACGGTACAAGCCCAGGAAGAACAGGTAGTGAGTAGTGATTGTCTCCGCTTCACCTGTTTTGCTGATCATGAAGAGCTGAGGCAGGATGGCCACCGACTCCAGATAAATGGAAAAGGTCCATAGGATCTACAGGGCGATACAAGCACATTTATCAGTATGCCGCTGCTCACCATAGTCACCTGTCTTTACCGGCAACTAAGTCACCTAAATCATATTGTGCACAAGTCTTATTCACGGGCAAAACGGTCAGTCCGGACTACCCCTTTAAGAGCTTAGAAGCAAAAAATTATATATATTTATTCATTCATGCAAAATGTTTTATGTACCCAGCTCCTACATGATTTTTTTTTTCTTTTTTTAATGAGGTAAAAGGATTAACGCAACACATGATTGAAGGAGTACATTTGCAGTTTCTACGGGAACACATTGCTCAGCCAGGGGCTGTATACACAAAACGGCAGCCAACACTATTTGCAAACAGGTTTATATTTAGATGCACTGGGGCAATAGCACTGGTTGAGAAAGGTGTGGCTGAGGCGGATACACATTAGATCTGGCTTGAAGCATTTTGCTGGTTGATAGATATATACTAAAGGCTCCAAAAAGTCATAGTATAGATACATCATGAATAACAAAAAAAAAAAAATTCAGGCGGCAACTTTTTTTTTTAATGCATTTAGGGTATTTTGAGGGTGCCGAATTACTTTTGCTGAATTGGTTCTAGTTTTTAATAACAAGGCATTCCGCCAGTGCGACTTGTGTGTGATAACAATTGAAACAGCTTTTGACTCTAACAGTGTCTTCTGTAATAAAATATCCCATATAATTGTGTAGGTCAATCTCTAGGCTTACAATGCTATAAAAGCGAATTTGTGAAGCCAGAATTCTACTATAATTAATTACCTATTAGAGGTCTCAGAAACTAGAAGTCCATGCTGCCTGAACCACGGGTGCCGTAAAAATCTCACACTGGTGGTGTTATTGCAGCAGTAAGGGGGGGGGGATTTTCAGAGAAAAGCATACATGGCAGCAATGACACAGCCGCCCATGTCCGATTCATGCTACATGTGGCCCATACAGCAAAAATCTTGTAAAAGTACATATACGCATGATAAACGTACAGTACAGACCAAAAGTTTGGACACAACCTCATTTAAAGATTTTTCTGTATTTTCATGACTATGAAAATTGTACATTCACACTGAAGGCATCAAAACTATGAATTAACATGTGGAATTATATACTTAACAAAAAAGTGTGAAACAACTGAAAATATGTCTTATATTCTAGGTTCTTCAAAGTAGCCACCTTTTGCTTTGATGACTGCTTTGCACACTCTTGGCATTCTCTTGATGAGCTTCAAGAGGTAGTCACCGGAAATGGTTTTCACTTCACAGGTGTGCCCGGTCAGGTTTAATAAGTGGGATTTTTGCCTTATAAATGGGGGTTGGGACCATCAGTTGTGTTGTGCAGAAGTCTGGTGGATACACAGCTGATAGTCCTACTGAATAGACTGTTAGAATTTGTATTATGGCAAAAAAAAGCAGCTAAGTAAAGAAAAACGAGTGGCCATCATTACTTTAAGAAATGAAGGTCAGTCCGAAAAATTGGGCAAACTTTGAAAGTGTCCCCAAGTGCAGTTGCAAAAACCATCAAGCGCTACAAAAAAACTGGCTCACATGAGGACCGCCCCAGGAAAGGAAGACCAAGAGTCACCTCTGCTTCTGAGGATAAGTTTATCCGAGTCACCAGCCTCAGAAATCGCAGGTTAACAGCAGCTCAGATTAGAGACCAGGTCAATGCCACACACAGTTCTAGCAGCAGACACATCTCTACAACAACTGTTAAGAGGAGACTTTGTGCAGCAGGCCTTCATGGTAAAATAGCTGCTAGGAAACCACTGCTAAGGACAGGCAACAAGCAGAAGAGACTTGTTTGGGCTAAAGAGCACAAGGAATGGACATTAGACCAGTGGAAATCTGTGCTTTGGTCTGATGAGTCCAAATTTGAGATCTTTGGTTCCGACCACCGTGTCTTTGTGCGATGCAGAAAAGGTGAACGGATGGACTCTACATGCCTGGTTCCCACCATGAAGGTGTGATGGTGCTTTGCTGGTGACACTGTTGGAGATTTATTCAAAATTGAAGGCATACTGAGCCAGCATGGCTACCACAGCATCTTGCAGCGGCATGCTATTCCATCCGGTTTGCGTTTAATTTGACCATCATTTATTTTTCAACAGGACAATGACCCCAAACACACCTCCAGGCTGTGTAAGGGCTATTTAACCAAGAGGGAGAGTGATGGGGTGCTACGCCAGATGACCTGGCCTCCACAGTCACCAGACCTGAACCCAATCGAGATGGTTTGGGGTGAGCTGGACCGCAGAGTGAAGGCAAAAGGGACAAGTGCCAAGCATCTCTGTGAACTCCTTCAAGATTGTTGGAAGACCATTTCCGGTGACTACCTCTTGAAGCTCATCAAGAGAATGCCAAGAGTGTGCAAAGCAGTCATCAAAGCAAAAGGTGGCTACTTTGAAGAACCTAGAATATAAGACATATTTTCAGTTGTTTCACACTTTTTTGATAAGTGTATAATTCCACATGTGTTAATTCATAGTTTTGATGCCTTCAGTGTGAATGTACAATTTTCATAGTCAAGAAAATACAGAATTTTTTAAATGAGGTGTGTCCAAACTTTTGGTCTGTACTGTACATACTTCGAAAAGCAATTTCATGAAAATAATGAGGTCTAAGGGGTAACGTTTCTCCTTGTGGAGAGTGACACACCGGCTCTTGCATGCCAAAGTAAGGAGGATTATTCGCCGTGAAATGCTCCTCTGGAAATTTTTAAATTTTCTAGAGTAGCATTGCGTGGCGAATAAGCCTCCTTACTTTGGCATGCAAGAGCCGGTGTGTCACTCTCCACAAGGAGAAACGTTACCCCTTAGACTTCAGTCCATAGAGACTCTCACCTAGCCAAATCAGATCTCATACTTTACACTGACGAGGGGCAACAGCCCAAAACACTGTCTGCAAATTGAGATTCTGATTTGGCTTTTATCCCAAGTCATATTGCAAGGCTCGTTAAAGGGTCGATTGTGACATGTAGGATTGCTGCTTCCAATCAGTGGTGCTATAGAGTTCAAGTCATCTCTCTGAAGAGGCAATTTGCACATGAAAATAATGAGTATTTTTGCTAAGTATCCACACAAACTAAAATAACATAGCGATTACATGTTCCAGCCAAAGCCGTGCCACCATGCTGAGCAGTGCAGTGAGCAAGTGACAGCAGTTACAGCCCTTTCATCATCAATGGCGGCATGGTGAGGGGAGCTACGCTGCATAACCACGCGGTCATCACCAATAAAAGCGCTTTTAACGGCTGGCAAACAGCTCAGCATATCAGGATGATTTAAAGCTGCAATGTGACGGCAGCACACAGCATGGGGGATTAAGAGGAACCCGTCACAATATAATGCCAATCTGCAGGTAAATAGCATTACAATCCTACATGGCTGCCTTACTGGAACAGCGGCTGCAGGGAGAACATGAAGTTATATTCTCCCTGCAGCCGCTCACTCCCAGTTATAAGGACAATTCAGGGAGCCATTATAGTCACTGCACTGCTTGGCGCAATACACTTACGCCGCTCTGATGAAAAAGCAAGCGCCTACAAGGAGATTAGTCCGGCAGCCCGATATGATTTTAATGCCATTTGCCTGCAAATTAACCTTATACCTGCAGGTAAATAAAGTTTCTTGACGTAACCATAAAAGTGAATCCAAGTGTTGAGATATTTCCAAAATTCGTCCAAACAGTCATGGGAAGTTAGGATTAGTTTAGAAGAATGAAGAGGAAACAGCGAATGCAAAAACTATTATATTACTGCAGAACAGAAAAACAACAATACCTCAAGAGGAGAGAAATCGTGATTGACGAGGACGGACAATCCACCAACAGGAACGACGAGGAACTCCACCCGGAAAGTGTCATGGTTTCCATCATATGTGGCCTTGAACTTCATGTATATCAAATAGACTGTTGCATATGCGCAGGCAATATAGATGAGCTGGAAGACAGGAAAATACACAATACAGTGGAGTAAGACTTCAAGAAAGGGTTGTCTAGGAATATATAGCAAGAAAAAAAGTCCACAAGGTTGTTTCCTTCCAACACTGCAGGGTGGTGTCTAGTATTCCAGCTCAGCTCCACTGTAGTAAATAGAGCGGTGATGCAATACCATCTACAACCGTGTGGCGCAATTTTTGGACCAAAACAAAAGCAGCTATGTTATTTTAACCCTAGATAACCCGCATAAAAAAATAATCACATTTAAACTATTTGTTCAGCTCTGAACACCATTTGAAGCGATACATGACTGGAGTTGGTGGGGTCCAAAAATTGGTGGATAAACTGCAGTACCTGAAAGAGGCCACTAGAGGCATTACATTCTGTATATTCCACCACTGCCAAAGAAGATATCAGTTAATTGGTGGAGGTGCCAAGTGTCGGCCCATAGCAATCTCACATACTGATGACGTATCCAAAGGCTAGATCAATTAAAGTCCCAAACAGCCCCTTTAACTGATACCTGCTCAATTTGACTTCAAACAAACAGACTCTTTCCTGTAGACCTCATTCAGACTCCACTATACGGTGCATTTTAGCATCTGTATTATGACAGTTAGTCCTGGACGAACTGCGAGGCTACAGACGCCAACTATAATGCTGTCAGAGTGGGTGATAAAGCAGACAGTGGATCCAGGACCTACAGCTGCAATACAGATGCCAAAATAAGCCTAAGATGGCCGCCAGCATGAGAACTTAATTGGGCTGTCCATCTGTTCTCACGTCTACATAAAGATGTGAGAGGTGCTGGTGATGTTGCAAAACAGTTGCCAGGACGTGTGCACGGGTCCTATTCTGCACGATAGCATGCATCCTGGCAGGTATGTGCAGACGCAACCTCATGACCCTGAAATGTGCGGCAAAGGACAGCCCATTCATTAGATTGGATAGCAATAAGGCCAGTTTATTAAAAGGGGTTGTCCATACTGGCAAAACTGCAATCACTATGTGACTGCAGAATTGTGGAAGTGTGTGATGTGCACACGATTCCCCCGCATTTCCCAAGCGGGCGTGTGATCACGTGATGTCACGTATGCAATCTTCATACTTGCGGTCACCACGCACAGACTAGACTCAACCGGCTTCTGTCAATTCTCTTCTACAGAGAAAAGCCAGATGATACCAACTGTCACATGACCACTAGTATGCAAATCGCATATATGTGGTGATCTGGCACCACTCCTCCCCTCACACGGGAAATACAGGGAGTAAGCCAATAAGTCAAATAAAGCGACTGCAGACTTTTCATTTCAGCCTTGACAACCTCTTTAATACATAATCTTAAAGGTCCTCTCCAGGCTTGGGGTTCAAGTGTACAGTCACTATGTGACTACAGACTTGTGAATCCTCATAGCACCCTGTCAAGAATTCCCCAGTGCCGCAGGACCGCAATTATGCGATTTGCAAACATCTGGCCACATGCCGACTAGACGTGCACTGCCTTGCTCAACACAAGACAATTGAGCGAGGCTGGACAAGTCTTGTCAGAATGTGGCCAAAAGTATGCAAACCACACTTACGGTCACATGACCACCCGCTCCCGGAGAATACTGACAGTGTGCACTGTGAGGATTTATAAGTCTGCAGTAATACAGAGCGATTGCAGATTTGAGATGCGAGTCTGGACAATCCCTTTATTGGAGGCCGCCACATTGTGTGATGCAACTGCATTTCCGTCTGGAAAAACAACAACATGCAACTGAGAGATGATATTATTAAGAAAAACTGAAATAAACATGCGCTCCCTTATAGCCGCTCAACCAGACTAACATGAGAGCTTATTGAGAAGCTAGAGAGCAGGGGATGAATAATGACTGCAACATCCCTACAAGCGCAGATTCACACTGAGGCTGCAGATCAGAATGACGCTCATTACAAGACCAGGAGAAAGCAGCAGACATGGACACGAGCACAGACCATGGTGTCCGGAGCGGCCACGGGTCTTCTGACCTGACCTCAACAACATGCTAGACATCTAAAACCAGCCCCATTTAGTCCATATTGGCAGATGCATGACTGAGTGCAGAAAAGTTTCTGCAGCACAATTTGCAACAATATATTTTGCTGCTGATTTTCAAGTCAATGTGGAAAACCTACAACAAATCTGGGCCATAAATTGACATGCTGCAAAACATAAATCTTAGCCAATTTGATGCATACAGCGAAAGATATTACGTCTGTAAATCTGGTAGAGACTGCAGCCCCTCGCAGCATGTGTACCATTGCTATATAAGACATTTTGGAGGCCGTCATTTTACCTTCATAGAAGTGTTGTAAAATGAAATGAATGAAGTGAAAAGATCCAGGTATCGGGTAGTGAAGACCATCGCAAAGAGAAGCTGACTCTTCCCAGAAATGCCTGCAAATGACAAGACGTTGCAATAAGAAAAAGATGTCCAATTAAGGTCAACATTTCACATCTAGATTGTGAGCCCCAATGGGACAGTGCTGATAAGGTCTGTAAATTGCCTGAATTGTAAAGCGCTGCGGAATATATTGGTGCTATATAAATAAAAAGATTATTATTATATAACCCGAGAGTATAACGCTACAGCAGAGGTTACAACACCTCAAAAAGTAAAGAAAGTAAAGTCGCACACAAGCCACAAACCGCTCAAGCAAATCTAAGCAGTTTACATAATTGATCTGACTATTTTGCCACAACGCTTTACAGATACCATCTCTGTCCCCATTGGGGCTCACAATATAGATTCCCTATCAGGATATCTTTGCATTGTGGGAGGAAACCAGAGAACCCGGAGGAAACCCACACAAACACAGAGAGAACATACAAACTCCTTGCAGATGTTGTCCTTGGTGGGATTTGAACCCAGGACCCCAGCGCTGCAAAACTAACAACTGAGCCACCGTGCTGCACATATTCTTTCACTATTACAGTTTATTAAATTTTTAGCTGTTCTTAAGCTAGAAACATTTCTTTTTTTTTTGCAGCTCGTTGCTTAGGAGACCGACCATCGCTGCTGTGTAGCTTGTAAGCACTGCACTGAAGCTGTCCGGGATTAGGAGAGGAATATGGCGCTCCCCCCACATTGACGGCACTGCTTACAAACTAACTAGAAAAAAGCCTGTAAGCCCTTTGCATGTTCGGACCACCGTTGCTAGACAACAGGGATTGTCAGTCTCCAAGGCAACGAACTGTAAACAAAACAAAAGTTAATATCTTAAGAATGGCTAAAAGTTTTCATAAACAGTAAATTTGCTTATTTATTCAACTATATCCATCTATGAAAAGGAGAAGAACTTGAAAGGGAAAGTATCATCAGAAAATTACAGTGTTAAAATTGAGTTTTTTGTGTTAACTATATATTTTTTATGTTTCCGATAATCTGTATTAGAAATCTTGCAATGTTCACACTGGCTACTGAGGCGATTTTACAATTCTTCCTTTTCTTTACTGGAGATTTTCCAGAAGTCTCATGGATTAAGGTGACAGGTGACACCTCTATACACAGCTGATCACACAGGATCCACCAATCACAATAGGTAATGTCACAGCCACCCTGCTCCCCCCTCCATTCACCTTTGGACAGGCTTCAAAACAAAAGATGGGGTCAGAGTCTGTTCACACATGAGGATTTCCCAAAACAGCAGGAAGTCAAAGTCTAAATAACCCCCAGTGGTCAGTGTGAAAACTGCAAGATATCAGTTTTGGTTTTTTTACTATATGAAAAACTAAAAAAAAAAAAAAAAAAATAATAAGAATATGAAAAATGAAAAAAAATATTTAACATAAAAATCTGATTTGAACAGTACATCAATTTCAGATGACTAATTCCTTTATTATCCGCATTGGTGAAAACTGGACCAATTGGCATGTGCTGGGGTAGAGCGTTCCAGAGTAGGGGAGAGGCACAGGAGAAATCTTGTATGCGATTGTGGGAAGAGGAGATAAGAGGGAGTAGAGAAGGAGATATTGTGAGGATTGGAGGTTGCGTGCAGGTATGTACCGGGAGACTAGGTCACAGATGTATGGAGGAGACAGGTTGTGGATGGCTTTATGTGCCATGGTTAGGGTTTTGAACTGGAGTCTCTGGGTAATGGGGAGCCACTGAAGGGATTGACAGAGAGGAGACGCAGAGGAATAGAGGGGAGACAAGTGGATTAGTCGGGCAGCAGAGTTTAGGATAGATTGGAGGGGCGCGAGAGTGTTAGAAGGGAGACCACAGAGCAGGAGGTTGCAGTAGTCGAGGCAGGAGATGATGAGGGTGTGCACTAGTGTTTTTACAGATTCGTGGTTGAGGAATGTGCAGATCTGGGAAATATTTTCGAGCTGGAGTCGGCAGGAAATGGAAAGCAGGGCTGTGGAGTCAGTAAGCCAAACCTCTGACTCCTCAAATTTCCATGACTCCCTCATACATGGCTCATGTTTAAGTGATAAATTTACTGTAGCAGAGATTCATCTCCGCTAAACATCTAGACCCTTAGATCAGGACTAGGACATTTCATAACTTTCCCAAATTCTTATGAAAAAAAATATTCCCCACAAACTGCATTGAACTACTGTACCCAAATTATATATTTTAGTAGTCGGAGCAGGTCCATTTTATACCGACTCCACAGCCCTGGTGGAAAGGGCTTGGATATTAGGTTTGAAGGAGAGATCAGAGTCAAGGGTTACCCCAAGGCAGCGAGCAAATAATGTCTTCTGTACTGTCTGCAAATTAAGATTCTGGTTTGGCTTTTACCCCAAGTCATATGGAAATTTTCGTTAAAGGGTCAATATTGACTTTTAGGATTGCTGCTTCCAATAGGTAGATCTGGAATTCTAGTACTCTTCCTCTCTGAACAATTTGCATATTTAATTTCCCAGAGGAGCATGCATGGACTATAAGTCTCCTTACTCTGACATGCCAGGCTTAGCACTCTCCACAAGGAGAAACCTTACCAGTTATATCCCCACCCAAAAAATAAAAACCCCTCCATTTCTTCCTGGTTCAGCACACAAGCGCCGTCACATCAATAAGTATAAATGGCCAATTCTGGATTATTTTGGCAGCACGTACTAGTATAATTACCCCGCACATTTTCAGTAAATATGTAATATGACTGCAGCCAACAACATCCAACAGAAAACAAGTGTAGTAAGCTCCTCCAAGATACAGCCCGCAGTGGGTTTTTGCTATGCAATTTGAGAGTAGTATGATGTAGAGTCAAAGACCTTGATTCCAGTCATGTATAAGTTATTAGGGTGTGGTGTTTTTGCAATAAAATCAGTGTTTTATCAGCAGGAGATTATCACTACAGGACTAGTTGTCTCATGCCATGTAGTGCTCCTGCTCTATCACTCTGTAACCCCGCCACTGCCATGGATTGGACGCTTTTTGTGTACAATGACAAGAAAGCTTCCAATCAGGGGTGTGGGTGGGGTTATACAGGGCTCAGTACTCAGAACACTGCTAGATCTACAGCAGAGAAAACAATGATTTTATCAAAACTGCACCAAGCAGCCCAGTAAGTGACATGACATTGGAATCAGGTTCATAGCCCCTACACTATGCTGCTCTCAGATTACATAGCAAAAACCTGGTGATAGATTCCCTTTAACAGAAAAAATAATAGTCCCCCCAAAAGGTGGTACACGAATGATGGCGCAAACGCATCACTTCTATGAGGCCGCCAGCACAACTAGTGTGTATGTATGGTAATCACCACTACCCATGCATGCATGTGCAGGGAAGAATATATGTTGGCCAAACAAATGCTCCACACAGTTATCTAAGGTGTATTCCCACCTTGATGCCAGGTTTACATGGGATGATCCAGGCCATCAAACAGGCTTCCACAATCTGGCGGTCCTTTGATGGCCTTTATAGACCGTCCGACCACACCGCTATGCGCACAGAACATAGAGTTATAGGCAGGACATCACCTGGTTACACAGGACGATGTGCTGCCAAAAAAGAGGATTTTTAAGCCAGTTTAAAAATTGTCGCATCTGACGAACAGGCATTTTTTTCGTTAGTCAGGCGTTTTGCTAGCCTGACCAGATGGGATAATAGCTAGCTCCACGATTATCAGCCCATTGGGGGAAAAAAAAAAATCCATGGAGTCTACTCTAAAAGTGGTGACTACCAACTTTGCTGTTTGGCCCAATTGGAATTATCCTGGACCTTAAAGCTAGATGGGCTGCCACAGCCGATCCTCAACCATGTTTCATTTACAATGCCTCGTCCTGATGCTCAATGAAAATTAGAATTACACTGGAAAAGCGACTTCCGGCTCACACGTAGACCCCAGGGTGATACGGAGAGTCAGAATAGATCCACAAGAAGACCAAAGAGTTAGTGGAAACTGGGGAAGACCGGGATCAGGGAGAATATGCAAGAACACGTTTTGGTGCTTCTTTGGGGTTTTGGGCCATCTCTGACACAAAGGCTCAGGGTGAGGCTAGTACCTTGGCAAAGGGGCTGCAACCCAACTTTCAAGAAGCTGTACACTGCAAATCCAACCAATTTGTAGGGACACAGGAGCAAGGAACAAAACATTAATTTACTAAGTAATACAGGGGCGATGGGTACAGATCAGGGAAGTGATTGCTATTTGATATAGAGGAGAGAGAATAACTGTAAAGGTTGGCGGTCACAACTTTCCTAAGAATAGGCACAACTAAGAAACCATTTCATTTTTATCATATCAAAATAATACATATTCACTGGTGTCATCTTTTATATAAAAAGGGGAAAAGTACCTTTCAAAAGGTTTTCTACAGGTGCGGATAAATGCAGTTCCACAAAGAAAATATATATCATATACCTGCAAGAATTGTGTGCACAAAGTGATGTCCAGAGGGAAAAAATATATGTAAATCTCTTAAACTACACTGAAATTATTAAATGCACTAGATACAATAAACAAATAAGAAAATGTATCAAATGATCAGTGAAGATCTGCTGCAGCGGCCAGGATGTAACCCCGCGCTGTGCTGACTCCTCTATGGTCAGCCAATAACAGAGGTGGTGATGTGGCCGCATCCTCCTCACTGACAGTCCCAAGGCTCAAAACTAATATTGTCACACACTGTCTGGCACACACCTGCAAGGACATCAAGTACCAGAAAAAAAAAGGTGATGGGGGCTTGTAAGAGAACTCCGAAAACTATTCAAATCAGCTGCAGGAAAGAAGGGGTTAAGAGCCAACATGTAATAAGGGGATCTCATGGAGTATGGTCTCACCACGCCTTACAGCCGGCTGCCACGTCAGACCCACACACACTTCATGTCAGAGCCTATCATCTGGTGCGAGCTCCAATTCATTGGCTTCCAGCACATGAGGAGAAACACACAGTGAAGAGCCCAAGAGGCATCTATGGAAAGAATGACATCTACTAATCATAGTGGGGGGACCTCAACCAGCGGCACGACCCCTGACTAACTGCCGGCTCGGGAGAGTGCACTGGAGACATTACTTGTTGAGGAGGGCACTAAAGGGACATTATTACTTTACAAAAGGGCCACTCAGGACAATACTACCTTATAAGGGGGGGGGCACGGGGATTCACTACTTTATAAAGGGGCACTCAGGCCATTACTACTGTACAATTGGGAGTTTTATTTTATAAGGGGCACTCAATGCATTACCACTTTATAAGGGGGCACTCGGGGAGGTATGAGGGGTACTCAGGCCATTACTACTTTATAAAGAGGCAATTGTGGCTTTTGTTATTTTAACGTGAGGACCCAAGGGAAAGTATTCTGTAAGGGACATTTGCAGCATTATTACTTTGTAAAAGGGGAACTCGGGCCATCACTACTTTACAAGGGGGCCGTGGGCATCACTACTTTATAAGGGGGCCTTTGGGGAGATATAAGGGGTCCTCAGGCCATTACTACTTCATAAAGTGGCACTAGGGGAGGTATAAGGGGCCGCTCACACTTTATAAAGAGGCAATTGCAGCTTTATTATTTTATCGTGGGACATAAGGGAAAGTATTCTGTAAGGGGCATTTGCGGCATTATTACTTTGTAAAGGGGGGCACTCAGGGAATTATAACCTCCAAAAGGGGCACAAAAGTGAATGTGGCTCTCAAGGGTAAGCAAAGTTATCAACCTCTGATCTATGGGAACAATCATGGTGCTCAGACAAGGACAAGATTGACATCTTAAAAGGTGAAGAATTTCAAATCCGGCAGCTAAAGACCTTATCAGATCTGTTCAAAGGAAAGTCATCTAGAAGTGATGGCATCCTCTGGAAGGGCCTGAGAGGAGGACCACTGCTTTAGTGAAAGGGTATGGTGCCCCACTTCACCGCACTCGGGGTGCCCATTCCAGCATACAGCCAACCAAGTGCCCCTCTAGTATAGATCAGTGGGAGCTGTCACACTGACGACACCAAGGACTTTTAATAATGACCAATTACAATAATTACAATTGGAAAAAACTGCAGAGTGTGAACGAAGCCTTGCCTCCTCTGGCACTGGGCATCGCCAAGGCCTGTGACATAAGCCATGGTCAGCGCTGCCAGGGCACAGATCACAGGATGATGGGGCCCTATATAAAGTTCTGCTGGCACTGCCCCCTGCTCTGGGCACATAGACCGCCCGCAGCACCATTGTAGATGATGGCATTTGGTGCAAGTTGCAAAAAAAGGGTTAAATTAAGTATAAAAAAAAAAAAAAGATATAAAAGGTTCCCCAGCAATGCTGCAGCCTGGCAGAGCCCCGGGGTGTACCGGGCAGCGCTGCAGGGGCACAGGCTCTGCCGTCACTTACCGGCACAGGACCGGGTCTTCCAGATCTTCAGCAGCAGGATGATGATGGCTGCCAAATGGGACAAGTCCCCGGTTAACCTGAAGACGTTCATTGTGCTGGGAGATAAGGGGTGTACGGTGACCGGGCGGGGAGAAGAGAGGGCAGAGGTGACCCGGGGACCGCGGAGACGAGCTGTGCCGCTGACTTCAATCCGTTAAAATGGCGAGCGCCGAGCTACGTGGCCCGGGGACGTGGCCTAACTGCAGCGAGCGCAGAGCATGCTGGGAAACAGCGCTCAGGCAAGGGTGACGTGTTACACCCCGCCCCCTTCCGCACGCCCCTTTCTCAACTGGCCCATCACCAAGCCCCGCCCCTTAAAGGCAGCGTGTCCTGAAATGTTCCTTGTCTTTTGTAACATTTTTTTTAGTCACGTGTCTCTGCTGGAGTTTTAGATCCCTCCTGGGAGCAATTTGTGCACTCCCCCTGTCAGCTGCACTGAGCTTACATTTATTCTCCATGCCACTTGTGACTATGGAAATAATTTTTTTTAAAGATTTATTGCATTTTTTAGTTTCTAAAGAGCTGCACATTTTTTCTCATTTGGATATTGAAATCATTTTTGCTTTTTAAGTGACAGGAGAGGATGACATTTTTTGTTACTTTCATACTCACTTTTTTATTTTTTTTTGTCAATATCAGGCAATGCTGGGAGGGAAATGAAGTACGAGTCTATGACATTTGTTTTCTCTTTTAATGACCACAATGGACCACTAACTACTAAATTATATTTTAAAGGGAATCGTCGGCCGGATTTGACCCCCCACACTATTAATATGCGCATGTAGCTCTTTCAAAGACAAGTCCAACAATACCTTTTAGGCTATGTGCCCACGATGCAGAAATGCTCCGGATTTTTTCCTGAGCGTTTCTGCATCTCCCTGGCAGAAAAAACCCATGCGGATTGTACATGCGGATTGTACATGCGGATTGTGCATGCGGATTGTACATGCGGATTGTACATGCGGATTGTGCATGCGGATTGTACATGCGGATTGTACATGCTTTTTCCTGCCAGGGACATGCGGAAGTGAAAGCGTTCTTCACATGCATTTCCGCATGCGGGTTGACAAGCGCTTTCCAAGCGATTTTAGCATCACTTGGAAAGTGTGTGACAACTTGGTCACACTATATAAATCTATGCAAACAGCATGGATTTATATAATGTGACCTTAAAGAATGTTAAAAAAATAAATCTATACTTACCCTCCGATGGCCCCCGGTGTCTTGCTTCCCTCCGTCCTGGCTGCCGGCAGCGGTACACTGAAGGACCTGCCGACGTCAGCGTCGCGTGACCCGTCACATGACTATGACGTCAGCGCAGGTCCTTCAGTACATCGCAAACTGCCGGCATGAGAGGAGGAGCGCACCGCGGGCCGTCAGAAGGTAAGTATATATTTATTTTTTATTCTTTTTTTTTACAGTTTTCTATGGTACCCGGGTCCGGAGGAGAGTCTCCTGTCCTCCACACCCGGGTACCATCCGCACATTAGAACGCATGGATTCCGCATCTACATATACAGTGATGCGGAATCCATGCTATCTAATGCAAGTCAATGGCGGCGAAAACGCAGAACTTCCGCAAAATAATTGGTAGTGCTGCGTTTTTTTCCGCAATGATAATCCGCAGCGGAAATTTGCGCAGCATGTACACAGCACATGCGGATTATCATTGGGGAACATGGCAGGCCTTCTACCATGCGTTTTTTAAGCGTTTCTGCAGCGTTTTTGCGGCTGCGGAAATGCTTAAAAAACGCATCGTGGGCACACAGCCTTACATGGCTGGTCAGTTCTTCCATTACTGAGAAATCAGTAGTTGTAGTGATATGCAAATGAGGCTGAAGAGCTATGGTAGATCTTAAGCCTCTGTCACTCAGTGTGGGGGGGAGCTGTCATACATTGTGGGGGCTACTTGGTGCTGTCATACACTGGGGGGGGGGGGGCTACTGTGGGGCCCATCATGCTGTGCATCATGTTGTGTATAGGGAGCTGTGGAGCCCATCATGCTGTGTATAGGGAGCTGTGGGCCCATGATGCTGTGTATAGGGAGCTGTGGAGCATTCTGTGTATAGGGAGCTGTGGGGTCCATCATGCTGTGTATAGGGAGCTGTGGACCCATGTTGCTGTGTATAGGGAGCTGTGGGCGCATGATGCTGTGTATAGGGAGCTGTGGAGCCCATGATACTGTGTATAGGGAGCTGTGGGGTCCATCATGCTGTATATAGGGAGCTGTGGGCCCATGATGCTGTGTATAGGGAGCTGTGGGGTCCATCATGTTGTGTATAGGGAGCTGTGGGGTCCATCATGCTGTGTATAGGGAGCTTGTGGGCCCATCATGCTGTGTATAGGGAGCTGTGGGGTCCATCATGCTGTGTATAGGGAGCTGTGGGGCCCATGATGCTGTGTATAGGGAGCTGTGGGGCCCATCATGCTGTCTATAGGGAGCTGTGGGCCCATGATGCTGTGTATAGGGAGCTGTGGGGTCCTTCATGCTGTGTATAGGGAGCTGTGGGCCCATGATGCTGCGTATACGCAGCTGTGGGGCCCATCATGCTGTGTATAGGGAGCTGTGGGCCCATGATACTGTGTATAGGGAGCTGTGGGGTCCATCATGCCGTGTATAGGGAGCTGTGGGCCCATCATGCCGTGTATAGGGAGCTGTGGGGCCCATGATGCTGTATATAGGGAGCTGTGGGCGCATGATACTGTGTGTAGGGAGCTGTGGGCCCAACATGCTGTATATAGGGAGCTGTGGGGCCCATCATGCTGTGTATAGGGAGCTGTGGGCCCATCATGCTGTGTATGGGGAGCTGTGGGGCCCATGATGATGTGTATAGGGAGCTGTGGGGCCCATGATGTTGTGTATAGGGAGCTGTGGGGCCCATGATGCTGTGTATAGGGAGCTGTGGGGTCCATCATGCTGTGTATAGGGAGCTGTGGGGCCCATGATGCTGTGTATAGGGAGCTGTGGGCCCATGATGCTGTGTATAGGGAGCTGTGGGGTCCATCATGCTGTGTATAGGGAGCTGTGGGGCCCATGATGCTGTGTATAGGGAGCTGTGGGCCCATGATGCTGTGTATAGGTAGCTGTGGGGTCCATCATGCTGTGTATAGGGAGCTGTGGGCCCATGATGCTGTGTATAGGGAGCTGTGGGCCCATCATGCTGTGTATGTGGGAGTTGTGGGGGAGGCATCATGCTGTGTATGGGGAGCTGTGGGGCCCATGATGATGTGTATAGGGAGCTGTGGGGCCCATGATGTTGTGTATAGGGAGCTGTGGGGCCCATGATGCTGTGTATAGGGAGCTGTGGGGTCCATCATGCTGTGTATAGGGAGCTGTGGGGCCCATGATGCTGTGTATAGGGAGCTGTGGGCCCATGATGCTGTGTATAGGGAGCTGTGGGGTCCATCATGCTGTGTATAGGGAGCTGTGGGGCCCATGATGCTGTGTATAGGGAGCTGTGGGCCCATGATGCTGTGTATAGGTAGCTGTGGGGTCCATCATGCTGTGTATAGGGAGCTGTGGGCCCATGATGCTGTGTATAGGGAGCTGTGGGCCCATCATGCTGTGTATGTGGGAGTTGTGGGGGAGGCATCATGCTGTGTATAAGGAGCTGTGGGGCCCATGATACTGTGTATAGGGAGCTGTGGGCCCATCATGCTGTGTATGTGGGAGTTGAGGGGGGCACCATGCTGTGTATAAAGAGCTGTGGGGCCCATCATGCTGTGTGTGGGGAGCTGTGGGCCCATCATGCTGTGTATGTGGGAGTTGTGGGGGGCATCATGCTGTGTATAAGGAGCTGTGGGGCCCATCATGCTGTGTATAGGCAGCTGTGGGCCCATCATGCTGTATACAGGGAGCTGTGGGCCCATGATGCTGTGTATAGGTAGCTGTGGGGTCCATCATGCTGTGTATAGGGAGCTGTGGGCCCATGATGCTGTGTATAGGGAGCTGTGGGCCCATCATGCTGTGTATATGGAAGTTGTGGGGGGCATCATGCTGTGTATAGGGAGCTGTGGGCCCATCATGCTGTGTATGTGGAAGTTGTGGGGGGCATCATGCTGTGTATAGGGAGCTGTGGGGCCCATCATGCTGTGTATAGGGAGCTGTGGGCCCATCATGCTGTGTATGTGGGAGTTGTGGGGAGCATCATGCTGTGTATAGGGAGCTGTGGACCCATCATGCTGTGTATGTGGGAGCTGTGGTGGGCATCATGCTGTGTAGAGGGGAACTATATATGGGAGAACTTGGGATATTATTAAATAAGTGGGCATTTAAGAAGCATAATTGTTATAGTGCACTCAGGGTATTGTCAGCTGGGCACACTGGAGGCATTATTACTTACTAGGGGGCAAAATGTAGACACTGTTTTCTAAGGCATTTGTAAACGGACATTAATATTTTCTAGGGTGCAATTTTACTATCCAAAGGGCACAAAGGAGGCATATCACTTTGTAAGAGGCACAGTGGTGGGTATTATTATGTAGGGTACTAAGATGATCAGTAATAGGGACACATACGGCAGCAGCGGCCCAGTGTTGGGGTATCAACAGGATGATGAGTTTGTGCAGGTTGGGAATAGATGGGGATGGGGCTGAAAATGTGAGAAGTCAATGTGTCTTTGTTATAATCTCTGCAGACGAGTCCTGGCTGGAGAAGTTGTCATGTCGGTCTGGGCCAGATGGATAAGACGGGAAAAGTAAACGACTACATCAGAAATAACATCAGCTGTAAGATACTATGTATAACTGTACTGTAATCTCTATATATTCTGCAGCACTGGTATCTACCATTATATGATCATCATATGGAGGTAATATCAGTGTTGGTCTTTGTACAGAACTTTTCAGTAACAGCACAGTCACCTGCTGAGGTTACACCATAACTATTATTAGGGTGCGCCACCGTAGTTGTACACACAGTCAGAGGCGTATCTAGGGTGGGGGGGCAGCCTAATACAGCGGTCCGATGTGTCTCAGCCAATGGACCCGGACCGGGATTCGGCAGTTCTGTGAGCCCGGGTGTCAAGCTGACACCCAACTCACAGAACGTGCAGCTGCCGGCTCCCAGTGTTCAATTGTACTCGCGAGTACAATTGAAGCTCTGACTGGCTGCTGGGTCAGAGCAACTCCAGCAGTGTGATCCGGTCATGTGATCTCGCTGCTGAAATCACTCACCGGCGCAGCAGCTGCAGAGGTGCACATTGGTGGAAAGTTCTCCACACTGGAGCTGAAGACACCGAAGATGTAATGGAGGGGAAGATTTATGGTATGGCTGGGTGCTGATTTATGTTAATGCTGGGGGGGTGATTTACTATGGGAGGTGAGTTATGGTATGACTGAGGGGTGATTTACTATGGGGGGTGATTTATTGTCTGGCTGGGGGGAGATTTAGTGCAGGGGGACATTTATTGTATGGCTACAGGGTGATTTACTATAGGGGTGATTTATAGTATTGCTGGGGGGTGATTTACTATGGGGGTGATTTATTATTGTATAGCTGGGGGGAGATTTAGTCTGGGGGGAGATTTATTGTCTGGCTGGGGGGAGATTTAGTGCAAGGGGACATTTATTGTATGGCTAGAGGGTGATTTACTATGGGGGTGATTTATTGTATGGCTGGGGGGAGATTTAGTGTGGGAGAGATTTATTGTATGGCTGGGGGGAGATTTAGTGTGGGGAGAGGGGTGGGAGAGATTTTCTGTGTGGGTGATTGGTGCGGACACAGAATGGGGAGAATGGGAGAGTACACAATATGGGGAGCGAAGGGGGGAATGTATGTGGACACAGTATGGGGAGCGAGGGTGATGTGATGTGTGCAGACACAGTATGGAGAATTGTGGGGGATGTGTGAGGGTAAATATATGAGGAGACAGTATGGTTAGCAGGGGGATGTGAGAGAAGACAGGAGGAAGAAAGGGGGAAATAATGTGGGGAGAAAAGTGCGAGTGGGCACACAATAGAGACTGAATAGTGTTGGGGTGTAGTATGGGGGGACGGTGTAAGGGCACAGCCCGGACGGGACAGTAAGCCAAGGAGGTGGAGTGTGATGAGGGGGCACAGTATAGAGAATGAGCCCTATAGGGGGGACACAATGTGAGAGGACAGTGTGAAGAGGCGGCCCAGTAAGGTAAGGAGAGGAAAGTGTGGGGGTGATATTTTGTGCAGGGAATATAGAGAGGGGCAATTATTTATTCAGGGGATCAGCGTAGGGCAGATATTTTTATTCAGGAGCATTATAATAACACTGCTATCTTTAAGGGCATCCTGTGGGATGAGCTGCAGAAGACCGGAGAAGATGGAAGGCTGCAGAGTCGAGCTGTGGATGAGAAAAGTTATTATGGCGTCTGGACAAAATGAAGAAGAAAAGAAAGAGAACGAGTCCAGAGACAACGTCATCTATCAGGTACCTGGATGTAAATGTTTTTTTGTGATACTGACCAATGCTCATATTTTTATTTATTTTAGGAGCATTAAAGGGGTTGTCCAAGTTTGTGATGAGTCTGCAGTCATTCTCTGTGACTGCCGACTTCTGACTTCTCACAGTGCACACTGCACGCTGTCAGGATTCTCTGGTGCAAACTATTTGTATACTTGCGGTCACATGCTGACTAGACATGCATGGACTCACTCAATGACAATGAATTGAGCGAGGCAGGACAAGTCTAGTTAGAATGTGGCCAGAAGTATACGAATCACATGCTTGTGCAAGGCAGAATCCTAAAAGTGTTTGTAAACAAAAAAGGATATAGACGTTCATTCCAATATAATGTATTAATATCCTTCAGACAAAATGAGGAAACCCAACTACACTAATCTATTTCTCATTCCTCATTCTACATTAATAATTTAAATAAGGAGATCAAAGTACTCAGTAAATCTGCTATTTCAAATTTTTATTTATGTTATCACAAGACATACAAACACCCCATAAAATCATGTCAAAAGCCCCTAAGACATAGAAAGCCCCAATAAAATTGAGGCAGTGTGGTCAAAAGATATCACTGTAAGCACAAAAAATAAATACAGTTCAGAAAATAAGGATGTAAGACTATATCAGTAAAGTTCCAAACCTCTTAGTTTCGTGGGATATGCCCCATGTCCCTGCCATTAGATTATCACAAAACATGTGTAAATAGACTACATACCCATATATATAAGCCATAAAAATATCATATGACATGTACAAAAAAGTACAAATTCTCATATTTTGAGGGATATATTCTCATATGGGATTATCATATAACATATATAGACAAAGTACAGGTCCCCATAATTTGAGGGAAATATCCTCCTGTATAAGTCATTAGATTATCGTGTAACACATGTAAGTAAAGTATAAATCCTCATAGTTTGAGGGATATCTCCCATATACAAGCCAGTAGAATAATCACAGTAGTTACATCAGTTACAGCTTACATATGGAACACATAAGATAGTACATAAAACCGGGTGCATATCACCAATCATAAGGATCATATCAGAATCCTTATCAGCAATCAAGTGATATCAGCATTATAGTACCCCCAAGGCAGGCATAATACAAACCAATGCCAGAGTGTTGTAAGACCACACTGCCTCGTACCCCAACGCGCGTTCCGCGTGCTGCTTCGTCGGGGGGTACAGAGGCAGTGCCACACCTGATATATTTATATAAAAAAAGGAGTGAAGCACACCTGTTATTCCCTCTGTGTATTAGGGCGCACGCATGCCGTCCAGGGCGCGTCGCCATCACTCGGCCGGCGTCCAGGAAGTCGAAATGCGCATGCGCGCATATCGGTTCCTGATAGGACGCCAGTTGAGGGAGGCGAGGCCGCCATGACGCGTCATGCGCGCGCACCACATCGGGTCCGTGCACACTCCATATTAAGTCTGGGCAAAGTTGCCCTCAAACCCTATCCATACATAAACAATACAATTTGGTAATACATAGTAGATGCATCTTTAAGTCCATCACGATGACGTTATCTTTCCACTTGATGATTCACATTTTAACCCATCCTGCATTTTTAAAGAAAATAGAAAAGTAATAATATACATTCCAGATGAGCAGAAAGAAAATAATAATAATAAATGCAGAGTTCTACATCAGAATGGTATCTACAATGAAATAATTATAGAATTCTCCTGATATTATTATATAGAATGTACATATCATCACAAATAATTATAAAAATATTGTTGTAAAATTGTATTAAAGTAAAAAATCATCTTGATGAAATATAAAGTATCAATATACATATCTAAGTAGATAATAATTATATTTCATGAATGGTCGACATCCCTATAATAACCATATTGTATGCATAAAGATAAATGATCACAGTGATCAAAGTGACATATCAAGATAGGGAATATAGATAACCAGGAGTAGCAACATAAAAGGTACAGTGTAGTGGGACAAGGCATAACCGCAACAGTGCCATCATATTCCATCCCATTATAAAAGGTCACACCAGAAATGGCGCAAAGCTCACTGAATCATTTAGGCCCTTCGGTTTAATTGTATCAAGGATAGTGATCCATTTTGCTTCAGTTTTATGTAACAGATTTTTAGCATCTCCGCCCCTTGCTCCCAATCGGATCTGGTCAATTGCTCGAAAACGTAAAAGGCGCCAATTGCAGTTATGCAGTTCGCGAAAGTGCTTAGGGATGTTTTTGAGTTTGGCTATTTGCTCCGGGTCTATAATTTTCGCCGCATTTTTTATGTCTCTCAAGTGTTCCAAGACTCTCACACGGAACTCTCTTGATGTTAACCCAACGTAGATTAACTTACATGGGCAAATCGCCCAATAGATAACGTCAGTAGAGCGGAACGTTAGCCACTTGAAGATTTTAAAGTTACGAGTATTTTGGGAGTCGTGGAAGGAGAATGCTCTATCTACCTGGGAACAAGCACTGCATGCGCCACATGGGAAACAACCCCATTTAGGTTTTACATGACCAAAATTGAGAATCCTAAAAGTGTGCAGGCATGCGCTGTGAGAATTCAGAAGCCTGAAGACACATAGAGAGACTGCAGACTTTCATCTCAAACCTGAACGAGTCCTTTAATTATAAAATGAAGCTCTGTAGCATGCCGATCCTAACTGTGTAATATCCTTACTGTCAGGATTCAGCTCTGCTTGCAGGTTCCAGCAGTCATCACATGACCCCTTCACTCATATGCGATTTTCATACTTACGGTCACGTGACAATGAGCTTCTCTTCCTGTTTCTCTCAGTTTTTCACTGAACATTCAGAGAATTAGGGAGAGCAGCTCGTCGACACATGACGAAGGCCACAGTCCCACTATCAGTATTTTGTCAGTATTCGGTCAGTATTTATTCTCAGGAGTGGGAGCCAAAACCAGAAGTGGATGATAAATGCAGAATTGGTGACTTGTTTCTATTATACGTTTTCTCTGATTGTTCCTCACCAGGTTTTGGCTCCCACTCTTGAGAAAAAATACTGACCAAATGTTACACGCACGCCGCTAGTTTCAGATAGGGGCGAGACGGGTTTCATGAATTCTTTGGAATCCTGGGGGAACTGTTACTCAGGGCGACCATAGGCTGCAGCTTCTCTCAGGCACTCGATAGATTCAGTCGCTGACCAGACACATCTGACAAGAGTCTTTTTCAACAGTTTAACAGTGGAATTTAATCTCAAGCACAGCCAGCGCAATTCAGGGATATTACAGCAACAATCTTCATTACAGTACAGTCTGAGTTTCTTGATCACCTGCTCCAGTAACAATACAGTAGTTTCTTCACAAGGCACAGTATTACAGTCTCTTCAGTAGCATAATTCAGCATAGATTAGATCTCTTAGCAGCACAACAGGCTTTTCCTTCACAAGGACTCAATACTACACATAATTCTTTATCCTGCATGGAGATGGAGGGGGGGGGGTTTGATGAGGGAGACGATCCCTGTGACACAATTCCTTACAGTCCTTATCTTCCTGCCCGATAATACTGTTAGCTCAGGGAGTCTATCTGACCTGTGTTTAGCTTCCTTCCCGACCTGAATTCTGTCCCCTTGTCTTCTGTGAGATACAGCTCACACACCACCTTTCTCTATGGCTCCAGCCAGAACAGTAAACAACTTCCCCACAATTCCCCCTGCTAAAACACTCCCTGTCTCCTGTGACTGTGTTAACCCCTCTAGTTGCGGGATGCTTTTAAAGCAACAGCACTACTTCTGCATGGCACACAAATGCTAACCAAATACTGATAGTGGGGCCGTGGCCTAAGTGTGCAAATCTCATATGTGCTGGGAGGCGGTGGGGGGAGGGGGCGCCAAACTCAATTCTTGCACCGGGTGCCAGAAAGCCTAGCTACACCTCTGCACACAGTTATCTGGTTAGGGCCCCACTCAGATGTTTCACCCAACACTGGAGCCGAACCCCTAGCTACGAATGACGCTGAGCATTATTTAAAGGTTTTAGAACATATGCTCCTATCCAGACAATGTCTATTTCAGGGAAGACCTTGCATATTTCACCCACTGGTGGACACAGACAGAAAAGGGCCCCTATGCAGGTACAATATATGGGCCCTTTCCAGCCCAAGAGCTCCTAAAAATGCAAAATTGCACCTGCTTTGAAGGTAGAAATGGGCCCCCTTAACTCTTGCACCAATGATACAGCCACCCCTGAACCAGCCTCCCGAAGTCCAGGCCTTTCACCAATTGAAAACATTTGGCGCATTATAAAACGAAAAATCCAGCAAAGAAGGTTCTGGACTAAGGAACAGCTAGAATTCTACATCAGACAAGAATAGGTCGACTCGACATTCCTCTCCCAAAATTCCAGCCATTGTCTTCTCACTTCCCAGACATTTATAGACTATTGTAAAAAAAGAGGGGATGCTACACAATGGTGGACATGGCCCTGTGACTGCCATCAATTTCTAAATCAGTTATTTTTTTAATCTAGAATGGAAAAATGTCCGTTTCCCTGATCTATGTTCTGCTGTGAATAAAACATGGCGATAAGAGGTTTCCAAATCATTGCATTCTTGTTTTCTTTACATTTTGCACAGTGACTTAACTTTTTTTGGAATAGGGGTTGTAATTATAGTTTGCCCTTTGACCCTTTAGTTTTTTCTTTTTGCTGAAATCAGGCACAAAATGTTTAGAATTAAAATGTATGCATTGTTATAATATTCTTATTTTGTTTTATTATGAGTTTTGGAATATGTTTTTTTCTATGCCCGTTTTTGTAGCTTTTCAATTGGACAGTGCCTTGTTAGGTGCTGATTGCATCAGGATTTGCTTCAAAGACGGGACTTGCGCTTTTTGTGCACGAGGAATTTTTCAATACCTCTTCAGGCCGTGTTCACATGATGTGTTCATTATGAGTTTATTTTCCTAAAATTTTAAAAAAGTAAAATAAATGTGTTTTCACCATATTTTTAGGAGACATTTGGTAAAGACGGCCTTAGGAATAAAAAATGAAACTCAAGAAGCTCCTTATAGGAACAGCAAATTAGATTTACCATAGAAATAAATAGGAAGAGTTTTCCAAGCAGTTTTTAACCCTTTTACAATCTTGGATGTATAGGTAGGTCCAAGGTCGTTTCCCTCCCTTTGGTGCGGGCTCTGGCCCTGAGCCTGCATCTTTCCCGGGACATGACAGCTGATCTGTACAGCTGTCATGTGCCCCTAACAGCCGTGGGTGGAATTGCAATTCACCTGCTGCCGTTAACATGTTAAATGCTGCTGTCAAACACGGACAGCGGCATTTAACATGACCGCACCAGAAGCGCGTCATAAGAGCCGCCCTTCGGCGCCCATGTCACATGATCGCGGCCGCCAATGGGTTGGCATGGCATGGATCTACAGGAGACCCCTGTGGTTGTCATAGACGATCTGCTATAAGCACCGCCCAGCGGTCGGCTCTCATAGCAGATAAGCATTTCTGCTACACACAGCAAGGCTGAAGCCCTGCTATGTGTTGCATAGGTGATCAGGTGATCGCAGCTTCTAGTCTCCCATGGAGACTATTGAAGCATGTGAAAAATAAAAAAAAAAGTTTTTAAAAATATGTCAAAATATAAAAAAAATAAAAGTTCAAATCACCCCACTTTCGCCCCATTAAAAATAAAATTAAACAAAAAAATACAAGTTTGTAATCGCTGCGTTCAGAATCGCCCGATCTATCAATATATATAAGGAATTAATCCGATTAGTAAATGGCGTAATGAGAAAAAAACGAAACGCCAGAATTACGTTTTTTTGGTCGCAATAGAATGTAATAGCGGGCGATCAAAACATCGCATCTATCCCAAAATGGTACCAATAAAAATGTCAGCTCGGCTCGCAAAAAATAAACCCTCACCCGGCCCCAGATCCTGAAAAATGGAGACGCTACGGGTCTCGGAAAATGCCACCATTTTTTTTTTTAAACAAACGTTATATTTTTTTTTCAACACTTAAATAAAAAAAGAACCTATAGATGTTTGGTATTTGTAAACTCATAATGGTCAGTTTTAGTATTTAGTGAACATGGTAAAAAAAAAAAAACAATTGTGGAATTGCACTTATTTTTGCAAATTCACTGAATTTTTTTCCGTTTTCCAGTACACAATATGGTAAAATCAATGGTGTTGTTCAGAAATACAACTCGTCCCGCAAAAAATAAGCCCTCACATGGCCATATTGACGGAAAAATTAAAAAGTTATGGCCCTAGGAAGAAGTGGAGCATAAAACAAAAACGCAAAAAATGGAAAAACCCAAGGTGATAAAGGGGTTAAGGAGTTTTTTTTTTTTTTAACAAATCTGATTCAAAATCCTTCTAAAAAACCACATAGAAAACTGTTCTGATTCATTTCTATTAGAAATACACTTTACTGTTTATATGAGGAATTTTTTTTAGATTTTTTTCTTAAGACGTCTTCAGAAATGCCTGCTGGGAAAAAAAAAGTGTATGACACTTCTTTGAAGTGGATCCTGATGGAATCTGCTCCAAACTACACACTGTCCAACAAAAAGGCTGCAAAAAAATGGAAAAATATCTTCTAAAACTTCTTCATGAAAAGAAAAACTCAAAAAATTCTTCCAAAATTTTTTTTCTGAAATAGTCTTCACTTCAAAAACTTTTATTGGATTAGTCCTCCTTAAAAACTCATGTGTATGGGCAGCCTACAAGGCTATGTTTGCACAAAGAAAGAAATAAGCCTTTATGGCCAAATTTAAACCTCCGCTCCTTGAGGGTCTGCTGATTTCAACTACACTAATCAATGGGGTCCAACAGTTGAACCCTGGACGATCAGATCATTGTTATCAATATGGAAAGCTGTGCAGTGACGACAGCAGTAGAACTGTGGTATTGTAACACAGGTACTTTAGATGCAGTGACACAGAAACACAGAGCAGCCAGTACAGGGTTAATAAACAAGGAGTATTTACTGTAACAGGGTCAATCTCCACGCAGGGAGTAACAGGGGAAATATGGGGATAACGAGGGGAGTAGCCGGTAACAGACTATAAACGACAATTCACAGTTTGGCTAGATGTAGCAGTGTCGACACGGTTGTAATCGGCAGTTTTACACTTAGCTGACTCTTGTTCCCAACAAGGCAGATGCCAGCTGATGCTGGTGTTATTTTCTTCTGGCTTCCCCGCCTAAACAATGCTCCGTCTTCTGGCGGCAGCAGGCAGCCTCCGGTTTGACCCGCTGAGCCCCTAGTCCATAACACTGCACCTCACTTGCTCGGCTCCACGTCTTCTGGCGGCAGCGGGCGGTCTCCGGTTTAACCCGCTGAGCCCCTAGTCCATAACACTGCTCCTCACTTGCTCGGCTCCACGGACCCTGCGTCTCTTCTCCCTCTAGTCAGGCTTGACTCCCACTGTCAACTGCCTGCTTTCTCGCACAAAACTCCTTTTTCTCCCTCTTCCTAGACACGCTTCCAGCTCCCCGGTCACCTGGCCCCTGAGCTCTCGCTCTGGACACGCCCCCAGCTTCCCGGTCACCTGAGTCCTGTGCTCGCAGTCTGTCTTCCCCCTGCAACCAGAGGCACGGCCCCGGCAGTTCCGGATCCCTTGTTCTGAAAGTACTTACACCCTGGTCTTCCCCCTTACAGTATTACATATCCCATAAGTGGCCCTCCAGAGAGGGAGTTATCCCCTTCATGACATGGCAACTTTTTTCCTCCCCTTCTTACAAGAGACATAACATTTTTATTTTGCCATCAGGGTAGCCTTATGAGGGCTTATTTTTTTGCTGGATGAGTTGTACTTTTGAATGACACCAATTCATTCTACCACATAGTGAAAAAAATTCTAAGTGCGTTGAAATTGCAAAAAAAAAAGTCCAATTTCACAATTGTTTTTTGGGGTATTTTAGTTATCATGTTGACTATATAGTAAAACTGACCTGTCATTATGATTCTCCAGGTCATTACGAGTTTGCAGATACCAAACATGTATAGGATCTTTTTTATTTAAGTGGTGAAAAAAATTTGGAAATTTGTAAGGAGAAAAAATTTGCCTCTGTCGCCATTTTTCGGGACCCAGAATGTTTTCATTTTTTGGGATATGGGGCTGTGTGATGGCTTATTTTTTGCTCCTAAGTTTTTACTGATACCATTTTGGGGTAAACATGATATTTTGATTGCCTCTTATTGAATTTTATTGCAATCTTGCGTTAGGCAAAAAAAACTTAGTTTTGGCATTTTCATTTTTTTTCTTGTTACTATATTTTCCGATTGGAATACTTTATTTTATATTTTGATAGATCGGACTTTTTGCGAACACAGCACCGCGTCCCCCGCATCATACTTTCAACTCTTTCGGCATCCTGGATGATACAGTTGCAAACAAAGATGGGAAAGGGGGCCGACACTACCTCTCTCATCATTATCCCTCTGCGTCTGAGCTCTGTGACGTCACTACAACGTGCAGAGACTGGAGCAGCAGGGAATGGGAAGAGGTGAGTATTTATTTTATTTATTTTTTATGTATGGAGCACAATACGGGGCCTATTATACAGCATTGGACACTATGTGGGGCCCATTATACTGTATGGAGCACTATTTGGGGTCCATTATACTGTTTGGAGCACTATATGGGGCCCGTTATATTGTATGGTGCACTATATTGGGCCCATTATACTGTATGGAGCATTATATGAGGCCCATTATACTGTATGGAGCACTATATTGGGCCCATTATACTGTATGGAGCACTGTATGTGGCCATGTGGCCCATTATACTGTATGGAGCTCTATATGGGGCTCATGATACTGTTTGGAGCACTATATGGGGCCCATAATACAGTATGGAGCACTATATGTGGCCCATTATAGTGTATGGAGCACTGTATGGGGCTCATAATACTGTATGGAGCACTATATATGGCCCATTATACTGTATGGAGCACTATATTTGGCCCATAAACCTGTATTGAGCAGTATATGGGACCCATAATACTGTATGGAGCACTATATATGGATCATAATACTGTATGGAGCACTATATGTGGCCCGTTATACTGTATGGAGCACTATATGTGGCCCATTATACTGTATGGAGCACTATATGTGGCCCATAAACCTGTATGGGGCACTATGTGGGGCCAATTATACTGTATGGAGCACTATATGGGGCCCATTATACTGTTTGGAGGACTATGTGGTGCCCATAATACTGTATGAAGGACTATGTGGGGCCCATTATTCTGTATGGAGGACTATGTGATGTCCATTATTCTGTATAGAGGACTATGTGGGGCCATTATACTGTATGGAGGACTATGTGGAGCCATTATTCTGTATGGAGGATTATGTGATGTCCATTATTCTGTATAGAGGACTATGTGGGGCCATTATACTATATGGAGGACTATGTGGGGCCATTATTCTGTATGGAGGACTATGTGGGGCCGATTATTCTGTATGGAGGACTATGTGGGGCCCATTATTCTGTATGGAGGACTATGTGGGGCCCATTATTCTGTATGGAGGATTATGTGGGGCCCATTATACTGTATGGAGCACTATGTGGGACCTTTATTCTGTATGGTGGACTATGTGGGGCTCATTATTCTGTATGGAGGACTATGTGGGGCCCATTATACTGTATGGAGGGCTATGTGGGGCCCATTATACTGTATGGAGGACTATGTGGGGCCCATTATACTGTATGAAGGACTATATGGGGCCCATTATACTGTATGGAGGACTATATGGGGCACATTATACAGTATGGAGGACTATATGGGGCACATTATACTGTATGGAGGACTATATGGGGCACATTATACAGTATGGATGACTATATGGGGCACATTATACAATATGGAGTATGTGGGGCCCAAATAGAACTTCAGCTATGGGGCTCCATGAACACTCCTGACTCAACTCTGCTACATCACTGGGCTCAGATGCAATACCATAGCAAATCTCCTGACCTGCTAACCTCTGCTACATCTTTGGGCTTTGCTATTTCATCACAGTGATGAGGAGACCAACAATAAAGACGTTATATAACTCAGATATGAAAATGAGTGAGGGCCCTGCTCGCAAGCTTACAATCTATGAGGAAGTAGGGGAGACACGAAAGGTAAATGATAAAATGTGCTTATATTGTACGATACAGTCATACTATACTAAATAGGGTGTGCACATAATGCTGCATCAACCAATCACCAGCCAGTATGTGTACAGTACAAACATAGAGGGCTATTAAGTGCATGGAGGCTGTGATCAGATGCTACGACGGTCATTTTGTAGAAATTTTTGTTTGGTCCAAACGGGGATAGTTAGATAAGTGAGGTGAGGTGATAGGCCAGTCTAAAGAAATGCGTTTTTAGGCCACGCTTAAAACTGTGGGTATTAGAAATTAATTGAATTGCCCTGGGTAGCGCATTCCAAAGTATTGGTGCAGCATGTCAGAAGTCTTAGAGACGGTAGTGGGAGGTTCGGATTATTGAGTATTTTAGTATTAAGTCATTAGTGGAATGGAGGGCAACGGTAGGGTGGAAGACTGAGACGAGGGAGGAGAGGTAGGGCAGTGCTGAACCATGGAGCGCTTTGTGGGTAAGAGTGATACGTTTATATTGAACTCTGTAGCAGATGGGCCACCAGTGCAACGACTGGCACAGTGTAGACACATCGGTGTAGCGGTTGGAAAGGAATATGATCCAAATGATCTGTCTGTCTTTCTAAGAAATAAAAATAACTGGAGGCAGCATTCTTCAAGAATTAGGCAAAAAGGGTGGTTTATTAATCCATAGTGGCGAAGTTTCGGTTCTGAAGTGTGAACCTTACTCATGCTTGCATGACCACTTTTCAGCATGTAATTTATATAGTCCTGTATATGTGAGGACTCAGGTAAGTCTGTAATGAATGGGTAGTCACTTGCTTAAACACCACCTATAGCTTTCACATGACTCGTCATTGACTCCTAGGTAAGCCTTATTAAAGATGATGTGTCCTTAAGAACTCCACAGTCACAGTGTTGATTCAGCTGACATGGAATAGTCCCTGGGTGAGGCCATAGAAATGTCACTGCGGTGCAAACACGTCAGATTACACACTGGAACCGATCTGGAAAACCTCCCCCGTGCTCCCAAATCTCAGAGCGCAAATTAAATTACTACGTGAACAATTAGACATCTACTGTGAGGAAGCACAAGAAATCTCTTGGTGAAGCGGCAGGACTGAAGCGTGTGACTATGTCAGCTCCACATAGTGCGGTCCTTGCATATATTTTCTTTGCTATTTTTTTTTTTTTCATGATTTTTACAAAATTGCGGTAAAACACTCTGAAAAAAGCAACAAAATCAGCAACATGACCACAACATGTGAGTAAACCCTAAGGTAATGTTCACACTGTCTTTTTAGGAGTCTTTTGGAGCAGATCTGTTCAAAAATACAGCTGAAAAATCTCCCAAAAAAAGCTTGAAAGACTCTTTTTATTCATTTCTGTTGAAAAACGACTTGCTCTGCACATGTTCGGGCTTTTCATAGATTTTTATCAGCTTCAGACTTCCAAAAATGCCAGGTGGTTAAAAGAAAATTTTCAGGTGTTTTCTGCTATGAAGCCGCTCCATACTTTATGGTAAGGCTCAATAGAAAGGCTACAAAAATGCCACATCTGGGCATCTTGTTGAGCATTTTGTCAGCGGTTTTAGGTGTCTTCCCTCAAAAAAACACTTGCATTTTAGTCACTTCTTAACGGGAATCTGTCAGCACGATCCACAGTTCATATAGTCATGTTGCTCAGTAAAGATGTCATCCACATCTTTACTGGTGCAATCTGTTGCTCTCTGACTGAAAAATTGGGGAATACATGGAGGCTGATGCTTTGGAAGTGCTTTGACACACCCAGAGCACTTAAGTCTCATTTGCATATGAATTCAAACAGTTATTTTTTTTTAGTCAGGGAGTAACAGATTACATCAGTTAGGCTACGGCCCCACTATCAGTATTTGGTCAGTATTTTTCCTCAGTATTTGTAAGCCAAAAACAGGTGAGGAACAATCAGAGAAAAGGTATAATAGAAACACGTCACCAATTCTTCATTTTTGACCCACTCCTGGTTTTGGCTCACAAATACTGAGGAAAAATCTAATGCTGATTGTTCCTCTAATATCAGAATTAGGACAGTTTCATACATTTATGTTTCCTTTTCTACAGCCTAAGGCCACGTGCACACGTTCAGTATTTGGTCAGTTTTTTTACCTCAGTATTTGTAAGCCAAAACCAGGAGTGGGTGATAAATACAGAAGTGGTGACGTGTTTCTATTATTGTTTCACTCCTGGTTTTGGTTTACAAAAACTGAGGTAAAAAACCCACCAAAACTCACGTGGCCTTACAGGATAGGAAGAGAGCCACAACATGTGATGCACATGGCACACCGCGACAAATCGTAACCACTCCCCTGGCCAGACCCCAAACCGCACCCATTTACCATTTCTTTCTACCCCAGCAGGAGGAGATGTCAGTGAGGGACATTCAACAGATACCTAAGACTGCAGGGCATAGACCCAAATCCGGGACGGTCCCGCAGGATACGGGACAGTTGTGAGCTACAGTAGATTATAGGCATACATGAGGGTGCTGAATTCGGTCAGGAGACTTGCGGTCAGTCCATGGATCGCTGTCCATACAAACTGACCTTATAGATAATTACAACATTTCTATAAATGCACCACAAAGTGTAGGGGTCCACATAGGTCACAGGGGTCATAAATAAAGTGCAGGACTGGGGACACTTTCCCTTTGCCTTCCTTATCAATGATGGTTTCCTGGTAGCAGAGGTGCAGCCCTGACAAGAGTGCCCATACTATCCTGGAATCTCCCCTCATATTGCTCCTTGTACACCCCAAGATAGAATTCTCCATTCTGGGGGACCTCAATTCCTAAATCCAGATGCAATTTTCTGCTATCGGCCCACCCCATGTCTAGTATAAAGTCATCGGCAAGTTTTATTTTTGCAATAAAAATGACATGAATGTTCTGCAGCTTCCCCTTGTGATCACAGTGTGCTGGGTATAATTACAGGCTCTCGCTATATTTGCTTTCAGGGAGGAGACACAATAGTCTTCCAAGTTTTCTTAATGATTAGTAATTGCAGATTCCACACTCGCTTTGTCCCCTCCTGTCGGTGACTTCCCCTTTAAATCACCTGTCATTAGCCTCAAATCCCTTGTCTGCCGGATATATATCCTGTGAGACCTTCATGCACCTAGCAACAACCCACACTCCGTGGTTCTCAAATTTCTGTGCTAGACAAGTTTTTCGCTTGGTCAAAGTCACCAAGATGAGAAATCTCTGCTGGGATCCTAAAAATCTGCCTGGCAGAAATCTATGCACACTCCAGATCACTGTATCTTCCATGTTAGTTATCATTACGGGACATATTAAGGGAGGAAAAACACATTGAGAACAATATTTTAAAAAGAATTAAAAAAAAAAAAAAAAAAACTTTACGGTAGAATTTCATATATATATATATATATATATATATATATATATATTTTTTTTTTTTAATTTGTATTTATTTTTATTATTTATTTTATTTATTTATTTTTTATTATTTTTAATTTACTAAAATAAAATGATAAAAGATGAGCCTTCTCTTCCCTCAGGACTTTGTAGTGATGTGATCTGAGCTGCAGGGAAGTATAGCCATCACCCCACTAATCTGCTGAATCCAAGACACCATATTAGTGCCTATAATAAGCTATTTTACAGCTGCTGATTGGGACTTTTTTAGAGGTTACATTTATATCCAAAGGATCAGCACAAGGGAGTGTTCACACATTGTGTTTTTGCAGCTTTTTTTTCCAGCACCAGCAAAATTAATGCAATTTCTCAAACTCATGCACAAGCTGCTTATCAGCTGTCATGTGCCTCCACCCACAGCTGTCAACAAGTTAAATGCCGCTGTCAATCTTTGACAGCGGCATTTAACATGCGCTGGGCGGAAGCGTGTCATAAGACATGCCCATCCGCGCCCGTCACGTGATCGCAGGGTACCAATGGGTTGTCATGACAGCCGGAGGTCTGCAGAAGACCCTCGTGCCTGTCATTGTAAATCTCCTATGAACGCTAGCCCGTGGTTGGCGTTCATAGAAGATGGTGATTTCAGCTATACATAGCAGCACTGAAGCCCTGCTATGTGTAGCACAAGTGATCTGATGATCGCAACTTCAAGTCCTATTGAAGCAAGTAAAAAGTAGAAAAAAAAAAGTTTTAAAAAATATAAAAAAATATAAAAGTTCAAATCATCCTTCTTTTGCCCCATTCAAAAGAAAACATTTAAAAAAAATCAAATATACACATATTTGGTATCACCGAGTTCAGAATCACCACGATTCATCAATATATAAAATGAATTAATCTGATCGGCAAACGACGTAACGAGAAAAAAAGTTGAAACGCCACAATTAAGTTTGTTTGGCTGCCGCAACATTTTAATGAAATTCAATAACAGGCGATCAAAACAATGTATCTACCCCATAATGGTATCAATAGAAACTTCAGGTCGGCGCACAAAAATAAGTCCTCACCCAGCCCCAGATCACGAAAAATGGAGGCGCTACGGGTCTCGGAAAATAGTGACTTTTTTCTTCTTACAAACTTTGGATTTTTTTTCACTACTTAAATAAAAAAGAACCTATAGATGTTTGGTATCTACGAACTCGTAATGATCTGGAGAATAATATTGTCAGGTCAGTTTTAGCATTTAGTGAACATGGTAAATTAAAAAAACAATTGTGGAATTGCACTTGTTTTGTAATTTCACTGCATTTGAAATTTTGGTGTCATTCAAAAGTACAACAAACAAGCCTTCACACGGCCATATTGGCGGGAAAATAAAAAAGTTATGGCTCTGAGAAGAAGGGGAGAAAAAAACAAAAGCCCAAAAATGGTAAATCGCAAGGTGAAGAAGGAGTTAATATCAATCAATAAGCTCCGGATATCATTGCATCCGAGACAAAAGCGGGACTCATCGCTGACGAGGACAGACCTCCATTACAGCCTCCATTGCTGTTTGAATCTGCACCATGATAACCTTTGAGAGCGGTGACGTGAGGTCAATGGACACCTGTAGCTGAACATCTGGCTCCTACCCCAATGTTGTGCAAAAGCCTTCTGATGGTGTTGGGGGGCATAGTGTACAGTAGTTAGACACCTCTAGTCTTCATTCCATGTTCACTTTCGTTTCCATTTTTTCATCATTTGCAAATCGTTAAAGGGAATCCGTCAGCAGGTTTTCACTATGTAATCTGAGAGCAGCATAATGTAGGCGCAGAGACCCTGAATGCAGGGATGTGTCACTTACTGGGCTGTGTTTTGCTGTTTAAATATAATTCTGTGATTTCCATAATTCCAAATCTTTTCCTTCTTGGTGCAGCAAGTTCAATGTTGAGGAGTGTATATATCTTATTCTCGATGATTAAAGGTGTTTTCCAGGCTGACCGCACAACCTGAACTCTCATAGAGCGCCAGTATCTCAGTTACCCATCTTGCTGCTGTTTTGCAAATAAAACTCTATTTCTTCCCATTATTTAATCAGCGCCGCAGTGATGATATTACCCCGGTATACCACCGAACGTGCTTCTCCAGAAAAGCCATTTCTGCAATAGTGTAAATGACGCGCCCCCTGGGACATATTCCTTTTTGAGGGGAATACCCGGCACCGGATCAGATGGGGGGTTGTAGTCTCCGAGCGGCTGTGACCCGGCCCGTGCCCAGGGCGTCAAGCTCAGTGTTATGTGGCAGTCCTACAGATGTTATTAAGAGTTCTTTTGTGTCGACTACGCCACCCGTTGTGATGCGGTCACTGTGGCCGCCGCTGCAGCAGGGTCCGCTGAGGCTGATGGTGGGTGCGCAGCTTGGTGAGATAACCCCCAACGGGAGGGGTATAGCCTCAGGGGGGACAGGTGCAGAGGATGGGGGTTGTGGTGGTGCAGTGCAGACGGCAATGAAGACAGAGTCGGGTTGTGCAGTTAAGGGTGTTTACTTACTGCAGATGTTGTACTGGTCACTCCAGCTTCGAGTGACCACCCGAGCCGTGCTGCGTCCACCAGGTCCTGGATCCAGCCAACCCCCAAACAAGTCCGGAGCGTGGCCCTGAGCTCTCCTTCTGTCCCGTTCTCTGGCCGTCCCCACCAGTGATCCACCTAGGTCCAGCTCCCTCGGGCCTTCTGTTGGGACACCCTTGGCCCTGGGTTCCCTGACCCTTCATGTGGTGTGCCTTCGGGGTGGATGTGATGGGTGACCGTGGCAAACGCTGCCCACGGTCTCCGGTCTCTGGCTAGGGTGTGTTTTCTGCCCCCACCAGCTTGGGATCCGGTACCCTGTGCCGACTCTTCACCCGGGGATTTAAGTTGGGATCTTGGAGTCCTTTTCTGCTGTTTCCCCCTCTGGGTCTCTCTTTCTCTTCTCCTCTCTCACTCTGGGTCTTTCTTCTCCTCTGCTCGCTGACTTGTTCTCTGCATCTGACCCTGTTCTTAGTTGGTGCCCACCTTATATACACCCTCTATGTGTGAGCTCAGGTGACCAGCACCCAATGAGCTCCTAACTTTACCCAGGCTGCTCCCCCTATCTGCCCCTACACTACTTGGGATGTACCACCCCCCTCCCACTCCAGCCAGGAACAGACTCGGTCGTACCTGCACATTTCTAAGTGGGAGTACCGTCGGTCTGCTCCTCGGAAATGGGATGTGTGTAGTGCATGCAGCCTACCGAGCTCAGTTCCACTCTCCATCCTTGCCCGGGAGTGGAATATCACACCTCTGGGTTGAGGTGCAATACCCCTGTAGCAGCCGAATCCTCAGGGTGCTACATTCCCCCCTGGTAAATCACAGCACGTCCTCGGGCTGTAAGACATAACACCAAAACATACAAATTTTTTGCATAAACATATAAAACATATAAAACATTATATATATATATATCAATATAAAACATTCTCGTCGCCTCTGGCTCCTCCTCCGGTCACTGTGCAACGTGTGACCGGGTAAAGTGCGACAGTCTCTCTGGAAAACTGGTTTTCCTATAAAACCGGTAGGGGGCGCTTTAGGACGCGCAACTATATACAAGGATATGGCCGCTCTCAGTCCTCGGCCAGGTATTAGGGAGGAATGACCGCTCTCAGTCCTCGGTCAGTGGGATTAAGGGAAATACGGGTAACAGTTCACACATGCTGGTCCCAACGGGGACTATATTAGCAACAGCAACAGTTTCAGTTTCAGTTTCAGTTCACGGTTTCAGTTCACGGTGCCCCGACGGGCAACTATATACAGCTTCTGCTTCGCTGTCCTTAGCGACGGCGTCCTCCTGCTCTTGCTTTATGGTTACCTTTGGCTTCAGACCCGTCCGGGTCCTCTTGCTCTTCCTCCTCACACCGCAGCTCTTCCTCCGTCAGGCGATGCACATGGAGGGCGTAGGGACCTTTGGCACACTTGTGCCGGGTGAAGGTGACCTCGTCCCCGATGTAAAGGTCACGACCTCTGTGTCCCTCCGGTAGGTGGGACTCAACGTCTCTCCTGGTTACGAAGACGTCGCCTAGGGTGTGGTGGTCTCGGATGAAGCCCCACCCATGCTGCAGGTTAAACTTTATCACAGTCCCGGTGGTGCGGGGACTATGCGCTGCACGGGGGTCTCTCCTGGCCCGGCTCTTCTGCTCCGCGCTCTTTACTTGAGCTAGCTGTTCCCGGACCCGCCTCTCTCTCCGCTCCCTCTCGAAGTCCTCGAGCTGTTGGCGGCAGCACTCAGCACGCTCCGCTGCAGCTGCCCGAGTCTCTTGAGTGAACCCCATAAGATCTTCTCCGGTGGGGTCCCACTCAAACTGTGCTTCCGCTAGCGGGGGCGAGATCCTCTTTACGGGCTTTGGAGCCGGGATCAGGGGCTCATCCAGGGGTCTCCCTCTCCGGAGTCGGGGATGGTGAAACTCCGGTGGCCATATAAATGGCTGCCCATCCGGGCACGTATGCTGGGCGTACAGGTCCTCTCCCAGATGCGGCACTCTTGGTCTTATGGGCGCGGTGGTGGTGGCGCCCGGGTTGCCCGGGCCTTGCGGCCAGGCCTGGGGTATCTGGAAGGTAAAGGGCACCGTAAGGACGGCGGCGCCCTGGGCTACTTGGCCCTGCGACCAGGCCGGGGGCTCCGCGGAGGTAGGGGGCGCTGTTGGTATTGCGGCGCCCGGGGGTACTAGGCCTTGCGACCAGGCTGGTGGTACTTCCTGCTTGGTCACGCTCGGGGTCGAGGCGTGTGACGTCACAGGGGTCGCGGCTCCCGTTTGAGGCCTAGTCTGCGGCGGTGACGTTGCAGCGACGGGCACGGCAGGATAGACTTCGGGCTCTGCGACGGGGAGCTGGGGCAGGTACGCGGTTTCCCGGTCTGGGGTATAGACGTCCCCTTTACCTGCCTCCACTCGTTCGGCTCCCTTCTCGGCGCCGTCTCCGGCCTTCAGTCCTCCCGCGCCATCCTCAGAGGCGGTCTGTCTCCTCGTCTCGGGTGGCGTGCTCCGCTGACAGGTCTCGGTCTGCTGGGCCATCTCACGGCTCCACTCCGCCAACGTCTCTCGCTGCACCCGGGCCATCCTCCTTGCGAGGCCCTCCAGAGCGGTCTGTGCACACTCCCGGTCTCGGGGGAGCTGTGCTAGGACCTCCACTAGGCCTAGTGGGGTCGTTGTTTCCAGCAGGCTCCTGACCAACGGGTCGGTGCTGCTCTGCTCTCCTACAGTCGTCTCCAGCAGGCTCCTGGCCAGCGGGCCGGTGCTGCTCTGCTTTCTCGCCATCTCCGGGTAAGCTCCTCCGATACTCTTCTCCAGGCTTCTTGCCTCCGGGTGCGCTCGCTCTAGCCTGCTCCAGGCGGCACCCATCTTTGTTCTCTCCTTTCGTCTCCTCCCACCTCGAGGGCGGTCCCGGGGCCACTTGGTGACTGTCAGCTCCAGGGGCTGTTCTTTCACGCTGACAGACACCTCTAGCATCACAGTCTCTGTTGGTGGGGGCGGTTTCCACTTTTGGCGCCATTTTCGGTCCTGGCCCACGATGGGGGGTGGCCTCTCGCCACCCTCTGGCACGCCCATAATGGCGTCCGCTCTTCCAAGGCGGGAAACCTTTGGAAATGGCGGGAATCGCTTCCCAGTGGCGGGAAACTCTGCAGATGGCGGGAAAACGCGGTTAATGGCGGACAACCGGCTGGAATCGACTGGTGATGGGGTCCGATGGCGGGGACCCTCCGGAACCGGCAGGAGACTTCTTTTTGAGGTAAACTCATTCTTTTCTTCAGGCACGCAGTACCCGGTTGTTGCGGGCACGTAATCCTGCCGACTACGCCAAAGTTGACGCGCCCCCTGGGCCATATTCTTTAGGGGGAATATCCGGAGCCGGATCAGATGGGAGTTGTAGTCTTCCGAGTGGCTGTGACCCGGTCCGTGCCCAGGGTGTCAAACTCAGTTGTATGTGGCAGTCCTACAGATGTTATTAAGAGTTCTTTTGTGTCGACTACGCCACCCGTTGTGATGCGGTCACTGTGGCCGCCGCTGCAGCAGGGTCCGCTGAGGCTGATGGTGGGTGCGCAGCTTGGTGAGATAACCCCCAACGGGAGGGGTATAGCCTCAGGGGGGACAGGTGCAGAGGATGGGGGTTGTGGTGGTGCAGTGCAGACGGCAATGAAGACAGAGTCGGGTTGTGCAGTTAAGGGTGTTTACTTACTGCAGATGTTGTACTGGTCACTCCAGCTTCGAGTGACCACCCGAGCCGTGCTGCGTCCACCAGGTCCTGGATCCAGCCAACCCCCAAACAAGTCCGGAGCGTGGCCCTGAGCTCTCCTTCTGTCCCGTTCTCTGGCCGTCCCCACCAGTGATCCACCTAGGTCCAGCTCCCTCGGGCCTTCTGTTGGGACACCCTTGGCCCTGGGTTCCCTGACCCTTCATGTGGTGTGCCTTCGGGGTGGATGTGATGGGTGACCGTGGCAAACGCTGCCCACGGTCTCCGGTCTCTGGCTAGGGTGTGTTTTCTGCCCCCACCAGCTTGGGATCCGGTACCCTGTGCCGACTCTTCACCCGGGGATTTAAGTTGGGATCTTGGAGTCCTTTTCTGCTGTTTCCCCCTCTGGGTCTCTCTTTCTCTTCTCCTCTCTCACTCTGGGTCTTTCTTCTCCTCTGCTCGCTGACTTGTTCTCTGCATCTGACCCTGTTCTTAGTTGGTGCCCACCTTATATACACCCTCTATGTGTGAGCTCACGTGACCAGCACCCAATGAGCTCCTAACTTTACCCAGGCTGCTCCCCCTATCTGCCCCTACACTACTTGGGATGTACCACCCCCCTCCCACTCCAGCCAGGAACAGACTCGGTCGTACCTGCACATTTCTAAGTGGGAGTACCGTCGGTCTGCTCCTCGGAAATGGGATGTGTGTAGTGCATGCAGCCTACCGAGCTCAGTTCCACTCTCCATCCTTGCCCGGGAGTGGAATATCACACCTCTGGGTTGAGGTGCAATACCCCTGTAGCAGCCGAATCCTCAGGGTGCTACATAAACATGGTAATTATAAGGCATCAAAGTGAGAACACCATGTTATGGAGAAAGCCGAGTGTCCCCAAAGGTATTCATCTGTGATGTGACGGCGTCCCACGGGCACTGCTACCTTTTATGACAAAGCACAGATGCCAGGTCATCCCATTATCATCTGTTCAATGCCGCTGCTTGTATTCACTTATGTGTGAGAAATAATAATGATGTGAGTATTTTTAACATGAAAGTCTCAGAAATTCACACAATCGTTTTGCAGACTTTGCATGGAAACTTACGCAGACGAGAACTGGAGGTTTTATCCACAGCAATCAATCAGACAGATATTAAGCACCAAAGGGGGGTTGATGTGATGTGGATTGGCTGCAGATGTGCCGTAGCGTTCAACTCTTGAAGTTGCTTAACCAAATCCTTGTTTGAAAAAGGCTTTAGTTAATCCGAAACGCATCATGTCAGGGGCGGACATATCATTGGTGCAACTTGTGGAGCCGCACAGGGAGCCAAGAGGTAAGGGGGCCCATTTCTACCTCCAAAGCAGCTGCAATTTTGCATGTATCGTGCTCTGGAGATTCTATGGAATAAACCCTAAAATAATTGCAACATACGAGGTCTTTTCATATTTTTACATGTGGGATGCCATCCCTTTGACACAAGCACCGCTACTTCTCTGAGTGTGGACTGGAAACATATGTGGATTCGATAGATAATGTGATAAACAGACAATCTGCAAATCACATTATCTATAAATGACGTTTTCCGAACTTCAAAAAATCACTTTAAAGTTATTAGGTGTCTCCCTTCCAAGTTACAGCTTCCTCTGTCTCTAGATTAGAGGCAAAGAAGTCAGGAGGCTTACAGGAACTAGGACGGGTCTTTGACTCCTTGCTCCTGCTCTCCTGTCTGACAAACTCCATACAGCCATAACAGAGAGCAGTCTTTTAGTAAGGTGCAAGCAAGTCATTGGACAATGGAAGGATCAATGCATGTTGGGAAGGCAAAGGAAGTTCCAGCACCTACAGTGCTTGAAGAATACATAAAGGACAGCTATGATTTAAGAGCTTACTGTATACTACTTTATTATAGCATTCAACGCTCACATGATAAGCACCCAATATACAAATAGACCCCCACCAATTGCTCAAAAGATCCCTGAGAAGTGCTCAGCTTGGGAGACAGAAGCTCACAGCTCCTGCCTGGCTGCACGCAAAGTCTATGCTTTCCAATGAATCTGTTGTACTCCTGTCTCCCAAGGATATCATAATTCCAGTAAGTAGAGACTGTCAGGCGATTGGTCAGCGTCGGAAGAAGAAGAACAGGAAAGATTTGGGTAGGAAAATATGGCTTCTTTATTTTTTTTTATACCCAACTTAGCATTTTGTAACAAAAATGATACAACTGCCCAGACAACCCTTTTAACTTTACGTCTATGCAGAGGATAGAAACAGACCTTCACATATATAAAATAATGGTGTTTAAGGGGTGATTCATGTTGAAGCATGTAGCGCCGGCATCCCTGCCCTCTGGTAGGCAGGGACGCTGTTCCCCTCACCCCTCTGCTCCGAGCCCGGCGTCCTCCTCCCGCTCTGCTGGCAGCGCGCGCTCCTTCCCGGCCACTGTGCTTAGGGCGCGCGCGCTCCCTCCCTCTTAAAGGGGCCGCGCGCGCCGTCCTAAGGAGTCCCCGGCCAATGGCCGGAGGACTTCACCATATATAAGGCACCTCCTCCAAAATGGAGGTGCCCGAGCAATGTTGTTGCACTGTTCACTACTCTGCTTCAGCCCTCAGGTCCCGTTGCCAGTTACCTGCCAGTTACCTGCCAGAATCCTGCCAGTTTGCTGTCTGTTTCCTGCCTGACATTCCTCCTACCTGCTTGCTAGCCTGAGGTCCGACGGTCTGCCTTCCTACTCCTGTCAGTCTGTCTATGGACCAGCTTGCCCGCTCACCTGGGAGCGCACATCTGCTACCTGCCTGCTAGCCTACCTGGAGGCTCCGCCGTCACGTGCTGTGACCACCTGCCATTCCAGAGACTCCTGCCCGCTCACCTGGGAGCGCTCATCTGCTGCCTGTCTGTTGGCCTACCTGGAGGCTCCGCCGTCACGTGCTGTGACCACCTGCCATTCCAGAGACTCCTGCCCGCTCACCTGGGAGCGCTCATCTGCTGCCTGTCTGTTGGCCTACCTGGAGGCTCCGCCGTCACATGCTGTGACCACCCGTTTATCCAGAGACTCTCGCTTGCTCACCTGGGAGCACACATCTACCATCCGCCTGCTAGCCTACCTGGAGGCTCAGCCATCACAGGTCGTACCTACCCTTTACCCAGAGACTGCCCCGGTCACTTGCCGTGACCTCCTGCCCGTTCATCCAGAGACTGCCCCGGTCACTTGCCGTGTCCTCCTGCCCGTTCATCCAGAGACTACCCCGGTCACTTGCTGTGACCTCCAGCCCGTTCACCCAGAGACTGTCCCGGTCACCTGCTGTGACTGCCTGCCCGTCTTCCCTGGTCGCCACCCGCTCCCTTACAAGGACCGCCCCCTTGTATAGTAGCTCAGAGGTTCCGCCTCCCAGACCCGTTACAAAGCATTTACTGAAAGCCATGTTTTTGTAATTTTTTTTTGGGGGGTGCTGCTATTTTGCCACAACTCTGTAGAAATTAATAAATTTTATACCGTCATTGAAAATAAAACTGCAAAAAAATTTAAAGATGTGATGTAATACTGAATTTTGTTTACTTGGGTTTAGTCTAACTCTGCAATTCCCATAGAGACTCCTAAGGGTTCAGTAATGAACCTCTAAATATAAGCATACTGGGCTTCCCCAAAAAACAGAGCAGCCCATTAAAGGGGTTGTCCACTGCTAGGACAACTCTTTCTTAAATACTTTATGCCACAGTGTAAAATAAAAGTAACAGCTTCTTATCTACCGATCAAGTGATGTCAGTGCTGGGTCTCCCAGGGCTCGCGTGACATTATTATGCTACACAAACCCTGCAGCCCATCATCAGTCACTAGTGGGCTGCTTTGCTCACACTTCCCTCAGCCTTCCGGAGGAAGTGTGAGAGCTCCAGCCCATTAGCGATCGTTGATTGTCTGCAGGGCTCATTGATTGACAGTAGCATTTAAGTGGTTAAGCTGCACTGATTGGAGCAGATCCGATTTTGTTGGAGATCTTGAGCTTCAAGTGACACCACCGGAGTACGGATGTGTCTGATGTCTACATGGTAGGACCCTCATCTGACATTGTTCATGGTTTTCTATATGATTTACAAGTAACACAGATACTGAGCCACATTAAAAAAAAAGTTTATTTTGTTCACAGATATGTTTGCATCACAATAATGTATAAAAATTAAGCTGGTTAATTGGTAAATTTGGGGAAATGTAGTGACACCCAATATGGGTTAGTAAAGGCACAATCCCAATAGAAGGTGAGGAAGATTGTGCAATGCAAGGAGCGCACAAGAACAGATCAATGGCTCCAAGTCACGGATACAGCAATTGGCAAATGAAAGCAAACACAATGCAGAAGTCAGCGGTGATTGTGATGCCTGAAAGAGAGGAAAAATATGGTGATGAGGAGTCCCATGGTGAGAAATGGGGCATTTTTACATTGCACCACATGTGCTTTGTCTTGGATGATTGTAGCATTTACTATTAGAGATAAGGCTGTGTTCACACTTAACGTATATACTGCAAATCTAACTGTCCAAGCAGACTGGATGTCATTTCATGAAAGCGCCTGCCCGCTGTGCGATTAAAGGGACGCTGTTGGACTGTACGTTTTTAGTGTGTTTTTTCTTTATAGACTTAATAGGGAGACTGAAAAAAAAATGCAGTTGCGTTTTAAAGTGAAGAATCAAAGATTTTCAACATTATAAAAAAAAACGCTGCTCCAAATGCATCGAATGAAAGGGAAAAGGCAGCAAAAATGCAATAATCTTGGAAGAAAGCAGCAGAAAAAAAAACACTGAATTTATACTAAGTGTGAACACGGCCTAAGACTATGAAAATTGAAATAAAATAGAACTTGGAATATCACATTTTATTGTCTCATTTAAGGGGATATAATAGAGTGGCTACAAAGCGTATCTATCATTGTGGAGGACCTGCCCTGCCCTGCATTACAGATAAAGCCTATTGATTGTGTAATGCTTAGCTTCCCCTGTGGAGGCGCTGCAGGTAGGTAGAACATTTACTGCTAGGTTTCTTTACTAGGTTTGAATATCTTGTGATCAGCTTCAAAATTACCTTCTAAAAGGCCAAAGTGGAGAACCTTTTAGGACAAAACCAGGAGAGGAACTTACATAGAAAAACTATCATTGAAAGATTGACACCAGTTCTGTATTTTGGAGACACTTCTGGTTTTGGCAAAAAAATACTGATAAAATACTATGTGTGAATTAAGTCTTACTCCAGAGGCTTTACAAAAAGCATCTCTTGCTCTGGAGAACCTGGCATGTCCGTACATTACATGGAGATTAGATATGATTTCAATGTTTTATGCTTAATTTACCCTGTGGGGGTGCTATAGGGGAGCTGAACACTTTCTGACAGATCCCGCCAGATGACTGCAGTACCCTTAAGTCCCATCATTGAGGCACAATGGGATCAGCTTACTTTCGGGGAAGCCTTTTAATAAAAATAGACTGTATAAAGCACTTTAATTACTTTTTTTGCATGCAAGGGCACATAGGAGTGTGTAGATACCCCTGGGACTTGCTCTTCTAGATCTACCAATAAATCAATGACAGGATCTCCACAGCTAACTCCTGATTACCTATCACCATCTAGACCTACATGTAAACCTATAAGATACATGTAGTAACTGACCACTTACTCATGGATACTGGGGGAGTGGTGGCGGTGGTCGTAGTGAGCGTTGTCACTGGTATTGACGTGTAGCCGCTGGCTCTTCTGCCCTCTAGTGCCTGTCTGAGGCTGTGCAGCTGTACGCTGTTCAGCAGTGCGCGCTGCAATTCTGTAACCATTGCTCCGTTTTCAGGTCCAAGGTTTGTGATTTGCTCAGGTGACAGCTCCTTAGGAAAGCAAATTATTAAAGGGGTTGTCCAGGACTATTTCTTTTTTACTAGTAGTTGCTACCTACCTGCTTGTTGTGCCCAACGCCGATCTCTGCCGAGCGTTAACAGACCGCTCCTGCAGGTGATTCAGCAGCTTCCGCTGACATCAGTGGCTTCTCTTCTGCTCTTTTGTAGAGGCATGATTGCTGGCTCCCCACTGCCTAACTGCGGGGAGCCAGTTGTCAATCAGCATGACGTCAACAGAGCAGCCCGGAAGAGGAAGAGCTGTTCTGTAGACGTTGAGTAACTGAATTGCCCCCAGGAGCGGTCAGTGACCACTCTGTGCCGGCGCCGGGTACAAAGGCTCATAGTTTTTAGGCCCATAGTAAACAAAAATAGTCCTGGATAACCCCTTTAAAAAAAATTTAATCAATAATCCAAGTTATACGCACAGTAATTTCCTTAAATATAAATGTGTAGGTGTGTTAATATGGAGTCGGGCCACTTCTATGGTTACAACAGCTTTTATTCTTGGCATTGCACATGGTGTTAATGTCTCTCCTAGATGCTTCTCCTTGTATATAATAGTACTTGCACAGTTGAGCGGGAAAAAAATCAATCAGATCAGAAAATGTATAAAATTCACTTGTGGTAAGTAAGTTCATAAAGATTGACAGTGCCAAGTTTAAAGTCACTGACCTGGAGTCATCATTTTCTTTTTTATTTTTACGTCATTTTTCTTTTACGTCTTGTGGTATTCGCTGACGTTTATAGAGTCAAATTCATCAAAATGGCGCACACGGGTTTATGAATTTTGCTTAAAGTAAAAAATTGACTTTTTTTTACTGTCATTAATGATTTTTGCTATTATTTTTTTAGGAAAAATGTGCAACTTTTTCAAAATAGCACAAAATTTGGGACAGGCAGAAAATCATTCCAGGGGGGCACTGGAGTGGTATGGCGCTAAATGTTGTGACTTTCTAAGTCATACATGAAAAATCAGCCAAAAACATCTGGGATCACTAAGCTCCGACCACAAAAAAAAAAAAAAAAAATGTGTACATATAAAATATGGTTCAAAACAGGTGTGCACATAGAATAATGAATTGGGTGCTAACAAAAAAAGGAGCAAAACACAGAAAATTAGACAAAAAACAGACTCAAAGGCAATGAAGAATCAGGGTCACTGAGCTTTTTGGTGACTCAAAACTGGAAATGTCTGTAATTTGCATGGCTGTGTGGTTAAAGGGTTTCAGAAAACTCCTCTGAGCCAGCTGCAGTTTGTTTAAAAAAGAAAAAAAACGAAACTGTGCTTTACTCACCCTCCCCGGATCCAGCACTGAGTCTCTACCACTGCTCCTGATGTTGTTATTGTCTGCAGTGCTGATGTCACATCAACAGCGCTGCAGGAAATCACTGAGCTTGAGTTGACGGCACTGAGCTCAGTGATTGCCTGCAGTGTAGTAAAGACAATAACAGACAAACAGATACTAGGAGCAGAGGCAGAGACTCAGCGTTGGACCAGGGGAGGGTGAGTAACGAACAGATTGTTTGTTTTTAAAAATAAACTGCAGCGGGAAGACAGATAATTTCTGAAAAAGGAAAACCCCTTTCATTTATGCAAGTGATAGCAGCGGATCTAGATGAAAAGCTTAAACATCTGAAGTCAATAATTAGGAGGGTCGCCCACATCCTTTTGGCCATATACTGTACACATTAGAAAATGTGTATATATAATTACCTTAAATATCTCCTCAGGTATAAGTTTAATGGCGAAAGGCTGAATATAGGGCATAAGTTTGGAATCGAGCGTCTTGAAATCGTCCTTACTTATACCAGCTAAAAAAAGAAATTACAGAACAAGGACATTGGTCAGTACATCTTCAAATTAGAGATCCTGTATAGTAACACAGTCAATCATCTAGTATGTATAGTATATTACGCATTAAGAATTAACTATAACACATCAATGTATTTATTTTTTACTGGGGCTAAAATTCATCTTTGCAAGTGTGTTTCGTTAAAAATGTTGCACCTTTTGCCTTCTATAGCTTCTGTATGGCACTGATTATTGCTGGCTGCAGAATGAGATAACTGAGAATCAGTCAGTGAGCTTGTTCTGATGTTGAATTTTAGTTCTTAGACGTATTTTTCAGAACTCCTCTGTGCTGATTTTTGATCACATCAAAGTTGAATGAGCAGAGAATGTGGACAAACCCTTCCGGTTCTGGAAATTGTAGATTATTCTGCAGTTTGCTGCTGGTCACATCTGCAGATTTTCTGGGTTATTGTTTACTGGATTAACGGAATTTCACTGTACAAATTGCCCCAAAATTAACATTGGATTACCTGCTATGTAGCCAATGTCATTCAGTACATAATGGCTCCACTTTTCTGTTTTCCCATAAATCTTCTCGGTCTTACTCTTCAATGCTTGCAGGATTTGGTGGCTGCACGGGAAAGAACCAATTCTTGAAATAATTGAGCTAAATAAAAAAGAAAAGAAAAAGATCATCCAGAAGTCTACAACAAATTTAATATAGGGCTTAGTTCATAGGTCCATATGTCATTGTAGAGCATTTAGGGTGGTCCTCCACCCAGTGGCCCCCCAGATCTGACAGCCGCTCAGATCAGTTCTCACATTCATCTTAATGTCAACCATGTAATTCTACACTCATGTTTCAGCATGGGCAGTTAATAGTAAAATGATATGGTTCAAAGAATAAAATGAGAAGAAAAAGGTTGTCTTAGAATTCTATACATGCCAATGAAATATTACGGCAGGGGCGAAGAACTGATCTCGGGTGTCCGAGAAGCCCCAAATGCCCCTCTGCCACATAAGAAGACACTAGCATTATAAATGGCACCCGGTAAGCTGGAGCCCCTCAGACCCTGTTATAGATTTTGCATTAGGTCTTGGAGATTTAAAGAGTAATTGCTATTTATTTTTTCAAAATCAATCGAACACATGAAAATAAGAAACTTTGTAATATATCTTAGCAGAGAAATCTGCTTCTTTCTCCTCCTGGATAGGACTGAGCGGACTCCTGGAAGTTCGGTTTCTGGTACCCGACCAGAACTTTAGACCAAAGTTCGGTTCGGGTACCAAGAAAGTGAACCAGAACCCGAACCCATTGAAAACAACTTTGGAACTGGAAAATTCTCTCTCTACCGGACTTCCCCAGAACTCCAAACATTAAAGCGGATTTCAGGGAGAAATCCATGTTGGAAGTTTTGCACCTCAGTGTCCGGTACGAACCCAGAACTTTTAAGTTCGGGTTCACTCATCTCTAATGCAATGTGAACTCTTTGCCTTCAAGACTTAATTCTCTTCTGTACATTTGGTGAAACGTATAGAAGTTCTCCAGGCCTGCACAGCATTTCAGGAACACCTACCGAAACTCCAATGTGTGGATCTGATCTATCTGCTCGGGGTCAGCGGCGCATAGACTGGATCCCAACCCAGCTAGCTCAAAGCTCTTCAAATCATTTATTGATTTTCCAGAATCATTTAGAAAACCATAAAGTATGGACTTTGCCTGTGAAGTATGTAGAGGAAAAAAAAAAACGAAGATCCATGATTATGGTGATACATTTTGAGTTTTTTTTTTTATAGTTAGACATCTAGAACAGTTCCTCTACTACAGTCATTCCCAAGCTCCAGTCCGCACGGCACCACAAGATCATGTTTTTACGATTTCCTCAGTATTGTTCAGGTGAGAGAACCTGAGAGTACCTGCTGCCTTTATAATAAGTCCACCACCTGTGTAATACTAAGGAAATCCTGATCAGTTGGAGCCAGTGAGGACTGAAGTTTGGGAAACACTGATCTACAATGCAAAAGAAGAGAACAAAAAATTATTGGTCTGGACCTAGAAGATGGATGAAAGGTTGATGCACTGTATAAATGAAGTGTGAACAGGGCCTAAAGATGGAGCAGGAGAAAGGACAGTGGACTTGGGTAGGGGAGCAGGAGTTTCGACAGGAAGAGTGCAGAGAAAAGTGCTCAATAGGTGCGAAGATAGAGGTGTGTAAAAGGGCAGGTGAATGGATCAGGAGAAGACTTTTTGTTTTTCCCACCCGCTTTGGAGAATAGGATTTTATGAAGTGTGACCTTCAAATTGTTTTTTTTCATGTAGGGCAGAAAGTCACGATGTTTCCCCAAGGATCAGAGTAGTGGTAAAGGGCTTGCAGTATTCTTAGTCAGCTGGGAGGGCACGGCTGTGTGGTTCACCCTCGAGATGGCCTGCAGGACTATCAGCCAGAGCCATGTGTGACCCAGCTAACCAAGTGGTGGCGTCATGTCAGGCTTCCCGATATTATGTCTGCATTGTCATAATAAAAGTTATGAAGCGAACCATATACAACATTTTTTGCCCAAGAAATAATGGTGTTTGTGGCATTTGTTAAGGGGGAAAGAATGGGGTCCATATCTTATAACGAGCTGTGTGTCCATTACAGACTTTTATCCACTTGAAGTAAATAATTAAGATTCCTATACTGCATGACCTTATGTAGCGCTGGCGTCCCTGCCCTCTGCTAGGCAGGGACGCTGCTCCCCTCACCGCTCTGCTCCGTGCCCGGCGTCCTCTCCCCGCTCTGCTGTCAGCGCGCGCTCCTTCCCGGCGTCCTCCTCCCGCTCTGCTCTCAGCGCGCGCTCCTTCCCGGCCCCTGTGCTTAGGGCGCGCGCGCGCGCGCTCCCCTCCTCTCAAAGGGGCCGCGCGCGCCGTCCTAAGGAGTCCCCGGCCAATGGCCGGAGGACTTCATCATATATAAGGCACCTCCTCCAAAATGGAGGTGCCCGAGCAATGTTGTTTGCACCTGTGTCTCACCTGTGCTTCAGCCCTCAGGTCCCGCTGCCAGTTTCCTGCCAGTTTCCCGCTGCCAGTTTCCTGCCAGTTTCCTGCCAGTTTCCTGCCAGTTTCCTGCCAGTTTCCTGCCAGAATACTTGTTACCTGTCTGCCAGTCTGAGGTCCGACGGTCTGCCTTACTACTCCTGTCAGTCTGTCTAAAGGACCAGCCTGCCCGCTCACCTGGGAGCGCACATCAGCTACCTGCCTGCTTTCCTGAGGTCCGACGGTCTGCCTTACTACTCCGGTCAGTCTGTCTATGGACCAGCTTGCCCGCTCACCTGGGAGCGCTTCTCCGTTACCTGCCTGCTTGCCAGCCCGGAGGCTCCGTTGTCACGTGCTGTGACCACCAGCTATTCCAGACTCTTGCCCGCTCACCTGGGAGCGCTTCTCCGTTACCTGCCTGCTTGCCTACCTGGAGGCTCCGCCGTCACGTGCTGTGACCACCAGCTATTCCAGACTCTTGCCCGCTCACCTGGGAGCGCTTCTCCGTTACCTGCCTGCTTGCCAGCCCGGAGGTTCCGCCGTCACGTGCCGTGACCACCTGCTATTCCAGAGACTCTCGCTTGCTCACCTGGGAGCACACATCTACCATCTGCCTGCTAGCCTACCCGGAGGCTCTGCCATCACAGGTCGTACCTACCCTTTACCCAGAGACTGCCCTGATCACTTGCCGTATCTCCCTGTCCGTTCATCCAGAGACTGCCACCCGCTCCCTTACAAGGGTCGCCCCCTTGTATAGTAGCTCAGAGGTTCCGCCTCCCAGACCCGTTACACCTTATAAGCAATGAATGGTGATGGGAGTTGAGAAAAAAGGATCACAGGACTCAGGTCCAGCAACCACTTCCATAGCCCGTGGCTACTGGAGCAGAGTCCTGAGAGCCTCCTACTACCTGCAGCACAAGGCATGCAGGAGGAGGTCTGATCCAGCAGTCATGGACCACCAACGTGCCAGATGGTCCAGGGTCCTGCAAATCTTTTTTGCAACTATAATGGAAAATATTATATAATTTGAGTGCTACTATTAAAACTAGAACTCTGAGTAAGAAAAGTTGTAAAAACTTCGAAAAGTTTAATAACTTTCAGACTATGTATATGTGTACTCTTTAATAATTACAGTCCAAATTAAATTATTTATTTTTACCCACAGTCATAAATTAGCTCAAACTCTCCATGTAACCCTCACTTGCATCAGCAAAAACCCCTCTATAACCCTCACCTGTATAGCGGTCCATTCAGTCTGCTGGGTCAGTGCAGACACCATATCTGCAGAAGGTATGTATAGTTCATTGATCTCACCGACACTCAGGCTGGTGGCTATACGTCCCAATGCTGTGATGTGATAACTTTTCCATTCTGACAATGGCCCCCAAACCTTCGAAGTAAGAATGGAACATTTTCAAAATGTCAGATAACAAAAAGTTCATCCTGAGCGCGATGTAGCGCAACAAGCGTCATTACTGTACCATTTTTGCCCTTTCCTTCAAAACGAAAAGCTGGGATTGATTGAAACTTCCTACAGCCCCAAGAATGTGAACACATTTGGAGAAGGTGTCTGAAGTCATACACTGCAGCTCCTCGGACGTCCAGAAAGCATTGGCTTCACCCAATACCATCACTGTGGCAGAAGATGGCGCTCTAGTGCCTTTACACTCTGTACGTGACACATGAACATACGACATCTCATGAGTGGTTAGGTAGTCACCGACACATCACATACTGAATATGACCTGGCTACATGATGGTGAGCAATAGAATAGGCTAGTATACAGATGATAAAGGTGCCATTAATAACCGCGCTCCTCCATGAAAAAATATATATATGTCAGAGATGGATAATGTTCCCAGCATTTATTGGAGACTGTAAAAGCTATAAAAGACTACGCGTTTCGTGGACATCCCATCCACTTCTTCAGATACATAGCTGCTACTTATTACAACATGGAAGGGGTTTGGGAGGAGGTGGCTATATGTTGGGTATTGAAAGGAACGGCATATAGCCACCTCCCCTTGTCACTTTATGACAATCACCACCTATCCTTCTGTATGGGGGCTTTCTTCTGATAATGCCCACTTCTACTTCTACTGGGTATTGTAGGGAGGAACATAGTTGGTGCAATATTGCGCACCATACAATATTGGAATGAAGTTGCACTTGTGCCCTTTAGCATAAGGGGGCCTAATGATCTCTTCTGCCCATATGAGAAGACCGATGCTATTAAAGACAGTGATATTTAAGGTCCCTGTTGTGTATGTTGCATTGGGGTCCACAAGCTTCATCTTACACCATTACATACTGATGACACAATGTAAAATGTTCTGAAAGAAGAGAACCTTTACATATTCCATAATGCAGTTCACAGCGTGTTATACGCCACATCCAGGTGTAATCATGTTGTAGAATATGTGCTCACAGGTCGCTTCTTTCCTTTTTACTGCTGTGGATTTTATTGCGGAAAATAGTGCAGATTTGCCGCAGCAGATTTTACTCTTTAAGTTGCCGGTCAATTTTCAAGCGTTAGTTCAAATGGCAGAACATGGCAATGGTGGACAGCCCATTAAAGATCTATTTTACAATGCTGATACTGTAATACTTACCAGATTATCCAACTGGAAAAGAGGTTTTCTCATCATCGTAAATGGGCAAAATTGCAAACTGCTTGTAAACACAAACAACTTCATAATTTACCTCTTATTAAAAATCCTCTCCTTTCTCATGAACAATCATATTGTGCATTGCTTGCTGCTTTGTTACTGTCCACTGCTGCAGAAGTGGATGGTTTACTAGGCAATGTGCACAGCGCTTACAAGCTGTTTGCTATAGAGCTTGTAAATGCTACTCTAAAGCTGGCAGGCTCGCTGAATGCAGCCCACTTCAATCTCCGCAGGCTCCTTCAATGCTGAAGAGGCAAAATTGGACGAACGTACAGTGGGGCCAGTGTCTCAGCCAAGACAGTAGTCCAAACTGTGAATCATCAGGAGTAGAGATGAGCGGACCCATGGAAGTTTGGGTTCTGTTACCCAAAACAAACTTTATTCCAAAGAACTTGAACCTGAACTTGAACCAGAACCCAAACCCAATTGAAAACAATGGGAACCCGAACTTTTGAGTTGGAAATTCTCTCTCTCTCACTCTCCTCTCAGACTTGCCCCAGAACTCCGAACATTCCGGAAGAAGTCCGTGTTCAGCGTTTACCACCGGACACGTACTGTCCAGTATGAACGCCGAACTTTTAAGTTCGAGTTCGCTAATCTGTAATCAGGAGCCTACTGCTCCCCAGTAAACAGGAACGTGAGAGGCAGGGGAGCTGTGTGCTCCTGAAGATAGGATCATGAGAATAACCCTTAAACTTTTGTTGTTACCCCTCAGAAATGTAATCTGAATTTTATCTGCTGTTGCACATTAATTAGATGTGAACTAAAAGAAATGCTAAAAAAAAGATAAAAAAATGCACAATTTTTGTTTAGGTGGAAAGAAAAGATGATTTTGATCTTTCGGGCAAATTTTAAAACAAGACTTCATCACAATGCTTCTCTTTTAGATCCTGATAGTTCAGGCTATTCAATACCTGAATAGACATTTGTTTGATGGCCGGTGAACAATGAGGCTTTTGAATACCAGGGAGAAGAGGGGAAATGGCATCTTTATGACGTCTGCAGAATGTGACTAACAAGCAGGATAATAAGCTTTACCTGCTGTCTGCTCAGGCTCAGATATGTTGGCACCATGTAAGTGAATGGCATCGAATAAGCCTGATAGCATCTCATCACTGCGGGCAATGCCGGCTGCTCCCGATACAATCTCTGATACCAGATTCTGGAACTGGACACAAGCAAGGAGAGAAGGGTACACGAATGAAATGTCGTAAACACCAAAGCAACGGAGGCTTTTATTCTGGTGACCGAAGTATGACATTTTGAAACTTCTCACATGGTTAATTTTGGAACATTTTGTCGTCAAGTGCACTGAGAATCTGAGAAAACACTAAATCTAGAAATGAAACATAAATGTGTTAGTGAACGGCTTACTTCATGGACCAACAAGATTGGTGCAGTAAACGATGTCGAGAATCACAAGGAGCGGCATGCACGTGAATGGCTGCCTACACACAATTTTTCATGTATTTTTTTTTTAACTGCATTTTTACTTATAGTTTTTTATTGCACTTTTGTCACGGGTGAGTCAGATGTAACAGACAGTCGCTCTGGATCTTTCTGCAGACGGTCACTGCGTTTGGCATTGCAGACGCTTTCTTAATCCTTCTGACTTTTGGACCCAGCGGCAACCTCCCTCCTGCTCTGATTGACACACCCTGGTCTGGGGTGGTCTAAGTTTTCCCCCCTTTTGTTTGTCTCCCTTGTTTTCTTTAGTTTATAGTGGGGACTGACCAGTGTTCATCCCCCCTCCCTATCTAGGGCCTAGCTCTAGGAATATACAGGGCTTAGGTTTCCTGTTCGGCGATTGGTGTGGAACCAATATAGGGATGGTAGGGGAGGCAGGGTGTTATTAGATCTGCTTAGGGGTCTCCACTCCCCCTTTCCCTAGTGTCTGGGCTTCCTTCCCTTCATCCCTTCATGTTGCACTTAGTCTTTCCCACACTGTGCATCACACCTTTTCCATGTTTTATTATTACTATTTGCTCAAATTTACAAAGTATTTTTACAAACAGTCATAAGGTCTCACGCAATGTCATGGCATCGTGGGGCCTAATAAATGCTAGAGGAGTCCAGGAGACCGGGTGCAGAAGTAGTGAAGACCGCACTGTTCTGTCTGCCCCAGAGGACTGGACCCCACACAAGGCCAGTGCAAATCTTTTTGCTCAACTTTAATAATGTGTTTTTGAACCGGCATTTTTATTGATGTTTTTTTTCTTTAATTTTTTCATTAAAGGTTTGAAAAACGCAACAGCAAAAAAAAAACATGTCATATAACACATGAATTCCCTACTAATTAAAGTGAACCTGACACCCCCCAAAAATGCTATTTACCTGTAGATATAGTGGTAATCTGCAAGCATATAGCGTTTAAATCCTGTGTAAAGCGGCGGGTGCAGGGAGAAAATGAATTTATATTCTCCCTGCAGCCGCTTACATTCAGTTATAGGGGTAGTCCAGGGGGCAGTAACAATCACTCGTCACTATATAGTAAGCGCAGTAATCATTCCCCCTGCACCTTGACATCCTGCTCTGTACAAATGCTGGACACAAACTCTGTAAAGCAGACTGTCAATCATTGTCCCAGTGAGTGAACACAGCGCACTCACAATGTAGTGAGCGGTGACTGTTACAGCCCCCTGCACTGCCCAGATTACTGGAAGCGAACTGGAAGCGTTTCAGGGAGAATATAACTTCATTTTCTCCATGTAGCTGCTGCTCCAGTAAACCAGCCTGGCACAATTAACATGCTATTTCTCTGCAGATTATCACTACAGTGGGTACGGAAAGTATTCAGACCCCTTTAAATTTTTCACACTTTGTTTCATTGCAGCCATTTGGTAAATTCTAAAGAGCTCATTTTTTTTCTCATTAAAGTATACTCTGCATCCCATCTTGACTGAAAAAAAAAACAGAAATGTAGAAATTTTTGCAAATTTATTAAAAAAGGAAAACTGAAATATACATGGTCATAAGTATTCAGACACTTTGCCCAGACACTCATATTTAAGTCACATGCTGTCCATTCCCTTGTGATCCTCTTTGAGATGGTTCTACTCCTTCATTGGAGTCCAGCTGTGTTTAATTAAACTGATAGGACTTGATTTGGAAAGGCACACACCTGTCTATATAAGACCTCACAGCTCACAGTGCATGTCAGATCAAATGAGAATTATGAGCTCAAAGGAACTGCCCAAGGAGCTCAGAGACAGAATTGTGGCAAGACACAGATCTGGCCAAGGTTACAAAAGAATTTCTGCATTACTCAAGGTTCCTAAGAGCACAGTGGCCTCCATAATCCTTAAATGGATGAAGTTTGGAACCACCAGAAGTCTTCCTAGACCTGGCCGTCCAGCCAAACTGAGCAATCGTGGGAGAAGAGCCTTTGTGAGAGAGGTAAAGAAGAACCCCAAGATCACTTGATCAATTACTTTCTGACCAACTCTCTCAATCTGCTTGCCGTCACTGAAACCTGGACCCAGGATTCTGATACTGTCTCCCCTGCCGCTATTTCTCATAGCTGCTTGCATTTTTCCCATTCCCCAAGATCTGCGAACAGACTTGGTGGTGGAGTCGGCATACTCCTGTCCCCGCAATGCACCTTCCAGGTCTTCCCCCCCCCCCCAGTTACATCACTCTCATTCCCTTCTTTTGAAGTCCACATCATCAGGCTCTTCCATCCCCTCTCCCTCAGAGTAGCGGCCGTATACCATCCCCCAGGCTCACCCACCCAGCTCCTTGACCATTTTTCTGACTGGCTGCCGCACTTCATGTCCTCAGATTTACCAACCCTTATCCTGGGAGACTTCAACATCCCCATAAACAGCCCCACCTCCTCATCCGCATCCCAGCTTCTATCTTTAACCACTTTTCTTGGCCTCTCACAGCTTTCAACATCTGAGACACACAAAGGCGGAAACACCCTTGATCTGGTCTTTGTCCGGCTTTGTTCAATCCCCCACCTAGATAACTCCCCTCTTCCACTCTCTGATCATAACATTCTCTTCTTCACGCTCACAAATCCCCGCCCGGCCCAGCACACTCCTACCTATCACACATTCAGAAACCTACAAGCCATTAACCCTCATACACTTACAGACTCCCTTCACTCATCACTGTCCCCAATCTCCTCTCTGTCCTGTCCTGATCTAGCTGTAAACCACTACAATGACACTCTCAGAAGCACGCTGGACCAACAAGCGCCCCTCACCCTCAGAACCCCTAAACACAGAGTAAAACAGCCCTGGCTCACACCGCAAACCCGATTTCTCCAGCGTTGCTCTAGAAGTGCCAAACGCCTATGGAGTAAAACTCGCACACTAGAAAACTTGATCCACTATAAATTTATGTTAAAAACATATAACTCTGACCTTCACCTACCCAAACAGACCTACTTCACCACCCTGATCTCCTCACTATCCAACAACCCCAAAAAACTCTTCGACACCTTTCACTCCCTCCTCAGTCCTAAAGCCCAGGCCCCCATCACGGACATTTGTGCTGAGGACTTGGCCTCCTACTTCACAGAGAAAATAGACACCATCCATCAGGAAATCAGCTCCTAGCCACCAAGTGCCATGACTCCAATCCCGCCCCACATCCCCTCTGGATCACTCTCCACATTTGACCCAGTCACAGAAGACGAAGTCTCCAGGCTCCTCTCTTCTTCTCATCCCACTACATGCACCACTGACCCCATCCCCTCACATCTACTCCAGTCTTTCTTCAGTCGTCACTACTCACCTAACTAAAATCTTCAACCTCTCCCTCTCTTCTGGTATCTTCCCCTCCTCCTTCAAACACTCCATCATTACTCCATTACTAAAAAAAAAACCTTCCTTGACCCTTCCAGCACAAACAAATACAGACCAGTCTCCAATCTTCCCTTCATCTCTAAACTCTTGGAGCGCCTGGTCTACTCATGCCTTACCAGTTACCTCTCCACTCACTCTCTTCTAGACCCATCACAGTCCGGCTTCCGCTCCCTACATTCTACAGAAACTGCACTCATCAAAGTAACCATGACCTTCTGACAGCAAAACGTAATGGTAACTACTCTCTGCTCATTCTTCTTAACCTCTCTGCATCTTTTGACACCATTGACCACCACCTCCTACTCTCTATGCTCCACTCAGTCGGCTCTTTCCTGGTTCTCCTCCTACCTATCTGACCGCTCTTTCAGTGTATCGTTTTGCTGGCTCCACTTCTTCCCCCCTTCCTCTCACTATTGGGGTTCCTCAGGGTTCAGTCCTTGGCCTTCTTGTCTTCTCTCTCTACATGGCCCCAATTGGACAGACCATCAGCAAATTTGGTTTTCAGTACCATCTTTGTGCTGATGACACGCAACTATACACCTCATCCCTTGACCTTACCCCCACTGTACTACAGGACACCAGTGACTGTCTGGCCGCAGTTTCTAACATCATGTCCGCTCTCTATCTGAAACGCAACCTTTCCAAAACTGAACTCCTGCTCACGCCGTCTACTCACCTCCCTAAATCTGACATCTCTCTCTCTGTGTGTGGCACCACAATAATGCCGAGCCAACAGGCGCGTTGTCTGGGCGTTCTGTTTGACACCAATCTTTCCTTCACCTCCCATATACAATCTCTTGCCCGCTCTTGTCACTTGCACCTGAAGAACATCTCTAGAATTTGCCCCTTTCTCACCTTGGAAACAACAAAAACCCTCACTGTTGCCCTGATCTACTCGCGCCTTGATTACTGTAACTCTCTATTAATTGGCCTCCCCCTCACTCGACTTTCCCCTCTCCAGTCCATCCTTAATGCTGCAGCCAGGCTCATCTATTTGGCTAACCGTTACTCAGACTCCTCCGCTCTGTGCCCGTCATTGCACTGGCTGCCCATGAATTATAGGATCCAATTTAAATAGCTTGTTTTCACCCACAAAGCTCTCGACAGTGTTGCACCCCCCTACATCTCTTCCCTCATTTCTGTTTATTGGCCTACCCGTTCTCTATGCTCCGCAAGCGACTTTCGACTAACATCCGCACTAATCCGTACCTCCCACTCCCAGCTTCAAGACTTCTCCCGAGCTGCACCTATTCTTTGGAATGTTCTACCCCAAGGAATTTGGATGAACCACAACTTACACAGTTTTAAGTGCTCCCTAAAAACACACCTGTTTAGGGCGGTCTATCACGTTCCCTAATCGAAGTCCTTTTATATTCCTATAGCCAATCCCTTATTTCTCCATACATACAGTACAGACCAAAAGTTTGGACACACCTTCTCATTTAAAGATTTTTCTGTATTTTCATGACTTTGAAAATTGTACATTCACACTGAAGGCATCAAAACTATGAATTAACACATGTGGAATTATATACTTAACAAAAAAGTGTGAAACAACTGAAAATATGTCTTATATTCTAGGTTCTTCAAAGTAGCCACCTTTTGCTTTGATGACTGCTTTGCACACTCTTGGCATTCTCTTGATGAGCTTCAAGAGGTAGTCACCGGAAATGGTTTTCACTTCACAGGTGTGCCCTGTCAGGTTTAATAAGTGGGATTTCTTGCCTTATAAATGGTGTTGGGACCATCAGTTGTGTTGTGCAGAAGTCAGGTGGATACACAGCTGATAGTCCTACTGAATAGACTGTTAGAATGTGTATTGTGGCAAGAAAAAAGCAGCTAAGTAAAGAAAAATGAGTGGCCATCATTACTTTAAGAAATGAAGGTCAGTCAGTCCGAAAAATTGGGTATGTGTCCCCAAGTGCAGTTGCAAAAACCATCAAGCGCTACAAAGAAACTGGCTCACATGAGGACTGCCCCAGGAAAGGAAGACCAAGAGTCACCTCTGCTTCTGAGGATAAGTTTATCCGAGTCACCAGCCTCAGAAATCGCAGATTAACAGCAGCTCAGATTAGAGACCAGGTCAATGCCACACAGAGTTCTAGCAGCAGACACATCTCTACAACAACTGTTAAGAGGAGACTTTGTGCAGCAGGCCTTCATGGTAAAATAGCTGCTAGGAAACCACTGCTAAGGACAGGCAACAAGCAGAAGAGACTTGTTTTGGCTAGAGAACACAACGAATGGACATTAGACCAGTGGAAATCTGTGCTTTGGTCTGATGAGTCCAAATTTGAGTTCTTTGGTTCCAACCACCGTGTCTTTGTGCGACGCAGAAAAGGTGAACGGATGGACTCTACATGCCTGGTTCCCACCATGAAGCATGGAGGAGGAGGTGTGATGGTGTGGGGGTGCTTTGCTGGTGACACTGTTGGGGATTTATTCAAAATTGAAAGCATACTGAACCAGCATGCCTACCACAGCATCTTGCAGTGGCATGCTATTCCATCCAGTTTGTGTTTAGTTGGACCATCATTTATTTTTCAACAGGACAATGACCCCAAACACACCTACAGGCTGTGTAAGGGCTATTTGACCAAGAGGGAGAGTGATGGGGTGCTACGCCAGATGACCTGGCCTCCACAGTCACCAGACCTGAACCCAATCGAGATGGTTTGGGGTGAGCTGGACCGCAGAGTGAAGGCAAAAGGGCTAACAAGTGCTAAGCATCTCTGGGAACTCCTTCAAGATTGTTGGAAGACCATTTCCGGTGACTACCTCTTGAAGCTCATCAAGAGAATGCCAAGAGTGTGCAAAGCAGTCATCAAAGCAAAAGGTGGCTACTTTGAAGAACCTAGAATATAAGACATATTTTCAGTTGTTTCACACTTTTTTGTTAAGTATATAATTCCACATGTGTTAATTCATAGTTTTGATTCCTTCAGTGTGAATGTACAATTTTCAAAGTCATGAAAATACAGAAAAATCTTTAAATGAGAAGGTGTGTCCAAACTTTTGGTCTGTACTGTAAGTCTCCACCAAACCTAAAAGCTCTACAGACACAGGCTGGTGATGAGTTCATGCAGCCTTTATCTATCACTCATCCCCTCAAGATGGCTGGGCCATCATTGTAAATAAGCCCCTATACTTTGTGTCACCCCCACCTCATTGTAGATTATAAGCTCTTACGAGCAGGGTCGTCATTATTTTTGCTTTAATTATTGTATTATCTTTAGCTATGTTACTTATGACTGTTTTATATGAACCTCTGAATTGTAAAGCGCTGCAGAACATGTTGGCGCAATATAAATAAAGATTATTATTATTATTATTATTATCACTGTGGCTGAGCTCCAGTAGGAGATCGGAGAAAGTTCCACAATGTCAACGATCACTGCAGCCCTCCACCAGTCAGGCCTTTATGGCAGAGTGGCCCGCCGGAAGCCTGTCCTCAGTGAAAGCCCGCATAGAATTTGCTCAAAACACATGAAGGACTCTCAGACAATGAGAAATAAGATTCTCTGGTCTGATGAGATGAAGATAGAACTTTTTGGTGATAATTCTAAATGGTATGTGTGGAGAAAACCAGGCACTGCTCATCACCTGCCCAATACAATCCCAACAGTGAAACATGGTGGTGGCAGTGACGCGCCCCCTGGGCCATATTCTTTAGGGGGAATATCCGGAGCCGGATCAGATGGGAGTTGTAGTCTTCCGAGTGGCTGTGACCCGGTCCGTGCCCAGGGTGTCAAACTCAGTTGTATGTGGCAGTCCTACAGATGTTAATAAGTTCTTAATGTCGACTACGCCACCCGTTGTATTGCGGTCACTATGGCCGCCGCTGCAGCAGGGTCCGCTGAGGCTGATGGTGTAGGTGCAGCTTTTGATGGTATAACCCCCAACGGGTGGAGTATCGCCTCAGGGGGATCAGGTGCAGAGGATGGGGGTTGTGGTGATGCAGTGTAGACGGCAATCAGAGACAGAGTCGGGTTATGCAGTTTAGGATGTTTACTCACTGCTGATGTTCCGGTCACTCCAGCTTCGAGTGACCTCCCGAGCCGTGCTGCGTCCACCAGGTTCTGGATCCAGCCAACCCCCAAATAAGTCCGGAGCGTGACCCTGAGCTCTCCTTCTGTCCTTTCTCTGGCCGTCCCCACTATTGATCCACCCAGGTCCAGCTCCCTCGGGCCTTCTGTTGGGAGACCCTTGGCCTTGGGTTACCTGACCCTCCACGTGGTATGCCTTCGTGGTGGATGTGGTGGGTGGCCGTGGCAGACGCTGCCCACGGCCTCCGGTCTCTGGCTGGGGTGTGTTTTTACCCCCACCAGCTTGGGTTCCGGTACCCTGATGCCGACTCTTCACCCGGGGATTTAATTTGGGTTCTTGGAGTCCTCTCTTCTGTTTCCCCCTCTGGGTCTCTCTTTCTCCTCTCTCACTCTGGGTCTCTCTTCTCCTCTGCTCGCTGACTTTCTCTCTGCAACTGACCCTGTTCTTAGTTGGTGCCCACCTTATATACACCCTCTATGTGTGAGCTCAGGTGACCAGCACCCAATGAGCTCCTATCTTTACCCAGGCTGCTCCCCCTATCTGCCCCTACACTACTTGGGATGTACCACCCCCCTCCCACTCCAGCCAGGAACAGACTCGGTCGTACCTGCACATTTCTAAGTGGGAGTACCGTCGGCCTGTTCCTCGGAAATGGGATGTATGTAGTGCATGCAGCCTACCGAGCTCAGTTCCACACTCCATCCTTACCCGGGAGTGGAATATCACACCTCTGGGTTGAGGTGCAATACCCCTGTAGCAGCCGAATCCTCAGGGTGCTACATTCCCCCCTGGTAAATCACAGCACGTCCTCGGGCTGTAAGACATAAAAACACCAAAACATACAATTTTTGCATAAACATATAAAACATATAAAACATATAAAACATTATATATATATAAAACATTCTCGTCGCCTCTGGCTCCTCCTCCGGTCACTGTGCAACGTGTGACCGGGTAAAGTGCGACAGTCTCTCTGGAAAAACTGGTTTTCCTATAAAACCGGTAGGGGCGCTTTAGGACGCGCAACTATATACAGGGATATGGCCGCTCTCAGTCCTCGGCCAGGTATTGGGGAGGAATGACCGCTCTCAGTCCTCGGTCAGTGGGATTAAGGGTAAATGGGTGAACAGTTCACATCAGCTGGTCCCAACGGGGACTATATTTGCAGTAACAGTTTCTTTGTACCCCGGTCGGGTAACTATTTACAGCACCTGCTCCGCTGTACTTAACGACGTCTTCCTCCTGCTCTTTCTTTGGGGATCTTAGCTTCAGACCCGTCCGGGTCCTCTTGCTCTTCCTCCTCACATCGCAGCTCCTCTTCTGTCAGGCGATGCACATGGAGGGCGTAAGGTCCTTTGGCACACTTGTGCCGGGTGAAGGTGACCTCGTCCCCGATGTAAAGGTCACGACCTCTGTGCCCCTCCGGCAGATGGGACTCCACGTCTCTGCGCGTGACAAAGACGTCGCCGGGGGTGTTGTGGTCTCGGATGAAGCCCCACCCATGCTGCAGGTTAAACTTTATCACAGTCCCGGTGGTGCGGGGACTATGCGCTGCACGGGGGTCTCTCCTGGCCCGACTCTTCTGCTCCGCGCTCTTTACTTGAGCTAGCTGTTCCCGGACCCGCCTCTCTCTCCGCTCCCTCTCGAAGTCCTCGAGCTGTTGGCGGCAGCACTCAGCACGCTCCGCTGCAGCTGCCCGAGTCTCTTGAGTGAACCCCATAAGATCTTCTCCGGTGGGGTCCCACTCAAACTGTGCTTCCGCTAGCGGGGGCGAGATCCTCTTTACGGGCTTTGGAGCCGGGATCAGGGGTTCATCCAGGGGTCTCTCTCTCCGGAGTCGGGGATGGTGGAACTCCGGTGGCCATATAAATGGCTGCCCATCCGGGCACGTATGTTGGGCGTACAGGTCCTCTCCCAGATGCGGCACTCTTGGTCTTATGGGCGCGGTGGTGGTGGCGCCCGGGTTGCCCGGGCCTTGCGGCCAGGCCTGGGGTATCTGGAAGGTAAAGGGCACCGTAAGGACGGCGGCGCCCTGGGCTACTTGGCCCTGCGACCAGGCCGGGGGCTCCGCGGAGGTAGGGGGCGCTTTTGGTATTGCGGCGCCCGGGGGTACTAGGCCTTGCGACCAGGCTGGTGGTACTTCCTGCTTGGTCACGCTCGGGGTCGAGGCGTGTGACGTCACAGGGGTCGCGGCTCCCGTTTGAGGCCTAGTCTGCGGCGGTGACGTTGCAGCGACGGGCACGGCAGGATAGACTTCGGGCTCTGCGACGGGGAGCTGGGGCAGGTACGCGGTTTCCCGGTTTGGGGTATAGACGTCCCCTTTACTTGCCTCCACTCGTTCGGCTCCCTTCTCGGCGCCGTCTCCAGCCTTCAGTCCTCCCGCGCCATCCTCAGAGGCGGTCTGTCTCCTCGTCTCGGGTGGCGTGCTCCGCTGACAGGTCTCGGTCTGCTGGGCCATCTCACGGCTCCACTCCGCCAACGTCTCTCGCTGCACCCGGGCCATCCTCCTTGCGAGGCCCTCCAGAGCGGTCTGTGCACACTCCCGGTCTCGGGGGAGCTGTGCTAGGACCTCCACTAGTCCTAGTGGGGTCGTTGTTTCCAGCAGGCTCCTGACCAACGGGTCGGTGCTGCTCTGCTCTCCTACAGTCGTCTCCAGCAGGCTCCTGGCCAGCGGGCCGGTGCTGCTCTGCTCTCCCTCCTCGGTTTCTAGCAGGCTCCTGGCCAACGGGCCGGTGCTGCTCTGCTTTCTCGCCATCTCCGGGTAAGCTCCTCCGATCTTCTTCTCCAGGCTTCTTGCCTCCGGGTGCGCTCGCTCTGGACTGCTCCAGGCGGCACCCATCTTTTTTCTCTCCTTTCGTCTCCTCCCACTTCGAGGGCGGTCCCGGGGCCACTTGGTGACTGTCAGCCCCAGGGGGAGTTCTTTCACGCTGACAGACACCTCTAGCATCACAGTCTCTGTTGGTGGGGGCGGTTTCCATTTTTGGCGCCATTTTCGGTCCTGGCCCACGATGGGAGGTGGCCTCTTGCCACCCTCTGGCACGCCCATAATGGCGTCCGCTCTTCCAAGGCGGGAAACCTTTGGAAATGGCGGGAATCGCTTCCCAGTGGCGGGAAACTCTGCAGATGGCGGGAAAACGCGGTTAATGGCGGACAACCGGCGGGAATCGACTGGTGATGGGGTCCGATGGCGGGGACCCTCCGGAACCGGCAGGAGACTTCTTTCTGAGGTAAACTTGCACTTTTCTTCAGGCACGCAGTACCCGGTTGTTGCGGGCACGTAATCCTGCCGACTACGCCAAAGTTGACGCGCCCCCTGGGCCATATTCTTTAGGGGGAATATCCGGAGCCGGATCAGATGGGAGTTGTAGTCTTCCGAGTGGCTGTGACCCGGTCCGTGCCCAGGGTGTCAAACTCAGTTGTATGTGGCAGTCCTACAGATGTTAATAAGTTCTTAATGTCGACCACGCCACCCGTTGTATTGCGGTCACTATGGCCGCCGCTGCAGCAGGGTCCGCTGAGGCTGATGGTGTAGGTGCAGCTTTTGATGGTATAACCCCCAACGGGTGGAGTATCGCCTCAGGGGGATCAGGTGCAGAGGATGGGGGTTGTGGTGATGCAGTGTAGACGGCAATCAGAGACAGAGTCGGGTTATGCAGTTTAGGATGTTTACTCACTGCTGATGTTCCGGTCACTCCAGCTTCGAGTGACCTCCCGAGCCGTGCTGCGTCCACCAGGTTCTGGATCCAGCCAACCCCCAAATAAGTCCGGAGCGTGACCCTGAGCTCTCCTTCTGTCCTTTCTCTGGCCGTCCCCACTATTGATCCACCCAGGTCCAGCTCCCTCGGGCCTTCTGTTGGGAGACCCTTGGCCTTGGGTTCCCTGACCCTCCACGTGGTATGCCTTCGTGGTGGATGTGGTGGGTGGCCGTGGCAGACGCTGCCCACGGCCTCCGGTCTCTGGCTGGGGTGTGTTTTTACCCCCACCAGCTTGGGTTCCGGTACCCTGATGCCGACTCTTCACCCGGGGATTTAATTTGGGTTCTTGGAGTCCTCTCTTCTGTTTCCCCCTCTGGGTCTCTCTTTCTCCTCTCTCACTCTGGGTCTCTCTTCTCCTCTGCTCGCTGACTTTCTCTCTGCAACTGACCCTGTTCTTAGTTGGTGCCCACCTTATATACTCCCTCTATGTGTGAGCTCAGGTGACAGCACCCAATGAGCTCCTATCTTTACCCAGGCTGCTCCCCCTATCTGCCCCTACACTACTTGGGATGTACCACCCCCCTCCCACTCCAGCCAGGAACAGACTCGGTCGTACCTGCACATTTCTAAGTGGGAGTACCGTCGGCCTGTTCCTCGGAAATGGGATGTATGTAGTGCATGCAGCCTACCGAGCTCAGTTCCACACTCCATCCTTACCCGGGAGTGGAATATCACACCTCTGGGTTGAGGTGCAATACCCCTGTAGCAGCCGAATCCTCAGGGTGCTACAGCAGCATCATGCTATGGGGGTGTTTTTCAGCTGCAGGGACAGAACGACTGGTTGCAATTGAAGGAAACATGAATGTGGCAAACTACAGAGATATCCTGGATGAAAACCTCTTCCAGAGTGCTCTGGACCTCCGGTTTGGCCGAAGGTTCACCTTCCAACAAGACAATGACCCTAAGCACACAGCTAAAAGAACAAAGGAGTGGCTTCAGAACAACTCTGTGACCATTCTTGACTGGCCCAGCCAGAGCCCTGACCTAAACCCAATTGAGCATCTCTGGAGACACCTGAAAATGGCTGTCCACCAGCGTTCACCATCCAACCTGACGGAACTGGAGAGGATCTGCAAGGAAGAATGGCAGAGGATCCCCAAATCCAGGTGTGAAAAACTTGTTGCATCATTCCCAAGAAGACTCATGGCTGGACTAGCTCAAAAGGGTGCTTCTACTCAATACTGAGCAAATACTGAATACTTATGACCATGTGATATTTCAGTTTTTCTTTTTTAATAAATTTGCAAACATTTCTATATTACAGTCGTTTTCAGTCAAGATGGGGTGCAGAGTGCACTTTAATGAGAAAAAATGAACTTTTTAGAATTTACCAAATGGCTGAAATGAAACAAAGAGTGAAAAATTTAAAGGAGTTTGAATACTTTCCGTCCCCACTGTATGTCTGTAGGTAAATAGCATTTCTGGACTGACAGTTTCCCTTTAAGAAAATTAGTGGATGGCTATTTGAGAAAAATAAAAACAAGGCAAAAAAAAGCACTTGAAAAATTCATAATTATCTGTTGTGAGGCAGTGACCGGGATCGTATACGAGGGGAGTTATATATCCCCCAGAATGTGTACAGAGACCTATTAAATCCATTGGAGTGCATTGCAGTCACAAACTCACCTGCGGCTGCAATGCAGGAATGAAGGTGAGCTTTGACCTTGTCAGGCTATCTCGCTAAGGCAGATTAAGTAAAACCCGGCAGGGCCTTCATTTCTTGGGGGAGGTTACAGGAAGGCAGTGGGACGGCCTCCTCCCTCCAACCCGGGTTTTCCAGTGGCTCTTGCCACAGGTCCTTTAATAACCCTGCACTAAGGATTAGTGTTGTTCTATGTTGGAACCTGCTAGGAGCATAGCAGGAAAGCTCAGCAGGATTGAGTGTGGCTGAACCAACGCCTGGGAAGGCTCTGCACCTGTCAGGCTCTGAGCGGCCCGGCGTGCCCGTTGCCCCCGGCAACCGTTATTTATGGACTGATGTTAACCCGGCTGCGAACCGGAGGACTTTTCTGTTACCCGTGAGTTGCTGAATAAAGCTGTTTATGTTGGACTTGCTTGGGTCACTGCCTCAGTTACTGCACGGTGTGAACACCGCCACCTTACAGCTTGGTGGAGAATGCAGGCATTGTGACTGAGGCATACCCCCACCGGTAGCTGCATGACTACAATCCGGCCTGCCACCTTTCAGTTCAACCCCGTGGACAAAATTGGCAAACTGTATAAGCAACTGGTACTCACCCAGCAGCAGCAGCAAAAAACAAACAAATTGTTGCTGCAACAGATTACTGCCTTGCGGGAGACGTCGACGGCACCAGCACTGGAACGTCGAGAGGCCCGGGACAAGGTTCGCTCAGCGTTGAGGAAGATGGGACCAGAAGACGACGTGGAAGCCTTCCTGACCATTTATGAGCGCACAGCGGAGCGGGAAAACCTACCGGCCGGCCAGTGGGCAGAAGTGGTGGCTCCGTTTTTGGTCAGCTATGCCCAAAAGGCCTACTTCGACCTCAGTCGGGAAGACGCCCAGGACTACCAGAAGCTCAAAGGTGAGATCTTTGCCCAACTGGGGGTCAATACATACGTGAGGGCTCAGCGTGTATTTTCATGGGCCTATGTGGAGACCCAACCCGCCCGGTCTCAGGCTTATGACCTCCTGCAGCTGGTAAAGAGGTGGCTCCAGCCTGAAGCTTTGTCTCCAGCCCAGATGGTTGAGAGGGTGGTGGTTGACCAGCTGGTGAGGACTCTGCCAGCTGCTATCCAATGTTGGGTGGGGCAAGGGGACCCCGGCACGCTCGACCAGGTGGTCAGCCTGATCCAGCGCTACTCGGCCACTCAGGACTTTATCCGGGACTCTGCCCCCTCGCGGCTGTCACGCCATTCCCTGCCAACCCAGGAACCGGGAAAGAAGTCGCGTCCCTCTGCTGAGGACAGTCAGCACCGTACCCGTGCTAAAGGGATACCCTGGAATGAGAGTGGCAGGAGACCGGTTCCCTCACAAACAGTCATAAGATCTAACAGTACCTTCACCATTAGGTGCTGGCATTGTCAGGGGCTGGGACATGTGGTTGCTAACTGCCCCCTGACTAAGGAACCCATAGACTGCGGGTATAACCACGGGGTCTCAATGTATGCCCAGACCGTCTGCATGGCGAGCGCCGACTCCCGGGACAGTGAACTCCAACTGTGCCAGGTACTGGTTAATGGGTACTCCACAGAGGCCCTCCTAGACTCGGAGAGCCTAGTGACTTTGGTACATGGGTCGCTGGTGGCAGGAGACAACCCAGGTGGACGGACAATCGGGGTTGTGTGTATCCATGGGGACCTCCAAGAGTACCCAACCGCGGAGGTAGTTTTGTCCACGCCATGTGGAGATATAAAACATGTGGTGGGGGTGGTAAAAGCTGTTCCCTATGGGACTATGTTGGGAAGAGACTTGCCCCAGTTCTGGACGCTGTGGAAAAACAAAATCCACTCTCCCCCGGTAAAATGTATTACAGGCGCTGTACCCGACGAACCTGAGTCAGGGGTACCTGCCGTAGGGGTGTCCAACCTAGGGACAGAGTGTGACCCCGATAGGTTTCCCTTAGAGGTGCTGGCAGGAGAGGTCGAGGAGACCCCATCGATTCCTGAGCTGGAAGTGTCCCGGGACACGTTTGGGACAGCTAAGCTACAGGATCCCATCCTGACTCGGGTGCGGGAAAGGGTGGTAGAGGTAAATGGTGTAGATCAACAGCCCGGTGCAGATACTGTATTTCCACACATGGTAGTCAACGGTGAGTTGCTCTATAGAGTAGACAAAATCAGAGACGAGGTAGTGGAACAGTTAGTGGTACCTCAGTCGTACCGTCGGGCGGTTTTGGAGTTGGCGCACACACACACTTGCTGGGTGGACACTTAGGGGTTAAAAAGACGCAAGAGCGTATCTTGCAGTGGTTCTTTTGGCCAAGGATTTACGCGGAGGTCCAAAAGTACTGCAAAACCTGCCCCGAATGTCAGTTGACCACACCCACCGCAAGTTTCTGTAGCCCATTGGTACCCCTGCCAGTGATAGAGGTCCCTTTTGAACGGATTGCAATGGACTTGATAGGGCCCATTGTAAAATCCGCCAGTGGCCACCAAAATATACTGGTGGTCGTCGACTATGCCACCCGGTACCCGGAGGCTATACCACTACGCCACACCTCGGCAAAACTGATTGCACGGGAGCTGTTTGCCATGTTCTGTCGCCTTGGACTGCCTAAGGAGATCTTGACGGATCAGGGGACCCCTTTTATGTCCAAGGTGACAAGGGAACTGTGCAAACTGCTAAAAATTAAACAATTGCACACCTCGGTGTACCACCCTCAAACCGACGGGCTAGTAGAACGGTTTAATAAAACCCTCAAGTTCATGTTAAAAGAGGTGGTTTCTAAGGACGGTAGGGATTGGGACATGTTGTTACCCTATTTGATGTTTGCCGTTCGTGAGGTACCCCAGGCTTCCACAGGGTTCTCTCTCTTTGAGTTATTGTACGGCAGACACCCTAGGGGTCTGTTGGAAGTAGCCAAAGAGATGTGGGAACAAGAGCCGACTCCACATAGGAGTATAATTGAACACGTGGCTAGTATGCAGGATCGGATTGCGGCGGTCATGCCCATCGTGAAAGAACATCTGTTAGATGCCCAGGCTGTTAGAATCCTCCTGTTAGTTTTTTTCTATTTTGTGGTCACGTGACCTGCTGCCTATTTATTCCAGCTCCGCCCTTCTGGCTTTGCTGGACTTCAGTGTTACTTTGACTCTTAATCTAGCCATGTGCTTTGTACCTATCTCTATAGTTTGCTTGGTCCTTGGACCTATAAGTATTTTTGTCTGTTTGTCTTTTTGCTCCGCTACAACTTCAGCTAGGAGGTGTCCAACTTTGTCCCAGTCCTTAGTACTTTTAGGGACCCCTCCCTTATATCTATAGGTCTGCGTTCAGACTAGCTGAGGACGAAGGCGGGTCTGCTCACAAGGAACAGGTTGCCCGCTGCATCGTAGGGAATCAGCTTAGTCCTATTGTAGGGACAGTTTTCCTATCTTTCCTTAGTTCTTGTAGCAGATCATAACAGTAAGTCAAGCCCAAAATCAAAAAAAATAATCCTAAGGAACGAGATCCGGAGATCAGCATGGTGTCTGTTCAGGAATTGGCTCAACGCCTACAGGGATTGTCTCTTGAGGTGGCCGAGCTCCATCAACACGTGAGTAGCTGTCCTGGAGCGCATTTTGTTGAACCGAAGGTAGGACTGCCTGATTTTTTTTTATGGTAAACAACAAGATTTTTTTTCCTTTAAAAATGCTTGTTTATTATATTTTCGTTTGAGACCCGGGTCCTCTGGGAATGAATCGCAGAGCATTGGGTTTATCATGTCACTTTTGCGCAAGGAACCACAGGGATGGGCCTTTTCTCTCCAACCTAATGATCCGTGTTTTAGATCAGTGGAAGATTTTTTTTCTGCTATGGGGTTGTTGCATGACGATCCTGATCGAGTCTCTTCTGCTGAGACACAGCTGAGACGTTTAAAGCAGGGGTCAGGTGATGTTGAAAATTATTGTACACACTTCAGAAGGTGGTCTTCTGAAGTGAGATGGAATGATTCGGCGTTAAAATGTTTGTTTCTTGCTGGTCTAAGTGAAAGGGTTAAGGATCTGCTGATTGCTTTCCCTGCACCTGGAAACTTGCAAGAAGCCATGCAATTAGCTATACGGGTGGACAGGAGACTGCGTGCAAGGGTTAATGAGGATAAAACTCCTGCTATGGCAGCTCCTAGTCATCAGAGGGTCTGCTCGGACGACGGAGAACCGATGGAGATTGGGGCGATGTCACTCCACTCTCAGGAAAAAGACCGCACGTTCTCCAAGGGATTGTGTTTTTATTGTGCTAAATCTGACCATTTTGTTAAGAACTGTGAGCTTCTGTTAAACAAAGAAAAAAAAAAGGTCAGTTACGCCCGTATTGCTTGTTTAAACACTAAGGGAGTATTTCTTTCAGGGAGTACCTCAGTGCAGGAGGAGTTGATTGAATTTCAGGTATTTGTGGATTGTGGTTCTACACTGAATGTGATTGATAAGGGATTTTTGGAAAAACTTAAATTGGAACCTAAACCTTTGTCATCTCCTATTTCTGTGGCGGCTGTTGATAACACTCCTTTGAAATGTGTTACTCACAAGGTTTTTGAATTTCCCCTCACTATTAATGGTATTCACCAAGAGAATTTGGATTTAGTGGTATTAAATAATTTACCTTCTCCAGTAGTGTTAGGTTTGCCTTGGTTAAAACTGCACAATCCTTTACTGGACTGGTCTACTAACGAGATTAAATCTTGGAGTCCTAAGTGTTATGATAAATGTTGTAACGGTCGCATTGCTGCGGTGGAAAGAGGGGAATTACCTGTACCTATTCAGGATTTTTGGAAGTTTTTTTCAGAGGAGGAGTCGCAAATTCTACCTCCTCATAGGGACTATGATTGCACCATTGAGTTTGTTCCTGGAGCTACTCTTCCCAAGAGTCGCTTATTTAATCTTACTATCCCTGAAAGAAAAGCCTTGGAGGAATACATAGAGACGAGGTTGGCTGCTGGTCACATTAGACCTTCTAAGTCACCTGTGGCTGTTGGATTTTTTTTTGAAAAAAAAAAAAAAGACGGCAGTTTACGTCCATGTCTGGACTTTCGCGACATTAATAAAATTACCATACGCAATTCCTACCCACTGCCGTTAATTCCTGACTTGTTTAACCAGTTAGTGGGGGCCAAGTGGTTCTCTAAAATTGATCTCCGGGGGGCATACAATTTTTTGCGAATGAAGGAGGGTGATGAATGGAAGACTGCTTTTAACACTCCGGTGGGTCATTTTGAGAATCTGGTTATGCCTTTTGGTCTTACCAATGCACCAGCGTTTTTTTCAGAACCTTATTAATGACATCCTGAGACCTTTGATTGGTAAGAATGTGGTGGTGTATTTGGATGACATTTTGATTTATTCACCGGATCTGGAGTCTCATTGGCGGAGCGTACGTGAGGTATTGCAGTTATTAAGTGACAATTCACTTTTTGCTAAGCTGGAGAAATGTGAGTTAGCTGTGCAGAGAATTAGTTTTTTGGGCTACATTATCTCCAGCGAGGGCTTTGAGATGGACCCGGTGAAGGTTCAGGCTGTGCAGGAATGGCCTAGGCCTATTGGTTTCAAATCTATACAGAGATTTTTGGGTTTCGCCAATTATTACAGAAAATTCATTAAGAATTTTTCTATAATTGTTAAGCCGCTGACCGATCTCACAAGGAAAGGTGCGAATAAGGTCCAGTGGACTACTGAGGCCATTGAAGCTTTTGTGTATCTCAAGGAGAGGTTCAGTTCTGCCCCCATCCTTATGCAGTCTGATGAGGCCAAGCCTTTTTTGGTTGAGGTTGATGCTTCTTCGGTGGGGGTCGGTGCGGTTTTGTCTCAGGAGAACAAGGATGGGGTTCATCCCTGTGCTTTTTTTTTGAAAAAATTTTCTGAAACCGAACTTAATTACGATGTTGGTAATGGGGAATTGCTGGCTATCAAACTCGCATTTGAACATTGGCGTCATTTCTTGGAAGGTGCTAAATTTCCCATTCAGGTTTTCACTGATCATAAGAATCTGATCTATCTAGATGCTGCCAAGCGCTTGAATGCCCGTCAGGCTAGGTGGGCACTTTTTTTTTCGCGGTTTAATTTTTCTGTTACTTACATCCCGGGTACTAAGAATGTTAAAGCTGATGCGTTGTCTCGCAGCTTTTCTCCCATGGTTGGTACCGAGCAGGAGGAGAGCATTTTACAGGAAGGAGTTGTGATAGCAGCATTGGACTCCGTTTTGGAAGATGGGATTCTGAAAGCCCAGGAGGATGCCCCATCTAACACTCCCCATGGGAGGTTGTTTGTACCTAGAACCTTTAGGAGAGAGTTGTTTGTGGAGTATCATGAGTCTCGGTTGGCAGGTCATCCAGGAATTTCTGAGACTAAGAGACTGGTAGGTCGCAGTTTTTGGTGGCCTGGGTGGCAGAAGGAAATCATTAAATGGGTGCATCAATGTATGGTGTGTGCTAGATCAAAGGCTTCACATTCTCCTGCTGTGGGGTTGCTTTGCCCTCTGGAGGTTCCTAGTGCACCTTGGACGCATCTTGCAATCGATTTTATTACTGACCTTCCTGTGTCCGAGGGTTTCACTGTCATCTGGGTGGTCGTGGACTGTTTTAGCAAGATGTGTCACTTGGTTCCTTTCATTAAACTGCCCTGCGCTAAGACACTCGCTAAGGCTTTTGTCAAGGAAATTGTCAGACTCCATGGCGTTCCCACCGACATTGTTTCTGATAGGGGACCTCAGTTTGTGGCTCGTTTTTGGCGTGCCTTTTGTGACAGGTTGGGAGTCCATTTGTCATTTTCATCTGGGTATCATCCTGAGTCTAATGGACAGACAAAGAAAGAACCAGGATGTTGAGCAGTTTTTGCGTTGTTTTGTGACAGACAATCAAGAGGGGTGGTCTGAGTTTCTGCCACTTGCTGAATTTGCTCTTAACAACCATACATCCTCTTCTGCTGGGTGTTCTCCATTTTTTTGTTGTACTGGGAGACATCTGTCGTTTGGTTCGTTCTCCAAATTGATGTTGGCTGTGCCGGAGGAGGAGAATTTTTCCGGTGATTTGGAGAGAGTTTGGACTGATGTACGTTGTAACCTTCAAGAGGCTAACAAAAAGTCTAAGAAGTATTTTAACAGGAAACGTCAAGAGGTTTTGTTTACGGTTGGTGACATGGTTTGGTTGTCCTCAAAGAATCTGCGGTTGAGGATTCCTTCTAAGAAATTGGGTCCGAAGTTTGTGGGACCATTTAAGGTGCTTCAGGTGGTTAACCAGTCTGCTGTTAGGTTGGAGGTCCCCTCTTCCTGGAAGATTAATCCGGTGTTTCATGTTTCCTTGTTGAAAAAAGCTGATGTATCGGATAGGGATGCCACTGTCACAGTTCCTCCGGTGGTGGAAGATGGTGAATATGAAATTTCTCGTATCCTGAATTCCAGAAGGCATTGAGGGAGATTGCAGTATCTTGTCGCTTGGAAAGGTTTCGGTCCTGAGGATAACTCCTGGGTAAGGGCAGATGATGTCTCTGCTCCTAGACTTATCAGAGCGTTTCACAAGAGGTTTCCTGATAGGCCTGGGCCTGGAGGATCCGGAGGATCCTCATAGAAGAGGGGGTACTGTTAGAACCCTCCTGTTAGTTTTTTTTCTATTTTGTGGTCACGTGACCTACTGCCTATTTATTCCAGCTCTGCCCTTCTGGCTTTGCTGGACTTCAGTGTTACTTTGACTCTTAATCTAGCCAGGTGCTTTGTACCTATCTCTATAGTTTGCTTGGTCCTTGGACCTCTAAGTATTTTTGTCTGTTTGTCTTTTTGCTCTTCTACAACTTCTGCTAGGAGGTGTCCAACTTTGTCCCAGTCCTTAGTACTTTTATGGACCCCTCCCTTATATCTATAGGTCTGCATTCAGACTAGCTGAGGACGAAGGCGGGTCTGTTCACAAGGAACAGGTTGCCCGCTGCATCGTAGGGAATCAGCTTAGGCCTATTGTAGGGACAGTTTTCCTATCTTTCCTTAGTTCTTGTAGCAGATCATAACACAGGCAGCCCAGAGGCGCACATATAATAAAAGAGCCACAGTCAGGTCTTTTAACAAGGGCGATCGGGTGTTAGTACTGGTACCCACAGCCGAGAGTAAGCTAATGGCTAAGTGGCAAGGGCCATATGAGGTTTGAGAAAAGGTGGAGGAGGTAAATTACCTGGTGTATCAGCCTGGAAGGAGGAAACCTGAGCAGCTTTATCATTTAAACCTGCTAAAACCTTGGAAAGATCGAGAGTGTTTAGTTACAGGCGTCACTTCGGGCATATCACCAGAGAGTTCTCTACCTTCAGCCAGGGATGCGTCCGTAAGTGATGCTCTCACAAAACAGCAGCGACAGGAGGCTCGCTCGCTGGTACAGCAGAATACCGACGTGTTCTTAGAGCTACCAGGTAGGACTACTGTTCTCCAACATGACATAGTCACCGAACCTGGGGAAAGGGTGCGAATGAGACCGTACCGGGTACCCGAAGCCCGGAGGCAAGCCATTCACGGCTGAGGTAAAACAGATGCTCCAGTTAGGCGTCATCGAGGAATCACGGAGTGAGTGGGCTAGCCCCATCGTACTGATTCCGAAACCAGATGGATCGTTACGCTTCTGTAACGATTTCCGAAAACTAAATGAAGTCTCGAAGTTTGACCTTTATCCGATGCCCAGGGTGGATGAGCTGACTGAGAGACTGGGGCAGGCCCAGTAATTTACCACGCTCAATCTCACCAAGGGTTACTGGCAGGTACCTCTCACAGAATCGGCGAAGGAAAAGACTGCCTTCATAACTCCGGAGGGTCTATATCACTATGTGGTCTTACCTTTTGGGTTACATGGGGCCCCGGCTACATTTCAGAGGTTGATGGACATAGTGCTCAAGCCGCATCAGGAGTACGCTTCCCCGTATCTAGATGATATTATCATCTTTAGCACCGACTGGCATACGCACCTATCACAGGTACAAGCGGTACTGGATTCTCTCAGAGCCGCGGGGTTAACGGCAAACCCAAAAAAATGTGCTACAGGGCTAGAGGAAGCCCGATATTTGGGGTATGTGATTGGCCGAGGAGTTATCAAGCCCAAATCAATAAAGTTGAGGCCATAAAAAAATGGCCTAAACCGTCAAGTGCAAAGCAGGTGAGGGCGTTCCTTGGCATCCTTGGGTATTACCGCCGGTTTATACCTAATTTTGCCGGGAGAACAGCAGCTCTGACCGATCTCTTGAAAGGGAAAAAATCGGTAATGGTTCGGTGGAACCCTCAGGCAGAAGAAGCTTTTCAGTCCATGAAGTTGGCCCTGTGTGGACAGCCAGTCCTCATCAGCCCCAACTTCAAGGAAACCTTCATTGTACAGACAGATGCCTCGGAGGTAGGCCTAGGGGCGGTATTGTCACAAAAAGTGAATGGTGAAGAGCACCGGGTCACCTACTTGAGTAGAAAACTTGTCCCGGCAGAGAAAAACTATAGCGTGGTAGAGAAGGAGTGTTTGGCTATTAAGTGGGCCTTGGAATCGCTACGTTATTATTTACTCGGCCGTCAGTTCCGATTGGTGACGGACCACTCACCCTTGGTATGGATGAGAAATGCCAAGGAGAGGAATGCGCGAGTCACCAGGTTGTTCCTATCACTGCAAAATTTCAGTTTCTCTGTAGAACATCGCCCTGGGAAGTCGCAGGCAAATGCGGATGCCCTGTCCCGGGCACCCAATATGGTGTCAAATGTTCAACCCCATAAGTTTGAACAGAGGGGGTGGATATGTGAGGCAGTGACCGGGATCGTATGCGAGGGGCGCTATATATCCCCCAGAATGTGTACAGAGACCTATTAAATCCATTGGAGTGCATTGCAGTCACAAACTCACCTGCGGCTGCAATGCAGGAATGAAGGTGAGCTTTGACCTTGTCAGGCTATCTCGCTAAGGCAGATTAAGTAAAACCCGGCAGGGTCTTCATTTCTTTGGGGAGGTTACAGGAAGGTAGTGGGGTGGCCTCCTCCCTCCAAACCTCCTCCCTCCAAACCTCTTGCCACAGGTCCTTTAAAAACCCTGCACTAAGGATTAGTGTTGTTCTATGTTGGAACCTGCTAGGAGCATAGCAGGAAAGCTCAGCAGGATTGAGTGTGGCTGAACCAACGCCTGGGAAGGCTCTGCACCTGTCAGGCTCTGAGCGGCCCGGCGCCGCCGTTGTCCCCGGCAACCGTTATTTATGGACTGATGTTAACCCAGCTGTGAACCGGAGGACTTTTCTGTTACCTGTGAGTTGCTGAATAAAAGCTGTTTATGTTAGACTTGCTTGGGTCACTGCCTCAGTTACTGCACGGTGTGAACACCGCCTCCTTACACTGTTGACTTCCACCCAACATGTCTTCAGTGTTTTTTGCCCTCCAAAAAAATGCACTGAAAAAAATAAAGAGTGTGGCATTTTTCAAATATGCATTTTTCCTGCTCTATAGAAAAACCTATGCAAAACACTACAAAATGCCATAAATAGAGCATGTTATATCCATCTTTATATCCTACTAGATGGTGGCCCGATTCTAACGCATCGGGTATTCTAGAATATGTATGCGGCCGACCGGGCGCAATCAGCAGAAAGTTGTTTAAATTTGGCGCCAAAATCGCTGATTGGTCGCGGCCGGCAACCGCGACTAGTCAGCAAAACGGTGTTTAAATTTGGCGGCAATATCGGTGATTGGTCACGGGTGGCGGCCGCGATGAATCAGCGAACTGTGTTAGTGAGGACCGGAGAGCTTGTTTAAATTTGGCGATAAAATCGACCAATCAGCAGAGCGTTGTTTAAATTTGGCGGCAATCTCACTGATTGGTCGCGGCCGCCAGCTGCGACCAATCAGCAGAGCGGCGTTTAGATTTGCCGCCAATCTCGCTGATTGGTCGCGGCTGGCCACCGCGACCAATCAGCAGAGCGGCGTTTAAATTTGCCGGACATCTCGCTGATTGGTCGCGGTGGCCGGCCGCGATTAATTAGCAGAGCGGCGTTTAAATTTGCCGCCCATCTCGATCATTGGTCGCGGCCGGCCACCGCGACCAATCAGCAGAGCGGCGTTTAAATTTGCCGCCCATCTCGCTGATTGGTCGCGGTAGCCGGCCACCGCGACCAATCAGCACAGCGGCGTTTAAATTTGCCGCCCATCCCGCTCATTGGTCGCGGTCGGCCACCGCGACCAATCAGCACAGCGGCATTTAAATTTGCCGCCCATCTCGCTCATTGGTCGCGGTCGGCCGGCCATGGCGACCAATCAGCAGAGCGGCGTTTAAATTTGCCGCCCATCTCGCTCATTGGTCGCGGTGGCCGGCCGCGATTAATCAGCAGAGCGGCGTTTAAATTTGCCGCCCATCCCGTTGATTGGTCACGGCCAGCCACCGCGACCAATCAGCAGAGCGGTGTTTAAATTTGCCGCCCATCTCGCTGATTGGTCGCGGTGGCCGGCCGCGACCAATCAGCGTCGTATTAGTGTGGGCCCGGGAGCGGCGCTGCTTGTGCAGCTCCGTATTAGCGAGGACCGGGGAGCGGCGTTGCCTGTGCGGCTCCTTCTGCTGCGAGAAGCCGAGAGATGAGCGGCTGCTCGCAGCAGAAGTATCCCGACCGGCGGCGTCGCTCCCCGGTCCTCCGTTCACACTTGCTGTCGGGAGATCAGCGGGTCAAGCCGCTGATCTTCCGACGTTAGCCGCATGGAGGTCAGCGGCGCCGGTCGGGGTAGTTGTGCTGCTAGCGCCGCTCATCTCCCCGCTGCATCGCCGCTGACCTCCGTCCGCCAGATGAGCCGCTAACGGCCGCCATCTTTTTTCAGAAATCCTGCGGCGCTGATTGGCCGCTGCCGGACCAATGAGCGACGCGGGATTTCCAGGACAGACAGACAGACAGACGGGATAAGACAATTATATAGTAGATTACATATTTTGCTTCATTTTACAATGAGAACTGAAAAATAGTTCTTTATGTCACAAAGTTCTTTATCTTACAGTCCTGTGTCTGGCTGCAGCAGGAGCTTCCCCCCACTTTCTTATCTGCAATTGGCAATACAAATTATTAAACCCTAACACTCAGTAATATGTCACCTTAAAATAGAAGACACAAGGAGGAAATTAAACCCTTTATTCATTTCTAAATGTTGAGCTTCCAGAAAACTTGCATCCTGAAAAAAGTTTAAGGAGGTTTATTTCCTTTTTATCTTTATTTTTCATTTCTAGATTTAAAGTTACTTTTGGTTCTTTATGTTAAAACATGTACGGTAGTTATAATTAAAGGGTTCGTCCACTACTTGGACAACCCCTTCTTAAACTAAATATTCGGCCCTAATAAATAATAAAGCCTATACGCATCTCCAGTGCCGACTCAATCCCAGCGGGGTCGGCACTCGCGGTCCAGCTAATTCTTCTCTTTTCCATTAGGTCTATGATATCATGTGATTAAAAACAGACTAGCTGAATCCTTCTAAGCTCTATGTAAAAACAGGAGGTCAATTTTCCCTGTATGAGTTATGAGTCACTGCAAAAGTCCCTGGTAGGTGGATGAGGGAGCAGCTGGTGAAGAGGGAAATGATAAATGCAAGGACAAAAGACTTCCTGTTTCTACATAGAGCAGAGAAAAGAGAAGAATTAACTGGGTAGAAAGACAAAATGAGCAATTGTAAGTCCACAGCGCTATATAATATAATGATTGCAATATATTAAGAGGATGAAAACTTTGATCTTAAGTGCTTCTTTAAGTACAAGACTACTTTCTGTGACAGTAATACCTTCTCTATTACAATAAAGATCTCCTCTTTCGACAGAAGATTCCAGAAAGGCGCCATATCTTGTGCTGTTTCAGAAGTCCAGTTTAACGGGTTCCTGCACAGTGCAGAGATACACACACAAATAATATAGCAAAACGACCTCTTTCCTGTAGTGGCCAACCCACAGAACCTTGCTTACCCATAATGTTCCCAAATTCTGTATTTAATTGCTTTCTTTTGTTCTTGGTTGATATTTGAACAGATCTTCATCTGATTTAGCGCTGCCTCAATTACATTTGAGGATATCCCACGTTCTATGATGCTTGGAGGCAAGTGACAGATGAGATTTCCAAGTATATCTAGCTGATACACATCCACAACAGAATTGTTCTGAAAGACAGAGGATTTTGTTATATTTAGTTGTTTGCACAGATATCCCTGAGATGGCATGGTGCTTGTTTGCAAGGATACAATGCCTTGAAAAAGTATTCATACCCCCCACATTTTGTTCACGTGATGCCCACAAACTTAAATGTATTTTATTGGGACTTTATGTGATATAACAACACAAAGTAGCAAGTATTTGTGAAGTGTTCAGGAAATGACACATGGTTTGCTAAATATTTAAAAAATCTAAATCTCGAAATACTTTGTTGGACCACCTTTCTCTGCAATTAGTGCTGCAAGTCTTTTGGGGTCTGTCTCTACCAGCTTTGCACATCTATAGGTGACATTTTTGCCCATTATTCTTTGCACACTTGCTCTCGCTCAGTGAGATTGGATGGAGGCGTCTGTGAACAGCAAATTTCAAGTCTTGTCGCAGATTCTTTATGGGATTTAGTTCAGGACTGTGACTGGGCCATTCACACACATAAATATGCTTTGATCTAAACCATACATTGTAGCTCTGGAAGAATGTTCAGGGTCGTTGTCCTGTTGGAAGGTTAACCTACACCCCAGTATCAAGTCTTTTGCAGTCTCTAACAAGTTTACCTTGATTGCCCTGTATTTAGCTCAATCCATCTTCCATCAACTCTGACCAGCTTCCCTGTCCCTGCTGAAGAAAAGCATCCTCACAGCATCTTGCTGCCACCACCATGTTTGATGGTGGGGATGGTGTTTTCAGGTTGATGTGCAATGTTAGTTTTCTGCCACACACAGCGTTTTGCATTTAGCACAAAAAGTTCTACTCTGGCCTCATCTGACTAGAGCACCTTTTTCTACATGCTAGTTCTGTTCTCTATATGGCTTTTTGCAAAATGCAAATGAGACTTCTTATGGCTTGCTTTCAGAAATGGCTTTCTTCACCATTCTTCCATAAAGGCCAGATTTGTGGTGTATATGACAAATAGTTGTCCTGTGGACAGATTCTCAGACCTGAGCTGTGGATCTCTGCTGCTCATCCAGAGTGACTATGGGCCTCTTGGTTGCTTCTCTAATTAGTGCTCTAATTGCTTAGGATGTCATTTAGGTGGATGGCCATGTCTTGGTAGGTTTGCAGTTGTGCCTTCCATTTTTTGGAGTGAATAGTTCTCTGTGAGATGCTCAGAGCTTGGGCTATTTTTTTTTATAACCTAACCCCGCTTTACTCTTCTCCACAACTTTATCCCTGACTTGTCTGGTGTGTTCCTTGATTTCCATGATGCTGTTTGATCCCTAATGTTCTCAAACAAACCTCTGAGGCCTTCACAGAACAACTGTAGTTATTTTGAGAATAAATTACACAGTTGGACTAACTTTACTCATTATATGACTTCTAGAGGCAATTGGTCACTCAAGATTTTATTTCAGGGGTATCATTTGGTCACTCAGGATTTTATATAGGAATATCAGACTACAGGGGGGATTAATACAAATGCACATCACAATTTTCAGATTTGTATTTTTAAAATAATTAGAAAATCATGCATCATTTCCTTTACACTTCACAAATACTTGCAACTTAATATATTTAAGTTTGTAGATGTAACGTGAAAAGATGTGGAAAGATCACGGGGTATGAATACTTTTTCAAGGCCCTGTATAGTGTATATCAGGCCTCATACCCCATGAACCTTTCTACATAGGCCAGGCTGTGGTCACTACATAGTCGTATGTGGTCTATATACGTGAGTGGGTGAAATTAATTTGGGCAGACAAATGTCTATTCCGAAACTGATCTTTATTTATGTATCAGGCTCTTTAAGCTCCCCATGGAATTGTGATGCAGAAACTCTTACCAGACATTGATTTACTTTGTTAATTACAAAATCCTTCTTGCTTGCATGTAACAGCAAATAGTTAACATCCGTCTTCCTTAAACCAATTAATATCTGTTTGCAGAGAGGGTGAGAAGCAAAATATTCTGTCCTGGAAGGGAAAAGGTTATTAACAAAGGTAATGTGATAGAAAACAACGGCTTGGTGTTGCTAGGTTATGGTCTTTTGCTGCTAGATGCTCCAAATGTACATATAATTGATTCATCCTCTGTGACCTTGGTAACCGAATCAGTAGGGCAAACTATTTGTAAGTGCTTCAAAGTAAAAATGCTTATTTAAGGGTTTTTAAAGGGAATCTGTCAGCAGGTTTTTGCTACCTCATCTGAGAGCAGCATGATATAGGCAAAGAGAAGCTGATTCCAGTGATGTATCACTTAGTTTACTGGGTGCTGTAGTTGTGACACAATCAGAGTTCTTAGATGTAGCAAGTAGCAGAGCTCAGAAAGCTAACCCCGCCCACACAACAGCTTTCTGTGTACATTGTCTATTGACAGTGAGCTGCTTATCACAGAAGGGGGCGTAATCAGACCAGGGCTCATGTGCTCTGTGGTTCAGGCAGTGATAATCTCTTGGTGATAAAACATTAATTTTAGGAAAACAACAGCACACAGCCTAATAAGTGACACAGTCCTGAAATCTGTGTCTCATCCCCTACCTCATTCTATCCTCAGATTATATAGAAAAAAACTGCTGACATATTCCCTTTAAAGAGATGTTTACAAGCACATTGGTGCCCACAGCGGAGACAGAAAATATCCAGGACTTTACAGACTTTAAAAGGAACCTGTCAAGCGATGCATGCTGCCTGAACCACAGACAGCATGAATCAGAGCCTGGCTGCACCATTGCTTCAATCTGAAACGCTGCAGCATTTCATCGAAAACATAGTTTGAAAAGTTGGCAGAGACTATAGGGAGAGACAAGACTAGTCTAGCTCAGCCCCCGGCCGGCATCTCCGGTTGATTGACAGGTCTCTCCCTGTGTACACAAGTGGGAAAGACCTGTCAATCAACTGGGAGAATCTGGCAGGGGGCGGACTAGTGAGATCTCTCCGTATAGTCCGCAGCCGACTTTTCAAACTGTTTTATCTGAAATGCATCCAGTCTCTGATTCATGGTGCCCGTGGTTAAGGCAGCATGAATCTAATGACAGGTTCCCGTTAAAAACTGTAAAGCCTAGACATTTCCCTTTAAGACCTAATGTTCCTATAACATGAGTGAATGGAGAGTAGAAGCATGAAAAAATATTTCATCTGCATATTTACAAAATCCTTTATCAGAAAATCAGAGCTCTGATTCTGATAGTCAAACCACCTGCTACACTTTACACAGTAAGAGTTTGATATAATTCAGTGTCTGCTGTCACCAGTAGGGGGAGCTCACAGCATCAGGATTTATACAGCTCCCATTGACCTCTGTGATAGATTCATATAAAATCGAATGTCCCCTATTGGTGGCAGAAATAATTTTGTAATATAACTTGGTTTTCCATAAAAGGCTTAGAGGTGGATTTCAGGTACCAGGACAACAACCCCCCTAAGAAGAGCCCATAGTATTTGCCTATTTCCACATGTGCTTTAATATGTAGGATTACAGTGGTTGTCCCATAATATATGACATAAATGATGATAGAAGCAATTTTTGGAGCTCCCATAGATTGGAAAAGAGAGACGCACATGTGTCTCAAGGTAGAACAGTCCCACTGTTAACCATTTATATTATATCTTATCAATATGCCATAAAGGTCCCATATGCAATCCCTTAGTGTAATATTAGGGGGGTCATAAACAAACAATTTCATATCGTCAAACACACCATAAAAGTCAGACTAGATGGCCTTCTAATGCTGGGATTCAGAGTGACGTTCTGCAATCATCGGGAGGATTTTAATAAATCCTATTTATTTAAAGCGAAAATGACCATACAGTCTGAGTACTGTGACATTTCTCATTCTGTGGTCCCACGAATGGGACTTTTATGTGGTATCAGATTGATAGGTTAAGAGGCAATCTAACAAGGTGGAGTACAAAGTTATAGACACCCAATTTAATGCAGATCTATCACCATATTCCACAATAAGAACTGCAGATATTAATAAGTAGATATCAGTCTTGATAAGGCTGGTATACTTACTTTGAAAATGCATGCCAGAATGTCTGCATAATCCTGATATTGATTCCTTTCTGAGATGTGACGTTATAGTAAGTCACAGGTCGAAGCTGAGCCTACACCACACTAGGGAGATGCCAGCTCTTATACATAGCTGATATCTTCCAGTAAGAGCAGCGACCAGAGCGAACTCCGATCGCTGCTGTTTAATTTTTCAAATGCTGCAAGTGCGCGCATGCGCCGGCACCATGACATGATCACAGGGAGCCAATGGGCTGCCATTGCTTGGCATGCCTGATGAAGGTCCCCTGCCATGTTTTTCCTACTGTAAAGCACAGCCTGTTGTACTATTGTCTTGCAGTATTTTGAATAAGCAATAAGATGACTACAGGTTCAAATCCCCTAAGGGGATGAAGTAAAAAAAATAATTCAATTCTTACAAAATATATCACAATTCAAATCATCCCCATTAAAAAAAAATTAAAAATTAAATAATAAACATATCTGCGTCCATAAAAGTCTGATCTATCAAAATCTAAAATTAATTAACCCAATCAGTAAATGATGCAAAGAGTAAAAAATCGTTGTTGCAGCAACGCCACCAAAAATGCTATAAGAAGTGATCAAAATCTCGTATCTACCCCAAAATTATATCAATAAAAAGTTACCTCGCTACATAAAAAAGGCATCAAACAGCTCAAAACCAATTCTTTTTTTTTTTGACAAATTTCTGAACATTTTTTGTCTGCACTTAAATAAAACAAAACTAGAAAAACTATACAAGTTTTTTTGTTGCCATAATCATACTGATCTAAAGATACATGTTGCCAGGTAATTTTTACAGGACAATGAACTCCATAAAAACAAAGCCCAAAAATCATTGGCGGAATTGCTTTTAGTCCAGGTAAAGAAAGAGAATTCATGAGTCCAAGTGTAGTCGGTCTCATCCCACCCATCCTGACTGACAGCTGCAGATTGTATTGGGCTATGTGAGATCTCAGCAGGGAGGAGGGACATTGAGGAGCTGTCAATCAGGCTAGGTGGGTGAACATTTTCAGCAGGGAGGAGGGACGTTGAGGAGCTGTCAATCAGACTAGGTGTATGAATACTGAGTTTAGACTTACTGAGAGCTGCAGATTGTATTGGGCAATGTGAGATCTCAGCAGGGAGGAGGGACATTGAGGAGCTGTCAATCAGGCTAGGTGGGTGAACATTTTCAGCAGGGAGGAGGGACATTGAGGAGCTGTCAATCAGACTAGGTTTGTGAATACTGAGTTTAGACTTACTGACAGCTGCAGACTGTATTGGGCAATGTGAGATCTCAGCAGGGAGGAGGGACATTGAGGAGCTGTCAATCAGACTAGGTGTGTGAATACTGAGTTTAGACTTGTAAAAAGCATTATGCAGCTATTCTGACATGGCTTTACAAAGTAAGCACAACAGCCTCATCATATCTACTTACTAATGTATGCAGTTTGTATTGTGAAATCTAGTAACAGATTCACTTTAAAAGTGATCAAAAGAAATCTTCATTTTTCCAATAAGAATAAGATTCTCATCAGTACTGGGTTACTCGGGTAGGACAATTTAAAAAAAAAGTCCATACCAATTATTTTAATTAATTTAAGAAAACAGTGATGAAACACATCTATATATACATGTTTTATGCTTTTCTTCGCTCATCACACTTTAGATGTTGACAGTAATATAAACATATGTGAATCACAAGACATAACAGATGAAAATACTGTTATTTTTAGCAAAAGAAAATGATCTTGTAATTTCAAAAGTCTTATACTACTTCATATTCGTAAAGTCACATCACCCTCTCATCTCATGTATACCCTATCAGGGGTATAGAACCAGTCCCATCTTCTACGCTTGTACATGGCTCCGCTCCGGGCACTGAACGACCCAGGTGATATAATTCATTCCCCATCTCTACAATAATGATCAAAGTCGGATGTGTCTTCCCTTGGGAAGAACTAAGCGATGTTTCCATATTCCTCATTTACATAAGCCGCAGTATAACATTACACTTTTTTTTCCAAATCCTTTGAAGTAGGGAACTTACGGAAGTACAGCCAGCAGGAATGGAGGGATAGTTGCTTGGGAAACTCTCCAATATTTCCATGCCAGACAATGGATCTGAAAAGTCAGACAACATTTTGGTGCTAAATAGTTAGTACTTACATCCAATACCCGTATATAATAACAGCTCATTATACAGCTGTCACAACTATCAACCACTAGTGATGCCAAAACTTCTCATTTCCTTTTTATCTTTCTTGGTCTTATGCATTAATATGTAGTAGTGGTAACATCTATGCCTCCATTTTGGCCTTAAAGAGAACCAGTTACCAGTTCAAAAGTAGCCAGTTTTTGGTCTTATGGTTTTTTTTTTCTTTGCTTTATCTCTTTTAAATCTGCCATACGGTTCCAGATATATGGCCTTTTTATTTATTGCTTATGGTCTTTTCCAAGAGTGTGACTCACAGGATCCTCTGGGGGGTGTCTTTAGGCTGCTTTGATTTATTATCCTAATTGCAATGCCCCCTTGGTAAAGACCATAAAAATTACCATTGAAAAAAAGGCCTCCATCTCTGGAACCGTATGGCCGATTTTTTTTTTTTTTTAAAAAAAAGCAGCATACTCTGGGGAGCCGCGAGTATACTGTAAGTGCAAAAACTGGCCACTTTTGACCAGGTGAAAGTAAGCACTGTGCTGAAGCTGATCAGGATTAGGAGGTAACATCGAGCTCCAGCCATTCTGGTCAACTTCAAAAGAGCGCTTACAAGCTGAATAGAAAAGAGCTTGTAGGCACTGTGCATGTTCTGCTAACAGTGGTGGTCGGTCTCCAAGGCAATGAGCCGTAAACCAAAGTGTTAATATCTCAAGAAGAGCTGAAAATTTTAATAAGCAGGGAATTGAAATGGAAATAACTCTCTTTAGTTTTATTAATCATGAGTCTAGAGTCCAGTAAGAGAACATCCAAGCGTATTCATGAGCGAAACGCAGCCTCCGCCAACCTCTGTACTCTGCAGGGTGAACGTCATCGCTCTGGAAATACTGTTACTGTTAAAGGGATAATATTGTATAAGGAAAGTTTTATTAACTTCCAATAAACACTTTGTAATCTCTCGTCATCAGTTGATAAGATCTCATTTCTTACTACCTGATGTGGAGAAAGTAACGGCAGATTCTTCTCGATGAGCTTGTAGTGGTTCAGAAAGGTCGGCTTGCTCATGTTGTCTATATATTCACACGTCATTCCCTTCACCAGCTGCCCTGTACTAGAAAATACGAGGGGTACAAACAAGGTTCACTGTTAAGGGTTTGGGGTGCCAAACAATATGGAGGCAAAATAAGAGAGAGAACACTTCATTTATTTACCCATGACCTATACAGTGCTGCATAATGCATGTAGGATGGTGAGGGTAGCAGTCGTTATATGGGGTCATGAGGGTGCAGAAAAAAGGATGACGGCCAAAGGGCACACAAAGCTAGGAAACTTTGCAAATCCCTTTTATTAGAGGATTCGTCTTCATTCCTGTGAAAAATTGCATTTACGTGGCTTCCAATCCGCTGATTTTCCCCAGTCTATTTCCTAATTTGGAGTACAGATGATGGCAGTGAAAGGGTCATCTTAGCCCCAGTGACTCACTAAAGAGTATCATCAGTGATTTCGCTCAGAGTTTTATCAAAGTTTGGTCCGAGTTTCATCAGTTTTTCTCGGACGTGAAAAAGGGGAAAAAAAGTTTCTTCATCTTTTCCTATCTAACAGCTATCTAAATCAGACTGCACTTGGATGGCATCTGAGTGCTGTCCAATTATTTCACGAACCAATAGACTTGGATTGACAATTGCATCAACAAAGCTCAGGTCATTATCAGACTTGTCTCTGCAATTTTGCACAGACTGCTCGGTCTGTGAAAAATCACAGACATGTGAACGGCCCCTTTCACTAGTATAGGTGCGTGTGCTATTCGTGAAAAACTTGTATGCAAAAAACTTACATCTGAATGAGCCCTTACTGTGGTGAGTAGCTGCAGGAGATTGTTCTGATAAGATCAACACTCATAGGAGATGACAGGTGCCGACCCCTCATTGCCATCATCTGTACTCCAAATGAGTATGTTCTAATATCAATGCAGGGGCTAGAAATCCTAGAATGTTAGAGTTGGAGGGGACCTCCAGGGTCATCGTGTCCAACCCCCGGCTCAATGCTGGAGTCACTAAACCATCTCAGACAGATGTCTGTCCAGCCTCATTTTGAAGACTTCCATTGAAGGAGACCTCACCACCTCTCGTGGCAGCCTGTTCCACTCATTGATCACCCTCACTGTCAAAAACTTTTTTCTAATATCTAATCTGTGTCTTCTCCCTTTCAGTTTCATCCCATTGCTTCTAGTCTTTATTTGTTCAAATGAGAATAAGTATAAATCCCTCTAAAGTGTGACAGCCCGTCAGATATTTGTAGACAGCTATTAAGTCTCCTCTCAGTCTTCTCTTTTGCAAGCTAAACATTCCCAGATCCTTTAACCGTTCCTCATAGGAAATTGTTTGCAGACCGGTCACCATCCTGGTAGCTCTTCTCTGAATTTGCATGCGGTGGCCAGAACTGGACACAGTATTCCAGTTGAGGGCTGACCAATGAGGAGTAGAGGGGGATAATTATTTCCCCTTGCATTTTTATACAGGAATGAAGACAAATACCCCATTAAAGTGATGTGTAAAGTTTAATAAGTTTCCATGCTCGGCAAAATTATAAAAAGAAAAAATGACAAAAACAATTACAAGGTTGTCCACTACTTTAATAGGATAGGTCATCAATGTCTGATTGGTGGGGGTGCGACACTGAGCATCCCTGCCGATCAACTTTCCTTGGTGGCGGCGTCAGCTCGGAAGTGCTCAGTTATGGTGCTGCTCCATCTACTGATAGTGGCCACGGTCGGGTACTGCAATTCCACCACCTATTCAAATCAATAGAGGCGGATGTGCAGTTCCCGGCCGCGGCCACTACCAGTAGACGGAGCAGTTCTGCCGGCACTGAGAACAGCTGATCGTGGGGGGCCGTGTGTAGCAGCCCCACTGATCAGACATTGATGACCTATCCTGAGGATAGGCCATCAATGTTAAAGTCTCGAACAACCTCTTTAAATAAAAAATAAATAAATGTAGTTACTCTTATGTATTATGTGTGGTAGTAAAAGCCTGCATTCACCATTTTGGATGTACCCTAATACACGCTGGACGTCCAGTGAGGCGGTGTTTGGGCCGTTATGAGAATCTAATGTAGCACCCTGAGGATTCGGCTGCTACAGGGGTATTGCACCTCAACCCAGAGGTGTGATATTCCACTCCCGGGTAAGGATGGAGTGTGGAACTGAGCTAGTAGGCTGCATGCACTACACACATCCCATTTCCGGGGAACAGACCGATGGTACTCCCACTAGAGAAATGTGCAGGTACGACAGTGTCTGTTCCTGGCTGGAGTGGGAGGGGGGTGGAACATCCCAGTAGTGTAGGGGCAGATAGGGGGAGCAGTCTGGGTAAAGCTAGGAGCTCATTGGGTGCTGGTCACCTGAGCTCACACATAGAGGGAGTATATAAGGTGGGCACCATCTTAGATCAGGGTCAGTTAGTCAGTTGTCAGTCTGTGAGACGTCAGTCTGTCAGAGTGTAACCTGAGAAGCAGAGCAGAGGAGAAGAGAGAGAGACCCAGAGGCGCAGAGGGGACCCCAAGAGCCCATAAGAGAGCTAATAGGGTGAAGGGTCGGCAACAGGGTACCGGATCCCAAGCTGGCAGAGGCTACAGCACACCTTAGCCAGGAACCGGAGGTCGTGGGCAGGATCTGCCACGATCACCCACTAAATCCACCCGGAAGGCAGACCAAGAATAGGGTCAGGGAGCCCAGAGGAGGCTTGACCAACAAGAGGCCCGAGGGAGCCGGACTTAGGTGGATCCCTGGTGGGAATGGCCAGAAGAAGGGAGAGACAGAAAGGAGCTCAGGACCACACTCCGGAGTTGCCTGGGAGTTGACCGAGTCCAGGACCTGGTGGACGCAGCACGGCTTGGGTGGTCACTGCTGTACACAGTGACCCGAGCAACACCAGTAAGTAAAACCCTGGAACTGCATTTTATGCCTCTGAGTCTCCTTGCTGCACCTTCACAACCACCATCCTCCACGGCTGACCCCCTGAGGCTATACCCCTCCCGTTGGGGGTTATACTACCTAAGCTGCACTCACATCATCAGCCTCAGTGGACCCTGCTGCAGCGGCGGCCGTATTGACCGCAATTCAACGGGTGGCGTAGTCGACACAAAAGAACATCTAGTAACATCATAAGGACTGCCACACACTGAGTTTGACACCCTGGGCACGGACCGGGTCACAGCCACTCGGAGACTACAACCCCCATCTGATCCGGCTCCGGGTATCCCTAACAGCACTGGCCCAGGGGGCGCGTCACTAACATAACTATGTGTAAAATGTATGACTAATAACCCGTTACATACTGTGTTCTATTTTACCAATAAGCCATCTAGTTTATAATGAAAGGTCTGGACATTCCTAGGAGACTATAGCACTACCTCAGCAGATTCACCAAAGGAACATGTGGAGATAGCGAGTCAAACAAAAGAAGGGCCTGAAAAAGAAAACACATAAAGGAAGCATATGGTTAGTCATAGAAAATATCCCTGAAACACATTTATTCTACAGCAAGAAATAATACATGTTGTAAGTCCTTAAAGAGGTTATTCCATTATTCCATATAAATATCATCTGCTGGATAGGTGATGATTGATCGATTTGGGGTGAGACTCCCACTCATTAAGACAATAGGGGACTTAAGTGTTTGGTCCATTCTTGGTCTCCCATGGCCACGACTGGAGCAGTAGAGACAATAGGTCGCCCCATTTAACTCCTCCTGGCCAATGGAAAAAAGGGACATTAATTACCCTTTCCAGTAATTTGTGTAGGTCCCTTAGGACAACCAAAGTCTAAGTTGCACTGTTGCCTTGAAGTCACCTTGGCACTGCGAATGAGTACGAAGTACAAGGCAATGGCGAAGTCAAGACTTGGAGGACATATAGGTGTCTATCAAGCTAGGAAGGAGGGTGTGAAGACTGGACTCCATGACTATTCGGGATGGTGGCTCTGCCCCCAAGACTTTTCAACCATTACTAGGGTAAAGAAATACATCTTTATAAATCCATTCCCCATTGATATAAAGTAGTAGTGATGCTATGGTGGTCTCTGATCAAGTGTCGGGGTCTCTCTAAAAGCCCATGTAATTAATGACCACATGGGATTACAGAATGCTGCTTTTTGTGGAGTAGTGACTGATAACTCAGGCGATTTCTTGAATGAAACTACTAACCCATTTATGAGGAATACCTGGTTACATGAGATTTATCTACAAAGCTTCATCAATGAAGGCACCTGGGGACAATGAATGCCGCCTCGCTCCCAGGAGACTCCGGCGTTGCCCACCGTACGCTGCTTCAACTTGCTGCCTAAATAGCGTCTCATGGCTGAAGGGCGTTTGGGTGAAACACATAATTACCTGACTCGGTCTCATCTTTTTGTCACTTAATTCAGCAGCATCCACCTTCCTTTGTGCTAAGAGTTGCGAGAGAGACACTTGTTTAAAGAAGGCTCCATTCATGTCCGACAGAACGCTCAGGAATTCTCCAGACGACATCAGCTAATTAGAGGGAACACAGCGAGGAAATATAACATGATTGTGCTACGTCCACGGCATTTTATGGCATTGTTCTAAATGTCAGGATAGAGAACAATATAGCTATTCTGTAATTCTGCGTCATAAAACCGCCAGATGATGTGGAGCTGATACCTTCTGAAGATACAGCGTGATATCAATGTATGTTCTAACCATTATGCTTCTACATTGTATGGGATGAACTGAATATAAGGTTTCAATAAACTTTTTTTTATCAGGATGTAACCGCTAGTAAAACTACAATTGAAATAATATATAAGTAGCAATTTAAAGGGGACCTGTCACTTGCCATAAATGTTATTTTTTTCCCCCAGTGTAAATGCCACTGTTCTGCTGAATCCGACATTGTTTTTCTTTTGTTCCTACCCCTCTCTGTTCCTGAGATATGGCCCTCTTTTCTCTATGTGTAAATGAGATTTGTCAGCCAATAGGGTGTGGTTCACAACTCTTCTGTGGGTGTTTTCTTGAGAACCACACCCAATTCGCTAACAAGCCTAGATTTCTATACAGGTAAGACTGGGCTATATCTCAGTGATGGAGAGGCGCAGGAACGAAAGAAAAACAACGCCAGATTCAAGAGAACAGGGGCATTTATAACAGGTAAAACAATTAAATATTTATGGCAAGTGACAAGTCCTCTTTAAAGGGTTGTACTGCTTTAGATGATGACTGTAATCTCTGGGGATTCCTACATTGCCACCGCATTGTTTAGTTCACATGAAATCAGCTGGCTATCTGTCTAATGCATTGGCATGCTAGGCACCCCAAAGTCAGAGATTGTACCTCTTTGCAGATACCTTTCTGAATTTTGCACCTTCACTAATATCTCAATAGGGTACTTGAAAATGTGTTTTCTAAGCCAGGATACTAGAAAAAATATTACAGCTAAATGATCTTTCCGGGATTAAAAGAACAATGGCTGCAACCTTATTTACAGTACTTCAATGGAGCTAAGCTGTAATACCACACACAACCTGGTGTGGCACTGTTTCTGGAAGAAATTACCTATGTTTTTCAAATCCTGGACAACCCCTTTAATTCTGTTTTCACAGTTGCTCTTAGGACTTCTGAGTAAACTAAACCCCACTGGTCTCTAACCCTTTTCCTTACAGCAGTCTGCATACAGAATACAGGCCACCATCAAACTGGTACTTTTAAATCATTATGGAAAGAGAGGATTGAAATCCAACCCGATCCTCATTTTTCCCAGTGTACAGTGGTGGCCAAAAGTATTGGCAGCCCTGCAATTCTGTCAGATAATACTCAGTTTCTTCCTGAAAATGATTGCAATCACAAATTCTTTGGTATTATTATCTTCATTTAATTTGTCTTCAATGAAAAACATAAAAAGAATTGTCCTAAAGCCAAATTGGATACAATTCCACACCAAACCTAAAAAAGGTGGTGGACAAAAGTATTGGCACTGTTTGAAAAATCATGTGATGCTTCTCTAATTCGTGTAATTAACAGCACCTGTAACTTACCTGTGGCACCTAACAGGTGTTGGCAATAACTAAATCACACTTGCAGCCAGTTAACATGGATTAAAGTTGACTCAACCTCTGTCCTGTGTCCTTGTGTGTACCACATTGAGCATGGAGAAAAGAAAGAAGACCAAAGAACTGTCTGAGGACTTGAGAAACCAAATTGTGAGGAAGCATGAGCAATCTCAAGGCTACAAGTCCATCTCCAAAGACCTGAATGTTCCTGTGTCTTCCGTGCGCATTGTCATCAAGAAGTTTAAAGCCCATGGCACTGTGGCTAACCTCCCTAGATGTGGACGGAAAATAAAAATTGACGAGCGATTTCAACGCAAGATTGTGCGGATGGTGGATAAAGAACCTCAACTAACATCCAAACAAGTTCAAGCTGCCCTGCAGTCCGAGGGTACAACAGTGTCAACCCGTACTATCCGTCGGCGTCTGAATGAAAAGGGACTGTATGGTAGGATACCCAGGAAGACCCCACTTCTTACCCCGAGACATAAAAAAGCCAGGCTGGAGTTTGCCAAAACTTACCTGAGAAAGCCTAAAACGTTTTGGAAGAATGTTCTCTGGTCAGATGAGACAAAAGTAGAGCTTTTTGGCAAAAAGCATCAACATAGAGTGTACAGGAAAAAAAAAGAGGCATTCAAAGAAAAGAACACAGTCCCTACAGTCAAATATGGCGGAGGTTCCCTGATGTTTTGGGGTTGCTTTGCTGCCTTTGGCACTGGACTGCTTGACCGTGTACATGGCATTATGAAGTCTGAAGACTACCAATAAATTTTGCAGCATAATGTAGGGCCCAGTGTGAGAAAGCTGGGTCTCCCTCAGAGGTCATGGGTCTTCCAGCAGGACAATGACCCAAAACACACTTCCAAAAGCACTATAAAATGGTTTGAGAGAAAGCACTGGAGACTTCTAAGGTGGCCAGCAATGAGTCCAGACCTGAATCCCATAGAACACCTGTGGAGAGATCTCAAAATGGCAGCTTGGAGAAGGCACCCTTCAAATATCAGGGACCTGGAGCAGTTTGCCAAAGAAGAATGGTCTACAATTCCAGCAGAGCATTGTAAGAAACTCATTGATGGTTACCGGAAGCGGTTGTTCGCAGTTATTTTGGCTAAAGGTTGTGCAACCAAGTATTAGGCTGAGGGTGCCAATACTTTTGTCTGGCCCATTTTTGAAGTTTTGTGTGAAATGATCAATGATTTGATTTTTGCTTCATTCTCTTTTGTGTTTTTTTCCTTGCAAGCAAATTAAATTAAGATAATAATACCAAAGAATTTGTGATTGCAATCATTTTCAGGAAGAAACTGAGTATTATCTGACAGAATTGCAGGGGTGCCAATACTTTTGGCCACCACTGTAAGTCATTGGCATCTGCCTGTCTCCATAGACATTAGGTTGTCAGCAGATTCTTTTAAGGACTCACTTATGTTGGAAAAAAACAAAGTTATCTTTAGGATAAAATACTTTATCTGGCCTGCGGCATATTAGTCATGTAGTTTATTTTAAGATCAATATGAAAAAGCTTTTTAGATTGATTTAGTAAGAGGTCAAACTGTGTAGTATGAAGTCCGCCTGCTGAGAAACATCCTACTTAGGTACTTGAAGCAATATCTAAAAGTGTCTCTAATCTTTTATAATAAAACGCAAAAGGTTATAGAAATAACTAATAGCTACAAAATAGCTCAGAATGATAGTATCATTAGAAATGACCTATTACTTAAATACATTTTTTTTGCATTAAATGTATTTTTTTAATATTTTTGTCAATTTTTTAACATATTTTTTACATATCACTATCTATATTAAAAATGTAAAATAGAAATCTTGCAATTTTTACACTGGCTGCTAATTTTTTTGACTAACTTCCTGTTGTGTCAGGAAATAATACACATACATTAGCCAAAATGCTCAGACGCCAATCCTATCTTTTGCATTGAAGCAGCTAATGAGCGTGTGCAAAGATCATTGTGAAGGGAAGGGGAGCAGGGGAGCTGTGACATCATCTGTTATGATTGGTGGATTCTGAGTTACCAGCTGTGTATAGAGGCATTACCTGTCACTTTAATCCTGCCTCTGAAGATAAGGAGCCTGATGAAAACTCTTGTTGATAAAACAAGAAGTATAAGTCTAAAATTGCCCCTCTGTATTTTCATGACTTTGAAAATTGTACATTCACACTGAATGCATCAAAACTATGAATTAACACATGTGGAATTATATACTTAACAAAAAAGTGTGAAACAACTGAAAATATGTCTTATATTCTAAGTTCTTCAAAGTAGCCACCTTTTGCTTTGATGACTGCTTTGCCCACTCTTGGCATTCTCTTGATGAGCTTCAAGAGGTAGTCACCGGAAATGGTTTTCACTTCACAGGTGTGCCCTTGTCAGGTTTAATAAGTGGGATTTCTTGTCTTATAAATGGGGTTGGAACCATCAGTTGTGTTGTGCAGAAGTCTGGTGGATACACAGCTGATAGTCCTACTGAATAGACTGTTATAATTTGTAGTATGGCAAGAAAAAAGCAGCTAAGTAAATAAAAACGAGTGGCCATCATTACTTTAAGAAATGAAGGTCAGTCAGTCCAAAAAATTGGACAAACTTTGAATGTGTCCCCAAGTGCAGTTGCAAAAACCATCAAGCGCTACAAAGAAACTGGCTCATATGAGGACCGCCCCAGGAAAGGAAGACCAAGAGTCACCTCTGCTTCTGAGGATACGTTTATCCAAGTCACCAGCCTCAGAAATCGCAGGTTAACAGCAGCTCAGATTAGAGACCAAGTCAATGCCACACAGAGTTCTAACAGCAGACACATCTTTACAACAACTGTTAAGAGGAGACTTTGTGCAGCAGGCCTTCATGGTGAAATAGCTGCTAGGAAACCACTGCTAAGGACAGGCAATAAGCAGAAGAGACTTGTTTGGGCTAAGGAACACAAGGAATGGACATTAGACCAGTGGAAATCTGTGCTTTGGTCTGATGAGTCCAAATCTGAGATCTTTGGTTCCAACCACCGTGTCTTTGTGCGACGCTGAAAAGGTGAAGGATGGACGCTACATGCCTGGTTCCCACCGTGAAGCATGGAGGAGGAGGTGTGATGGTGTGGGCATGCTTTGCTGGTGACACTGTTGGGGATTTATTCAAAATTGAAGGCATGCCTTCAATTTTGAATAAATCCCCAACAGTATCCCCAGCAAAGCATCCCCACACCATCACACCTCCTCCTTCATGCTTCACGGTGGGAACCAGGCATGTAGAGTTCATCCGTTCACCTTTTCTGCATCGCACAAAGACACGGTGGTTGGAACCAAAGATCTCAAATCGCAAAGCAGTCATCAAAGCAAAAGGTGGCTACTTTGAAGAACCTAGAATATAAGACATATTTTCAGTTGTTTCACACTTTTTTGTTAAGTATATAATTCCACGTGTGTTAATTCATAGTTTTGATGCCTTCAGTGTGAATGTACAATTTTCATAGTCATGAAAATACAGAAAAATCTTTAAATGATAAGGTGTGTCCAAACTTTTGGTCTGTACTGTATATATATATACATATACATACAGTGGGGAATAGGTAGACCTCAACTATGAGAGACAAAATGAGAAAACAAATCCTGAAAATCACATTGTCTGATTTGGAAAGAAATTTTTTTCAAATGTTGGTGGAAAATAAGTATTTGGTCAGTTACAAACAAGCAAGATTTCTGGCTCTCACAGACCTTTAACTTCTTCTTTAAGAGGCTCCTCTGTCCTCCACTGAACTTGTTATCAGTATAAAAGACACCTGTCCACAACCTCAAACAGTCACACTCCAAACTCCACTATGGTGAAGACCAAAGAGCTGTCGAAGGACACCAGAAACAAAATTGTAGCCCTGCACCAGGCTGGGAAGACTGAATCTGCAATAGGCAAGCAGCTTGGTGTGAAGAAATCAACTGTGGAAGCAATAATTAGAAAATGGAAGACATAAAAGACCACTGATAATCTCCTCGATCTGGGGCTCCACACAAGATCTCACCTCGTGGGGTCAAAATGATCTCAAGAATGGTAAGCAAAAATCCCAGAACCACACGGGGGGACCTAGTGACTGACCTGCAGAGAGCTGGGACCAACGTTACACAGGCTACCATCAGTAACACACTACGCCGCCAGGAACTCAGATCCTGCAGTGCCAGATGTGTCCCCCTGTTTAAGCCATTACATGTCCGGGCCCGTCTGAAGTTTGCTAGAGAGCATTTGGATGATCCAGAAGAGTATTGGGAGAATGTCATATGGTCAGATGAAACAAAAGTAGAACTGTTTCGTAGAAACACACCTCTTCGTGTTTGGAGGAGAAAGAATGCTGAGTTGCATCCAAAGAACACCATACCTACTGTGAAGCATGGGGGTGGCAACGTTATGATTTGGTGCTGTTTCTCTGCCAAGGGACCAGGACGACTGATCCGTGTACATGAAAGAATGAATGGGGCCATGTATCCTGAGATTTTGGGTGCAAACCTCCTTTCATCAGCAAGGGCATTGAAGATGGAACATGGCTGGGTCTTTCAGCATGACAATGATCCCAAAGCACACCGCCAGGGCACCAAAGGAGTGGCTTCGTAAGAAGCATTTCAAGGTCCTAGAGTGGCCTAGCCAGTCTCCAGATCTAAACCCTATAGAAAACCTTTGGAGGGAGTTGAAAGTCTGTGTTGCCCAGCGACAGCCTCAAAACATCACTGCTCTAGAGGAGATCTGCATGGAGGAATGGGCCAACATACCAGCAACAGTGTGTGCCAACCTTGTGAAGACTTACAGAAAACGTTTCACCTCTGTCATTGCCAACAAAGGATATATAACAAAGTATTGATATGAACTTTTGTAATTGACCAAATACTTATTTTCCACCAAAATTAGAAAAAAAATTCTTTCCAAATCAGACAATGTGATTTTCAGGATTTGTTTTCTCATTTTGTCTCTCATAGTTGAAGTCTACCTATGATGTCAATTACTGACCTCTCCCATCTTATTAAGTGGGAGAACTTGCACAATTGATGGCTGATTAAATACTTTTTTCCCCACTTTATATATATATATATATATATATATATATATATATATATATATATATAAATATATATATATATATATATATAATTTTTATTTATTTAATTATTTTTTTAAGAAAGATTGTGATCTGAAAAAAACATTGTCACTATTTTTTTTATGATGGCTCACTTTAAAATATTTTTTTCTCCGATTTTAGGAATTGAAATGTCTTTTTCCTATGTGACTCACAATTGGCTTTGCATCGCTACAGAGTCAACTGTCAGTCAAGTGCTGGTACTTGCTTACAGCTGCCATTCATCTCCACTTCCATTACTGGGGACGGGTACTTTTCTAGTGCTTTTACCAGTGGTTAACACTATATCTGCAGGTAAATAACGTTTTCCGAGCTGACAGGTTCCCCCTTAAAATAAATAAACCTTTTTTTAAAACCACCTCTGATCAACGCTCTGTAGATTAATCTCGTCATATGAGTCGGAGGTCTTTTTTTAATGGAGTTCAATGATAACATTTTGGCTGCCCCCCAGGGAGTGCTTACTGTACTGTATACTGTTTTATTGTAGGGTTGACTATATGAATAGTAGGCAGTAAGAGCCTGGGCTCCCCCTAATGGAGGCTACATTCAAGCAGAATATGTAATTTTATGTCTACACAAAGAACAATTATTCAGCACAAAATGTAAAACCTATTTAAATAGTTAAGTGTTAAAGGGTGGACAATCAAGTACCACTGTCATTAGCCACTACTAACCAGAGGAGCACCACTGACTGATTGAGGCATCATATGATGTAAAACAATAGTAATATGGACCCATAGAAATGATGTGTGCCACCATATATGACCATGCAATTCTCAGCAACGGCCACTACATGGTGTCTGGAGCTGTGATGTTCCGCTTTGTATACATCCAGCCTCAGCCGGGGCTGATTGGTGGGTGTGCCAGGTGTCGGACCACCACAAATCTGATATTGATGACCTATTCTATGGAACACCCCTTTAAGTCAGTTCCTTACATCTATTAGTTAATGGGTCTCTGGTTACCTTACTTAGGATGCTTTCTTGTTGTGCTGGAGTAAAATATGTTGCATGCTGGGAGAGTCCGCTTTTTAGTGCCATAAAAAGATCCAGGGAATTCATCTCATAAAAAGAATTTGCACTGACTCCTGACACCAGTTCTCCCAGTTGACTTACATTAGAATACGTTAAAACCTGTATATAAGGAATTAAAACAGATGCAGACAACCAAAACAATACCAAATGCCATAACGGTAGCCACAAAATACAGCAAATGCTTCTATGGCCAACTATGAAATGAGACGTCTCATTAAAGCCCCCATACATCAACCAAACCCACTGTCTTCAGCAGGAACGTCCACCAATCTAAGGGTATGGCCCTCTTCTGAAAGATGACATTGGTGAATTGAAACGCCTTTTGTCCTTTTGGAAGGACAAACCGCCACCAGAGCTGTTTCGCAGTGGCTTTCTCCCCTCTCCCCATAAAAAAACATGAAGGTTTGGCTGAGCCAAGCACTCCTCTGACAGGGGAAGTCCAGGGAGATAGCTGCCGTCCGGACTAAATCTCTTGTGTATGGACTCCTGTAAACAGGTAGCAACCGGAGGTGAAAGAGAAGAAAGTGCAGGGGAAGAAAGTGCAGGGGAAGAAAGTGCAGGGGAAGAAAGTGCAGAGGAAGAAAGTGCAGAGGAAGAAAGTGCAGAGGAAGAAAGTCCAGTGGAGGAAAGTGCAGTGGAGGAAAGTGCAGTGGAGGAAAGTGCAGTGAAAGAAAGTGCAGGGGAAAAGAAAGTGCAGGGGAAAAGAAGTGCAGAGGAAGAAAGTGCAGAGGAAGAAAATGCAGGGGAAGAAAGTACAGTGAAAAGAAGTGCAGGGGAAGAAAGTGCAGGGGAAGAAAGTGCAGAGGAAGAAAGTGCAGGGAAAAGAAGTGCAGGGAAAAGAAGTGCAGGGGAAGAAAGTGCAGGGGAAGAAAGTGCAGAGGAAAAAAGTGCAGGGGAAGAAAGTCCAGTGAAAAGAAGTGCAGGGGAAGAAAGTGCAGAGGAAGAAAGTCCAGTGAAAAGAAGTGCAGTGGAGGAAAGTGCAGTGGAGGAAAGTGCAGGAGAAGAAAGTGCAGGGAAAGAAAGTGCAGGAGAAGAAAGTGCAGGGGAAGAAAGTGCAGAGGAAGAAAGTGCAGAGGAAGAAAGTTCAGTGAAAAGAAGTGCAGGGGAAGGAAGTGCAGAGGAAGCACTTGCAACCTGGCCTTGGTGTCTAGGGGAGACCAAAGTGACTTCTGTCCCATAGGACGACTCCAAAATTATAAATGGTAATGGTAGGTTAGAACCCTGTTAAAAAATTTGCATTGAGGACCAAAGTCTTCAAGGAGCACTCGTACTTGTAAGCTTATAGAATTGGTACACATTATAAGTTACCTGTCTATTTTGCATTTTATGCTTCAATATGGCTTAATTTGTGTTTGTATCATCTATAGCCTTTATTATTGCACACTAGACGTTCATTACAGGCTATAGTAAAGCTCTGAGAGATGTAAAGTGCACTAACAGCAGCTGGAAAGTCTTTCTGGCCACACTGTAATGTCTTTCTACATCCGCATTACCTTCTCGGAGTGGAGGAACTTCTTTGTAAGGACTGTTATCTGGCTCTTGGTCCATCCTGAGACTTGTTGGAGTGTTAGGATGGCATGCTGCACAGCTTCTGGAGATAAGGATTCAAGCTTTGATATGGTCAGGCCAACCACGGCGTCTGAGAGCGAGCCCAGGCTTTCATTCAGGGTCTGGTTTAGGATAGCTATTTGAAGGAACTGAGACTTCAACTGTAAAATAAAATTTTAGTTTGGAATATATATTGATTTTAACAAAAGAAGAAATTAGACCACAGCAATGATTGGGACAAGTATCGATTCCCTATTTCCCATGTAACAGGAAAACTCATTTATGGAGTCTATGCAGTCATTTATGGTGGAAACAACCTTCAAGTGAATTTCCTCCTTTTATCATAATGTTGTTTTTATGATACAGAGCTCTAAATCCAATGCACGAAGATAGCATTCCAGTTAGCTACTGCAGCCACTAGAGGGAGCTGAGGAGCTAACTGCATACCGTTATACTGTACATAGAACTCACTAATAACACAGTATGCAGTAAGCCCTTGAGCTCCCTCTAGAGGATGCTGAAGATAACTCACCTGTTGTCTACTGTATGTGTTACATGCACGCCGCTAGGTTTAGATAGGGGTGAGACAGGTTTCATGAATTCTTGGAATCCTGGGGGAATCGTTACTCAGGGCAACCATACGTTGCAGCTTTCTCAGTCATAGTCAGTAGAATATAATGTAACAGCACGTCCAGTATAGATCAAGTCTCTTAAAGCAACAGGCTTCAATAACAGCAACAGTCTCTTTAGCAGCACACTTCTATGCACCCACAACAACAGGCTTTTCCTTTACACAGCATTCTTTATCCTGCAGTGAGATTGAGGGGGTGGGGTTTGATGAGGGAGATGATCCCTGTGACACAATATCTTCCAGTCCTTATCTTCCTGCCCAATGATAGACTTCCTGAACTAGCAGTGCAGGGTATCAGACCTCAGCCCAGCTTCACCCTTGACTTGAATCTTGTTCATTACAGTTCACTTGTCTGAACTTCTGTGAGATACAAATCACACACCACTTCTCCTTTCGGCTGCTGCCAGAATAATAAACAAGTTCCCCACAATCCCCCTGGTGCTCTGCTAACCACTCCCTGTCTCCTGTGACTGTGTTAACCCCTCTAGTTGCTGGATGCTTCTGAAGCACACCACTTCCTGTCTCCTGTGATTGTGTTAATTCTTATAGTTGCTGGATGCTTTTGAAGGAACAGCACTACTTCTGCATGTCACATACCGGTGCATCTCACTAAATTAGAATATCATCAAAAAGTTAATTTATTTCAGTTCTTCAATACAAAAGGTGAAACTCATATATTATATAGAGTCAAGTGTTTATTTCTGTTAATGTTGATGATTATGGCTTACAGCCAATGAAAACACAAAAGTCATTATCTCAGTAAATTAGAATTTTTTATAACAACAGCTTGAAAAATATTGTATTTGTATTAAATACAAAAGAACAAGTGATAAATAATAATTTTAAACAAAAAACAATGGCGGGGAAAAATAGAAAAACCTAAAGTTTGCTGTGACACTGGTATTGGCACCCTTTACATTAATTTAATATGGAAACACATTTTGACTCACCTGTGGTAAATCACAAAAGAGATTCACCTGTGATTAATTGTTGGTGACCATGTGACATGAATTAGGCAAATGAATGATGACTTCAGTGTTTTAAAAAGTCACATGGTAGGTCCTGTGTCCTTCACAATGGTGAAGTCAAAGGAGCTGTCTGAGGACATCAGAACTGCTATTATTAGCAAACACAAGACTTTAAAGGCTATATGGCCAACTCCAAAGACCTTGATATCCCAGTTTCAACAGTAAACAATGTTATTAAGAAGTTACTGTTACACCCACGCCACCTAAGTTCAGATAGGGGTGAGACCGGTTACATAAATTCTTTGGAATCCTGAGCGAACCGTTATTCCCGGCGACCATAGGCTGCAGCTTCTCTCAGGCACACGATAGATTCAGTTGCTGACCAGACACATTTGAAAGAGTCTTCATAAACGGTAGAACAGTAACATTTAATGAGGCACGGCCAGTGCAATGCAAATGTCTCTTTGAGCAACAGGCTCCAGGAATAACAGTACAATCGCATTTGTAGCAGAGCAGTACACAGTCTATTATCCTGTAGCACAGTACAGCACAGTTTTAATGCATACACAACCACAAGCTTTTCCTTCACAAGTACTCAATTGTACACAGCATTCTTTATCCTGCATGGAGATGGAAGGAGGGAGGGTTTGATGAGGGAGATGATCCCTGTGACACAATTCCTTCCAGTCCTTATCTTCCTGGCTGACAATACTTTACACTGTTAGCTCAGGAAGTCTATCTGACCAGTGTTTAGCTTCCCTCCTGACCTGAATTCTGTTCAGTTGCCTTCTGTGAGATACAGATCACACACCACCTTTCTCTTCGGCTCCAGCCAGACAGTAGAAAACTTCCCCACAATACCCCGCGGCTCTGCTAAAACACTTCCCTTCTCCTGAGACTGTGTTAATCCCTCTAGTTGCTGCATGCTTCTGGAGCACAACACTTCCTGTCTCCTGTGATTGTGTTACTTCTAATACACTGTGTGCAGAATTATTAGGCAAATGAGTATTTTGATCACATGATACTTTTTATACATGTTGTCCTACTCCAAGCTGCATAGACTTGAGAGCCAACTACCATTAAGTAAATCTGGTGATGTGCATCTCTGTAATGAGGAGGGGTGTTGACTAATGACATCAACACTATATATAAGGTGTGCTTAATTATTAGGCAACTTCCTTCCCTTTGGCAAAATGGGTCAGAAGAGAGATTTGACGGGCTCTGAAAGGTCCAAAATTGTGAGATATCTTGCAGAGGGATGCAGCAGTCTTGAAATTTCCAAACTTTTGAAGCATGATCACCAAACAATCAAGTGTTTCATGGCAAATAGCCAACAGAGTCGCAAGAAGCGTGTTGGCCAAAATAACTGCCTATGACTTGAGGAAAATCAAGCGTGAAGCTGCCAAGATGCCATTCGCCACCAGTTTTGCCATATTTCAGAGCTGCAACGTTACTGGAGTATCAAAAAGCACAAGGTGTGCGATACTCAGGGACATGGCCAAGGTAAGGAAGGCTGAAACACGACCACCTTTGAACAAGAAACATAAGATAAAACATCAAGAATGGGCCAAGAAATATCTTAAGACTGATTTTTCAAAGGTTTTATGGACTGATGAAATGAGTGACTCTTGATGGGCCAGATGGATGGGCCAGAGGCTGGATCAGTAAAGGGCAGAGAGCTCCACTCCGACTCAGACGCCAGCAAGGTGGAGGTGGGGTACTGGTATGGGCTGGTATCATCAAAGATGAACTTGTGGGACCTTTTCGGTTTGAGGATGGAGTGAAGCTCAACTCCCAGACCTACTGCCAGTTTCTGGAAGACCACTTCTTCAAGCAGTGGTACAGGAAGAAGTCGGTATCATTCAAGAAAAACTTGATTTTCATGCAGGACAGTGCTCCATCACATGCATCCAACTACTCCATAGCGTGGCTGGCCAGTAAAGGTCTAAAAGAAGAAAAAATAATGACATGGCCCACTTGTTCACCTGATCTGAACCCCATAGAGAACCTGTGGTCCATCATAAAATGTGAGATCTACAGGGAGGGAAAACAGTACACTTCTCGGAACAGTGTCTGGGAGGCTGTGGTGGCTGCTGCACGCAATGTTGATCGAAAACAGATCAAGCAACTGACAGAATCTATGGATGGAAGGCTGTTGAGTATCATCATAAAGAAAGGTGGCTATACTGATCACTATTTTTTTTGTTTTTGCATGTCAGAAATGTTTATTTCTAAATTTTGTGCACTGATATTGGTTTGCCTGGTGAAAATAAACAAGTGAGATGGGATTATATTTGGTTTTTATTAAGTTGCCTAATAATTCTGCACAGTAATAGTTACCTGCACAAACAGATATTCTCCTAAGATAGCCAAATCTAAAAAAAAAACACTCCAACTTCCAAAAATATTAAGCTTGGATATTTATGAGTCTTTTGGGTTGATTGAGAACATAGTTGTTGATCAATAATAAAAATAATCCTCTAAAATACAACTTGCCTAATAATTCTGCACACAGTGTAGTTGCTGAATGCTTTTAAAGCAACAGCACTACTTCTGCATGTCACACTCTTCCCTCCTTCTGAGACAGTGGTGAAAGTTGTATAACTTTATATACAAATTGGCATTGTCAAATTGGTATAACGTTCATAAACATTGATAACAAATTATTCTTACGACATTTTTCTTGTAGGACGCCTGTAAGAAATAAACGATTAACACAATTAAAACAATCAGCGTCTCTTCAGCTGAAGCTTTTCGTGCATCTTCAACCAGCTCTTTCTCTTTATCTGCTTTAACAGTTCTTTGTTTCTACAAAGTCTTTTAAGGAAAATCAAAGCATGAAAACAAGTCTTTCCACCAGGCAACATCTTCCATACTGCCTCTCTGTGGTGAATACCACTCATGTGGGCTTACCTGGTTGCAGGCAGAGATACCTGTTTCCAGTGGACAGTCCTTGGTACTTGACTCGGTTCACCAAGTGTCTCATTCGTCAGCATCACGGACCTCCTCACTTCTCGAGTCGACATCCTCCTGGTGGGTTGCTCCTCAGATACCACGGGTTCTTCGGTCACAGGAGTTTCTTCCGCCGCACTCATTTCCTGTACTTCTTCAGATGCTCTTTGAGCTGCCTCTGTAAGTTCCTGTACTTCTCCTGAGTGTCGATTGGTCTCTTCAGGGACCGGTGTTCGATCATCAGATCTGAATTGGACTTCATCTGTTCTCCTTGGTGCGAACTCTGGAGCCTCAGGACTTAGTTCACTCTCCTGATGATGGTACATCCCTCTCCTTGCCGGTTCGAGAAATACAACGGTGTGTTCTTCTCCATCAGAACTTTCAAAGTCACTATCCATCTTCGGATGCTTCAGTCTGTGGTGGTCTCTTAGTCGATCTCGGACAATGTCTGCCTACTTCTGGTAAGTTTTGTTGTGGTGGGAGATAATCACAGGGTAGTAGTAAATTCTGATGGACTATTCTGGTTTTCTTGTCTCCCGTTTCTAATTGGATTTCATACACTGGGCTGTCATCAGCTTTCCTCCTTACGACCACATACACTTTGTGTTCCCAGTACGAACGTAGTTTTCCTGGACCGCCTTTCTCACGTACGTTTTTGACTAGCACCCGGCTTCCCGGTGCCAATTCTGCTCCATAACATTTTCAATCATAGTACTCTTTACTCTTGCTCTGTCCTTGCGTAACCACTTTGAACACTATGTTGTATGCCTCTGCCATCCGTTCCTTCCATTTCCGAATGTACCCCGGACACGTTCTGTAAGTCTCTGACACCGGAGTATCGAACTTGATGTCGATTGGCAGTCTTGGCGATCGTCCATACAATAGGAAGAAAGGTGAGTAACCCGTTGCCTCGCTCTTTGTACAGTTATAGGCATGTACCACTTTTGACAAAGAACTCTTCCAGTCTTTCTTCTCGTCAGCTGTTAAAGTGTGAAACATCGACATTAATGTCCGGTTAAAACATTCCACTTGTCCATTACCCTCTGGGTGATAGGGTGTTGTGTGGGATCTCTGAATTCTACAGTACTTTCCTAGCTTGGCAAAGAGCTGGTTCTCAAATTGCCTACCTTGGTCATGGTGTAACCTCGTAGGGAACCCAAACTTCAAAGCAAAATCATTGAAGATCTTCTCTGCCGCTGTTCGACCCGATTTATTGGTGGTGGCATATGCTTGAGCAAATCGAGTAAAATGGTCCATCACCACCAATATGTATTCGTAACCACCCTTGCACGTCTCAAGATGTAGAAAGTCTTTTGAGACCATCTCAAACGGATACATAGTTTGGATGTTGACCAAAGGTGCCCGGGTTGATGTGTTGGGACGTTTATCGTTCTGACACCCACACTCCCTGGTCACGTACCTCTCAATATCTCTCTGCATTTACGGCCAGAAGAAACGTTCATTGATCAAGTTGGTTGTCCTTTCCACTCCCAGTTGTCTCATGTTTTTGTGACACCCCAGGGGTCTGGTTGCCACAGTAATAGAGATATTATGTCTGAGAGCAAGTGGGAGGTTTCTCTGGTCAGGAGCCCTAAGCATGCAACACGGCCCACCCAGACCTGGGAGGGTATGAATCTGCCCTTATAAACTGGGTCTGGGGCGGGATTAAGTTAGACAGAGCCTGCAGAACACGCAGAGCAGTCAGAGCCTGGAGTAAAGTTCCAGACACAGGAAAAGATACATCAGGAGCTCTGTAGGAGCAGAGGCAGAAGGCCAGGGGCTGTGAGCAGAGATATAGCTCGCCCTGGCTGAAGTTATTAAAACCGGACACAGGAGTCCGAGGCTGTGGGGACTGATATATACCCAGCAGCAGAAACCAGCCGGCAGGGGATTCCAGGTCCTCTGGCCATAGAAGCCCGGAGGCTCAGTCACAAAGAAGGGACCAGCGCCGCCATCCAGGAGCGGAGGCTAACAGAAGGCCCCAAGTCACCAGCCATACGGGTGAGCACCACACGGTATACTCAGGGACGTGGGCTACTTGTAACCGCTGACAGCAAGGTAGCCAGGAAGAGTGCAGATAAACGGGGAAGCCTACAACTCCACCTGGCCAGGGGAACTCCTGCTTGCTCGCAGACTGACCAGGCCCCTTATACTAGCCAGTACTCCCGGGAGGGTCTGCCTTGTACCATCAGTAAAGACCCTGAACTGCACCTCACGTCTCTGTGATTCCTTGCCGCACCAGCACCATTAGCACTGGGACCCTCACACCATCACTCCCATCATCTCTCACATTAGCTGCCCTGAGGCAATACTTCTCCCGTGGGGAGTTATCCCATACTCGGCTGCGCAAACAACATCAGCCTCAGCGGTCGGCAGCGCAGCGGCGGTCCCCACTGACCGCAATCCACGGGTGGCGTAGTCGGACATTTGCTATACATTAAGACTGCCACTGGTTTGACCACCCTGGGCACGGACCGGGTCACCGCCACACGGAGACTACAACCCCCAGCATTCTACAACAGGCCCGGTTCCGGGTTCCCCTGCACAACACAGGCCCAGGGGGCGCGTCAACTTTGGCGTAGTCGGCAGGATTTCGTGCCCGCAACCACCGGGTACTGCGTGCCTGAAAAAGAGACTTTTATACTTACCTGTGGTGAAGTTTCCCGCCGTCCGGAGTCGTTTCCCGCCATCCGGAGCCGATTCCCGCCATCAGACACCATCTTGGACCGTTTCCCGCCGTCTTCTGCCTTCTTCCCGCCATCCGCAGCTGCTTCCCGCCTTCGGACGCCATCTTCGGGACGCCGCACGGGAAGAAGAGGGGCGTGGACGCCGAAAGCGCGCGAGATCCGAAGCTCCGCCCCACGCTCCGCCCCACGCTCTGACGCTGCGCAAGGTCCTGGAAGGGAGGAAGAGCGACGCTGACGTCATCGGAGCGCGACGCCAGGTCCTCAACCCCGACGATCGACTGCGGAGCCGCGGCCTACGGAAGAAGAGCATCGCAAGGTAGGCCACGGTCCACTAGGGGGGAGGAGGATGCCGGATACCGAGGGGAGCTCCACTGCCACAGCCACCGCCAGCGCAACCGCTGCAGCAGTCATGCCATTCACCGTGCCCTATATCCCGGGGGCAACCTGGCTACCCCAGTACTCAGGGGAGTCACATACTCTAAATGACTTTAGAGAAAGACTGGATAGCCTCTTCCAGGTGTACCCCCTCACAGAAGAGCAAAAAGTGAGCATCCTGGTGGCCCAATTAATCGGGGCAGCCCAAAGGGAGGTAAAGTCCTGGCCACCTGGGAGGAAGAGGACTGTCAGAGAAATACTAGCCCGGCTGAAAGACACATTTGATACCCGCACCTCAGCCGAAATAAAGCTCAGATTTTACGGGTGTAAACAGCGGGCACATGAGAGTATAAGAGACTATGCTCTAAACCTACAAGAGGCCCTGAGAGCCATTAAGCAGGCAGACCCTGACAGCGTGGGAAATGAAGATAAGCTGTTGACTGAACAATTTATTAAGGGTCTACTGTGCAATGCCCACCGAACCCAGTTGCGGGCAATGGCCTTACAGGACCCTGACCTGGACTTTGCACAGTTCAAGGACAGAGCCATCCGGGTGCTCCGAGAACCGGCACCAGGTGGCGCTGTGACCCACAGGCCCCCTGCTATCACTTACCACCAGGAGACGGCGCCCTTGTCTGCAGGGCCTGTGGGAGCTGATGCGCAGGCTTTAAAGAGTGACCCAGGTACAGACCTGCACCATCAGGTCCAAGAGCTGACTAAGAGCGTTGCCGCGCTAACCAGAACTGTGCAGTCTTTACAGGTCTCTTCTCCAGGAAAGATCCAGCTGGCATCTGGACCGGAGGACGTCCCGTGGCGCCGACTGAGGAGGACCCCACCGGCCAGAGGAAGACCCAGCGACAGATACAATGAGGACGGACGACCCATCTGCCGCCGCTGCAATCAACCCGGACATGTGGCAAGGTACTGTCATTTAAACGGGCACAACCTGGGGTAGAGGGCCAACCCCCAGGCATAAGACCATCAGGCCCATCAAACTGGCGTGATAAATACGTAGGGGGACGTCCAATCTTGCCTGTGGTACTGGATGGCATTCCTATGAGTGCCCTACTAGACACTGGGTCACAGGTGACCACCATCCCGTACGTGCTCTTTAAACAGTACTGGAATGACTCGGACATAACCCGCTACCCAGATGACGACCTGAGTATCATCGCCAGCAATGGTCAGCCCGTGCCGCAGGTGGGATTCAAAGAGGTGACCATTAAGATCGGTAAAGTCGAACTGGCGGCACAAGGACTGATTATAGTGGACATAGACCGTCATGAGAGTCACCCTAGAATAACCTTGGGAACTAATGTGATTGAAAATTGTCTTGCAGAGGTGATTCTCATTTTACAGCAGGTTGCCAAGAACGCCAGTTCCGGCCAGCAGCGTGTGCTCCAAAAAGAGATCCGGGCACTGATGAAGCGGCAACAGGTGGAACTATCTGGTGGTGAGATAGGTAGCGTGAGAATGTGTGACCCGTTCCCTATTGCCATGCCCCCAAAAAGTGTGATGATGATTTGGTGCCGGGCAGCTATTGGTCTAAGAGGTAGAGACTACCAAGCAATGGTAGAACCCGTCTACTCAGACAGTAGGCCCACCATTTTGACAGCACGGGGGGTGGTCGATGTACGCCATGGGAGGGTGCCCGTTCGCATCATAAATATCGGGGAGAGAGAAGTACACCTGCCCCGGTATGCCACGCCAGCCAAATTGTTCACCATCAATCAGAACTCTGTACAGGCCGTGGAACCCTTGCCTCCATCTCAACCAGAGGAAGGTAACGGCTCTAAGAAACCAATGGAGGACTGGTGTCAGCAACTGCATTTGGGTACTGACTCCACTCCCTCACACCAGAAACAGGGAGTCTATTGGCTGGTTCGAGAGTACGAGAGAGTGTTTAGTAAACACCCGCTAGACTTCGGGCGAGTAAAGGGGGTAGAACACCACATCCCCACGGGAGACCATCCTCCCATAAAGGAGAGATACCGACCCGTACCCCCGGCACACTACCAACACGCCAAGGGGATGCTTAGAGACATGAAGGAGGCTGGGGTAATCAGGGACAGCTGTAGCCCCTGGGCAGCTCCACTAGTCTTAGTGAAAAAGAAAGACAACACCATGAGAATGTGTGTAGACTACAGGAAGGTCAACTGTATCACACACAAAGATGCGTAGCCCTTACCAAGGATAGAAGAGTCCTTAGCTGCATTAAAATCTGCTAACTTCTTCTCTACTTTGGATCTCACTAGCGGGTACTGGCAGGTTCCTGTAGCAGAGGCGGACCGGGAGAAGACCGCATTCACCACCCCGATGGGTCTCAGCGAATTTAACTGTATGCCGTTCGGGCTCTGCAACGCACCAGGAACCTTCCAACGGTTGATGGAATGCTGTCTGGGACACCGGAACTTCGAGACGGTCCTGTTATACCTGGACGATGTCATCGTCTATTCCAAGACCTACGAGGACCACCTGAAACACCTGGGGGAAGTGTTCGAAGCTCTGGCAAACTACGGCCTAAAGGTGAAACCCTCCAAGTGTCACCTCCTGAAACCAAAGGTGCAATACCTGGGACACGTGGTGAGTGTTGACGGAGTGGCTCCTGACCCTGATAAGATCACCGTGATTAAGGACTGGCCAAGACCCTCCAGCATAAAGGAAGTGCGGCAGTTCCTCGGGTTGGTAGGCTACTACCGAAGATTCATTCCCGGTTTCACCAAAATGGCAGCCCCTATGCAGGACCTCCTGATAGGTCAATCTCGGAAAGCCAAAAACCAGAAGCCGCCCTTTAGGTGGGAAAAGCTGGAAGAGGAGTCCTTCTGCCAGCTGAAGATGGCCCTCACGGGGGATGAAATCCTGGCATATCCAGACTACAGCCAGCCCTTTATCCTCCACACGGACGCAAGCAACATCGGGCTAGGAGCCGTACTGTCCCAGATCCAGCAAGGGAAAGAACGGGTAATCGCTTATGCCAGCCGAAAGCTACGGCCCACGGAGAGGAACCCTGAGAATTATAGCTCATTCAAGCTGGAGTTCCTGGCAGTAGTGTGGGCAGTGACCGAACGTTTCAAGCATTACCTTGCCTCCTCCAAATTCACCGTGTACACGGATAACAACCCGTTGACACACCTGGACACGGCAAGGCTCGGTGCCCTGGAACAGAGATGGATGGCCTGCCTGTCCAACTTTGAATTCACCATCAAATACCGGGCAGGACGCTCAAATGCCAACGCGGATGCCATGTCTAGAATGCCGAACTTACCGGACGTATGGGAAGATCCAGAAGATCTGGAAGAAGTTGAGCTCCCTGCGTTCCACCGTCATGGGATTACCCTGTATTCCCACCGTGTGAAGGACAGGCGCTCCGTGACGTTCAATCCCTTGCCCCACTACAACTGGGCGGAGACGCAAGACAGTGATCCCGCAGTCCATTTGGTGAAGGAAATGCTGACCCAGGCCGATGCCCGTCTTGACCAGATGCTCCGGAGGAGACCAAGCAACTGTGGAAGGAGAAAAGTAAGCTGTTCCTCTACAGGGAGAAGCTGTGCCGGAGAATGGTTAACTCTCGAACACATGAGTTGACCTGGCAGGTAGTGGTCCCAAGACGAGACGCGGCTATGGTTCTGGAGGCATACCACAACGGAGCAGGGCATTTCGGATGGAAGAAGGTGGAGTTCTTGTTGCGTGAACGGTTCTACTGGGTAGGCATGAGAGGAGCCATCGAGAGGTGGTGCAGAGACTGTGGCCCGTGCCACCTGAGAAGAAAAGACCGAGCCAGCCAGAAGACTCCCCTGCAGCCCATCATCACCAGACAGCCACTGGAACTGGTAGTCCTGGACCATGTGAAACTGGCTCCAAGCAGATCTGGGTATGTCTACGCCCTCACAATCGTAGATCATTACTCCCGGTTCCTGGTGGTGGTCCCGGTCAAGGACTTAATGGCTCAAACAGCAGCTAGAGCCTTCCAGCAGCACTTCTGCTGTCCACACGGGTACCCGGACCAAGTGTTGACAGACCAAGGACCAGCCTTCGAAGCGGAGGTCTTCCAGGAGTTCTGCAACCTGTATGGCTGCAAGAAGATAAGAACAACGCCCTATCACCCTCAAACCAATGGACTCTGCGAGAAGATGAACCAGGTGGTGATAGATCTGCTAAAAACATTGCCCCTGGAAGAACGCAGTCTGTGGCCTGAGAAACTGCCCGATCTGGTGGACCTGTATAACCACATCCCTGTAGGTTCCACCAACTGTACCCCGGCTTACCTAATGAGAGCAAGACCTGGTAAGCTGCCTATTGACCTGGATATGGGAGTCCTGACGCCTGAAGACACCTCGACAGAGGCAGACTGGGATACAGAACGGCAGCAGCAGTATCGGAAAGTACAGGAGAGCGTCGAGCGAAGTCTGTCTCAAGCTAGAGAAAGGCAAGAGAAGGCTTATAACCAGCATGCTCCCGCTGTTCCCCTGGTACCTGGAGAGCAGGTCTTGAAGAGGAAGAGGCGGCTCCACAAGTTGGACGACCAGTGGGAGAAGGACCCGTACACCGTACTGCCATCAAGCCATGAGAACCCAAAAATCTGCGTAATCAGTAAGGATGGAGGAGAAACCACAGCCATTGTCTCCAGAGACCACCTGAAGAAGTGTCCCGAGCAGCTGCAAAGCCCTGAAGAAGATCAAGGAAACCCTCAACCCGCAGAGGAAAGGGAAGAAATGATCAGTACCGTACTCGGAGACTTCCCCCGGTCTTGGACACCAGTAAACGGCGCTGTCGTGGTACCCGTCCTCACCTTTCTCCAGCCAGCCCCGCAAGTGCCTACAGAGGAACCGGTAGAGCTGGAAGAGCAGCCGGCCCAAGAGGCAGAAGAGTCCACACCAGCAGTACAGGAGGATCAACCCTCTGCTAGTAGTGAGCCTGCCGTGCCCCTAGTGAGCCAAAGAGTGCGCAGACAGCTGCCCAGCTTACCCATAACACCTCCTACACCCTGTAGTGCAGAACCAGTTAGTGAGCTCCGTAGGTCCACTAGAGTCACTAGAGGTCAGATGCCCGCTCGCTGGAGAATCTAAACTAATGCACTGTGAATTTATCTGTTAACTGTTTATGCTTTATGTTTGTTGCCTGTTATTAATTATTTTTCTCAGTTACCCTGCAGATTTTTATGGACTAACAGGTTATGGATGCTGGATAACCGGAACAGTTTTGTAGATAGTTGCACCTTGGTGCCTCTTGCGAAGACAGCCGCGGAAGAGAAAACCTGTCTGGCGTGGCCTCCTTGCGGCCCAAAGTAGTTAGTCTACCCTTGCAGCCACGCCCAAGGACAACGCAAGGGGTTTGCTTTGGACAGGTCCCCTACTTCGCTTAAAGCTTCACCTTGGGTGATATGGACACCCGGTTGCGGACACGCCGTGACCTTTAAAGAACTAAAGCTTCTTGTAAATATGTTATTGTGTTATTGTTATACCCTGTTATTATGTTTTAAAAATGTGTTTAGTCCCGGAGTACTAAAATTTACTAGGGGGGAATGTGACACCCCAGGGGTCTGGTTGCCACAGTAATAGAGATATTATGTCTGAGAGCAAGTGGGAGGTTTCTCTGGTCAGGAGCCCTAAGCATGTAACACGGCCCACCCAGACCTGGGAGGGGAGGAATCTGCCCTTATAAACTGGGTCTGGGGCGGGATTAGGTTAGACAGAGCCTGCAAAACACGCAGAGCAGTCAGAGCCTGGAGTAAAGTTCCAGACACAGGAAAAGATACATCAGGAGCTCTGTAGGAGCAGAGGCAGAAGGCCAGGGGCTGTGAGCAGAGATATAGCTCGCCCTGGCTGAAGTTACTAAAACCGGACACAGGAGTCCGAGGCTGTGGGGACTGATATATACCCAGCAGCAGAAACCAGCCGGCAGGGGATTCCAGGTCCTCTGGCCATAGAAGCCCGGAGGCTCAGTCACAAAGAAGGGACCAGCGCCGCCATCCAGGAGCGGAGGCTAACAGAAGGCCCCAAGTCACCAGCCATACGGGTGAGCACCACACGGTATACTCAGGGACGTGGGCTACTTGTAACCGCTGACAGCAAGGTAGCCAGGAAGAGTGCAGATAAACGGGGAGGCCTACAACTCCACCTGGCCAGGGGAACTCATGGTTGCTCGCAGACTGACCAGGCCCCTTATACTAGCCAGTACTCCCGGGAGGGTCTGCCTTGTACTATCAGTAAAGACCCTGAACTGCACCTCACGTCTCTGTGATTCCTTGCCGCACCAGCACCATTAGCACTGGGACCCTCACACCATCACTCCCATCATCTCTCACATTAGCTGCCCTGAGGCAATACTTCTCCCGTGGGGGGTTATCCCATACTCGGCTGCGCAAACAACATCAGCCTCAGCAGTCGGCAGCGCAGCGGCGGTCCCCACTGACCGCAATCCACGGGTGGCGTAGTCGGACATTTGCTATACATTAAGACTGCCACTGGTTTGACCACCCTGGGCACAGACCGGGTCACCGCCACACGGAGACTACAACCCCCAGCATTCTACAACAGGCCCGGTTCCGGGTTCCCCTGCACAACACAGGCCCAGGGGGCGCGTCATTTTCATGGAGTTCTTTGAAGACCAACCTACGGAATACTCTGGGTAGTACCAACTGCAGGTTTTGTCCTCCTTTACGATACAGGATACCGTTTTCACTGAGGTAGAGCTTCGTCCATTCTTTAATTAAAACAGATACTGCTGGTGACTCATTGTCTCTCTCCCGTTTACTTGGAAACTGATTTTGGTCCACATAAGGTAGTATTCTACCAATTATCTGATCTTCCCGTCGTGCTCTACGGATTTTCCCTTTTGGTAGCTGTTGAATAGACAGGGGGTGATCTTGTTCTCTAGTTTTTATGGTGGTTTCCACTGTCAACGGACACCACAATGGTGTGTCTTCCTCATGATAAGCTTGTACTGCTTGGGTAATGCTCTCAATTGCCTCCAGACTGACTTCCTCCGAGCATTCTTACATGAACTCCTCAGGCTCTAGTGGCATTCTTGACAATCTGTCAGCATCCACATTGCAATTTCCTGGCCTGTACTTGATGCTGAAATTTAGGTCAGCTACTTAATGCGACCCATCTCTGACCCATTGCATTCAGTTTGGCTGTGGTCAAAGGGTTGTTGTCAGTGTATACCTCAAACTCTTTGCTTTAGTAGAAATAATCTCTAAATCGTTCACAAATAGTCCATTTCAGTGCCAGGAACTCCAATTTTCCAGAATGTAGATGGTAATTATTCTCGGCGTCTGTCAAAGTTCTAGAACCGTAACCAATGACTCTCAATTTTCCATCTTGATGCTGATATAGGGCAGCTCCCAGTCCAACTTGAAAAAGGGCCCAATGAAGAGCAAATTGTAAATTGAAATCAGGATATCTCAAGATGGGTGGTTTTACTAGGTAGTCTACTAGTTCTTCCAACAACTCCTGGTGGTCTGCTGTCCAGAGAATGGGCTGTTGGGACGAAACGGCGTTGTTTCTTTTAAGCCCGGTCCTACCGCGTTCTTCTTTTTCTCCGTGGGTGTTGTCATCTCTGTCATCCCCCCCAATAGGAGGTATAGTGGGGCGGCAATCCTGGAGAAGTTCCGAACATAAGTACGATAGTAGGAGTGGAATCCTAATATCTGCCTCAACTCCCCGACGGTAGAGGGCCGCTTGTCTTTTAAGGCCAGTACCGGAGCGATTTCTGCTGGGTCCATGGTATATCCTTCTCCGGACACAATTTTCCCTAAAAATCGGACTTGCCTTTTGAACAGTTCACACTTCTTTGGGGTCAACATAACTCCGTGTTGTTGATACCATTGTAATATGGTCATCACGTGTTCAATATGCTCCCGGAAGATTTTGCTGTGTACCACATTGTCATCCAAGTACGGCTGGCAGATATCATCCCTCAATCCTTCTAAACATGTCTCCATGCTCCTCTGGAATTCTGCTGGAGCTGAACTGAGCCCAAATGGTATGCGGATCCACTCACATAATACCCACGGTGTGATGAATGCTGTCAAAGGTCTACTGGACTCTTCGACAAACCCTTGGTGGTATGCCTTACCCTGATCGAGGACATAGAACCAGGTACTTCCTGATAGGCTATCCAGCATATCTTGGATCTTTGGTATCGGGTGTCGATCAGGTACTGACTTTCGGTCTAGTTCCCGGTAATTACAGCAGAGTTTCAATGTAATGTCCTTCCTCCTAACACAGACAGTAGAAGAGGAATAAGACGACTTCGACTTTTGGACCAAACCTCTGTTGATTAGGTCTTGTAAATACTCTTTCACTTCACGGTGTAATGGTTTCGGCACAGTCCTGTAACTTTTGGTTACTTGGGTCGTGTCTTTCAAATTGATTTTTAACTGCAACGAAGGGATACAGCCTATATCAGAGTCATCTTTGGAGAATGCATGACACTCCTCTCTTGGTATCTACTTTGCTACCACTCGATCTTCAGCGCACAAGTGTTCCAGGGGTACTGGGGAATCCCAGGACCCCGAGGTGGGTCGTGCAATTTCCTCCCCTGGGCAACTCCTGTTCCTTGGTGGGGAGACAGAATTCACGGTAGACCCCTGGGCAGATTCTGGCTGGGCTGGTCTCACACTGGCTGGATATAACATTTTAACGGTTTCAATGTGACCTAACACAGTCTTTGGATCCAGTCTAATTTCGTGTTTCGTAGTATTCATCACCGGTACTGTCACTTGAGCAAACCCACCAGTAGGAATCGTAAGCACAGTCTCACCTTGAACTAGGCCTTCCGGAAGTTCTGAGGAGTCTTTTGGCACGAACAGTCTTTTCTGGACTTTTCTTCCTGGTCCTACCCGGACTCCACACCTCACTCCCACCATTCGGTTTGCAGGGATGATGGTTGGGCACCAGCCTACCTTGAGTTCTTATAGGTCCATTGTAATCTGTGCTTTCTTTACTCTATGAATCACATTTTCCGCCACGGTATTGGGTATGGCAAGCGATGTGGCAATTGCATCCACCACCAGCGTCCCTGACTTGTGTCTCATGATGACCTCACTGATTACATTATAACACAGGATAGGATCATCTGTCATGTTCTGATCACTGGTCACGAGAAAAGGTACCAAAAGCTCAAATGTGTTGCTGTTCTTTGTGGCCCTCAGTTGGAAAGTCACTTCCACCCAGCCTATGAAAGGGATTGCGGTCTGGTTGACGACTTTGCCGTGGAGTTCCACTGGTCCCGAGAGTTCTTTTAGTGACCGAAGGCAGGTATGTGGCAGGTAGCGCCTTCTCCATTCTTCATTTAAAAGGCTCGCTTGGGCTCCTGTGTCCCACAGTGCTTCTACCAGGAGTCCATCTAGCTAGCACTGTATAAAGCATCTTACACCGATAAGGCTGATGAGTCTATCTTTACTGACCGAGGAATTCTCCTCCCAGGAGTACATTGTTTGACCTCCACACTGGGCATTAAGTAACTGATGCCCCTGTCTCTCTTGCAGCTGTTGTAGATGGGAACACACTTGGGGATAGTACTGACGCAGCCGTTTTACCTCATGTGCCGTTCTGGGGTTTGGTAAGATTTGGATTTGCTTCTGGGGCCTCCTCCATGTCGCGGTTACCAGTCGCCCCGCACTGGCAACCTCCTGTCTTTTAACCCAAATGACCGTGACCATTGGCATTCCTTGGCATAATGTCCTTCCTTACCACATCTTAGACAGTGGACACACACCATACTCTGATTTGAAGAACTGCATGCTTCACAAGCCGGGTATCTTCTGTTCTGGAACCCACCCCTGGGTCTGAGGGATACAGGCTCTGGTCTGGAACGAATCAACTTTTTCACCTCAATCAACTCTGCTCACAGTTCTCCTATTACTTCCTCCCAGTCAGCGCTGGCGGTCCTCTCTTTTGTTGGTGATTTAAGGTTCCCTCTCGGAGTTGGCACTAGAGGGTATGCATGATGATCTTCAGACTGGCCACCGGGGGTCTCCAACTTCAGCTGACTCATTTTGGTGATTTTAGGAACAGAGCCTTTCTTTAACTTCTGTTCACTCTCTGACTCCAAACTAGCGGCCTCATTCATTTTTTCAATTAGGATTTCGTCCAAAATGCCAGGATCTTATAGGTACTGTTTCAGCTGCAACTTGATATCTTTGCTGATTAATCCCATTCCCAATGATCGCAAGAAGTTCTTCTGGACTAGTCCAGCGTTAAACTTCTCCTCCGCTTCTACATCACTGGATGCAAACAACAGTCTATCCTTCAGTTCAATTGCTCTAAACAAGAAACTTTGGGGTGATTCATTATTTTTCTGTGAGAGGTTAATGAGTCGGTGGAACAATTCTGAAGTACTCTCTTCTTTATAGTGCCCTTTTAAAATCATCTTCAGCTCTTGCAAGGTCAATTGAATCTTCATTTCTAGCATACTACGGAGGTTCAGTCCTGGGCTAATTGCTTTCACCACTGCCTCAACGATCTCATCTGGCTGGTAGTCTTTCTGTAAGCCTGCATCGATCTGGGGCAACAAGTTCATATAAGACAGTTTCTCTTTCTGTTCACACTCTCCAAGCTGTCCCAGGATCTTGTATTCTTTCTTTATGGTGATTTGTAGTGTTAGAGAGGACTGTCTCCCTGATTTATCTAGCTCGAGCAGATTAAAGGTCCTATCTGAGTCTATCACCCATTCAGAGGTTTTGGTAGATTCATGCAGGGCTGTTGTTATGGCTTTGAATTGTTCTTTCAATTCCTGTAGTTCTGTCTGCAGACAGAGATTCCCGCTTTTGGTAATTGGTGCCGCCCCTCCATCCTCCAACTTCAACCTGGTTAGAAACTGTGTTAGTTCCTGGAGGAATGTCCCCATGACATCTTCAGCTTCTTTTTCCCCCAGCTCATCCATTTTTCCATTAATGGCAGCTAACAGTTGCCTGCTGTTGTGTACTTTGGAAATCTGTTCTTCTGACATCTTTATAGGTTCTGCTACTGTTCTCAATTCTTCACAGGTTAAATGAAGAAGCAGCTCACTAATTCTATCCATTTGTATTTCCACATCCATTGCTGCTAGTGAGTTTTGTTTAGGGCTGGTCCCCTTTAACTGATGTAGCAGAGTTGAGTTGAGGTGCTGTGCTGCTGTGTTTTTCCAGACGCTTTTCCTATTCTCCCTCTACACGCTAATTCCCGCTCAGGATTCCCCGTATGGGCCACCAATGTTACATGCACGCCTCCTAAGTTCAGATAGGGGCGAGACCGGTTACATGAATTCTTTGGAATCCTAGGGGAACCTAGGCTGCAGCTTCTGTCAGGCACAGGACATATTCAATTTCTGATCAGACACATTTGAAAGAGTCCTCATAAACAGTAGAACAGTAACATTTAATGAGGCACGGCCAGTGCAATGTACATGTCTCTTTGAGCAACAAGCTCCAGGAATAACAGTAGAATCTTCTTTGCAGCACAGCAGTACACAGTCTATTATCCTGTAGCACAATACAGCACAGTTTTAATTCATACACAACCACAGGCTGTTCCTTCACAAGGACTCAATTGTACACAGCATTCTTTATCCTGCATGGAGATGGAGGTGGGGAGGGTCTGGTGAGTGAGATGATCCCTGTGACACAATTCCTTCCAGTCCTTATCTTCCTGACCGACAATACTCCACACTGTTAGCTCAGGGAGTCTATGTGACCTGTTTTTAGCTTCCCTCCTGACTTGAATTCTGTTCAGTTGCCTTCTGTGAGATACAGATCACACACCACCTTTCTCTTCAGCTCCAGCCAGACAGTAAACAACTTCCCCACAATCCCCCTGGGGCTCTGCTAAAACACTCCCCTTCTCCTGTGACTGTGTTAACCCCTCTAGCTGCTGGATGCTTATGGAGCACAACACTTCCTGTCTCCTGTGCTTTTGTTACTTCTAATAGTTGCTGAATGCTTTTAAAGCATCAGCACTACTTTTGCATGTCACATTTGCCAAGCATGGAACCGTCAAGAACCTCCCTGGATGTGGGGGAAAGTGGAAAATTTACAAGAGATGTCTTCGAAGGTTGGTGAGAATGGTGGAAAAAACACCTTGTCAAATATCCAAAGACCTGAAGGCAAACCTGGAACAGTCTAGGGTCATGATGTCAACAAGTATCATATGCCGCACACTAAACCAAGCAGAGCTTTATTGGCGAAGGCCAAGGAAGGAACCATTGCTGAAGAAAAGACATAAAAAGGAAAGACTGATGTTTGCCAAAGAGTACCTTGACAAATGAAAATCCTTCTGGGAAAATGTTCTGTTGACAGATGAAACAAAAATAGAGCTTTTTGGCAATGCAAAGCAACAGTTTGTTTACAGACAGCACAATGAAGCTTATAAGGAGAAGAACACCTTTCCAACAGTTAATCATGGTGGAGGATCCATAATGCTGTGGGGTTGCTTTGTAGCGTCTGGTACTGGAGGCCTTGACCGTATCAAAGGAATCATGATTCATGAATTCAAAGAATTATCAAGAGATTTTAGAGCGAAATGTCCTACCCAGTGTAAGAAAACTTGGTTTGAGTCAAAGATCATGGGTCCACCAGCAAGACAATGACCCAAAGCACACATCCAAAAGTATACAGGAATGGTTGAAAAAAATGACTGCTTTGAAATGGCCAGCTAAGAGTCCTGACCTCAATCCCATTGAATATCTTTGGGATGAGCTGAAATCTGCCATTGGGAAAAAGAACCCTGCAAACATTCAAGAGCTTGAACAAACTGCAAAGAGTGGGAGAAAATTGCAGCGGAGAAGTGCAAGAAGCTTATAGATGGCTACAAGAAACGTTTGGAGGCTGTCAGCAATGCCAAAGAGTGTGCAACCAAATACTAATTAGGGGTGCCTTTATTGCTGCACATGCTGTTTATTGTTTTTTCTTTGTTTTTCAACTTCCATGTTCCAATTTCAATGTTTTATTGTTGTATTACTTTGGACCACTAATTAAAAAATCCTGAGGATATAACTTTGGTGCATTTCTATTTATTTCTGAAGATATTAAACAGTCTATGAAAAAAATGAAGGGGTGCCAATAATGGTGAGCAGCACTGTACCTCTGTCAGTTGCATTAAAATGCTGGGAGCTATGAACCGAGAGTATAAAGTTGTGACCTTGGGTCGTACAAATATAATTTTGCCTCTCACAAGCAATGCTATAGAAATGACCCTGACTTTTCAGAGCTCCTAATATCACAGGCTACATGCGGATTAGATGTTTATTTTGTGCTGCCCAACTCCATGTAAATGAATATGAATGATTTAATTAAGAATTAAGAATTTTAAAATCTAACATGGACAATGTGGGCTTAGAATAAGTAATTGGTGAACGGGTTGGGAAGTGGATTAGGTTTGGCAAAAACTTTAGGTAAAGTAGCTGAGAAAACAATAATAGCACACCTAAAAATGCAAGAATTGGATGGATTAGAAGGTTATAAAGTTGTGAATTGAGAATTGACCTTACACAATGAAGAGACACTTGGATTCAGCTTCACTTTGCCTACATTATGCTGCTCTCAGATGAGGCAGCAAAAACCTGCTGACAGATTCCTTTTAAGGTGTGATTGCCGCACTGACTTCACTAACCCATCAATCGGCACAGTATGCAACTCTCTCTGAGTGTACTGCCTTTTCTCAAACGTGTTGTGATACTAGATGTGGTAATATTTAGGGACACTTTACTATATGACACTATTATGTGTGCTATGAGTGGCAGTATTATAGAAATACTATATTGTGTCATTAGTACTGTTTTTCCTTAATCAGTATACATTATTAAATAAATATCTTAAACCTGATTAGATTGGTCTACTTAATTAGAAAATACATTACAAAATATCTGTATAATCCTCAGTGTACCTCCTCCCTGCTGAGTTCTCATACTGCACAGAACAAGCTGCAGCTTTTAGTCAGGCTGGGTGAGTGAGTGGAGACTAAATACACTTGGACGCATGAGCTCTCTCACTCTATAACTGGACTCATAAAATGCTCATTTTAATATCAGGATTATACATTTCCCCAGACATAGATTTCCACAGTAGGTACACAGCCTCATCAGGTCTAAAAGATCTATTTAATAATGTATGCAGCTTCTATTGTGAAGTTTGGTGACAGATCCACTTTAAGTAACACAATGAGAAGGAATTGATGATACCATGCATAAACTTTTATACTTTTCTTGAAGAGCTAATATATACTTTATGAAGTCAATTTATTTCAGATTTGCCCACCTTTTGTACATCCGCTCGGAAGCCCCTCAGCTGGTTGCACTTAATCATCTGATGCAGTAAAGCTTTAGCCATCACCGGATCAAGATCTTGTATATCATCATAGAAGCAGATGAGTAAACCCAGCCTAAAACATAAAGAGGAACAATGTGTTCATACAGATGTAGCGCGCTCCCCTCCGCAGGCTGCTCAGTGATAGTCATGCAGGAGGACCTCAGTGATCATTGCTGTATAATGCACTACTTAAAGGGAATCTGTCAGCAGGTTTTTGCTACCTCATGTGAGAGCAGCATAATGTAGGCAAAGTGAAGCTGAATCCAACGATGTGTCACTTAGCTTACTGGGTGCTGCCATTCTGACACAATCAGAGCTTTTATATTTAAACTGCAGCAGAGCTGAGAAAGCTAACCCCGCCCACACCAGGCTCTCCATGTAGAAAGTCCATAGACAGACAGTAAGGTGCTTATCACAGGAGGGGGCGTGTCGGACTAGTCCTGAAATGTTAATCTCTTAGTGATAAATCCTTCACAGTTCGTAAATAACAGCAGGCACTGTGACAAGTGACACATCCCTGAATTTTGTGCCTTGGCCTCTATCTCCTGCTGTCTTCAGATTACATAGCAAAAAACTGCTGACAGATTCCCTTTAAAGGGCCTGCAATAACATTTTGTCACTTCATCAAGTCTGTACCTCTGTTGTGGCAGCTTTGCTTTCTCTTTATGCTCCAGAGCTGCAAGCGATCAACTATATCATATGGTCTTTAGCTTGTTCTCTTTCCTTTTCTCGTGGTTGATATCTATGTGTTTTTAAAGAGGATCTGCCACCAGATATCATAATAAAAACTGAATATGTCATTAAACTGATACCTTAGACCTGATGAGGCTGGTATACTTTGAAAATCTATACAATGCCCATTTTAACATTAGGCAAGAAACTTTCACAAATGATTAAACAGTCATTCTGAGAGTGAATTTCAAAGTAAGTACACCAGTCTAATCAGGTTCAAGAGATCTATGTTATAATATGTGCAGTTTATATAGTGAAATCTGGTGACAAATCTACTTAAAAATGTATGTAAGTGCTCTGCATAAGGGTAAATTAAGTGCTCCTGAGCACAATATAAAATCAGTTACATGTTCTCCCTCCTGTACCATGTCCACAACCCAAATTGTAGGATTTGTAAGCTCCACCATAAATGTGGCTTTATATCCACCTGAAACATCTCTTTATTTGCACATTATTATAGAACATTTTGTAGGACAGTCGTGCAAAAAAAGGGCCTTTTGACTGTTTTTCTTACCTATATAACGTGGAAATGTTTCTTAAATCGAACCCCGATGAATTTATTAACTCCAGGAACGCTTTTGCTAGATCTTGTGTGATGTCATATACCGTATCCAGCTGCTTTGTGGCATTGTCATAGCTTATAAAAATCCGAATCTGAGGGCACAAGAAAATATTCAGCAAAATATTTTAATTAGAACATTTGTTTAGCACACTTACAGAGGATTTCCAAAATTGCTCATGAAAAAAAAAACAAATAAAAAACAGCAGTCACTGTTAGAAAATTAGGAAATTCTGTCTCATTTCCATTGACAACACAGAGTACAGCCATATTGGCGGTAGCTTCTGATTTTGCATCACATATTTTTTATATGCATATTGTCTCTTCAGAAAGGAAGAGGACAAGAACTCTATAGCGCCACCTATTGGAAGCAGCAATCCTACAAGTCACTATCGACCTTTTAGCAAGCCTTGCAATATGACTTAGGATAAAAGCCAAGCCGAAATTCCAATTTGCAGACACGGTGTTTCGAGGTATTGCCCATCATTAGTGCAAAGTATGAGATCTGATTTGGCTAGATGAGAGGCTCTGGACTGAGGTCTAAGGGGTAACTTTTCTTCTTGTGAAGACTGACAAGCCAGGTGGCATGCCAGAGGAGCATGCAAGGCATTTAAGTTTCCTTATACCTGGAATGCCAGGCGTGGCTTGTCACTCTCCATAAGGAGAAACGTTACCCCTTAGACCTCAGTCCAGAGCCTCTCACCTAGCCAAATCAGATCTCATGCTTTGCACTGATGAGGGGCAACAGCCCGAAATGCCGTGTCTGAAAATTGGGATTTTTATTTGGCTTTTATCCTAAGCCATGTTGCAAAGCACGTTAAAGGGTCGATATTGACTTGTAGGATCGATGCTTCCAATAGGTGGCGCTAGAGTTCAAGTCCTCTTCCTCTCTGGAGAGACAATTTGCATATTTAATTTCCTAGACGAGCATGCAAGGCGTTTAAGTCTCCTCATACTGGCATGCCAGACCTTGCTTGTCACTCACCACAAGGAGAAACCTTACCCGTTAGATCCCATATTTTTATAGTAAGTCTATCCTTTTTTATTGTTTATATGTTGATAGAATGTTGGTTACCATTGGTTTATCCTGAGAAATTAAAAGTGTTGTCTAATTTAGAAAAAAAACATTTAAAATTTTGAAAATTTAGAAAAAGAAAGCAACTAGAGTGTATTTCCCATAGGCAGCACATTAATCTAATTGATTTACTTCATTTTCCCTGTAGTGGCGGAGGGAAATGTGATTCTGCCACAGATCGGACCTAATCAATGAAGGACAATATCTGATCGGATGTCAGTGACCCACTCAAAGATAACAACTATTATCTTTTCTTCCTATTGTAGTTGTTTTTGCAAAAATGGCCACTGCCACAAAACACAATCACGTGTTCAATAATACAAATAAAAGTTTGTTACTTACTTCATTAATGCTAATTTTTCTGATTTCATCCAGTGGTAGATGTACCATGAAACGCCCTAAAATCCACAGGACCTCAGCCGTCACCCATGATATGGAAGAATTGGCCTCTGTGTATAGGTAATTTATATTTATGGAGTGCAGATGATATAATGAGATATTATACTGTTGTAATAAAAGGTAAAAGAATCATAGCTATCATGGATGCCTTTACTGCAGTTTTTGGGATCTTCGGGACAAATGGCTCAGTTTTTCAGACAAATATAGGCTGTGAAGAAACATAAATGGGTCTTCGGTATTGCAGAAACCACTCCTCATAAAGGGAATCTGCTATCAGCATTTTGTTATGTAATATACTGTAAGAGCATTAAGATGTAAGGCTAGAGACCCTGATTCCAGCGATGTGTCACTTACCAGGCTGTGTGTTGTTTCAATAAAATCAGCAAGAGATAATCACTACCAGACTGGTTGTCACGTGCCATGTAGTCCTCCGGCTCTGTGTAACCCAACCCTCACCACTGATTGGCCACTTTCTGCATATGCACAGTGTACATCGGAGAATTCTCACAGTGCTGTTAACGCGATGTGAGGATTCACAAATCTGCAGTCATAAACAAGGAGGCTGTCAAGTCTCAATTGTGAAAGACCCAAGTAGTGGATGTGTGTCACCCCAGGCCTGGATGCCACAAATATTAAAGGCTGTGTCTGAGAGCAGGAGGGAGGTTCCCTAGTCAGGGACCATTAGCATGCAGCACCTCCTGTCCCAGGCCAGTAGGGGGAGCAGGCTGCCCCTATAAAAGCTGGAACTGGGGCAGGGTTAGAGAGACCAGAACCCACTTCTGAAGTGACCAGAAGGGTTCCTTAGAGGAAGGGACAGGTCAGCAGCAGCTGAGGAGTCCGTGAGGCAGAGGAGAGACTGCGAGCCAGGGACAGAGGTGACGAGAGCCGGTCCTGGCTGAGAGAATCACCACCGGACATTGGGGTCCGAGGCTGTCAGGGTTGCAAGCCCAGCAGCAGAGAACCAACCCGCGAGGGATTTCAGGTCCCTTGGCCTAAGAAGCCTGGAGGCTCCGCCACACAGAGGGACCAGTACAGCAGGTGAAAGCAAAAGGTACCCAAGGCCCAAGTCGCAAGCCATACAGGCAAAGTACACGGCCAGCTCAGGGACGTGGGCTATTACACCACGAAGAGGGGGATAGTCAGCAAGAGCATAGAGAGAGAACGGTAGGCCTACACACTCACCCTGACCAGTGGGGCTCTCCCGAATGCTCTCAGATACCCAGGCCCACTTCTAACCGGTACTCCTGTTGGGTCAGTAATAACATCTGCAATAAAGACCCTGGACTGTTTGAAGCGGACTCTGAACGCTTACTATTGCGGCCTGCACTATCACCCCCAGCATTCACCTACACTGCCCTGAGGCTACACTCTTCCCGTGGGGAGTTGTCCTACCCCTGTGCTGCACACCAACACCAGCCTCAGTGGTCTGCCTCGCAGCGGCGGTTATCTCTGACCGCAATCCACGGGTGGCATAGTCGGACATTCAAAACACTGATAAATAGACTGCCACAATTTGGTCTGACCACCCTGAGCCACGGGATCGGGTTGCCACTACTACCCCCAGCATCGCATAGAAGCCCGGTTGCGGGTGCCCCACGGCCCAGGGGGCAAGACAGCTTTGGCGTAGTCGGCAGGATTGTGACCAACCCGCCACAAACGGGTATTGCGTGCCTGAAAAAGACTTTATACTTACCTGAGTGAAGTTTCCCGCCATTCGGGGCCATTTCCCGCCAATCGGAGCCGTTTCCCGCCATCGCGCGCCATCTTCGGGACGCCGCGCGGGAAGAAGAGGGGCGTGGACGTCAAAACCGCGCGAGACCTGAAGCCCCGCCCTACGCTGAGACGCTGCACAAGGTCCTGGAAGGAGATCCAGCGGACGCCGACGTCATCACCGAGCGACGCAAGGTCCTCGCCCAGAGCATCGCGAGCGGAGCCACAGCCTACAGAAGAGGATCGCCGGAAGGTAGGCCACGGTTAACTAGGGGGGAGGAAGATGTCGGACGCGGAGGGACCCTCTACCACCAGCGTAGCCGCTGCAGCTGTGATGCCGTTTTCCATGCCCTATATCCCCAGAGCGGCCTGGCTGCCACAGTATGCCGGCGAGTCGCATACCTTGGGCGACTTCAAAGAAAGGCTGTATAGCCTGTTCAAAGTTTACCCCCTGACAGAAGAACAGAAAGTAAGCATACTGATAGGGCAGTTAACTGGTGCGGCCCAGCGGGAGGTAAAGTCTTGGACAGCTGAGGAGAAAAGGACTGTAAGGGGGGTTCTGACCCGTCTACGGGACACCTTTGACACCCGTACCTCAGCAGAGATCAAAATGCGGTTCTATGGCTGTAAGCAGCGAGCCCAAGATAGTATCAGAGACTATGCCTTGAACCTGCAAGAAGCTCTGGGAGCAATCAAACAAGCTGACCCTGGCAGCGTGCAGGATACCGATAAACTGTTGACTGATCAGTTCATAGAAAGTCTGCTGTCCAGCGCCCACAGAACCCAGCTGCGCCTCATGGCCCTACAGAACCCCGATTTGATTTTTGCACAGTTCAAAGATAGGGCCATCCGGGTGCTCCGAGAACCCGCACCAGGTGGCGCTGTAGTTTCCCGGCGCCCTGCCATCACTTACCACCAGGAGGCAGCGCCCTACCCTGCAGACCTTGTGGGGGCTGATGCGCAGGCCCTAAACCCATCCCCGCCTGCAATCCTGCACCATCAGGTCCAAGAACTGGCAAAGAGTGTTGCTGCATTGACCAGGACCGTACAGTCGTTACAGATGGACCCGTCAGGACCAATCAAGCTGGCTTCCAGTCCGGAGGATGTCCCGTGGCGTAGACGGAGGAGGATCCCGTCATTCAGAGGGAGGCCCGCCGATCGTTACACTGAGGATGGACAGCCGATTTGCCGCCGTTGCAGCCAGCCGTGACACGTAGCCAGGTACTGTACTTTAAATGGGTCCGACCTGGGACAGAGGGCCAACCCCCAGGCATAAGGTCACCAGGCCCATTTAATTGGCGTGATAAGTACGTAGGGGGACGCCCGGTTTTACCCGTAGTGCTGGACGGTATCCCCATGAGTGCACTGCTGGACACCGGGTCCCAAGTGACTACCATCCCCTATGTACTTTTCAAGCAGTACTGGAGTGACACTGACATAACCCGCTATCCAGACAGTGACTTGAGCATCATCGCCAGCAATGGCCAGCCCGTGCCGCAGGTGGGGTTCAGAGAGATGACCATTAAGATTGGTAAAGTTGAACTGCCGGCACAGGGAGTGATCACTGTGGACATTGACCGTCGAGAAAGTCACCCTAAAATAACCTTGGGTACTAACGTGATTGAAAATTGTCTATCAGAAGTGATTGTAATTTTGCAGCAGGTGGCGATGAATGCGAGCTCCAGCCAACAGAGGGTCCCCCAGAAAGAGATAAGAGCCCTGATGAGACAGCAACAGGTAGAGCTGTCTAGTGGTGAGATCGGTAGCGTGAGGATGAGCGACTCGTTCCCCATTGCCATGCCTCCCAAAAGTGAAATGATGATCTGGTGTTGGACTGCAATCGGGTTAAGAGGGAGAGACTACCAAGCCATGGTAGAACCCGTGTACTCAGACAGCAGGCCCACCATTTTGACAGCCCGGGGTGTGGTTGATGTCTGCCATGGAAGGGTGCCCGTCCGGATCTTAAACATTGGGGAAAGGGAAGTACACTTGCCCCGGTACGCTACATTAGCCAAATTGTTTGCTGTCAAACACAATGCTCTCAGGGTCGTGGAACCCTTGCCTCCATCTCCACCGGTGGAGGATAATGGCTCCCAGAAACACAAGGAGGACTGGTGCCAGAAACTCCACGTGGGTGCTGACTCCACTCCCTCGCACCAAAAACAAGTAGTCTACCGGGTGGTTCAGGAGTACGAGAGAATCTTTAGTAAGCACCCACTAGATTTCGGCAGGGTGAAAGGGGTAGAACACCACATTCCCACGGGGAGCCACCCACCAATAAAAGAGAGATACAGACCTGTACCCCCTGCACATTATCAGAACGCAAAGGGCATGCTGAGAGAAATGAAAGAAGCTGGGGTCATTAGAGACAGCTGTAGCCCCTGGGCAGCCCCCTTGGTTCTGGCAAAAAAGAAAGACGGTACCATGAGAATGTGCGTGGACTATAGACAAATCAATCGTATCACCCATAAAGACGCGTACCCGTTACCTAGGATAGAGGAGTCTTTAGCCGTACTAAAATCAGCTAATTTCTTCTCTACTTTGGACCTTACTAGCGGGTACTGGCAGGTTCCTGTGGCAGAGGCTGACAAGGAGAAGACCGTCTTCACCACCCCGATGGGATTGAGTGAATTCAACTGTATGCCATTCGGGCTCTGCAATGCACCCGGGACCTTCCAAAGGCTGATGGAATGCTGTCTAGGGCACCGAAACTTTGAGACGGTCCTACTTTACCTGGACGACGTGATTGTCTATTCAAAGACTTACGAGGACCATCTAAAGCACCTGGCCGAGGTGTTCGAGGCCCTGGCAGGCTTTGGCATGAAAGTGAAACCCTCCAAGTGCCATCTGTTAAAGCCGAAGGCACAGTACCTGGGGCACGTGGTGAGTGCAGAAGGAGTAGCCCCCGACCCCGACAAGGTCACAGTAATCAAGAGCTGGCCAAGCCCCTCAAACATCAAAGAAGTGAGGCAGTTCCTCGGGTTGGTAGGCTACTACCGAAGGTTCATCCCTGGGTTCACAAAGATGGCAGCTCCTATGCAGGACCGCCTGATAGGACAATCTAAGACCAGAAGCCAAAAGCCACCCTTCAAGTGGGACAAGCCGGAAGAGGAGTCCTTCCGCCAGCTGAAGATGGCCCTCACGGGGGATGAGATCCTGGCCTACCCCGATTATGGCCAGCCTTTTATCCTCCACACAGACGCCAGTAATATGGGGCTAGGAGCCGTACTGTCCGAAAACCAACAGGGCAGAGAAAGGGTGATCGCGTACGCCAGCCGGAAGCTGAGGCCCACTGAAAGGAACCCGGAGAATTACAGCTCCTTCAAGCTAGAATTCTTGGCAGTGGTGTGGGCCATCACAGAACGGTTTAAACATTACCTGGCCTCCGCAAAGTTCACCGTGTACATGGACAACAACCCGTTGACACACCTGGACAATGCAAGACTTGGTGCCCTAGAACAGCGGTGGATGGCCCGGCTATCAAATTATGACTTCACAATCAAATACCGGGCAGGCAGAACCAACGCCAACGCAGACGCCCTATCAAGAATGCCCCACCTACCCGAAGGAGAAGAAGACTCAGAAGAGCTGGAGGAAGTAGAGCTCCCTGCGTTCCACCGGTATGGGGCCACTCAGTATTCTCACCGGGTAAGAGACAAAGACCTAACCACCGTCATGTTCAACCCCTTACCCCACCACGGCTGGGCTGAAACGCAAGATAGTGACCCTGCAGTTCGCCTGGTGAAAGACCTGTTAACCCAGGCAGACGCTAGCCCTGGCCCGGACGATCCAGAGGAAGCCAAGCAGTTATGGAAGGAGAAAAGCAGGCTATTCCTCTACGAAGGTAAGCTGTGCAGAAGGCTTGTCAACCACCGGACGCACGAGCTGACCTGGCAGGTAGTGGTCCCGAGACAGGATGCAGCAATGGTCCTGGAGGCCTACCATGACAGAGCGGGACACTTCGGGTGGAAGAAACTGGAGTTCCTACTGAGAGAGCGGTTCTACTGGATCGGTATGAGAGGGGCCATAGAGAAGTGGTGCAGGGACTGCGGCCCATGTCACCTCAGAAGGAACGACCGTACCAGCCAGAAGACACCCTTGAGGCCCATCGTCACCAGGCAGCCACTTGAGCTGGTAGCTCTGGACCATGTGAAGTTGGCTCCAAGCCGGTCCGGCTACATCTATGCCCTCACGATTGTGGACCATTACTCCCGGTTCTTAGTGGTGGTCCCGATTAAAGACTTGATGGCCCAAACGGCGGCCAGAGCTTTCCAACAACACTTCTGCCATCCACACGGGTATCCGGAACAGGTCTTGACAGATCAAGGTCCAGCGTTTGAGGCAGAAGTCTTCCAGGAGTTCTGCAACCTCTACGGCTGTAGGAAGATTCGGACAATGCCTTACCACCCGCAAACCAATGGGCTGTGTGAGAAAATGAATAGTATCGTCATTGATCTCCTCAAGACGTTGCCCCTGGAAGAACGCAGCCTGTGGCCGGAGAAGCTGCCAGACCTGATAGACTTGTACAACCATATCCCAGTGAATGCTACAAATTGCACCCCGGCTTACCTGATGCGAGCAAGACCAGGTAAGCTGCCTATGGACCTGGAGATGGGAGTCCTGACACCCAAGGACACCTCCCCAGATGCGGACTGGGATACAGAACGGCGGCTACAGTACAAGAAGGTACAGGAGAGTGTGGAGAGGAGTCTGGCTCAAGCGAGAGAAAAGCAAGAGAGGCTCTTCAACCAACACGCCCCTGCTGGTCCCCTGGAACCTGGTGAGCAGATCCTGAAGCGGAAGAGAAGGCTTCACCAGCTAGATGACCAGTGGGAGAGCGACCCGTACACAGTACTGCCGTCCAACCACGACAACCCGAAGGTATGTGTAATTACCAAGGATGGAGCAGAAACCACTAGCACTGTCTCCAGAGACCACCTAAAACGGTGCCCCGAGCAACTGCAGAGTCCAAGTGAAGATCAAGATGACCTTGAGCCCATAGTGGACAAGGAAGAAATGGTCAGCACAGTTCTCGGAGAGTTCCCCCGGTCCTGGACTCGGATAAACGATGCCATAGTGGTACACGTCCTACACTTCCTTCAACCTACCCAGCAGGAGCCTACAGGAGAGCAGGAAGAACAAGAGGAACAAGCAGCCCCAGAGGCCGAAGAACCCATGCCAGCAGCCCAGGACAGTCAACCCTCTGCTGACCGTGAGCCTGCCATGCCTGCGGTAAGCCATAGGACCCGCAGACAGCTGCCTGCCCTGCCTGTAAACCCAGCTAGTAGCTGTACCCTAAATGCTAGTGGGGAAAGCCAGGTTAGACCACCACCAGACAGTGGGTTACGCAGGTCAACCCGGATCACTAGGGGTCAAATACCAGCTCGCTGGAAAATCTGAGTGTAAAGTATATAGTTAATGTTTTATGTGTGTTATCCGAGTATTAATACTGTTTTCCAGTTTTTCCTAGTACAATGGACTGACAGGTCATGGACACTGAATGGCCGGAACTACCATGTAGATAGTTGCACGTGGTGCCCTCTTGTGAAGATGGCCACAGAAGAAAAACCTGTCCGGCGTGGCTCCCTTGTGGCCCAAAGTAGCTAGCTTGGCCTTGTCGCCACGCCCAAGGTCAGGGACTTGGGGTTTATGGAGACTGGTCCCCACACTGTGGAAAACTTCACCTTGTTGGGTGATATGGACACCCGGTCACGGAAGCGCCGTGACCTTAAGGACAAAATGTGCTTGTAAATATGTTATGTTATTGTTTATACCCTGTTTGTTTTTGGCCAAAAAGGCTTAGTCCCGGAGTACTAAATTTTACTAGGGGGGAATGTGTCACCTCAGGCCTGGATGCCACAAATATTAAAGGCTGTGTCTGAGAGCAGGAGGGAGGTTCCCTGGTCAGGGACCATTAGCCCGCAGCACCTCCTGTCCCAGGCCAGTAGGGGGAGCAGGCTGCCCCTATAAAAGCTGGAACTGGGGCAGGGTTAGAGAGACCAGAACCCACTTCTGAAGTGACCAGAAGGGTTCCTTAGAGGAAGGGACAGGTCAGCAGCAGCTGAGGAGTCCGTGAGGCAGAGGAGAGACTGCGAGCCAGGGACAGAGGCGACGAGAGCCGGTCCTGGCTGAGAGAATCACCACCAGACATTGGGGTCCGAGGCTGTCAGGGTTGCAAGCCCAGCAGCAGAGAACCAACCCGCGAGGGATTTCAGGTCCCTTGGCCTAAGAAGCCTGGAGGCTCCGCCACACAGAGGGACCAGTACAGCACCGAGAAGCAAAAGGTACCTAAGGCCCGAGTCGCAAGCCATACAGGCAAAGTACACGGCCAGCTCAGGGACGTGGGCTATTACACTACGAAGTGGGGGATAGTCAGCAAGAGCATAGAGAGAGAACGGTAGGCCTACACACTCACCCTGACCAGTGGGGCTCGCCCGAATGCTCTCAGATACCCAGGCCCACTCCTAACCGGTACTCCTGTTGGGTCAGTAATAACATCTGAAATAAAGACCCTGGACTGTTTGAAGCGGACTCTGAACGCTTACTATTGCGGCCTGCACTATCACCCCCAGCATTCACCTACACTGCCCTGAGTCTACACTCTTCCCGTGGGGAGTTGTCCTACCCCTGTGCTGCACACCAACACCAGCCTCAGTGGTCTGCCTCGCAGCGGCGGTTATCTCTGACCGCAATCCACGGGTGGCGTAGTCGGACATTCAAAACACTGATAAATAGACTGCCACAATTTGGTCTGACCACCCTGAGCCACGGGATCAGGTTGCCACTACTACCCCCAGCATCGCATAGAAGCCCGGTTCCGGGTGCCCCACGGCCCAGGGGGCGAGTCAGGTGCACAACCTACTCCTAGAGAGTCTGGTTTTTGATTTCCACATTATAAAGTGCATTTGGGTGAACAAACCCCACATAAGACAGAAGCATAACTACTGTTTTTATGGACATATGGGGTCACTTTGCATATCGTATCACTAAGTCTCAGGAAAAAAAATGCTTAAAATAACGATCTAAAATAAGAAAAGAAAAAAAAAGGAAAAAAGAATCTACCCAAGAACAAGCGGATCAGTCCCTCATTCCCATCTGATGTAACCGATTCAGTCAGGTCATGTATTGGACATTGTCGGGCACATAGACTTGCTTTTCCTAACTTTGAGGTCCAACAAACATGAGACTGCGCCTCTGATTCTGGCTTTTTTTTCAGACTATCCTATTTCGAGGCCATTGTTGGCCATTGCAGGTGGTTGTAGAAGACAGAGGAGCCTCTTAAAGAAGTTACAGGTCTGAGAGAGCCAGAAATCTTGCTTATTTGTAATTGACCAAATACTTATTTTCCACCAAAATTTGAAAAAAATTTCTTTCCAAATCAGACAATGTGATTTTCAGGATTTGTTTTCTCATTTTGTCTCTCATAGTTGAGGTCTACGTATGATGTCAATTACAGGCCTCTCTCATCTTTTTAAGTGGGAGAACTTGCACAATTGGTGGCTGAGTAAATACTGTACTTTTTTTCCCCACTGTAGTAGGACAACACAGTAAGTACTCACCACTGGATGCATAGGATTTTTGCAGAACATTAGTCATCCATTCATATAGGGCTCTCCTGTCGTTGGCCTTTAGCTTATCATACAGGTTCCTAAATACGGATGAACTACAAGGATAATTACACAGAGATTAATTCTCTTCTGTTACCATAAAATATACAGTAGTAGATTATAAAATTCTAAAGTATTTCTATATACAACAATATTTTCTGAATATAATTGTATCTGCCTAAATACAATTCCGATGGCCCAGGATCTAAGGGTGGACGCTCGTTCTGCTGACTCTCTCAAATTCCCGCATATACACATGCATGGTGGGCTTGGCTGAGCATGCACGTGTTCTGTATCGGGAGGAAAAAGTAAACCACATCGGGTGGCCGCTTATCACTGGGGAGAACAAATGGATTGGATTTTTCAATATCATCTTTCAGGGTGCCCTTAGATGGTCATACTCTCCTGATGAAATTGGAAGGTTTGACTGAGTTTACTCTGTGTTTAAAGGGAATATGTCAGCAGATTTTTGCTATGTAATCTGAGAGCACCACAATCTGAGAGCAGAGATCCTGAATCTAGCAATTTGTCACTTACAAGGCTGTGTTTTGCTGTTTCAATAAAATCAGTGTTTTATCAGCAGGAGATTATCAATTCAGGACCAGATGTCTCGTGCCTCCTAGTCCTTCTGCTCTCTGGAACCCCGCCCCCACTACTGATCAGCAACTTTCTGTCAATGTACAGTGCGCACAGATAGCTGCCAATCAGAGATGTGGACGGGGTTATATCGGGCTCAGCCTTACAAGCTCTGCTAGATCTGCAGCAGAGAAAACTGTGATTGTATCAAAATGACAGAAAGCAGACCAGTAAGGCGACATATGTCTGGAATCAGAGTCTCAGGCCCTACATCAGGCTGCTCTCAGATTACATAGCACAAATCTGGTAATAAATTCCCTTTAAGTGCAGGGAGCCATTATGCTAAACTCTTGTTGACTGTTTTTTTTTCTGCAGCGCCCCTGCAGGAAAAATAAAGAATTACATCGCACTCACTAAAATTAAAAAGCCAATTAGTCACTCGTAGCTATCATTCAAAGCTGAATGGTAAACACAAATAATGGAATTTTGCATTTTTCAGTCAACATTCATCAATAGAGTATATATTAGAAGGAGGTACAATAATGCAATGATATTCTCTTGGGGACACCTTATATGGACACATGGGCACTATCACGGCTACTGACACAACCACTAACTCCTCTCACACAATTCTAATGACGAAGAACACAGTTCAGATTCCCTATACCAAGACTTATGATTCCTAATTTTATTTAAAGGAAACTTGTTACGCTATTTACCTGCTGATATGATAGAAATCTGCAGGTAAATAGCATTTAAACCATTTCTGGCAGGGGCAGACTTACTGGAGCAGCGGCTGCAGGGAGAAAATGAACTTATATCCTCCCTTTAGCCGCTTGTTTTCAGTCATCAGGGCAGTGCAAGGGCAATTACAAGTGTATGACCTCCTTATACTTTTTTGACAGAAGTCCCCTGGGCACCCAGCAGTATATAACAATACAGATGTTTTATATAAAAGTATTATACTTACAGGTTTCTGAACGGCTCATCTGGTATTTCAGATGGCAGTCTCGTAATCACATCAGTTTGTAGGTAAGTCGCACCATACATACGTGTGACCAGACCCAGTATTTTCACACACTCAGCTAAATACAACGCTGGAAGGCATTTTTGGAGGGTGACATTGAATAAACTACGATTTCCCACAGGGGACTGGAAGATTTCATCTCGCATGGCCTCAAAGTCCACATCAATACCAGCCATTCCCTTGGCATAAAACATCAATGAAAAATACAATGTGATAAAAAGAGAATCAATTATCATCACAAAAAATCCTACACAACTTTTATCTCTGATAGGATACTCTAAAGGGCTTGTCTAGTCTATAAAAGTAATTTCCATTTAGGAAATTCTGAGAGCATATCTCTAGTATCTCTCTCTGGAGGACCAAGCAAGTTCTCCAAATGTTGTGCTGCAGGGGTATTGAGCAATTGCTGCGGAGTTCCTCTATAGTTCTCCGCCTGTCACTTTGGGTCCCAGTAGTAGAACTGTTTCTTATTAGTGTTTTATCAGGTTACAAGAAGGGATTTTGACAAGTGGACAACCTCATTAAGGTTTAGGTTTACTTCAAACTATTCTTTTTCTATGTAATTGAGAAATGTTAGAACATGAGGATCCAGGAGTGCTGCGGTATCTTCACTAATGATTGTCAGGGCCTTAGTTTATGGATAGCCACTGATGTTCTGTCAGGCACAATGAATAATCCAGTGGTCAAAAATGAATCAAATACATAAAAAAATTATCTAAAGGGCAAAGCATATAGGATCTGGCTGGTCCTCCAGAATACAAGGGGATGATTTAAAGGGAATTTGTCAGTAGGATCATCCCTCAACACCGTCTATATGGACATGTAGGTCATGGGAAGCTTAATAAAATGATACCTTGATATCTGCGATTCAATGTTTTATTCCAGAATAATCCACATTTTTCTTAATATGTAAATGAGCTGTTAAGATCTATGGGCCGGACATAGATCTCCCTAAGAATCTGGCTCCAGAGATTATTTTAAATGAAAGGGGGAGTTACCAGTGTGAGACATGTAGATCAGGAGAGCAGACTGTCAGTCATTACATGTCTCACACTGGTAACTCCCCATTTCATTTAAAATAATCTCTGGAGGCAGATTCTTAGGGAGATCTATGTCCGACCCATAGATCTTAACAGTTCATTTGCATATTAAGAAAAATGTGGATTTCTCTAGAATAATACATCGGATCACAGATATCAAGGTATCATTTTATTCAACTTTCTATGACCTACATGCACATGTAGACAACTTGGGAGGGTTGATCTTACTGACAGATTCCTTTTAATGGGAAAAGAAGACACAGGACAAGACCATCCAATTTAGAGCTGAATTTGGAATCAATCACTTGCCAGTAGGGTCTATTTCTGATGAATTGATTCCCAAACAACTTACTAGACTTTAATAATTATATACTGCATTCACATCCATTAGCAATAAATAACCAAATTACTTACAAAATGTTCCTTTTTCCCACTTAAAAGATATTCCATAGCTCTTGCAAATAAGTGATGATTGAGACGCTCTAATTCTGAAACCACAAGCTCTGGATCATCACTAAGATCTGACAGATACCTTTTTACTGATACCTTTAAAAAATAAGATAAACTCTGCAGTATATACTCTACACATGTATGTATGTATGTATGTATGTATATATATATATATATATTTATTTATTTACTTATTTTTAATTTTTATTTTTTTTACGTAAATTACCTGGAGGCTGAATATATAAGAAGGACTTGGTATGGACAGATAGTGCAGGATATTCTCTTCTAAATCTGGAGTCCATTTATTCAAACTACGAAATGAAGTGATATCAAGTTGGTCAATATTTCCTTAGTACTCCCTATAAATCCACCCGAATTTGTAGGAGACCTCCCAAATATTATCACATGTTATAAATCTTTCCAGTTTTGGGTTGAAAATGTTACATTAAATTTACCTTTGAAATTCCATTATCTGTAGGAGACCTGTAAAAAAAAGAATATCTTAACAATTTGAAAACTCCAGGTGTGAAAAAGATATGGCTATATCTTAAAAAATAGAAGCTTTGAATTTTTAAAGGACTTCTATAAATTGATATTAGGCCATGCTGAGTATATAGTTGGCTGGTACTATGGGGTTGGCTCTGTTCGGAACAGTGCCCATACTGTTAGAAGTGAGGGAAAGTATGTTCCTGCACTGATAGTGCTGGCAGAATGCACTGTTCACGGAAAAGGTGGGCATGGCAGGGAGAAGCATTCCGGAAAGTGAAGAAAAGGAAAATCTTTGCATCCCTATTCCTGGCCGAATGCTGATGAAGAGGGACTGCCCACTGAAAAGGAGTGCATGGCAGGAAATAGCATGCCGGAAAGTGAAGAAAAGAAAGATCTTTGATCTTTGTATCCCTATTCCTGGCAGAATGTTGATGAAGACAGAGGGACTGCCCACAGTAAAAAGAAAGTGGATGGCACGTTATAGAGTAAGAATTGAGGACAAGGTTGTTCCTGCACACATAGTGCTGGAAGAATGCTGATTAAGACAAACTGTCCACTGAAAAGAAGTGCATGACAGGAAAAAGCATTCCAAGAAGGGAGGAAAGGAAGTTCTTTACTTCCCTAGTCCTGGCAGAATGCTGATGAAGATAACAGTGGATGGCAAGTTACAGAGCAAAAAGCGGGTGAAAGGATGTTTTTGAACCCATGGTGCTGACAGAATGCTGATTAAAAAGGACTGCCCATTGAAAAGGATTGGACGGCATGGTACAGAGCTAGAGAATCAGAACAGTTCCTGGACATATTGGACTGGTATGTGCATCAAAAGCAATTTACCGTGTTGTGGGGAATAAGTGGAGCTACACTATGTGATTTATGTGAAACGACACAATCGTGGCACACATAACACTTGTGTCTGAGCTGTAGACTGGATGTGATGTTGTTTTGCAATTTTGATAAAGTAAGAAGAATTTCTAATGACATTACCATTTAAATAGTTTCCAGAAATCAACTCATTCTGCAAAATACACAAAAACGTAAATTCACAAAAATAAGTCACAATACAAAAGCCTTCATCTATTAAAACAAGGCCATTAAAATTCCATACTGACCAGACCTCTCATCAGTTCTTCAGGTAAATCTGAAAAAAGTGGGAAAAATAACACGTTATAGATGAGGAGCAGATGTGATGCTATATAACAGTACTTATCGACCAGTTTGTTGTGGAGAGACCTGTTATTAAAGGGAATCTGTCACCAAGTTTTTGCTGCCCTATCTGAGAACAGAATGATGTAGGGGCCGAGACCCTGATTCCAGTGTTGTATCATTTATTGGGCTGCTTGCCGCAGTTTTGAATACAAACAGTTTTCTCTGCTGCAGATCTAGCAGTGATTTTATTAAAACTACAGCAAGCAGCCCAGTAAGTGACACATCACTGGAATCAGGGTTTCTGACCCAATTATGCTGCTCTCAGAAAAGTTAGTGATAACCTGGTGACAGATTCCCTTTAAAACTATTTCAACATTCTTCAACATTCTTAATATACCTATTGCCATTACGCATAATTAGTGATTAATTGATTGAAGAGTTGTCCGGCCTCAGGTAAAAAGTATGCAGTCACTCTATATGACTGCAGACTTGTGAATTCTCACATCATGCCCACTGCACGCTGTGAGCATTCTCCAGTGCCAGTGCCAGGAGCGGATAGCACGTGACAGCAAGTATGTAGTTTGCATAAATGTGGTCACATGCCGACTAAACTTGCGCAGCCTTGCTCACTGCAAGTTTATTGAGTAGCAAATTCCTCTGGTACCTGAAATTGGAGAACTCTGTGCAGCTGCAATGCTTTTCTGACTATGCATGAACATGATGAGGCACAGCTTCACTCCTAAGAGCATCCTGCGAAAAAAATAATAAATGAATAAATTAAAAACAACATTGTTAGTGCTTGGAAATGTACTATTAAAAAAAACAAAAGACTAAAAAGAAAGGACATATATAGGGAATGATTATAACCTGTGAGTTCCCAATTTATACTTCTGTCCATTAAATACAGCTTTGTTCCTTAAAGATCTAATGTGTCAATTAAAGCAGCATTGTACTGAATTCAATCCTCACAACGAGCATACGGCATGGTGTATGGATATTCTGAGAGCTGGGAGCGGGCAGTCATGTGACTGCAAGTATGCAATGCCACATTCCGACTAGCTGTGTCTAACCTGGATCAATTCACCGGAATTGAGTGTGGCCATGCACGTCTAGTCGGCGCATGACCGTATGAATGCAAATAACACTAATCAGCTCCAATGTGCATATTGGCTCCATATTAGAGTTTAAGATTAAAATGGCTTCTATTGTAACCTGGGGGTTGGGACAGTGTGAAGAGGGGCACAGTATGGAGAGGGGACAGTGTGAAGAGGGGCACAGTATGGAGGGTGGACAGTGTGAAGAGGGGCACAGTATGGAGGGGGGGAGGACAGTGTGAAGAGGGGCACAGTATGGAGAGGGGACAGTGTGAAGAAGGGCACAGTATGGAGGATGGACAGTGTGAAGACGGGCACAGTATGGAGGGGGGACAGTGTGAAGAGGGGCACAGTATGGAGGGGGGCAGTGTGAGGATGGAGGCAGAATGGAGGGGAGACAGAGTGAAGGGAAACAGTAGAGAGGGGACAATGTGAAACAGGCACAGAATGGAGGTCATAGCTCATAAGACAGGAACAGAGCAAAGGAACAAGAGCGTTTAGGTCATAGTTCTTAAGAGAGGACAATGTGACCTCTTAATTCATAATGGAGGACCATGTGTCAGTTATAGTTCATAAGGGCGGACAGTGTGACACTGAGATAGTTCATAAGGGAGGACATTATAGTAATTATAGTTCACTTTATGACTTTGTAAGAAATTGGGAAACCTGTGGTAGAAGGCAAAATAATAATAAAAAATGGTATATATATATATATATATATATATATATATATATATATAATGAGAAGATTTCTTTGCATATGGTAAAACAAAACGAAAAAAAAAAAATCCTTACTGAACTGTATCTGCGGCACCTGAATTATCTGAGAAATGCTCACAGATCTCCTTGTGTAGAGGAACATTTGGGAATTTGCTGTTCCATGTGACACCTGAGGAAATAAGACCTTTGCAGCACAGAAGAGTATTACAATATACCCACTGTACTTGTTGAATACCTCAGGAACATTGCCAAATCTAGCTCCTTGTACATGTTCCTTGTAGTTTTCCCCTACTGTACCCGTGTCCTTTGACAGGATGCACCCTTTAACTGCTGATCATATATTCTTTTCTTTTTTTTCTTTTTTTTTACAGAGGACTGAATTTACGTACGGATTTATGCACAGGCATAGCTATGGGTTCTCAAAAGGGCAGAGCACATCTGGGTGCACCAGCTGCAGAGAGGGACTCTGGTTATTGTGGATACCACTAGGGTAGTAGAGTGACCATGTGGATGAAACCGGTAATCATCAGAAGCACATCCAATCAAGCGCCATTTGTAGTCAATCATGGTTATTTGCAATCAGGTGATTGAAGAATGTGAAGCTTTCTGACCCCCCCAGAGACCACCAGAGAGTCCAGTTCTTGAGCCAAGGGCATTCTAGCATGTGAGTACACATAATTTTGTTATTTTTTTGCCCACTCTTCTACCCCAAACCTGAATCCCCAACATCTTCACATGCAGCAATGTAATAATGTCATTGTGACGCTGGCACCAGGCGATGATACAGTTGGAAGTGGCGCTCTTCTGGGGATGTGGGCATGGCCCAACATGTAAGATAGCCCACTACCACCATCCCCATTGAGCACCACTTTCTACACAACTGGATGTTTTCCTAACTAGATAAATTAGTCATTCAAGACCAGGAAAATTGGATGATAGCCCTTTTCTTATTTATAGACACAACTAATCCCAAGGAAAAAAATGAGAATGTACCCTGTAGTAACAAAATAGTAATAATACATGTAAATAACATAGGGTACTTAGTTAACACTATTTTGATCAAACAAGCATAGAAGCCATTCCACCGCGACAAGGTGACCCAATCGGGGTGGTCCTTTCCCTACCCCGATTAGGTCCTATATAAACCCACTTTTTGAGTTAATAATTTTGTCTCTATAGCTTCCCATGGGCAGGTGTCTGAACAGTTTGGCTTCTGTCCTGCCCTGTCCTTATCTATATTGGGGTTGGCTGACACAACGTAAGGTTTTAATACTAGAGACCATCCTGATTGGGTATACCTTGTCGCAGTGGGATGGCTTTTACGCTTTTTTTGATGAAAATAGTGTTAATTAAGTGCCCTATGTTATTTACATGTACTATTACTATTTACTTTTTTTACTTACTACAGCATATATGCTCATTTCGGTTTTTATTCTTGGGTTTTGTCTGTGAAATGGCCACAGTATGAACATACTCTTACACATTGCATGTATACCAACTCATGCTCTGGTCCATTTCTTTGGTTTTGTTTTAGACCTAACTGAAATAACTGAAAAGAGAAACCACAAGTCAAAAAGTAATGTTTAAATGTATATTAGTAGTATGTGTCCACAACTAAATCCATAGAAAATAACAGATATGCCAAAAAAAAACATAAAAACCTTAAAAAAATGGGTAACCAATGCAAATATATCCAATAAAAACATATTTTATTCATACACAAAAAGACAGGAGAATAAAAATGAGTCACATGAAGAATGATGGCATCACTGAAGGGAAGGACAATGTCATGATTGAAAATGGAAATAGATGATGACATAATAAAAAGATGCAGAACAGAGTGAATGAATGAATGAATGAACAAAATAGTTACATATATAGTTGAAACCAGAAGTTTACATACAGTATATAGAAAGACACATATGCATGTTTTTCTCAATATCTGACATGAAATCAGAATAAACTTTTCCCGTTTTAGGTCAATTAGGATTACCATAATTTTTAATATTTGCCAAATGCCAGAAAAATGAGAGAGAATGTTTTAAGGCAATTTTATTACTTACTGCAAAGTCAAAAGTTTACATACATTAAGATTACTATGCCTTTAAACAATTCTGGACTGCCCATATGATGACGTCATGTGTTTGGAAGCTTCTAATAGTTATTTTGGGCAAAATCTGAGTTAATTAGAGACAAACGTGGATGTATCTTAATGCACACCTGAAACACTGCTTCTTTGTGTAGCATCATGGGAATGTCTAAAGAAATCAGCCAAGAGATCAGGAAGAGAATTGTGGACTTGCACAAGTCTGGCTCATCCTTGGGTACAATTTCAAGATACCTGAAGGTGCCTCGTTCATCTGTACAAACAATTATACGCAAGTACAAACAAGATGGGAATGTCCAGCCATCATACTGCTCAGGAAGGAGACAGGTTCTGTGTCCCAGAGATGAACTCCGACATGTGCATATCAACCCAAGGACAAAAGCAAAAGACCTTGTTTAGATGATGGCGGAAGCTGGTAAGATTGTGTCAATATTCACAGTGAAATGAGTACTGTATCAACATGGGCTGAAAGGCCACTCTGCCAGGAAGAAGCCATTACTCCAAAAGAAGCATAAAAAAGCCAGATTAATGTTAGCAAATGCACACAGGAACAAATACCTTAATTTTTGGAGACATGTCTGTGGTCTGAAGAAACTAAAATTTAACTTTTTGGGCACAATGACCATCATTACGTTTGGAGGAAAAAGGAAGCCTAAGAACACCATCCCAACTGTGAAACACGGGGGTGGCAGCATCATGTTGTGGAGTTGTTTTGCTGCAGGAGGCACTGGTGCACTTCACAAAATAGATGGCATCATGAGAAAAGAAGATTATGTGGCAATACTGAAGCAACATCTTGATGGACTGGTGCACTTCACAAAATAGATGGCATCATGAGAAAATAAGATTATGTGGCAATACTGAAGCAACATCTCAAGACATCAGCCAGGAAGTTAAAGCTTGGGTGGAAATGGGTCTTCCAAATGGACAGTGACCCGAAGCATACTGCCAAAATGGTAATAAAGTGACGTAAGGATAACAAAGTCAATGTTTTGGAGTGGCCATCACAGAGCCCTGATCTCAATCCTATTGAAAATTTATGGGCAAAGCTGAAAAGGCAGGTGCGAGCAAGGCGACCTGCAAACCTGGATCAGTTACACCAGTTTTGTCAGGAGGAATGGGCCAAAATTCTGACCAAGTATTGTGAGAAGCTTGTGGAAGGATATCCCAACGTTTCACCCAAGTCATTCAGTTTAAGGGCAATGGTACCAAATACTAATGAAATGTATGTAAACTTTTGACTTTGCAGTAATAAAAATGCCTTAAAACATTCTCTCTCATTATTTGAGTCGGCGCTCATAGCAGATCGGCTATGACAACCACAGGGGTCTCCTGCAGACCTCGGGGTTGCCATGCTAACCCATCAGCGCCCCGTGGTCATGTGATAGGGTCGCTGATGGGCGTGGTTTGTGACGCAGTTCCAGTACGTGCATGTTAAATGCCGCTGTCAGAGATTGACAGTGACATTTCACATGTTAACAGCCGCGGGTGGATCGTTATCCCACCCGCGGCTGTTAGGGGCACACGTAAGTTGATCAGATCAGGAATCATGTGCCTGAAAAGATGCGGGTTCAGAGCTGGAGCCCACACCAAAGAGGGGGAGACAACCTATGACGTACCTATACATTATAGGTCATAAACGGGTTAAAGAGTAGCCGTCGTTTAAATTTTTATTTCATAAATCAATAGCACACATGGAAATAAGCAACCTTGCAATATATCTTATCAGAGAAATCTGCTTCTTTCTCCTCCTGGACTGATCATTCTCTTTCAATTCATGGGTAAAATCTGTATTAAAAGAAGATGAACCTTCACATTATTGAGATAGGAGATGACAGTTGGAGCTTTTAAAATTCTATGGAGATCGGAGGAGCTAGAGGACGACACAGATATTATCCTACAAGTTCTCCTAAGTTACAGTTCTCCATAGAACTTTACGAGCACTAACTGTCATCTCCTATCTCAGTAATGGGTAAATCTATATTCACTGAAGATATATTTAATCTGTGAATTGGATCTGATTTATATTGTTTGCTTATTTTTTCTTGTAGGTTTTTACCTTTTCTTATTTGTCCTGAACTTCATATTATTCAATGTATTTATTTAGACTAAAAAACGTCTAATATAGAAAATTCCAATCGTTCTGCACTGTTCCTGCTTTACGCTCCACCCATCAAATGAACAACGCACTTGTTCCATCCATCACATCTTCTCACAAGCGGTCAGATCTCTTTGAACATGACATCTATCCTACCCTTTGACAACACTTTGTTGTTCCTCCACATCACTGCAAGGTCACATTTGTTACACGTCCCTCAGGAAGATTTAGGAAATTTTAACGCATCATAAAGCAGAATAGGATTGAAAGGATGATAAAACCAGAAGAGCTGAACTGTCCACATCATCCTAAGTGGCTGCGCTACGTTATTTTGATTGGGTAGTAACTAAAATTGATAGGTGTTTTGAGTCCTGGTAGCAAAATGGTTAATGGTGCATTTTAATCAGTTTTATTATTTTATAAATCATGGGTTATGGGGTCGTGAATTATTTTACTTATTGTTGTATATCACAGAATTAGACAGATTAGTTGAAGGCTCAGTTCCTATCCATATTGTTGAATACACAGAAGCTGGTGCTCTCAATGAAGCCTGACAGAGCCCAAAATGATATATCTGAATTTTTAGGATACATCATGCAGGTCATGCCCTTGTTAATGGTAGAAGCCTCAATGGTAGGGTGAACAGAGCCTAACAGAAAGGATTAAATATATAGTTTAAGCTTAGTGTAAGGTTTTAAGTAGATGATAGATAGATATACAGATAATAGATAGAGTGATAGATAGATATGAGATAGATAGATAGATACATACAGTGCTGGCCAAAAGTATTGGGACCCCTGCAATTCTGTCAGATAATACTCAGTTTCTTCCTGAAAATGATTGCAATCACAAATTCTTTGGTATTATTCTCTTCATTTAATTTGCTTGCAAGCAAAAAACACAAAAGAGAATGAAGCAAAAATCAAATCATTGATCATTTCACACAAAACTCCAAAAATGGGCCAGACAAAAGTATTGGCACCCTCAGCCTAATACTTGGTTGCACAACCTTTAGCCAAAATAACTGCGAACAACCGCTTCCGGTAACCATCAATGAGTTTCTTACAATGCTCTGCTGGAATTGTAGACCATTCTTCTTTGGCAAACTGCTCCAGGTCCCTGATATTTGAAGGGTGCCTTCTCCAAACTGCCATTTTGAGATCTCTCCACAGGTGTTCTATGGGATTCAGGTCTGGACTCATTGCTGGCCACCTTAGAAGTCTCCAGTGCTTTCTCTCAAACCATTTTATAGTGCTTTTGGAAGTGTGTTTTGGGTCATTGTCCTGCTGGAAGACCCATGACCTCTGAGGGAGACCCAGCTTTCTCACACTGGGCCCTACATTATGCTGCAAAATTTGTTGGTAGTCTTCAGACTTCATAATGCCATGCACACAGTCAAGCAGTCCAGTGCCAGAGGCAGCAAAGCAACCCCAAAACATCAGGGAACCTCCGCCATGTTTGACTGTAGGGACCGTGTTCTTTTCTTTGAATGCCTCTTTTTTTTTTCCTGTACACTCTATGTTGATGCTTTTTCCCAAAAAGCTCTACTTTTGTCTCATCTGACCAGAGAACATTCTTCCAAAACGTTTTAGGCTTTTTCAGGTAAGTTTTGGCAAACTCCAGCCTGGCTTTTTTATGTCTCGGGGTAAGAAGTGGGGTCTTCCTGGGTATCCTATCATACAGTCCCTTTTCATTCAGACGCCGACGGATAGTACGGGTTGACACTGTTGTACCCTCGGGCTGCAGGGCAGCTTGAACTTGTTTGGATGTTAGTCGAGGTTCTTTATCCACCATCCGCACGATCTTGCATTGAAATCTCTCGGCAATTTTTATTTTCCGTCCACATCTAGGGAGGTTAGCCACAGAGCCATGGGCTTTACACTTCTTGATGACACTGCGCACGGAAGACACAGGAACATTCAGGTCTTTGGAGATGGACTTGTAGCCTTGAGGTTGCTCATGCTTCCTCACAATTTGGTTTCTCAAGTCCTCAGATAGTTCTTTGGTCTTCTTTCTTTTCTCCATGCTCAATGTGGTACACACAAGGACACAGGACAGAGGTTGAGTCAACTTTAATCCATGTTAACTGGCTGCAAGTGTGATTTAGTTATTGCCAACACCTGTTAGGTGCCGCAGGTAAGTTACAGGTGCTGTTAATTACACGAATTACAGAAGCATCACATGATTTTTCAAAGGGTGCCAATACTTTTGTCCATCCCCTTTTTTAGGTTTGGTGTGGAATTATATCCAATTTGGCTTTAGTACAATTCTTTTTGTGTTTTTTCATTGAAGACAAATTAAATGAAGATAATAATACCAAAGAATTTGTGATTGCAATCATTTTCAGGAAGAAACTGAGTATTATCTGACAGAATTGCAGGGGTGCCAATACTTTTGGCCAGCACTGTACATACATACAGATACATACAGTGTTGTGTAAAAGTGTTTGCCCCCTTCCTGATTTCTTATTCTTTTGCATGTTTGTCACACTTAAATGTTTCAGATCACAAAACAAATTTAAATATAACACAATGATTACACAAGTATATGCAAAATTCAGTTTTTAAATGAATGTCTTTATTATTAAGGGAGAAAGAAATCCAAACCTATAGGGCCCTGTGTGAAAAAGTGATTCCCCCCCCCCCTCTCCTTAAAACATAAATTAACTGTGGTTTATCACATCTTTGGGAAGGTGAGTTAGTTCAATTTCTCTAGCCACATACAGGCCTGATTACTGTCACACCTGTTCTCAGAAACAAAGTAATTGAGATCTATCAGTCTGGAAAAGGTTATAAAGCCATTTCTAAAGCTTTGGGACTCCAGAAAACCACAGTGTGAGCCATTAAACCACAAATGGTGAAAACATGGAACAGTGGTGAACCTTCCCAGGAGTGGCCCAAGAGCACAGCGACGACTCATCCAAGAGGTCACAAAAGACCCCACAACAACATCCAAAATAATTGCAGACCTCACTTGCCTCAGTTAAGGTCAGTGTTCATGACTCCACCTTGAGAAAGAGACTGGGCAAAAATGGCATGCATGGCAGAGTTCCAAAACGAAAACCACTGCTGAGCAAATAGAACATAAAGGCTAGTCTCAGTTTTGCCAGAAAACATCTTGATGATCACCAAGACTATAGGGAGAATACTCTGTGGACTGATGAGACAAAAGTTGAACTTTTTGGAAGGTGTGTATGTCCCATTACATCTGGCATAGAAGTAACACAAGATTTCAGAAAAGGAACCTCATACAAACAGTAAAATATGGTGTTGGTAGTGTGATGGTCTGGGGCTGTTTTGCTCCCAACACTTTTTCACACCACTGTAGATAGATAGATATTAGATAGATAATAGATAGATAGGTAGGAAGGTAGATACAGTGGCATGTAAAACCTTGGGCACCTCTGGTCAAAATTACTGTTAGGCTATGAGCCCACGATGCAGAAATGCTCCGGATTTTTTCCTGAGCGTTTCTGCATCTCCCCTGGTAGAAAAAACGCATGCGGATTGTAAATGCGGATTGTACATGCGTTTTTCCTGCCAGGGACAAACGGATGTAAAGCGTTCTTCACATGCATTTCCGCATGCGGGTTGACAAGCGCTTTTCAAGCGATTTTAGCATCACTTGGAAAGTGCTTGTCAACTTGGTCACACTATATAAATCCATGCAACCAGCATGGATTTATATAGTTTGACCGTAAAAGAATGTTTAAAAATAAAAAAATAAATCTATACTTACCTTCCGATGGCCCCCGGTGTCTTGCTTCCCTCCGTCCTGGCTGCCGGCACATCGTGGTACACTGAAGGACCTGCCGACGTCAGAGTAGCGTGACCCATCACATGACTATGACGTCAGCGCAGGTCCTTCAGGCCATCGCGATCTGCCGGCATGAGAGGACGAGCGCACCGGGGGCCATCAGAAGGTAAGTATAACATTTATTTTTTATTTTATTCTTTTTTTTACAGTTTTCTATAGTACCGGGTCCAGAGGAGAGTCTCCTCTCCTCTAGACCTGGGTACCATCCGCACATCGAACGCATGGATTCCGCATGTGCTTAATCTAGTGAAGCGGATTCCATGCGTTCCGCAAAATAATTGGTAGTGCTGCGTTTTTTTCCGCAATGATAATCCGCAGCGGAAATTTCCGCAGCATGTGCACAGTACATGCGGATTATCATTGGGGAACATGGCAGACCTTCTACCAGACCTTTTTGGGAAGTGCATTGAGGTGAAGGGTGCATTGCTGGAAAAGGGAAAAAAAAAAAAAAAACTCGTTAAATCTCTTAGTTTGCGAGTGTGAACAAGCTGAGTGTGTCCGGAGCGTAAGTGCGAACGAAAGTAAGTGTGTGACTTGTTTTTCAATGACTTTGTATTCAGGGAGTTTGGAAGGGAGGACTTTGGACTGAATTGCTGACTGTATTTCATTAATTCTTTACTTTACTTTTTACTTAACATTCTGTATATTGCAATCCCCATTAGGAAATGAGCTCGAGTATTGACAATGCTATCCAATGTACATCTTGCTACATGTATGTATTCCTTGAACAGCCGGTCGTGGGTGCTTACTGCTGCGCAAGATGTGTGCACGTTGTGCGTTTGGAAGCCCAGATACTGGATCTAAATGAGCAGCTGGCAACACTGAGATCCATTGACAATATGGAAAGGAGTCTGCTGCTCACTGAGCAGCAGCTCACTGGGGTAGATGTGGGGGAGGGTGGTAGTCGGGAGCTGCAGGACAGTGAGGTCGCTAGTTGGGTGACAGTTAGAATGGGTGGTAGAGGGAAGAGTGCCAGGGAGGCTAGTCCTGATCTGGCACACCCCAATAAGTTTGCAAAGTTGGCAGATGAGGGGAGTGATGGTACAGGGGTAGCACTACTGCAGCAAGGCATGTCCCCTGAAAGCCGGAGGAGTGTCAGCTCCAGTAAAGAGGGAAATAGGAGAGTAGGGCAGGCCAGGCAGGTGCTGGTAGTGGGGGACTCAATTATTAGGGGAACAGATAGGGCAATCTGTCACAAAGACAGGGATCGTTGAACAGTGTGCTGCCTACCTGGCGCTCGAGTCCGGCACATCGCTGATCGGGTTGACAGATTACTGGGAGGGGCTGGTGAGGACCCAGCGGTCATGGTGCACATTGGCACAAATGACAAAGTTAGAGGTAGGTGGAAGGTCCTTAAAGATGATTTCAGGGAATTAGGCTGCAAGCTGAAAGCAAGGACCTCCAAGGTGGTATTCTCTGAAATACTACCGGTACCATGTGCCACGCCAGAGAGGCAACGGGAGATTAGGGAGATAAATAAGTGGCTCAAGAACTGGTGTAGGAAGGAGGGATTTGGGTTTCTGGAGAACTGGGCCGACTTCTCAGTTGGCTACAGACTACGCTAGGGACCGGCTTCACCTTAATGGGGAGGGTGCAGCTGTGCTGGGGGAGAAAATGGCTAGAAGGTTGGAGGAGTGTTTAAACTAGGGATTGGGGGGGAGGGTATTCATTTTATAGGTGGGGAAGATAGTGCAGATAGTGACCTGGGCACAAATAAAGAAATTGGGGGTGGAGTTAGAACAGTCAATATAGTAAGAAGGAGTAGAGGTACAGAGAGATACATAAAATGCATGTACGCTAATGCCAGAAGCCTCACCAACAAAATGGAGTAATTAGAATTAATTTTGTTGGAAAATAATTATGACATATGGTGGGGATATCTGAGACGTGGCTGGACGAGAGCCATGACTGGGCAGTTAATTTACAGGCCTATAGTCTGTTCAGAAATGACCGTACAAACAAGCGAGGGGGGGGGGTGTTTATATGTAAAATCATCCTTAAAACCTGTCTTGCGGGAGGATATATGTGAATCTAATGAAAATGTAGAGTCCCTGTGGGTGGAGATAAGGGGAGGGGGAAAAAATAATAAATTACTGATAGGGGTTTGTTATAAGTCTCCAAAAATAATGGAAGTAGCAGAGAATATCCTCGTAAAGCAAATAGATGAAGCAGCGACTCAAGGAGAAGTCATTATTATGGGAGACCTCAACTACCCTGAAATACATTGGGGGACAGAAACATGTAGTTCAAGCAAAGGTAATAGGTTTTTGACAACTATGAGAGACAATTACCTTTCACAACTGGTTCAGGACCCAACAAGAAGGGGGGCACTGCTAGACCTAATATTAACCAATAGGCCAGACCACATATCAAATATACGAGTTGGGGGTCACTTGGGTAATAGTGATCACAAAATAATACGTTTTCATGTAACCTTTAATAAGATGTGTAGTAGAGGGGTTACAAGGACACTAAACTTCAGGAAGGCAAATTTCCAACGGTTAAGAGATGATCTTAGTGCAATAAACTGGGACGATATCCTGAGACATAAAGCTACACAAAGCAAATGGGAGACATTTATTATCATCCTGAATAGGACCTGTGCACAATATATACACCTTGGGAATATACATGCTAGAAATAGGAGGAAACCACTATGGCTAAATAGAGCTGTAAGGGGCGCAATAAGTGACAAAAAGAAAGCATTTAGAGAACTAAAGCAAGTAGGTAGTGATGAGGCATTAAATAAATATAGAAAATTAAATAAATTATGTAAAAAACAAATCAAGGCAGCAAAGATTGAGGCAAAGAGAATCATTGCCAGAAAAAGTAAAAATAACCGCAATATATTCTTTAACTACATAAATAGTAAAAAACTAAAAAATGATAGTGTTGGCCCCCTTAAAAATAGTCTGGGTGAAATGGTGGATGAGGATGAGGAAAAAGCCAATATGCTAAATGATTTTTTTTCAACCGTATTTACACAAGAAAATCGCATGACAGAAAACATGATTAGTGATAACAAAAATTCTGCAGTAAATGTCACTTGCTTAACCCAGCAGGAAGTACGGCGGCGTCTAAAAATCACTAAAGTTGACAAATCCCCGGGCCCGGATGGGATACACCCGTGAGTACTGCAGGAATTAAGTAACGTCATAGGTAGACCATTATTTTTAATCTTTAAAGATTCCATAATAGCAAGGTCTATACCACAGGACTGGCGTATAGCAAATGTGGTGCCAATATTCAAAAAGGGGACAAAAACTGAACTTGGAAATTATAGGCCGGTAACCTTAACCTCTACTGTGGGTAAAATCCTGGAGGGTTTCCTAAGAGATGCTATACTAGAGTATCTGAAGAAGAATAACCTCATGACCCAATATCAACATGGGTTTACGAGGGACCGTTCCTGTCAAACTAATCTGATCAGTTTTTATGAGGAGGCAAGTTCTGGACTGGACCAAGGAAATGCAGTGGATGTTGTGTATATGGACTTTTCAAAAGCTTTTGATACGGTCCCACACAAAAGGTTGATACATAAAATGAGAACATTGGGGATAGGGGAAAATATATGTATGGGGGTTAAGAATTGGCTCAGTGATAGGAAACAAAGGGTGGTTATTAATGGAAAACACTCAGACTGGGTCTCAGTTAACAGTGGGGTACCACAGGGGTCAGTATTGGGCCCCCTTCTTTTTAACATATTTATTAATGACCTTGTAGGGGGCATACAGAGTAATATTTCAATATTTGCAGATGACACTAAACTCTGCAGGGTAATCAATACAGAGGAGGACAATTTTATATTACAGGAGGATCTATGTAAACTAGAAGCTTGGGCTGATAAATGGCAAATGAGCTTTAATGGGGATAAATGTAAGGTAATGCACTTGGGCAGAGGAAATAAAATGTATAATTATATGCTTAATTGTAAAACACTGGGCAAAACTGTCACTGAAAAAGACCTGGGTGTATTGGTGGACGACAAGCTCACGTTTAGTGGCCAGTGTCAGGCTGCTGCTGCAAAGGCAAATAAAATAATGGGATGCATTAAAAGAGGCATAGATGCTCATGAGGAGAACATAATTTTACCTCTATACAAGTCACTAGTGCGACCACACTTAGAATACTGTGTACAGTTCTGGTCTCCGGTGTATAAGAAAGACATAGCTGAACTAGAGCGGGTGCAGAATAGAGCGACGAAGGTTATTAGAGGACTGGGGGGTCTGCAATACCAAGACAGGTTATTACACTTGGGGTTATTTACTGTGGAAAAAAGAAGGCTTAGGGGTGATCTTATTACTATGTACAAGTATATGAGGGGACAGTACTAAGACCTTTCTACTGATCTTTTTACTCTGAGGCCTGAGACGGGGACAAGGGGGCATCTTCTACGCCTGGAGGAAAGAAGGTTTAATCATAATCACAGACGGGGATTCTTTACTGTAAGAGCAGTGAGGCTATGGGACTCTCTGCCGCATGATGTTGTAATGAGTGATTCACTACTAAAATTTAAGAAGGGCATGGATGCCTTTCTTGAAAAGTATAATATTACAGGTTATAAATACTAGATTCCTTGATAGGGTGCTGATCCAGGGAACTAGTCTGATTGTCGTATGGAGTCAGGAAGGATTTTTTTTCCCCAATGTGGAGCTTAGTGTTTGCCACATGGGGTTTTTTTTTGCCTTCCTCTGGATCAACAAGTTAGGCTATGGGTTGAACTAGATGGACTTAGTCTTCCTTCAACCTTAAAAACTATGTTACTATGTATGCGTTTTTTAAGCGTTTCTGCAGCGTTTTTGCCGCTGCGGAAACACTTAAAAAACGCATCGTGGGCACACAGCCTTGTTGTGAACAGTTATACAAGTTGAAGATGAAATGATCTCTAAAAGGCCTACAGTTAAAGATGACACTTTTCCTTTGTATTTTAGGCAAACATATATGTATATGTACTGTATATATATATATATATATATATATATATATATATATATATATATATATATATAGCTTTTTACATTTTAACAATTACAAAAAGGAAAATGGGCCAATGCAAAAGTTTGGGCGCCCTGTATGTTTAGTACCTAGTAGCACTCCCTTTTGAAAGTATCACAGCTAGTAAATGCTTTTTGTAGCCAGCCAAGAGTATTTAATTTCTCTTGTTTGAGGGATTTTCATCCATTCTTCCTTGGGAAATTCTTCCAGCTCTGTGAGATTCCTGGGTCGTCTTGCATGCTCTGCTATTATGAGGTCTAGCCATAGATTTTCAATGATGTTCAGATCAGGGGGCTGTGAGGGCCATTGTAAAACCTTCAGCTTGCGCCTTTTGAGATAGTCTATTGTGGATTTTGACATGTGTTTAGGATCATCATCAATGTTTGCATCAAGAATGTGCTGAAATTTTATTGAATCCATTCTTCCCTCTATCCGTGAAATGTTTCCCCTGCCATTGGCTGGAACACAACCCCAAAGCGTGATTGATCCACCCCCATGCTTAATGGTTGGCGAGAAGTTCTTTTCCTGAAATTCTGTGCCCTTTATTCTCCACACATACCTTTGATCATTGTGGCCAAAGAGTTCAATTTTAACCTCACCTGTCCACAGGATTTGTTTTCAGAATGCATCAGGCTTGTTTAGATGTTCTTTTGCATACTTCTGATGCTGAATTTTATGGTGAGGACGCAGGAGAGGTTTTCTTCTGATCACTCTTCCATGAAGGCCATATTTGTGCAGGTGTCTCTGAACAGTGGAACAATGTACCACAACTCCAGAGTCTCCTAAATCTTTCTGAAGGTCTTTTGCAGTCAATTGGGGGTTCTGATTTGCCTCTCTAGCAATTATACGAGCAGTTCTCACTGAAATTTTGCTTGGTCTTCCAGACCTTACCTTGACCTCCACTGTTCCAGTTAACTGCCATTTCTTAATTACATTTCGAACTAAGGAAAAGGCAACTTGAAAACGCTTTGCTATCTTCTTATAGCCTTCTCCTGCTTTGTGGGCCTCCACCATTTTCATTTTCAGAGTGCTAGGCAGCTGCTTAGAAGAACCCATGGCTGCTGTTTTTGGCACAAGGTTAGAGGAGACTGGGTTTATATAAAGCTGGGAAATTTGCATCACCTGACCCTTCCTAATGATGATGGTGAACAAGCCATAACCCTAACAGGCTAATTAAGGTCTGAAACCTTGGTCAAAGTTATCTGAGCACACATATCTCCAAGGGTGCCTAAACTTTTGCTCTGGCCCATTTTCATTTTTGTAAAAAATGACAATATAATTTTTTTTCCTTACATACAAAGGAAATGTGTCATCTTTAACTATCTAGTGACCACGGTGTCCCTTTTATGCCACAAGCAAGTACAGGGAAAGCTCTTCACAACTTGCTGGACCTATGTAAATGTGACATTTAGGGTGCAGTGGGGACCTTCAACCTGCAAACAGCTGAAATGACATGCTAGGAGTTGTAGTCCTGCAAAAGCTGGAGAACCACAGGTTGAACACACTAAGCTACCTTTAAGCACCAGAATAAGGCGAGACTGACACATACAATAGATGGAAGGTAACAATATATTATATTTGGTGGCTTATAAGCTAAAATGGTAAAAACAGTCTAATAAAATAATGGTGATGTAAAAACACTGACCTTAGCTCGTAGATTTCCAGACCACAGAGAACAAACAACCTGCAGATTGTACGGCAGCAGAAAACTTCAGCTTTCTGTAATAAGGTCAGTGCCGTCAGCAGTGGGATCGTAATATGGGTTGGGGGAGTGATGTTCACAATACAAGCCCAGGTCTGATTACAGTCGGACCATGAAATCGATACCCAGCGCCCACAGAATCTCCCTGTTCTTCTTAGTCTGGAATCTAGATCTTGATTTTTTTTCATTTTAGAACATGTTGGATCTTCACATAGTTGTACAATGGACTTGTGATTTTTTTTCTACTAGGTTTGCATTTGTTCCCAAAAAAGTGCTTTTAAGTTTCTTCACAAGTCTTTCTTCCTCACACCCCTCATCAAATGCTAAAATATAATCCAATTTTTTTTTTTTTAAAGAAAAAGAAAATGAAAATTGTCCAGTAGATTATTTTTTCACACATTGGCTGAACCAAACGAAACTTTCCATTTTGGCAGATTTGTGTCTGTGTATGTGGAGCTTGTAGACTAAAGTTGGCCGTACACATTAGATGGCTGTCAGCCAGACGATCTCTAGGCAGATCGTTCGGCCGGCAGCTGTCAAAGTCAACTCTCCCATACACAGGAGCGCGTCCCTCGACCAAGTAATCCCTATAATAAATCAGTCAACTTTCAGATCGGCCGGCAGTTTACCTCCAGGAGAACAATGCGATCAGCAGTCCGAAATCCGACATGTGTGATCAACATCTCCCCAGGCCATCTGTCGGCTGGCACTCACCCATTCATATTAGACCATTAGCCGAACCTGTCGATATCTTCTAATCTACTTATGTCTACTAATGTGACATGAAGATCGCATCTAAGGATGTCCGTTGGGTCGGCTTGTGTTTCAGGACTGGCTGTGACCACGACCATGTTGGATTTCTAACACACAGCTTGCCTACAACTTACCTCTCTGTAAACTCCAAAGTCACAGACAATGTGCAACTCTGATGAGTTCACAGCCAAATAGCTCTATGATAGTCGCTCCACAGGAAGTTGAATCCAGTAACACAAATGTTTTTGGACACGTGACCCCTGACCAGGACTGGCTCACAGGAGAACAGGAGAATCCTCCGGTGGGCCACCACCCTCTTATATGAGCAGTACTTGGAACTATATTCTTGAATCACTATGTACAGACAGAGGCAGCATCTTATTCATCTAACAATCTACCCAGTACATTGTTATATAAATTTATGATTGAGGATAATGTCACATTTGCATGTAGCTGAAAAATGGGGCTGTGGAATTAGTTATTGGTGGGCCCTTGGCACCCCAGTCCGTCTCTGCGGGGGCTCTGTCCATTTGCCCTCTTAGATCATATGGTGATCACAGAGTAGGCTCCCCATCTCGAATGGCCACCATGTAATTCTAAATGCCTATGACGCGCCCCCTGGGCCTTGGGGTACTCGGTAGCCGGGCCGGTCGGTGCTGGGGGATGTCACGGTGGCAGTGACTCGGTCCGTGATCCAGGGCGGTCAATTAAAGGTCAAAATAAAAAGGGAATAAAGTTAATTGAGATAATATTTGTGACGCCACCTGTGGTATGCGGCTATATGGGGCCGCCGCTGCGGTGCAGATCCTCTGGAGCTGATGGTGACGCAGCAGAGTTGGTTCAGCTCTCCACAGGCAGAGCTAGGTTCCAGGGCAGTGTAGAGGATTTGAAGAGTAGGTGTTGTCAGCAGGGACAGTGTCGTGCAGGGCTGAGGGCACAGGTAATGAACAGACAACACATTAATAGCGGTTTCCTCTTGCTTTACTTGCAGTTTGTCAGAGCAGACCGGGGCACGGGTACTAGCTGGTAGTGGAGGTCCGGGCAGCCTGCAAGCAAGTTGGGGATCCACCTCGCCAGGTGGAGTTGTAGGCCTTACCTCTGTGCTATTCTCTTTGGCCCTGCTGCTTGTAGCTATGCTGCGGCCCTCGTCCTTGAGTAAAACGTCTTTTTCCTCACCCGTATGGCAGGCAGCTCGGGTCTTCTGTAAGTGTCGCTCCCACGTGGCGGTGCTGGGCCCTATGATGCTGTTGAGCCGCCAGGCGTCTGGTGGGGCCAGGAGACCTACAGTCTCCTGCCCTCCGGATCTTGCTGCTGGGCCTTCAGTGCCCCACAACCACTGACTCCGGTGTCCGGTTCCTTTGCACTTCTCTCCTGAGGCGAGCTTTTCCACAGCTCCCTTCCTCAGGTCCTTCCTTGTCGCCGTCCTGTCTTCAACTCCTCTCAACTCACTCTCACTAACCCCGCCTCCAGATCCCAGTTGCTAAGGGGAGGAGCTCCCCTTCCAGGTCTGGAGCCAGGAAAGTGTTGTATGCTGAAAACCCTGATTAGGGGACCCCTCCTTGCTTCCAGGCATAGCATCACCCCTTGTGAGGGAGGCAATGCCACTGTGGCAACCGGACCCCCTGGGGTGCCACACCTACCTCCAACAAAATCATGGCTGTTTGCTGGGAATAAGACTTGGTGGCGTATCTGATCATTAAGGTGGTCACATTTTGAGAGGAATGCCTCTGATGAGACAATCCCTTTAATTCTGACTTTAGCAGCGGTTTTGTCTTGTGGACGCTGTGTGAGGCCCATTTCCCCAGCAGTAATAATGCACCCAGGGGATGGGGATGACTCGGTCCTTTGCCTGGTTTGGGGATGTCGCGGTGGTCGGCTCCCGGGCCCGTACCCTGGGGTCACTCTTGAAAAAGGGGATTGGAACTTGGGTAAAATAAATAAACAGTTCGTGACACCACCTGTGGTACCTGGTAATGATTACCAGCGCTGCTTCAGACCTCTGGGGGTGTTGGGATGGCAGCTGAGGTGTTTCTGCTCCCCACAGGTGGAGCGGGCCCCCGGGGCAGGGATGATGTGAAGGGATGCAGGAGAGAGGGGACCCAGCCGGGTCAGAGGAAGAACAGACAATAACAGACAGGGGTTCGCTTCAGTACCTTTATTGATGATGGTAGTCAGGTACGGTCCGGGGTACTTGTAGGTGGTGTGCACTTCTGGACTTGCTCCCCAGTGAGCGGGTGTAAGGCCTCCTTTCTGTATCTTCCTGTCTCTCTCCCTGGAGCTTCTGACCTGCCTGGAACAGGGTCTAGCTTCCTTGATGTTTCTCTCACCTGTATGCTTGGTGGCAAGGGCTTTCCCCTGGTTACCACTATCCCTGGACGCCGGGGCCTTCGTGGTACCTAGTCCTCTAAATGTGCGGTATTCACGGGTGGACCGAGGGATATGAAATCCTCCTCAGTATGCCAGATTCCCTACTGGGCATGGAGGTCCCAATAAGCTCGGGCCCGGTGCCCGGCTTGCATCATGGGACGAACCCTCTGTGGTTCCTCTGTCCCTCATGGCTCTTCTCCACTCCTTGTCTTCTAGCCCATTTTAGGCTCTCCACTAGCCAGACTAGCCCGCAGCTTGGGCCTAGCCTGGCTTTCAGCCACACAGACTATAGCTTGTCTGGTGCTGCAGCATCGTGTCACACTCACTGCTTCCCACAGACTGACTTCCTGAACTCCACCCCCCAGTATATATATACCTGACAGGGCTCCATCTAGTGGACTTGGGTGGAGGTGTCTGCATGAATTGAGGCCACTGGGGAGAATCCGTCTGTGCAACACCCAGGAGTTCTGTGACAGCCTGCAGTCGAAGGGCGTCACAGTAATCAGTGTCTATTCAAAAGCAAAAATGTAGCAGCCCTGAGGTCTGCTTTAGAGAGGGGGTCCCAAAGAGAGGAGCATACTTTATTACGTCCATATGTCCAAACAGGGCATATAGGCAGGGGTTGTCGGAACAGGGTAACTTGTTATTCACCAATGATGCATGTATTATTCTGACAGTACTTACTTTTTAAAGGAAATTTGTCAGCAGGTTTTTGCTGTTATCTGAGAGCAGTATGGTGTAGAGACAGAGACCCAGATTCCAGTGATGTGTCACTTACTCGGCTGCGTACTGTCACTTTAATACTATCACTGTCTTCTTTGCTGTACATATAGTAGTGCTCAGAATAATGAGCCCTGAATAACTCCGCCCACATCACTGATTGGCAGCTGAGCTCTGTACATTGCCAGAAAGCTGCCAATCAGTAGTGGGGGCGGGGTTACCCCGAGCAGATGACCAGAAGGCACGAGACAACTAGTCCTGTAGTGATAATCTCCTGCTGATAAAATTCTGATTTTGTTAAGACAACAACACACAGCATAGTAAGTGAGACATCTCTGGAATCAGGGTCTCTGCCCCTACATCATGCTGCTCTTACATTACCTAGTACCTAGCTAAAACTTGCTGATAGATTCCCTTTAAGTACAGTTTAGGACTACCTCCGCCAGCTACCTGTGATCACTTGTCTTGATACAGTTCTGCAGAGAAAGGTATGCATTAAAGAGACTAAACAAGACCATTACAAGCTGGGCACATAATGGTCACAGACCTATCCAGCCGCTTCCACTGACGTCACGTTGACAGTAGCAGCTTTTCATCCGTGACTGCCGACGTCATACTAATAGACAGACAGCAGGCTCCCTGCTTCCCAACTGCAGGGAGCTGGCTGTCAATCAGCATGACGTCGGCAGTCACACCCCTTCAACAGAGCAGCTTGGAAGAGGAAGAACTGATCTGTTGACGTGGAGAAGCTGAATAGCCAGCAGGAGCAGCCGGCGCCAGGTTGAACAGGCAGGTAGTTGCTTCTGTTAGCAACTACCTGGACAACCCCTTTAAGTGCCCATTAAAATCAATGTGCTTAAGCTTATATGTGGGATTGTTCTCTATATATGACCTGTTAGCAGAAGACAAGCCCTTTAATGCTATATTCCATAAGGAACGGTAATTTCGCCTAGTTGTATTTTTAGTTTGGAAGACTTTGCTTAGTTCAGGATTTCATAGCATCACACAGAGAAATCCGTTTCCCCAACAGCTGGTGTTGTACATTCTCATACATACACTGGAGCAAGTCTGTTAATGAGACGTATGTGTCACAAACAATGTTTTGTACAGTGCGCAGCCATAATTATACCCAGCAAGTGGGCACAATCTAGCCAGTGAAGGTCATTGTTTTTCTTAATGGATTCAGATGCCGTAGTTGGAAAGAACCAGCGCTCATTGATTTTCTTATTCTAGTAAACACTCTGCTTTTTAGAAGATAATACGACTGGCTACAACCTTTACGTAATTCGGAAGTGTCTGTTTTTCCCCAAATGTTCTTTAAAAAAGAAAAAAATAAGATGTGAAATATTATTAATAGCCTACAAAGTAAATTAATAAGAAGAAACCATCACTGCCATTGGTTAAAGGGAATATGTTATCAGGTTTTTGCTACCTAATCTTAGCTCAGCATAATATAGAGACAGAGACCATGGTTCCAGCGATGTATTACTTACTGGGCTACTTGCTGTAGTTTTGATAAAATCACTGTTTTATCAGCAGGAAGTAATCAGCAAAGGACTTGCAAACCTTCTGCCATGTAGTCCTTTATATTCATGAGCTCTGTATAACCCCGTCCCCAACACTGATTGGAAGCTTTCTGCCTATGCACAGTGTACACAGCAAGCTGCCAATCCGTGTTGTGCGTGTGGTTATACAGAGCTCAGCAGTCAGGGAACTGTTAGATATGTAGAAGAGAAAACAGCGATTTTATCAAAACTATATCAAGCAGCCCAATAAGTCAAACATCACTGGAATCAGGGTCTCTGCCCCTGCATCATGCTACTTTCAGATTACATAACAAAAACCTGGTGATAGATTCCCTTTAAAACAGGGGTGGGGAAACTTTTTTTCTACCAGGGGCTATTTGGATATTTATACCATCCTTCAGGGGCTATACAAAATTATCAACTTGAAAATTACCCTGCTATATTTGGTCAGTCATTCAACTAACTCACCCCTAACATGATGTCTGGAGCTGCTTCTCTTTGGTGTGACGTGTGATGTTAGCTGGTATGGATGATGTTGTTATTCATAACTACTTTTCATGGGGCTGTAGCATATACATCACTGGAGACACTGGGCTGGGGCATATTCATCACTGGAGACACTGGACTGAGCATACACATCACTGGAGACACTGGGCTGAGGCATATACATCACTGGAGACACTGGGCTGTGGCATATACATCACTGAAGACACTGGGTTGAGCATATACATCACTGGAGACACTGGACTGAGGCATATACATCACTGGAGACACTGGGCTGTGGCATATACATCACTGAAGACACTGGGTTGAGCATATACATCACTGGAGATACTGGACTGAGCATATATATCACTGGAGACACTAGGCTGAGCATATACATCACTGGAGACACTGGGCTGAGCATGTACATCACTGGAGACACTGAGCTGAGGCATATGCATCACTGGAGATACTGGACTGAGCATATACATCACTGAAGACACTGGGTTGAGCATATACATCACTGGAGATACTGGACTGAGCATATATATCACTGGAGACACTAGGCTGAGCATATATGTAGCACCCTGAGGATTCGGCTGCTACAGGGGTATTGCACCTCAACCCAGAGGTGTGATATTCCACTCCCGGGTAAGGATGGAGTGTGGACCTGAGCTCGGTAGGCTGCATGCACTACATACATCCCATTTCCGAGGAACAGGCCGACGGTACTCCCACTTAGAAATGTGCAGGTACGACCGAGTCTGTTCCTGGCTGGAGTGGGAGGGGGGTGGTACATCCCAAGTAGTGTAGGGGCAGATAGGGGGAGCAGCCTGGGTAAAGATAGGAGCTCATTGGGTGCTGGTCACCTGAGCTCACACATAGAGGGAGTATTTAAGGTGGGCACCATCTAAGATCAGGGTCAGTCAGTCTTTGCAGAGGAGTCAGTCTGTCAGAGTAAGAAGCAGAGGTCCAGATGAGCCTGCAGAGAGAGAGTGGAGCAGAGAAGGAAAGACCCAGAGGGGACAAAGAGAGGACTCTGAGAACCCAAATTCAATCCCCGGGTGAAGAGTCGGCAATAGGGTACCGGATCCCAAACTGGTGGGGGCAAAAGCACACCCTAGCCAGAGACCGGAGGCCGTGGGCAGCGTCTGCCACGGCCACCCACCACATCCACCCCGAAGGCAAACCACGTGGAGGGTCAGGGAACCCAAGGCCAAGGGTCTCCCAACAGAAGGCCCGAGGGAGCTGGACCTAGGTGGATCACTAGTGGGGACGGCCAGAGGAAAGGACAGAAGGAGAGCTCAGGGTCACGCTCCGGACTTGTTTGGGGGTTTGCTGAATCCAGGACCTGGTGGACGCAGCACGGCTCGGGTGGTCACTTGAAGCTGGAGTGACCGGAACATCAGCAGTGAGTAAATACCTTAAACTGCACAACCCGACTCTGTCTTCACTTAACATCTATGCTGCACCACCACAACCCCCATCCTCTGCACCTGACCCCCTGAGGCTATACCCCACCCGTTGGGGGTTATACTACCAAAAGCTGCACCAACACCATCAGCCTCAGCGGACCCTGCTGCAGCGGCGGCCATAGTGACCGCAATACAACGGGTGGCGTAGTCGACATTAAGAACTTTATAACATCTGTAGGACTGCCACATACACTGAGCTTGACACCCTGGGCACGGACCGGGTCACAGCCACTCGGAAGACTACAACTCCCATCTGATCCGGCTCCGGATATTCCCCTAAAGAATATGGCCCAGGGGGCGCGTCAACTTTGGCGTAGTCGGCAGGATTACGTGCCCGCAACACCCGGGTACTGCGTGCCTGAAGAAAAGTGCAAGTTTACCTCAAAAAGAAGTCTCCTGCCGGTTCCGGAGGGTCCCCGCCATCGGACCCCATCACAGGTCGATTCCAGCCGGTTGTCCGCCATTAACAGCGTTTTCCCGCCATCTGCAGAGTTTCCCGCCACTGGGAGACGATTCCCGCCATTTCCAAAGGTTTCCCGCCTTGTCAGAGCGGACGCCATTATGGGCGTGCCAGAGGATGGCAAGAGGCCACCTCCCATCGTGGGCCAGGACCGAAAATGGCGCCAAAAGTGGAAACCGCCCCCACCAACAGAGACTGTGATGCTAGAGGTGTCTGTCAGCGTGAAAGAACTGCCCCTGGAGCTGACAATCACCAAGTGGCCCCGGGACCGCCCTCGAAGTGGGAGGACTGAGAAGAAGAGAGCAAAGATGGGTGTCGCCTGGAGCAGTCTGGAGAGAGCGCACCCGGAGGCAAGAAGCCTGGAGAAGAGTATCGGAGGAGCTTACCCGGAGATGGCGAGAAAGCAGAGCAGCACCGGCCCGTTGGCCAGGAGCCTGCTAGAAACAGAGGAGGGAGAGCAGAGCAGCACCGGCCCGCTGGCCAGGAGCCTGCTGGAAACAACTGTAGGAGAGCAGAGCAGCACCGACCCGTTGGTCAGGAGCCTGCTGGAAACAACGACCCCACTAGGCCTAGTGGAGGTCCTAGCACAGCTCCCCCGAGACCGGGAGTGTGCACAGACTGCTCTGGAGGGCCTCGCAAGGAGGATGGCCCGGGTGCAGCGAGAGACGTTGGCGGAGTGGAGCCGTGAGATGGCCCAGCAGACCGAGACCTGTCAGCGGAGCACGCCACCCGAGACGAGGAGACAGACCGCCTCTGAGGATGGCGCGGGAGGACTGAAGGCCGGAGACGGCGCCGAGAAGGGAGCCGAACGAGTGGAGGCAGGTAAAGGGGACGTCTATACCCCAAACCGGGAAACCGCGTACCTGCCCCAGCTCCCCGTCGCAGAGCCCGAAGTCTATCCTGCCGTGCCCGTCGCTGCAACGTCACCGCCGCAGACTAGGCCTCAAACGGGAGCCGCGACCCCTGTGACGTCACACGCCTCGACCCCGAGCGTGACCAAGCAGGAAGTACCACCAGCCTGGTCGCAAGGCCTAGTACCCCCGGGCGCCGCAATACCAACAGCGCCCCCTACCTCCGCGGAGCCCCCGGCCTGGTCGCAGGGCCAAGTAGCCCAGGGCGCCGCCGTCCTTACGGTGCCCTTCACCTTCCAGATACCCCAGGCCTGGCCGCAAGGCCCGGGCAACCCGGGCGCTAACACCACCGCGCCCATAAGACCAAGAGTGCCGCATCTGGGAGAGGACCTGTTTAACCAACACACGTGCCCGGATGGGCAGCCTTTCATCTGGCCCCAAGAATATCATGAACTGGAACGGCAGAGGAAGGCTGGGGCCATGTGTGCACCCCTGATCCCGGCTCCAAAGCCCGTAAAGAGGATCTCGCCCCCGCTAGAAGAGACCCAGTTTGAGTGGGACCCCACCGGAGAAGACCTCATGGGGTTCACTCAGGAGACTCGGGCAGCTGCAGCGGAGCGTGCTGAGTACTGCCGCCAACAGCTCGAGGTCTTCGAGAGGGAGCGGAGAGAGAGGCGGATCCGGGAACAACAAGCCCAGATAAGGAGCGCGGAGCAGAAGAGCCGGGCCAGGAGAGACCCCCGTGCAGCGCATAGTCCCCGCACCACCGGGACTGTGATCAAGTTTAACATGCAGCATGGGTGGGGCTTCATCCGAGACCACCGCACCCCAGGCGACGTCTTTGTGACCAGGAGAGACGTTGAGTCCCACCTACCGGAGGGACACAGAGGTCGTGACCTTTACATCGGGGACGAGGTCACCTTCACCCGGCACAAGTGTGCCAAAGGACCCTACGCCCTCCATGTGCATCGCCTGACGGAGGAAGAGCTGCGGTGTGAGGAGGAAGAACAAGAGGACCCGGACGGGTCTGAAGCTAAAGGAAAACATAAAGAAAGAGCAGGAGGACGTCGTCGTTAAGTACAGCGAAGCAGAAGCTGTATATAGTTGCCCGTCGGGGCACAGTGAACTGTTACTGCTGCTATCATAGTCCCCGTTGGGACCAGCAAGTGTGAACTGTTTACCCGTTTAACCCTTAAATCCCACTGGCCGAGGACTGAGAGCGGCCACCTTCCCTTTTGTAAATAGTTGCGCTTCCTAAAGCGCCCCCTACCGGTTTTATAGGAAAACCATTTTTCAAGAAAAGACTGTCGCACTTTACCCGGTCACACGTTGCACAGTGACCGGAGGAGGAGCCAGAGGCGACGAGAATGTTTTATATGAAAAGTTTTATTGATATATATATATATAATGTTTTGAATGATGTTTTATATGTTTATGCAAAAATTTGTATGTTTTGTGGTGTTTTGTTCTTACAGCCCGAGGACGTGCTGTGATTTACCAGGGGGGAATGTAGCACCCTGAGGATTCGGCTGCTACAGGGGTATTGCACCTCAACCCAGAGGTGTGATATTCCACTCCCGGGTAAGGATGGAGTGTGGACCTGAGCTCGGTAGGCTGCATGCACTACATACATCCCATTTCCGAGGAACAGGCCGACGGTACTCCCACTTAGAAATGTGCAGGTACGACCGAGTCTGTTCCTGGCTGGAGTGGGAGGGGGGTGGTACATCCCAAGTAGTGTAGGGGCAGATAGGGGGAGCAGCCTGGGTAAAGATAGGAGCTCATTGGGTGCTGGTCACCTGAGCTCACACATAGAGGGAGTATTTAAGGTGGGCACCATCTAAGATCAGGGTCAGTCAGTCTTTGCAGAGGAGTCAGTCTGTCAGAGTAAGAAGCAGAGGTCCAGATGAGCCTGCAGAGAGAGAGTGGAGCAGAGAAGGAAAGACCCAGAGGGGACAAAGAGAGGACTCTGAGAACCCAAATTCAATCCCCGGGTGAAGAGTCGGCAATAGGGTACCGGATCCCAAACTGGTGGGGGCAAAAGCACACCCTAGCCAGAGACCGGAGGCCGTGGGCAGCGTCTGCCACGGCCACCCACCACATCCACCCCGAAGGCAAACCACGTGGAGGGTCAGGGAACCCAAGGCCAAGGGTCTCCCAACAGAAGGCCCGAGGGAGCTGGACCTAGGTGGATCACTAGTGGGGACGGCCAGAGGAAAGGACAGAAGGAGAGCTCAGGGTCACGCTCCGGACTTGTTTGGGGGTTTGCTGAATCCAGGACCTGGTGGACGCAGCACGGCTCGGGTGGTCACTTGAAGCTGGAGTGACCGGAACATCAGCAGTGAGTAAATACCTTAAACTGCACAACCCGACTCTGTCTTCACTTAACATCTATGCTGCACCACCACAACCCCCATCCTCTGCACCTGACCCCCTGAGGCTATACCCCACCCGTTGGGGGTTATACTACCAAAAGCTGCACCAACACCATCAGCCTCAGCGGACCCTGCTGCAGCGGCGGCCATAGTGACCGCAATACAACGGGTGGCGTAGTCGACATTAAGAACTTTATAACATCTGTAGGACTGCCACATACACTGAGCTTGACACCCTGGGCACGGACCGGGTCACAGCCACTCGGAAGACTACAACTCCCATCTGATCCGGCTCCGGATATTCCCCTAAAGAATATGGCCCAGGGGGCGCGTCATATACATCACTGGAGACACTGGGCTGAGCATGTACATCACTGGAGACACTGAGCTGAGGCATATGCATCACTGGAGATACTGGACTGAGCATATACATCACTGGAGACACTGGGCTTGGGCATATTCATCACTGGAGACACTGGGCTTGGGCATATACATCACTGAAGACACTGGACTGAGGCATATACATCACTGGAGACACTAGGCTGAGCATATACATCACTGGAGACACTGGGCTGAGCATGTACATCACTGGAGACACTGGGCTGAGGCATATACATCACTGGAGATACTGGACTGAGCATATACATCACTGGAGACACTGAGCTGGGGCATCCTTCGGGGGCTATACAAAATTATCAACTTGAAAATTACCCTGCTATATTTGGTCAGTCATTTAACTAACTCACCCCTAACGTGATGGGTAGAGCTGCTTCTCTTTGGTGTGACGTGTGATGTTAGCTGGTATGGATGATGTTGTTATTCATAACTACTTTTCATGGGGCTGTAGCATATACATCACTGGAGACACTAGGCTGAGCATATACATCACTGGAGACACTGGGCTGAGCATGTATATCACTGGAAACACTGGGCTGAGGCATATACATCACTGGAGATACTGGACTGAACATATACATCAATTGAGACACTGGGCTGGGGCATATACATCATTGGAGACACTGGGCTGAGCATATACATCACTGGAGACACTGGGCTGAGCATATACATCACTGGAGACACTGGACTGAGGCATATATATCACTGGAAACACTGGGCTAGGGTATATATAGTACAGACCAAAAGTTTGGACACACCTTCTCATTTAAAGATTTTTCTGTATTTTCATGACTATGAAAATTGTACATTCACACTGAAGGCATCAAAACTATGAATTAACACATGTGGAATTATATACTTAACAAAAAAGTGTGAAACAACTGAAAATATGTCTTATATTCTAGGTTCTTCAAAGTAGCCACCTTTTGCTTTGATGACTGCTTTGCACACTCATACCTAAGTGAGTCGACCAGTATGGACCAACTCTGGGAATGTGTAGAAGAGACCTGGGATCAGATGTAGGTTGATGTAGAACGGGCAAGAAAGATTGTAAAAGAACTTCAACATGACGTTTCAAGGATGGAGCGAGACTGCCATCTACTGGCCAGATACAGTCAAGCGGAACTAAAATATAGAAAGGAAGTTGCAGGGGGAGCCGGTTCAGACGCTGGACCCGATCAGGTGACTTCCAGGAAGGAGTTCAGAGAGATAAGAGGCCAGCGCGCCAAACCTGAGGGGTCTTTGGCGCCAAGCAGCAGAGAGGAGCAGACGTGCTCCCTGCGTCCTGAGAAACCCCGCGTGACAGGCCAAATCCAGAGGCCTGAGAGGTGCTCCAGCCGGGCACCGATAAAAGAGGTCCGGATCCCTCACAGTTGTGACCCGAGTGCTGTGCCTGCTGAGGATACTAGGAACCTGATCGCGGTGCTGAGTGAGTTCGCGGAACCCGACGTCGCCCGCCGACAGACAAGGCCTGGACCCCCCTATCCAAGGCTCGAGAGACTGCCCCCAACAGCCAAGCAGAGAGGAGCTGCATACGTGAGCAGGGCCGTCACTTCCACTGCTCACCCACGATACCGGGGACAATTGGGTTTAAGTACTCAGGTTGGGAGGGGAACGGTTGGGGCTAAAGTAGCACAACGTGATTTAATTGTATTTATCTGAAAAGAGACTCACGGCCTAGCGGGAATAACCGGTGACCCCCGCTAGGGCCAAATTCACAGTTAAAGAACTTGTGTGGTGTCTCTCATGCCTGAGGGCATCACCTTACTTTAAGAGACTGCGTCTTATTTTGAGAAATTTCGTATTTTTCTGATATTTCAAACCACTGTTCATTACCCTTGTTGCTAATCCCTTGTTTCAGTATACCTGTTGTATAAAACTGTTTACAAACATCTCTGACTGTTCTCGCCTTGTGTCTCTGTGCGTTGCATTCCGGCACCTGCATTACATTGAGACACGCTTGAGTCTGATCAAGAGCAGCCCAGAAGGTTTCAGGCAGTGTTGAAAGCCAAAGGTGGATTTACAAATACTAACAAAATAATGAAAGTTAAAATCTAGAGTTTTAGGAGCAAAGCAGCAACAATGCAGTGACATGACAAGAATCTGCATAACTAATCATATGCTAAATAGTTGAAAGTCAAATTTATGTATGAGATAGCCAAGATGATTGTCTATAAAATGATGGTAGTCTGACGTTCAAAGCTGTAGAGGATGGTGAGATATGGAGCCTGAAAGTCAAAAGTTAAAAACATACCATCCTTATTGAAAAAATGACCAACTATGGAATCGACAAGGCAACTGTTAGGTGGATTCATGACTGGCTTAGTGATCGGACCCAAAGAGTGGTCATAAATGGTTGCACATCCAGTTGGAAGAATGTCTCAAGTGGGGTACCACAAGGCTCTGTCCTTGGGCCCTGTGTTGTTCAACATCTTAATCAATGATTTAGATGAAGGAATTGAAGGTAAACTGATTCAATTTGCTGATGACACAAAGCTAGGAGGGATAGCTAATACCAGGGCACGCCTTGGGTGTCTGGGGCCCACAGGGGGAATTGACTCTAGGGGCCGACCCTACAGCAATATGCAAATATACATCACTGGAGACACTGGGCTGAGCATGTACATCACTGGAGACACTGGGCTGAGCATGTACATCACTGGAGACACTGGGCTGAGCATGTACATCACTGGAGACACTGAGCTGAGGCATATGCATCACTGGAGATACTGGATTGAGCATATACATCACTGGAGACACTGGGCTTGGGCATATTCATCACTGGAGACACTGGGCTTTGGCATCTCACTGACGCCTTCACACTGGGTTAATATTGTGGAAGCTGGGACACAGTTGAACACTGGGATGCAACACGTCCTCCAGACATAGAGGATTGTGGGTCCTGGGTCAATCAAGCTTCAACACAAAGTTCAGAAGGTAGACAGCAGCAGTGGTCGGCCTCCTACACAACGAGTAAATTATTCATGATCATGAGGCCATCCATCTCCTTAGCTTTCTGTTCCTTGGAATGCAAGCGCATGTATGTAGTAGCGGCTAGGCCTGAGGTGGTCAGCGTTTTGGCGCATATCCTACCTCCTCCGAGGATTTCTGGATGTTTTCCTGCTACTGTCCCAGTTCTATGACTCCCGTTAAAACAAAGCTTCATGTGATGAATGATGGATGAGGTGGTGGCAAAGGAGAAAGAGCAGGAGGAACAGGGACCATTCACATTATTATCAGGAAAGTCAACCACACATGTCTTGTAGGATATGTTTCTGTACCAAAAGGAGCGGTTCGGCTACACAGTTATTGGGCATAAAGTGAGTTCAATGCCTACCAAAAATTTCGAGGCACTCCAATGCCCCTTGGAAGTGACATGGAGGTCAGAGGGCCTTAACTAAACCGTTTTTTCCATTTATAGCAACTGGGTCTCCTGTACACTGTTGGCCTAAGCAGTGAATGGAAGGCTTTCCAAAAATTATGAGGAACTGCAATGCCCCTTGAAACAGACGTGGATTACAGCGTACTAAAAACCTTCTACCCATTATTGGGGAGTGGGTCTCCCTTAGTGTTCGCCTATGCATTGAAAAGCAAAAGCTGACTAAAATTAGGAGGAAATGCAATGCCCGTTGGAAGAGTCGTGGAGGTTAGAGTTAATTAAAAACAACATTTCAATGCCCCTTGGAAGAGCTGAGGAGTTCAGAGTGGTTTAACAAGACGGTTCTAATGCCCCTTGGAAGAGACGTGGAGGTCACAGTAGCTTAACAAGACGGTTTTAATGCCCCTTGGAAGAGACGTGGAGTTCAGAGTGGTTTAACAAGACGGTTTTAATGCCCCTTGGAAGAGACTTGGAGGTCACAGTAGCTTCACAAGATGATTTTAATGCCCCTTGGAAGAGACGTGGAGTTCAGAGTGGTTTAACAAGACGGTTTTAATGACCCCTTGGAAGAGTGGTGGAGGTCGCAGTGGAATAAAAAGACAATATCAATGCCGCTTGGAAGAGACGTGGAGGTCACAGTAGCTTAACAAGACGGTTTTAATGCCCATTGGAAGAGACATGGAGGTCACAGTAGCTTAACAAGACGGTTTTAATGCCCCTTGGAAGAGACGTTGAAGGTCACAGTAGCTTAACAAGACGGTTTTAATGCCCCTTGGAAGAGACGTGGAGGTCACAGTAGCTTAACAAGATGGTTTTAATGCCCCTTGGAAGAGACGTGGAGTTCAGAGTGGTTTAACAAGACGGTTTTAATGCCCCTTGGAAGAGACTTGGAGGTCACAGTAGCTTCACAAGATGATTTTAATGCCCCTTGGAAGAGACGTGGAGTTCAGAGTGGTTTAACAAGACGGTTTTAATGACCCCTTGGAAGAGTGGTGGAGGTCGCAGTGGAATAAAAAGACAATATCAATGCCGCTTGGAAGAGACGTGGAGGTCACAGTAGCTTAACAAGACGGTTTTAATGCCCATTGGAAGAGACATGGAGGTCACAGTAGCTTAACAAGACGGTTTTAATGCCCCTTGGAAGAGACGTTGAAGGTCACAGTAGCTTAACAAGATGGTTTTAATGCCCCTTGGAAGAGACGTGGAGGTCACAGTAGCTTAACAAGACGGTTTTAATGCCCCTTGGAAGAGTGGTGGAGGTCGCAGTGGAATAAAAAGACTAGCAATGCCCCTTGGAAGAGACGTGGAGGTTGCAGTGGAATAAAAAGACAATATCAATGACCTTTGGAAGAGACGTGGAGGTCACAGTAGCTTAACAAGACGATTTTAATGCCCCTTACAAGAGCCATGCAGTACAGTACACTATTCCCATTATTGGGGAGTGGGTCTCCCATAGTCTTTGCCTATGCCTTCCAAGCAAAAGCTGCCAAAAATTAGGATGGAGTAACTTTTAATGCCCCTTACAAGAGCCATGCAGTACAGCATATTAAAAACATTATTCCCATTATTGGGGAGTGGGTCTCCCATAGTCTTTGCCTATGCCTTCCAAGCAAAAGCTGCCAAAAATTATGACGGAGGAACTTGCAATGCTGGCAACACGGACCACGGTCACCCTGGTGGTATAGTGGTGGTGGAGGCTGAGGATAAGGAGAAGAGCAAAAAACAGCCAAAATGAGGAAGCGTATACCCATGTGTGGGTGTGAAGCGGTGCATGGGAATACACCTCCCGAAATAACACAGTGGATTTGACTTTATGTTACTCTGCTGTCATTTGGTGGTGATGAGAAGTCTTGCCCAATCCAGCCCTTGTTCATTTTGATAAGGGTCAGCTTGTCAGCATTGTCAGTTGACAGGCGAGTGCGCTTATCAGTTATAATTCCCCCAGCAGCACTAAAAACACGCTCCGATAACACGCTAGCGGCAGGGCAGGCCAGGACCGCCAAGGCGTACAGAGTGAGTTCATTCCAAATGTCCAGCTTGGATACCCAATAATTAAAAGGCACAGAGGAATCACGGAGGACGCTGGTACAGTTGGCAAGGTACTCCCTCACCATCTTTTGAAACTTTCCACTCCTTGTGAGAGTACCCTGCGCCTCAGGGCCTGTGAGCTGTAAGCTGGGCGGGTCTCAGAAAACTGTCCCAGAATGTTGACAGTGTTCCCCTGCCTCTGCTGGATTGGAGTTTCGTCTCTCTTGCCTGTTCGCCTTGGTTGGGCAACGAACTATGACCTCTGCCGCTAGAGTGTTCAGATGGGAATTTTTTTAACAGTTCTGCAGCAGGGGCCTTCTGGTACTGCCCCATTGTTGTAGACCTCTCCACCTCAGGAATAAGAGAGTGAAAGTTCTCCTTGTAGCGGGGGTCTAAAAGTGTCACCAACAAATAATGACTGTCACCCAACATTTTGACAATGCGAGGGTCACAGTTAAGGCAGCGTAACATAAAGTCAGCCATGCGTGCCAGACTGGTAACGGGCAAGACTTCCGTGTCCTCACCAAGATGACAACTGACCATGCTCTCCTCCTCCTCCTCCTCCTCCTCCCCCCTGTCCTCAGGCCACCCACGCTGAACCGACGGTATGACAGTTGTACAGGTACTACCGTCTACAGCGCATGATACCAGCTCCTGTTCTTCCTCCTCCTCCTCTCCCTCATTGTCCCCCAATGCACGTTGGGATGAGATGAGGCTGGGCTGTGTGTAATCGCCCGCTACGGCTTCTTGATCCATCTCATCATACTCTGGCTGCAATGCCTCCTCTTTAATTCTCTGCAGAGACCATTGCAAAAGACAGACAAGTGGGATGCTGATGCTAATGATGGCGTCATCGCCACTCACCATCTTGGTGGACTTCTCGAAGTTTGTCAGGGCGGTACATATGTCAGACATCCAGGTCCACTCCTGAGGTCTTATGTGTGGAGTCTGACCTGAATATCGATGGCCTTGTTGCAGCTGGTACTCCACAACTGCTCTCTTCTGCTCACAAATCCTTTGCAACATGTGGAGGGTAGAGTTCCAATGTGTGGGGACATCACACACCAATCGGTGTGCCGGAAGCTGCAAACGCTGCTGCAACACAGCAAGGGCGGCGGAAGCTGTAGCCGACTTCCGAAAATGAGCTGACAGTCGGCGTACTTTCAAGAGCAGATCTGGCAACTCGGGGTATGATTTAAGAAACCGCTGAACCACGAAGTTAAGCACATGAGCCAGGCATGGTACGTGTGTGATCTCGCCTCGCCTCAGAGCCGCCACCAGATTATGGCCATTGTCACACACGACCATGCCTGGATGTAGGTTCAGCGGTCTCGGCCACAGATCTGCCCGCTCTTTCACAGCTGTCCACAACTCACAAGCAGTGTGAGGTTTATCACCTAAGCTTATGAGTTTCAGTACAGCCTGTTGCCGCTTGGCTGAGGCAGTACTGCAGTGCTTCCAGCTTGTAACTGATGTGGTGATATCTGAGATGGAGGCTGAACATGAGGAGGAGGAGGAAGATGATGCGCAGGAGCCGTACACTGTGGGGGCAACTCTGACTGACATAGGGTCCAAAATCCTCGGTGTGGGGAGGATGTGTTCCGTCCCACGGTCCGACTGGGTCCCGGCTTCCACAATATTTACCCAGTGTGCCGTCAGGAAGATGTACCCTCCCTGGCCACAAGCACTTGTCCACGTGTCCGTTGTCAGGTGTACTCTCCCAGTAACTGCGTTGTTGTGAGCACGGCAGATGTTTTGGGACACGTGCTTGTGTAGTGCGGGGATGGCACACCGGGCAAAATAGTGTCGGCTGGGGACCGAGTACCGAGGGACAGCCACCGCCATAAGTTGCGGAAGGATTCCGTCTCCACCAGCCTAAAAGGCAGCATTTCCGACGCAATCAGTCGTGAAATGTGCAGATTTAGGACTGTGGCCTGTGGGGCATTGGCTGCGAATTTGCGCTTTCATTCAAAGGTCTGGGATATGGACAATTGAACGCTGCGGTGGGACGTGAACGTGGACGTTGATGCTGTTTCTTGAGAAACTGCCATAACAAGTGAAGACTGAGAGAAGGGGGCATATTTGCGTACAGTATGGACAGGGGATTGCCTTGCACGCACAATAGGGGGTTCTCTTACACGCACAACAGCGGAAGAAGCAGTGGTGACACCCGCTGACACTGGTCGTGGACCCTGGGGTTCGCCCCACAAAGTCGGGTGCTTTGCTGACATGTGCCTGATCATGCTGGTGGTGGTCAGGCTGGTAGTTTTGTCACCCCTGCTGATGCTGGCATGGCAGGTGGTACAAATGGCCTTTTTGGGGTTATCAGCAGAGTCTTTAAAAAAATTCCAGACTCTGGAAGACCTACCGGTTGTACTGGCAACGTCCCTCGTGTTGGTGTTACGGGGAACTGTTGCCCGCCTTCTGTGTGCGGCCACCACATTGCTTCTTCCTGCCTGTTGGGGTACTCTGCCTCCCTCCCCCTGTGTGCTGCTGGCCTTGCTCTGCGTGTCCTCCTGCCACGTTGGGTCAGTTACTAGATCATCCACCACCTCCTCCTCTTCCACTTGCGCACCACGATCCTCCTCCTCACTTCGTGGCAATTGTGTCTCGTCACCACCTCTTGTGACAAATTGCCAGCGTCGACTTCCTCTGGCCGTGGCTGTTCAAATATTTGGGCATCGCTACATGGGATCTCCTCTTCCCCCACTTCAAGCGGAGCAGGTGAGGGGCACAAATATGGAAAAGGACCAGTGAACAGCTCTTCAGAGTGTCCAACTGTGGGATCAGTTGCTGTCTGACGACACTCGGCATGGTGGGAGGAAGGAGCATCAGGGTGAGGAGGAGTATGCGGTCGAGACTCACGGCTACTAAAACTTGACCGTGTGGAAGACAGACCGGAGGTGGTGGTGCCCAGGTAACTGGATGTATTATCCGCTATCCAATTAATAACCTGTTCGCACTGATCAGTTCGCAATACTGGTGTTGTAGTGCTTCCCTAGTAATTCGGTCAAGAAGTGGAAGCGAGAAGATGTGGCTGTTGGTTGTGGCACATTTTCACCTTGGCCACGGCCCCGTCCTCTACACGCACCATCACCAGAACGTCCAATTCCACGTCCCTTGCCACGCGCCTTGCCCATTGTAAATGAAGTAAAATAGCTTATACTCGCACTATCAATGGAAAAAGGGTAATAAAATGGAGATTAGAACAGTGGAAGAGGAAAACCACAGTTCTATTTCTCTGGCCTACACCAGAATCTTTTAAACAGATATATTTGTGTCTGAACACTGAGCGAGACACTCAATTTTTTTTTTTTTTATGTAAAAAAGGCAAAAAGGTGGATAATACAGAGATTTGAACCGTGGAACTGCAAAACCACAGTTCTAGTTATCTGGCCTACACCAGACTCTTTTAAACAGATATATTTGTGTCTGAACAGTCAGGGAGACACTATTACTGTTTTTTTTTACGGATAAAAGGCCAAAAGCTGGATAATACTAAGATTTGAACCGTGGAACTGCAAAACCAAAGTTCTAGTCATCTGGCCTACACCAAGATCTTTTAAACCAGGGGTCTCAAACACGCGGCCCGTGGGCCGCATCGGCCCCTCCGGCTGTTTCTTGCGGCCCGCAGGCACAGACCCCGTAACGATCGCGGCTCTCTCCAGCAGCCGCTGACTTCAGTGCTGTAGTGCAGTGTATTGCCGCGCAGAGACCGGCTCTCTGCACAGCAATACCAGTGTCAGCCGCCGACCTATCAGAGGCCAGCAGCTGACCTCTGCGTTCCAGCACAGCGGCGTATGACGTCACTGCCATGCGCAGATGTCAGCTGCTGGCCTCTGATAGGCCGGTGGCTGATACTGGTATTGCTGTGCAGAGAGCCAGTCTCTGCGCGGCAATACACTGCACTACAGCACTAATGTCGGCGGCTGCTGGAGAGAGCCGCTATCGTTATGGGGTCTGTGCCTGCGGAAACACAGCACGGGGGGGGCACTGTGCGCAGTATGGGGGGACGGGGACCCTGAATGCAGTATGGGGGGATGGGGACCCTGACCGCAGTATGGGGGGACGGGGACCCTGTGCGCAGTATGGGGGGAACCTGGATGGAGGACATGTCTGTAAGATAGGGACCAGGATGTGGGACCATGTGTGTAAGATAAGGACCAGGACGGGGGACCATGTCTGTAATATGGGGGACCTGGATGGGGGACCATGTCTGTAATATGGGGGACCTGGATGGGAGACCATGTCTGCAATATGGGGGACCATGTCTGCAATATGGGGGACCTGGATGGGAGACCATGTCTGCAATATGAGGGACCATGTCTGCAATATGGGGCACCATGTCTGCAATATGGGGGACCTGGATGGGGGGCCATGTCTGCAATATGGGGGACCTGGATGGGAGACCATGTCTGCAATATGGGAACCATGTCTGCAATATGGGGGACCATGTCTGCAATATGGGGGACCTGGATGGGGGACCATATCTGCAATATGGGGGACCATGTCTGAAATATGGGGGACCATGTTTGCAATATGGGGGACCTGGATGGGGGACCATGTCTGCAATATGGGGACCATGTCTGCAATATGGGGGACCATGTCTGAAATATGGGGGACTATGTTTGCAATATGGGGGACCTGGATGGGAGACCATGTCTGCAATATGGAGACCATGTCTGCAATATGGGGGACCATGTCTGCAATATGGGGGACCTGGATGGGGGACCATGTCTGCAATATGGGGGACCATGTCTGAAATATGGGGGACCATGTTTGCAATATGGGGGACCTGGAGGGGGACCATGTCTGCAATATGGGGACCATGTCTGCAATATGGGGGACCATGTCTGAAATATGGGGGATTATGTTTGCAATATGGGGGACCTGGATGGGAGACCATGTCTGCAATATGGGGACCATGTCTGCAATATGGGGGACCATGTCTGCAATATGGGGGACCATGTTTGCAATATGGGGGACCTGGATGGGGGACCATGTTTGTAATATGGGGGACCTGGATGGGGGACCATGTCAGCAATATGAGGGACCTGGATGGGAGACCATGTCTGCAATATGGGGGACCTGGATGGGAGACCATGTCTGCAATATGGGGGACCATGTCTGCAGGATGGGAGACCATGTCTGCAGTATGGGGGACCTAGATGGGAGACCATGTCTACAGAATGGGGTACCTGGATGGGAGACCATGTTTGCAATATGGGGTACCTGGATGGGAGACCATGTCTGCAATATGGGGAACCTGGATGGGAGACCATGTCTGCAATATGGGGAACCTGGATGGGAGACCATGTCTGCAATATGGGGGACCTGGATGGGAGACCATGTCTGCAGTATGGGGGACCTGGATGGGAGACCATGTCTGCAGTATGGGGGACCATGTCTGCAGGATGGGAGCCCATGTCTGCAGTATGGGGGACCTGGATGGGAGACCATGTCTACAGTATGGGGGAACTGGATGGGAGGAACATGTCTGCAGTATGGGGGACCTGGATGGGAGACCATGTTGCAGTATGGGGGACCTGGATGGGAGACCATGTCTGCAGTATGGGGGACCTGGATGGGAGACTATGTCTGCAGTATGGGGGACCTGGATGGGAGACCATGTCAGCAGTATGGGGGACCTGGATGGGAGACCATGTCTGCAAGATGAGGACCAGTTCAAAAAGTGTATAGAAAAAAAAATGGTATCACTAAAAATGTCACTTTGTCATGCAAATAATGCAGCCCCCCAAATTAAATGTTTTTCCGTGTGCGGCCCATATGCCCAGCTGAGTTTGAGACCCCTGTATCTTTTAAATAGATATATTTGTGTCTGAACAGTCAGCGAGACACTATTACTGTTTTTTTTTTATGGAAAAAAGGCCAAAAGCTGGATAATACAGAGATTTGAACCGTGGAACTGTAAAACCAAAGTTCTAGTTATCTGGCCTTCACCAGAATCTTTTAAACAGATATATTTGTGTCTGAACAGTCAGGGAGACACTATTACTGGTTTTTTTTACGGAAAAAAGGACAAAAGCTGGATAATACTGAGATTTGAACCGTGGAACTGCAAAACCAAAGTGCTAGTTATCTGGCCTACACCAGAATCTTTTGAACAGATATATTGGTGTCTGAACAGTCACAGACAGACTCAATTTTTTTTTTTTTTTTGGGGGGGGATACTAAAAGGTTAATAAGATGCGTATTTGTACAGTCTGACTGAGGAAAAAAAAATACAGGATTTAGATGAAAAAAAAGGATTTTTCCTGGCCCCTGAGACCTGGGGATAAGTCTAGCAATTTGACCAGCAGGAGCACACAGGACTGTAATGCACTGTTTGTTGGTATAACCACTGCGTCTCCTATACAGCCTGCCTGCCTGCCTGATATCTGGGATGGATATTAGTCCTGAGAAGGACTGTTTGTTTGATATGGCAGGCTTTAGAGACCCTACACTACCTATTTCGCACTATATATCTCTCCCTAACTCAGCAGCACTCTCCCTACACTGTCTGATCCCGGGCGACTGTGTCCAAGATGGCGGCGCCCGCTTTTAAATACTCGAAGTGACGCTGTGCGGCCAGCCAATCACTGTAATGCCCACAAACAACATGGCTGCGGCATTACAGTGACTGGCTAGCAATCCCTGCATGTTCATTGGCTCTGTAAAGAGCTCCAAACATGCAGGGCGGAGACCCGAGCTCCCGCATGAGTAACCCGGAAATGCTCGGTGCTCGCCGAACATCCCGAGTAGCGTGATGCTCGGGCGAGTACCGAGCAGTGTCGAGCATACTCGCTCACCACTAGTGATTACTTATTGATCGTTTTGGTCTGACCAATGGAAACTGCACCGATCGTAAGAATGGGGAAGTTTTATCCCTGAGAGGACACTTATCTCCATTTTAAAATGCAGCAGCAGGTGGGACGTCTGACCGCAGCTCCATTCATTCTCTTGGGGGCTTCCAAAAAAGAGCAGCACTCACATCCACTGAGGGAATGAATGGATCAGTCGCACATGAGCTCCAGTCTAATGGGGAGAAAAGTTCCACATTCTACAGATTGGGTCCCAGCAGCCAGACCCCCACTAATCAATAACTTATCACTTATCCTGTGGAGAGGTCATTACTTGTTTTCACTGGAGAATTGGTTTTTTTTTTTCCTTCTCTTCTTCCCCTCTCCTCCCTATCAGTATTTGGTCAGTATTCAGTCAGTATTTTTTCTCATGAGTGGGAGCCAAAACCAGGTGAGGAACAATCAGAGAAAAGGTATAATACAAACAAGTGCACCAATTCGGCATTTATCACCCACTCCTGGTTTTGGCTCCCACTCGTGAGAAAAATTACTGACCGAATACTGACCAAATACTGATAGTGGGGCTGTGTCCCAATGAAAAAAATCTTCTCCTAGGTAATATCAGCGAGAACAAATGACTGCCATACATAACACAATCCACTATACCAACACCAATAATACCACATACAAAAGGGACAAATACCACCACACTATGAGCAGACCACATATTACCACCACATAGTGACCAAATACTACAATACTGATCATGAATACAAACCACAATGCTAACAACACTGTTATTACCACCAGCAACATTATACACAGGAGCTCTGTATGTAGTGTCAGTTTATAGGTAATAAAGGGATCACCAATGACATTATACACAGGAGCTCTGTATATAGTGCCAGTGTACAGGTAATACAGGGATTACCAGTGACATTATACACAGGAGCTCTGTATATAGTGCCAGTGTACAGGTAATACAGGGATTACCAGTGACATTATACACAGGAGCTCTGTATATAGCGCCAGTGTACAGGTAATACAGGGATTACCGGTGACATTATACACAGGATCTCTGTATGTAGTGTCAGTTTACAGGTAATACAGGGATCACCAGTGACATTATACACAGGAGCTCTGTATATAGTGTCAGTGTACAGGTAATACATGGATCACCAGTGACATTATACACAGGTGCTCTGTATATAGTGTCAGTTTACAGGTAATACAGAGATCACCAGTGACATTATACACAGGAGCTCTGTACATACTGCCAGTGTACAGGTAATACAGGGATCACCAGTGACATTATAAACAGGAGATCTGTATATAATGTCAGTGTACAGGAAATACAGTGATCACCAGTGACATTATACACATGAGCTCTGCATATAGTGTATAGGTAATACAGTGGTCACCAATGACATACACAGGAGCTCTGTATATACTATATAGTGTATAGTGTAAGTGTACATGTAATACACTGACTCACCAGGCACAGACCGCCATCACTTCTTCCAGTCAGGACTCATCACTGCAGTTATCAATAACTGATCTCTTCTAGAGCACATTCCACACTTTTTCCTCCCGACTTCTACACTACACCAGTTGAAGAAAAAAAGTGGCATAGTGCTGCCCTGCACAGTAGCAGGATCTCCCCTTCCCCCCTTTTGCCCCCCCTCCCCATGGAAAACATTTTCCTAAAAAGTAAATATTACAGAAGCAATAATGATGATGTATGTCCCTCAATCTGGCCTCCAAACAGTAATTAAGTCCCTTCTCCAGCCTGGCCCCCTATATATCCATCCTGCCCCCCCACATATATCCATCCTGCCACCCCCCCCTTTATATCCCTTTTGGCCCCCATATGTCCAGCCCGGCCCCTCCATATATTTATCTTGGCACACATGTATCCAGCCTGCCCCCATATATTCATCCTGGCCCCCATGTGTCCAGCCTGCACCCCCCCCAATGTATCCATCGTGACCTCCATGTGTCCAGCCTGCCCCCCCATATATCCATCCTGGTCTCCATATGTCCAACCTGCCCCCCATATATCCATCCTGGCCTCCATGTGTCCAGCCTGCCCCCCATATATCCATCCTAGCTCCCATGTGTCCAACCTGCCCCACTCCATATATTCATCCTGGCTCCCATGTGTCCAGCCTGCACCCCCCATGTATCCATCGTGACCTCCATGTGTCCAGCCTGCCCCCCCATATATCCATCCTGGTCTCCATATGTCCAACCTGCCCCCCATATATCCATCCTGGCCTCCATGTGTCCAGCCTGCCCCCCATATATCCATCCTAGCTCCCATGTGTCCAACCTGCCCCACTCCATATATTCATCCTGGCTCCCATGTGTCCAGCCTGCACCCCCCCATGTATCCATCGTGACCTCCATGTGTCCAGCCTGCCCCCCCATATATCCATGCTTGTCTCCATATGTCCAACCTGCCCCTATATATCCATCCTGGCCTCCAGGTGTCCAGCCTGCCCCCCATATATCCATCCTGGTCCCCATGTGTCCAGCCTGCCTCCTTCATATATCATTCCTGCCCCCCATATATATCCATCCAAGTCCCCATGTGATCAGCCTGTCCCCCCATATATCCATCCTAGTCCCCATGTGTCCAACCTGCCCCACCCCATATATCCTGCCTCCCATATATCCATCCTGCCCCTCCCCCATATATCCATCCTTGCCCCATGTGTCCAGCCTGTTCCCCCTCATATATCCATCCTTGCCCCCATGTGTCCAGCCTGCCCCCCATATATCCATCCTAGCCCCCATGTGTCCAACCTGCCCCACTACATATATCCATCCAGGCCCCCGTGTGTCCAGCCTGCCCCCCTCCCCTCCATGTATCCATCCAGGCCACCATGTATCCATCCTAACCCCCATGTGTCCAGCCTGCCCCCCATATATCCATCCTAGCCCCTATGTGTCCAGTCTGCTTCCCCATATATCCTTCCTAGCCCCCATGTGTCCAACCTGCCCCACATGTGTCCATCCTGCCTCTCCCTCACCCCCATGTATCCATCCTGGCCACCATGTGTCCAGCCTGCCCCCATATATCCATCCGGGCCCCCTTATATGTCCAACCAGGCCCCCCATATACCCATCCAGCCCCCCCATATACTTATCCAAGCCCCCTCTTTTGTGTCTATCCAGGTCCCCATGTGTGTCCATCCAGGCCCCCTTGTGTGTCCATCTAGACCCCCCCCATGTGATTAGCCTGCCCCCATGTGTCCAATCAGGCCCCCCCATATACCCATCCAGGCCCCCCTTATGTGTTCATCCAGGCCCTCCTTATGTGTCCATCCAGGCCCCCTTATGTGTCCATCCAGCCCCACATGTGTCCAGCCTGCCCCCATGTGTCCATCCAGGCCCCCTAATGTGTCCATCCAGCCCCCCATGTGTCCAGCCTGCCCTCATGTGTCCATCCATGCCGCCCATATACCCATCCAGGCCCCCTTATGTGTCCATCCAGGCCCCCCCATGTGTCCAGTCTGCCCCCATGTGTCCAGCCTGCCCCCATGTGTCCATCCAGGCCCTCCATATACCCATCCAGGCCCCTTATGTGTCCATCCAGGCATTACAACTAAAAATGTGCTAAAGAAGTGGTGTGTATTTCTTTTGTTCTTGCGCCTCTCCGTTCCTGAGATAGGCTATTAGGCCATGGCCCCACTATCAGTATTTGGTCAGTATTTTTTCTCAGGAGTGAGAGCCAAAACCAGGAGTGGGTGATAAATGCAGAATTGGTGACTTGTTTGTATCATACCTTTTCTCTGATTGTTCCTCACCTGGTTTTGGCTCCCACTCCTGAGAAAAAATACTGACCGAATACTGACGAAACACTGATAGTGGGGCCGGGCCTTAGGAGGAGGCTCATAAACTAAGATTTGGCACCACTGGGCAATGTCCGTACTTTACTGTGTGAGGCACTAGACTCGGGTATTGCTGGTTCCAGCTAAAGATAGAGACTTTGGTCACTAGAGGTGGCTACTTCTCCATCTGTGGTGAGATGAAGAATGACTGTAAATATTCAGGAGTGAAGTGATGGACCAGGCTTGGGAGACATGATGGAAGCTTTGTTAGGAGCTAGAAGAGGACATCTGTTGGAAAAAATGCCGACTTCAGAGTAGAACACATGGAGTGGACCGCGAGCTAGCGATTGACCTTAGGTAATCTCAGGGCTGATAGAGTTGTCCAACGTAGGAGGAGGTTTTAAGGAAGTTTGCATGGTCCGCTGCATAACCAGTAATGAATAAGGAGTATTGCCAGCCCATGTGGTTAGGCTTGTTAGTTTGCGGTGTGTTCAGTGCAGTCAGAAAAAAAAGCGTAGGTGATGACGGAGGGTAAGACAAGGAATAGGAAGGGGAGGACTCAGGCTCTGAGAGTGGAATGACAATACTCTAAGAGCATCTGCACACGTTGAGTATTTGTAGTAGATTTGTCTGCACCAAAAGCAGGAAAAACACTATAGAATCTGCATGTTTTCGACACAGTTGTACATGCATTTCTGTTGTTTTTTCCCTTTCATTTGAATGGGTGAAAGATGCTGCAAAAACACTGAAAAATTGACATGCTGCAGAGTTGAAAAAAACACAAAACGCTTTGATGTTTCAAATCCGCAAGTAGAAAAATAAGTAGCATGAGGATTTCAGAAATCTCTTTCACTTTGTTGGTACTGTAGAGTGCAGCAATATTTACCATTGAAATTGCGCAGTAAAAAAGAGGCAAAGACGCAGCAATTTGTACAAACTTTTAAAACTGAGTTCAGACAATCTTAATTGACAGTCCAAATAGGGACCGCAATGCCGGGACTGACAGCGGGTCTCCTGATCCAAGCTTACAGGCTCATAGGCATACATTATATATATTGCGGAGGATGGATACATACAAACAGATGTCTTTCGGAAAGAATCTTCAGTGAACTCTCTGCTACATTTATCCTCTGCACGTGAGCCTGTTACAATAAGAGCCATTCCAACTGGCCAATTTTTACGGATGAGGAGGAATTGCTCCTCAGACATGAGATTTGAATGTCAAGCAGAGGACTTGAGAGAAAGATTTCTCTCACGTGGCTACAGTAGCAGATCTATTAATAAGGGATACAAGCGAGCTAAACAGACCCCAAGATCTTGCCTCTTAAGTAAGGCTACTAGAGGGAAACAAGGGGACAATACTATACATTTCATTTCTACCTATAACTCTCAATGGAATACTATTCGTCATATTTTAGAGCGACATTGGAGTATCTTGAGGACGGACTCAACGTTGGCCGTGACTCCCCCAGATAGACCAAAAGTAACTGCAAGGAGAAATAAGAGCATTAAAGACAGATTGGTGAGGAGCCATTATGAGGCCGCGACGGCTCCCTTGTTCGGATCTAGGGGCCGGAGGTGGGGCTTTTTTTCATGCGGTGATTGCTTGGCATGCAAGAATATGGTAAGGGCTTTTGACTTTCGGTCCTCTGATAGTACACAGCAATTTCAAATTACCCACCATATTTCTTGCAGTTCCACGCATGTAATTTACTATGCCACTTGTGCTCTATTTATGGACATCTATATACGTGACAGACCTTGTCAGGATATGTATTCATGGGATTAAAGGACCAGTTTTACTTGAATTAATTGGTGCTACTAATTGTTAGTGTGGCGCCCTGCTACGCACAGGTGCCACAGAACCCAGTAAGGTGCATGGATGGACTTCTCCACAAGAGGCCCTCATTACATTCACACACCTCCACCCTACCACCTCAGACCAGCAGAGGGAGCCTGTTAGGGATATATATAGGGAGGGGGAGCTAGGCAGTTCAGTTGTTCAGACAGAGTCAGAGTGCAGTGAGTAGTTAGTTGTGAGAGAGCGTGCTGGTGACTCGCCCCCTGCGCTGTGGGGCACTCAGAGCCGGGCAACAGGGCAATAATGGGAGTAGTAGTGGCAACCCGGTCTGTGGCTCAGGGTGGTCAGACCAAACGTTGTGGCAGTCTATTTATGTGGTTTGCAATGTCCGACTACGCCACCCGTGGATTGCGGTCAGGGAGGACCGCCGCTGCAAGGCAGACCACTGAGGCTGATGTGGATATGCAGCACAGGGATAGGATAACTCCCCACAGGAAGAGTGTAGCCTCAGGGCAGTGTAGGTGAATGCTGGGGGTGGTGGTGCAGGGCGTCCCAGTACCGTTAGTGCTGGCGAGGTAAGAAGCACAAAGACAACGTGTTGCAGTCCAGGGTCTTTTACTCACAGTTCGTATACTCCAAGCCACTTCTGTACAGGTAGTGACCGCCCAAGCCGTGCTGGGTCCACCAGGTGAGGGGCTCGGTCAACCCCCAGGCAATTCAGAAGCATGGCACAGAACTCCCTTCTATCCTTTCTCTGGCTATGCCCCACCAGTGACCAAACTTCTGTCCGGCTGCCTCGGGCCTTCTCTGGGAGAACTTGGCGCCAGCTTCCCTGGCCCTATGTGGTGCCTTCCTAGTAGGTTTAGCGAGGGGTCGCACCATTAGATGATCACGACCTCCGATTCTTGGCTGAGGATTATTTGCCTCCACCAACTTGGGATCCGGTACCCTTTCCTTGCCTGACCCGTCACCCGTAATCTCCTGGGTCCTTAAGGTCCTTTCTACCTTCGTGTTTCTGGGCCTTTCTGTTCTGTTCCTTTTCCTTCTCTTTTCCCTTCCTTTTCTTTCTCTCCCTCTCGCCCTGCCCATGTCCCTAGGCCTGGCTCTGGAGCAGAACTCCAGCGGAGCCTCTGCTCCCCTTCTCCTCTACTTTCACTTTCTCCTCACAGACTGAACACTGTTCTAAGATGGTGCCCACCTTTTATACCTCCTCCTACGTGTCTGAGCTCAGGTGACCTGCATCCAATGAGCTCCTTCCTATGCCCAGAAACCAGCCCCTATCTGCTCCCACATCACTAGGGTTCCCCCCCTCCCCACTCCAGCCAGGGACATAGTCAGTCATGCCTGCATACTAATGGGAGCACCTTAGAGCTGTCCCCCGGAAATGAGGAGTGTATATGGGTGCAGCTAACTGAGCCCTGGTCCATACTCCATCCTTACCCGGGAGTGGAATACCACACCTCTGGTTGAGGTGCAATACCCCTGTAGCAACTGAACCCTCGGGGCGCTACATTGGCACTTAGACCAGCGAAGACGCAGCTCGTCTGCTGCTGCCGTAGTGAGGGCCCTGAGTCTGGCCGATGGCAAGGAGGAAAGGAGAGAGGAGTTGAGGGGGCAGAGGAGCGTACCAGGCTCACCCCGAACTATACACCGGACACCGGGTCCGCGCCTACAGGGACCCTTTATACTCAGTAGGGACCACCGGATACCTGGAGGACTACAAGTTCCAGGTCGACCAACGCTGACTACTGTACCAGAGCTAGGAGTCACGGAGGCCCCAGCGTCCAGGGAGAGTGATCTCCAAGAGAAGGCCCTACCACCAGGTCAGCAGGTGCAGGAGAGAGAGACAGTAATTAAGCCAGGCCTAGCTCCAGGCAGGTCAGAAGCTTAGCAAGTGGAAGCAATGGATGAGGAGGCCCTATACCCGCTCACTGGGGAGAGTCCAGAAGTGCACCCTGCCTACCGAGTACCCTGGACCATACATGCATCAAGACCAGTAAAGGTACCGAAGTAAACCCCCGTGTGAGTGTCCGTCATTTCTTCCTGAGCCATCCTGGCCGTCTCTCCCCTGAACCACCATCCATTACCCCATGCTGCCCTGAGGCCCGCTCCACCTGTGGGGAGCCGTTCCATCACAAGCTGCCCTACCATCTGCCTCAGAGGACTGCTCCTCAGCGGCGGCTCCCTTTAGCCGCATTCCACAGGTGGCGTCACGAACACTTTACAAATCCCCTATAAATAATTCCCCTTTTGGGTGACCACCCTGGGCCACAGACCGGGTCAGCCACCGTGATATCCCCCACCAGCATCCAGAGGCCCGGCTGCCGAGTACCCCACAGCCCTGGGGGCGCGTCATTAGCACCATTTATCTATGATGAAATGATGTTTCTATTCTTTACTTTTATATGGATATTGTCCCATGATGACAAATAATACTTTTATGGCTATAGAATCATAATATATGCAGTCCTTTAAGATTGTATAATTATACTGCATACTACATCAGAATAGATATAAGTAAATTTTCTCTAATGATAAGTGGGATTCTATTTTAACCGGTTCAGGACCGCCCACTGTACATAAACGTCGGCGCTGCCTGGACTCTGTGTAGCGCCGTCGTTTAAAAACGGTGGGTGGTCCCGCAGCCCTCAGGACCCCCAGGGTCCTGCAAGTGCTGCGGTTCCGGTGCAGAGCGATAGCTCTGACAGGGGACATCATTGGGACCTGATTGGATCAGGTCCCAATGATGTTAACCCTTTGCTATCTTCTATATGCCGCGATCTATAGTGATCGCGGCATATAGAAGATAGTGAGAGGAGAGGGGGTCGTCAACTTACCTCTCCGACGGCCCCCTGATGCCTTCCAGGACCTGCCGTTGTTATTGCAACTGGAGGTCACATGACCGCCTCCAGATCTGCCATATATGGTGTCCTGCTAGGCTCAGCCTGCAGCTGAACTCTAGCAGGAGACAAACAGTGTAAAACTCTCAGCAAAGATCTCATCCAATGCAATACATGTCTATTACATTGCATGAGATCAGTGATTAGAAAAATAAAAATTAATGTCCCATACAGGGACTAAGTAAAAATGTAAAAAAAAAGTCAAAAATTTTTTTCAAACTGTTAAAAAAAAATCACAAAATAAATAAAAATAAATAAATAAAATATTAAACCAATAAATCCGTATATTTATGCAAAAACAAAAAGAGTCCACATATTTGGTATTGCCGCGTCCGAAACAACCCGATCTATAAAACTGTCACACTAATTAACTCCTTCTGTGCACACCATAATAAAAATAAATAAATAACGGAGCAAAAAACTATGCTTTTTCATCATCTCGCCAAACAAAAAGTGGAAAAAAATGCGATCAAAAATAAAAATGGAAATAAAAATGGTACCGCTGAAAACATCATCTTGTTCCGCAAAAAAAAAGTCGCCATACAGCTCCATCAGCCGAAAAATAAAAAAGTTATAGCTCTCAGAATAAAGCGATGTAAAAAAATATTTTTTCTATAAAATTGTTTTATTGTGTAAAAGCGGCAAAACATAAAAAAAAATACAGTAAGTGTAGTATCACTGTAAACTTACTGACCCGAAGAATAACGCTGCCTTATCACTTTTACCACATGCAGAACGGCATAAAAAAAAAACTCAAAAAACAATTCCTGAATTGTTGGTTTTTGTTAATTTTACCTCCCAAAAAAACGGAATAGAAAGCGATCAAAAAATGTCACATACCCAAAAATGGTATCAATAAAAATGTCAACTCGTCCTGCAAAAAACAAGCCGTCACATGACTCTGTCGGCCAAAATATGGAAAAATTATACCTCTCAAAATATGGCGATGCAAAAACTAGATTTTGCAAAAAAAAGCGTCTCTTAGTGTGTGACAGCTGTCAGTCATAAAAACCCGATATACATCTGGTATCTCTGTAATCGCACCGACCCGAAGAATAAAGTAATCTCATCACTTATACCGCACGAGGAACGGCTTAAAAGAATAAATAAAACCAATTCTTCACCTGCTACTGACTTGTTTATTATGTCTCCCAAAGATCGCAGTAAGGCTCTGCTCACATTTATCCTGCGCTCTGCGCTGAGCACTTATGACTCGCCCCCTGGGCCGCGCGGGGAACCCAGAACCGGGCCTTTGGTGGGATGCTGGGGGTTGTAGTCACCGTGGCGATGACCCGGTCCCGTGGCTCAGGGTGGTCAAACCAGTGGCAGTCTATTGATATGGTTTTCATTATTTTCAAATGTCCGACTACGCCACCCGTGGATTGCGGTCAGGAAGAACCGCCGCTGCATGGCAGACCGCTGGGGCTGATGTTGGTGAGCAGCACAGGGATGGTATAACTCCCCACGGGGAGGAGTGTAGCCCCAGGGCAGTGTAAGTGAATGATGGGGGTGATGGTGCGCGGGAATAATAACTCAGAGTCTCTGTAATGCAGTCCAGGATCTTTACTCACAGTTCGTTACTCCACGTTACTCCGGCCGGCTATAACTTCCCGCTTCGCACCATGTTCACCAGGTGAGGGGGCTCAGCCAACTCTCAGATAATTTTGGAGCGCTTCGCAGGACCCCCTTCTCGTGTCCTTCCTCTGGCCTGTCATACCCCACCAGTGACCACGCTTCTGTCCGGCTGCCTCGGGCCTTCTCTGGGTAAACTTTGGCACCAGTTTCCTTGACCCTATGTGGTGCCTTCCTAGCGGGTGTAGCGAGGGGCTGCACCATCTAAAATGTCACAGCCTCCAGTTTCTAGTTGAGGGTAGTTCCCCGCCTCCACTAGTTTCGGGGACCGGTCTCCCCCTTGGCCTGACCCCACTACTCAGGAAGATGCGGGCATATGGTGGCTACCAGCCGGTCCTCACCCCTGGGGTCCCTTCTTTCCTCAGTGTTCCTGGAGCCTCCTCCGCTCTTCTTCATCTCTTCTCCCCTACTCTCTCTCCCTCCTTTAAGTGCTGACTGGGTCTCACAGGCTAGACCCGCGTCCGGAGCAGAGCTCCACAGAGTCTTGCTCTGTCACATCCTCTCTCTGACTCCACTGAACCGACTTCTCTCTGAACTAAGATGGTGCCCACCTTTTGTACCTCTCCCTCTCGGTGCACCCAGGAACTGCTTCCTCCCTGCTCCTGCACTACAGGGTTCCCCCTTTCCTAGGTGTTCCCTCCCCCCACTCCAGCCCGCGACTGGGACTGTCGTGCCCTACTTGGAGCATATCGATCGCCCTGCCCCCCGGAAATGTGGTGTAATGCATGCAGGTGTCGGGGTCCTGATCCACACTCCATCCTTACCTGAGAGTGAGATATCGCACATCTGGGAGAGATGCAATACCTCTGTAGCAACCGAACCCCCAGGGTGCTACACTTACACCAGAGTTTCCGTGTAAATCTCTGAAATACGTGATTCAGACGTAACCCATGACGGAAGATTCCCTGTAATGAGGCAGATATAGGCCACTGTGGATGCCGTCTGGCCTGTGATTCCACGGTGTCAGTTTTTTTAGGCGTGCATAAAAGTGCGGTTGGCCACAGTTTTGTGCACTTCTGAAAAAAAGGACACCGCTAAACAGAGGCCAGACAGAGTCCAGAGTAACTCTGCTGCCTCATTACAGTGAATGGATCCCACAGGGGTTTCATCTGAATTACATCAGTTGGAAATTTAGATGGAAACCCCGATGTAAGTGCTCAGCCTAGAGCGCCGGATAAATGTTACGTAAAATGTTCCCAATAAAAGCTTCAACTCAGTCCTCAAAAAAAGCTAGTCCCCACTCAGGTCCGTCATCTGTTAATAATATTCCAAGTTACTGGTAGCAGAAAGGCTCTGGAAAAGCGAAATGGCCCTTGCCCCCCAAAAGAAATTCAGAAAATTTTGTGCTCCCAAATCCAAATGCCTATTCTACAATAATTTGTTCTCCAAATGTCAAATAGCGCTCCGTCCCTCCCAGATCTCGCCATATGGCTGAGCGGTACGATACAGCCACATATGGGGTATTGCCACTTTTAGAAGAAATTGTGTGACACATTTCGGCACCATTTTTACCCGTTGCCCTGTGTGAAAATGTAAAATCTGAGGGTAAAACATTTTTTTGTGGTAAAAATATAATTATGTTTTCTTCACTGCCCAATGGTATAAATTAAAAAATTAAAAAATACTCACTACTTCCCTAGATGAATTCCTTGAGAGGTGTAGTTTACAAAATGGGGTCACTTGTGGGGGTTTCTGCTGTTTCGGCATGTCAGCGACTCTTCAAATGTGACATGGTGTCTGCAACCTATCCCAGCCAACATAGCACTCCCTTCACTTCCGAACCCTGCCGTACACCAAAGCAGTGGTTTTCCCCCACATATGGGGTATCGGCGTACTCAGGAGAAATTGCACAGCAAATTTCATGGTGCAATTTCTCCTGTTACCCTTATGATAATGCAAAATTATGGAATGAAAAACATTTGTTGTGGGAAAAATGTGAAAATTTTATTTTTATGGCTCAATATTATAACTTCTGTGAAGCACCTGGGGGTTCAAGGTGCTCACCACACATCTAGATAAGTTCCCTAAGGGGTTTAGTTTCCAAAATGGTGTCACTTGTGGGGGGTTTCCACTGTTTAGGCACATCAGGGGCTCCCCAAATGCGACATGGCATCCGCTAATTATTCAAACAAATTTTACATTCAAAAAGTCTAATGGCGCTCCTTCCCTTCCGAACCCTGCAGTACGCCCAAACAATGGTTTTCCCCCACATATGGGGTATCAGCGCGCTTATGAGAAATTGTACTACAAATTGTGTATTCCATTTTTTCCTGTTACCATTGTGAAAATAAAAAAATTGGGGTCTAAAGTAACATTTTTGTGAAAAAAAGTTAAATGTTCATTGTTTTCTTCCACATTCCAAAAATTCCCGTGAAACACCTGAAGGGTTAATAAACTTCTTGAATGTGGTTTTGAGCACCTTGAGAGGTGCAGTTTTTAGAATGGTGTCAATTTGGGGTATTTTCTGTCATAAAGGCCCCTCAAAGTCACTTCAAATAAGATGTGGTCCCTAAAAAAATGTTTTTGTAAATTTTGTTGGAAAAATGAGAAATCGCTGGTCAACTTTTAACCCTTATAGCTTCCTAACAAAAAAAAATTTTGGTGCCAAAATTGTGCTGATGTAAAGTAGACATGTGGGAAATGTTATTTATTAACTATTTAGTGTGACATATCTCTCTGATTTAAGGGCATGAAAATTCAAAGTTTGAAAATTGCAAAATTTTCAAAATTTTCACCAAATTTCTGTTTTTTTCACAAATAAACACGAGAGTTATCGAAGAAATTTTACCACTATCATGAAGTACAATATGTCACGAAAAAACAATCTCAGAATCAGGGGAATCCGTTGAAGCGTTCCAGAGTAATTACTTCATAAAGTGACAGTGGTCAGAATTGAAAAAGTTGGCCCGGTCACGAAGGCAAAAACAGGCTCTGGCGCGAAGTGGTTAAGCCATAGATCTTATTGTTTGTTCCGGGAATGTGTGATAATATCCATGTGTAATCAATTTAAATCATTCTGATGATCATGATAATTGACATTTGTGGGATTTGGTGCAATATATATACCTATAAATTTATCTCCGTGATGTGATGCAATGGATGTCTTATTATTTATCACTTACTCTGCAAATCACTGTATATGTAAATCCAATTTGTAATGGTAATCGGTTGATATATACTTAATATAAACATCAATCTCCATCTATTTCCCTTCTTTTCCCATATTAATAACAGGACAGTTTGTGGATTGGTTTACCTGTATAGATGGTGATGTTTTGGTGGGATGTATATACGACACAATGGCGGCCCCCAGAGACTGCTACATCATGGCATCGGATGTGCGCATGCGCTCTATGATTCGGATGCCGCCGCGCGGTCTCCATTGGTCTCGCGGGGCGCGCGCACAAGGGTCATGGGAAGTGCACCTTCTGACCTATGCTCGTCATCGCGGGGACCAAGATGCTCTGTGTGATACGGCCTCTGAGATCGGAGCGCAAGTGCCAAGTCCGGTCCGGTGCATTAGCTACACCTGTAGACTGTGGACACTATATAAAGGGAGCCAAAACACTCAGTATACTAGACAAGACACTCCCCTTGAAAAAGGTGCAGTAAGCACCGAAACGTGCGTAGGGGCACTAGACTGGACAGGGAAGCACGCTGATAAGGTAATGACCACACTGATGTGGTGCACCTGCTAACTATTATTAAGCACATATTGCCATACATTTACCACCACTTGTTATAACTCTGATCTTTTTTCTGTGATATGCTGACTTATTGGTCAGCTTTCTGAGTCTTATCCAAGCATCTTCATTCATGCATAGAAGACCAATAGTTTCAATTACCGTGATCACTTTGATCCTGGACAATAGATGCGGGGATCACACATGGGATTTTTCCATATACTGTGTAATTCAAGTTGCACTAGATTAGGACCTTTGATTCACTTCAGGTGATTGCTTCCTATATTATGTTCTTTCTCTGTTCTTGTTGTGAACCGTTGCTGATACCTCCATATAATTAAGAATGAATTTTCCTTGTATGCTAATGCTAACGAGCATGTCTCGTTTTTAAATGTATGTTTATCAGTGTAAGTGTGTTGTTTAATAAAATGATGACTTAACTAGATTGTGATTAACTATTCTTTGGTCCTCTATGACTCAAAATGGTGCTTTGTAGGGTTAATGAGTTGTGAGTCTTTGTGGTCAATAATGAATTGGTTTGTCCGGAATTTTTTGTTTTCAATACATTATATATATATATATATATATATATTTATATATATATATATATATATATACAGACCAAAAGTTTCGACACGCCTTCTCATTTAAAGATTTTTCTGTATTTTCATGACTTTGAAAATTGTACATTCACACTGAAGGCATCAAAACTATGAATTACCACATGTGGAATTATATACTTAACAAAAAAGTGTGAAACAACTGAAAATATGTCTTATATTCTAGGTTCTTCAAAGTAGCCACCTTTTGCTTTGATGACTGCTTTGCACACTCTTGGCATTCTCTTGATGAGCTTCAAGAGGTAGTCACCGGAAATGGTTTTCACTTCACAGGTGTGCCCTGTCAGGTTTAATAAGTGAGATTTCTTGCCTTATAAATGGGGTTGGGACCATCAGTTGTGTTGTGCAGAAGTCTGGTGGATACACAGCTGATAGTCCTACTGAATAGACTGTTAGAATTTGTAGTATGGCAAGAAAAAAGCAGCTAAGTAAAGAAAAACGAGTGGCCATCATTACTTTAAGAAATGAAGGTCAGTCAGTCCGAAAAATTGGGCAAACTTTGAAAGTGTCCCCAAGTGCAGTTGCAAAAACCATCAAGCGCTACAAAGAAACTGGCTCACATGAGGACCGCCCCAGGAAAGGAAGACCAAGAGTCACCTCTACTTCTGAGGATAAGTTTATCCGAGTCACCAGCCTCAGAAATCACAGGTTAACAGCAGCTCAGATTAGAGACCAGGTCAATGCCACACAGAGTTCTAGCAGCAGACACATCTCTACAACAACTGTTAAGAGGAGACTTTGTGCAGCAGGCCTTCATGGTAAAATAGCTACTAGGAAACCACTGCTAAGGACAGGCAACAAGCAGAAGAGACTTGTTTGGGCTAAAGAACACAAGTAATGGCCATTAGACCAGTGGAAATCTGTGCTTTGGTCTGATGAGTCCAAATTTGAGATCTTTGGTTCCAACCACCATGTCTTTGTGCGACGCAGAAAAGGTGAATGGATGGACTCTACATGCCTGGTTCCCACCGTGACGCATGGAGGAGGAGGTGTTATGGTGTGGGGGTGCTTTGCTGGTGACACTGTTGGGGATTTATTCAAAATTGAAGGCATACTGAACCAGCATGGCTACCACAGTGTTATGCACACGCCCGGGCTAAGCGGCGTGTGCGTGTGATTGGTAGTGATTCCACTGGACCGTGCCGGAGAGTGAATGCCTGGAGGGGCGTGACTAGGTATTCACCCGATCCGACCAGGGTCGCACGACGGCATACGACGCCAGTGCACCAAGGAGGAACCGAGCAGAGGGACCAGGTGCTACTCCAGGACAGACCCCGGACACGGCTGTTGACCCACACAGGGGAATACAGGAACAGGCTGGTAGGCTGGCACACAGACTGGTGGGTATAGGCAGGCACGACTGGTATGCAGGCAGGCGGGTATGCAGGCAGGGGGGTAAAGGCAAGCACAGCTAGAGTGCAGACAGGGAGGCACTAGCAGGTAGGAACACAGGCGGGATAGGACCCAGTACACACCGGGACTAAGGAACAATACAGGCAGAACAGGTAAAGGACAGGAGAGAGTTCAGACTGGAACTGAGTGTACGGAGGAGACCGACACTGCAGAGGGATACAGGAGCGGGTCTGGGAATACGGCCCCCAGAGAGGCGGAACGAACAGGCAAGGAGCGTGTTCAGACAGGACAGACCAGACACAGGAGCGGGTCTAGGAAATCGGCCACTAGAAGGCGGAGCGAACAGGCAAGGAGCGTGTTCAGACAGGACAGACCAGACACAGGAGCGGGTCTAGGAAATCGGCCACTAGAAGGCGAGAGGAACAGGCTAGGAGCGTGTTCAGACAGGTCAGACAAGATACAGGAACGGGTCTAGGTAATCGGCCCCTAGAAGGCAGGAGGAACAGGCTAGGAGCGTGTTCAGACAGGACAGACAAGAGAACACAGAAAGGACTCAGTTCAGACACGGGAACTAATACCGAAAAGCAGGAGACATACAGGACTCAGTTCAGACACGGGAGCTGATACCGCAAAGCAGGAGACATACAGGACTCAGTTCAGACACGGGAGCTGATACCACAAAGCAGAAGACATACAGGACTCAGTTCAGACAGGCCTGGAAATACAGCCTCCAGGAAAGGCAGACAAGGAAACAAAGAACGGGACCTGGCACCTTCAGAGTGCAAGCACACACTGAAGGAAACACTATGCTCAGGCAGGGATAGAAGGGAGCTGCTGAGCTATATACCAAGTGACAGACAGCAATAGGCTGAGGACGCACAAGGGGTGTGACCCACAGCAGGTACAAAAGGCAGGAAGTGATCGGGCGCCGCCCTTAAGCAGCAGAAACAGACACAAACAGACAGCATGGAGGGAAGCCAGAGAGACATTCTGGACAGGAGATCAAGTGCGCCCTCTTGCACAGTGGGAGATGGACCACCATGCAAGGACGCCGCCAGGTATGTTACAGTACCTCCCCCCTTACGCCCCCTCTTCTTCAGGCCTGCCAGAATCTTCCGCAGGGAATTCGAGGACCAGTCGTTCACTGGGTTGGAGGGGGACAGAGACTTGAGGGTAATCTCTGCTTCGAGGTACATCTTGTCAAGCTCACAGGAAAAAATAGACGGGTTATCAGGTACATAATGAGGAAAATTCACTGTCTCTTTGTTATCTGGTGGTATCCCGGAGGATTCAGGAAACAACTGGAGGTCCTCCGCCGGGTCAGAAGAGTGCAGAGGCTCAGAGAAAACAACTGCTTCAGAGTACACTAGGTCAGACTCACTGGAGGAAGCAGGCGAGGTATCGGGTACCGAGTATAGGAAAGTCTCTGTCCATTCACCACCAGGTGGCACCCCGAAGGGTTCTGAACACAACTGGAGGTCCTCCGCCTGGTCGGAGGGGTGTAGAGACTCGGGAGTAACCTCTGCTTCGGAGTACACTAGGTCGGACTCACTGGACGAAGCGAGCGAGGTATCAGGTACAGGATATAGGAAAGTCTCTGTCCATTCACCACCAGGTGGCACCCCGAAGGATTCTGAACACAACTGGAGGTCCTCCGCCTGGTCGGAGGGGTGTAGAGACTCAGGAGTAACCTCTGCTTCGGAGTACACTAGGTTGGACTCACTGGACGAAGCGAGCGAGGTATCAGGTACAGAGTATAGGAAAGTCTCTGTCCATTCACCACCAGGTGGCACCCCGAAGGATTCTGAACACAACTGGAGGTCCTCCGCCTGGTCGGAGGGGTGTAGAGACTCAGGAGTAACCTCTGCTTCGGAGTACACTAGGTTGGACTCACTGGACGAAGCGAGCGAGGTATCAGGTACAGAGTATAGGAGAGTCTCTGTCCTTTCGCTACCAGGTAGCACCCCGAAGGGTTCAGGAGACAACTGGAGATCCTCCGCCTGGTCGGAGGGGTGTAGAGACTCGGAGGTAACTACCACTTTGGGGTACCCATTGTCAGGCTCACAGGACGAAGCGGACAAAGTATTGTGTACCGGGTGTAGAGAAGTCTCTCTCCATTTGTCATCGAGTGGTATCCCGGAGGGTTCAGGAGGCAACAGGGGATCCTCCGCCAGGTAGTAGAGGTGCACAGACTCTGAGGTAACCACAGCTTTGGAGCATCCTTGGACATGCACACCGGTTAAAGAGAGAGAAGCATCTGATGCCGGGTGCAGGAAGTTCTCCTGTGTGGAGTCTGGATGGGCAGAAGTCTCTTCAGCCAGGAGAACTGGTGCACTACCCACGCACATTACCCATTGGGGTTTCTCCGGGATACAGGGAGATGAAGCTTCAGTAGGGACTTCAAGGTTGGGGTCAGGAGGTCTCAGGGAGGACAGACCCTGGCGTGACGGCTTGCCTCTAAGTCTAGCACGTCTGGACTGCCTCTTGAGGTTGAGAGAAGTATTCCGGAAAGCGTAGTCACCCTGTGAGGATTCTGGGTGGGCAGTAGTCTCATTGGGCTGGAGGACTATTGCGCTACCCACACACATTACCCGTCGGGGCTGCTCCGGGATATTGGGAAGTGAAGCTTCAGCAGGGGCTTCAGAGTTAGGGTCCTCGAAGACCATACGAAAGGCCACCAGGAAGGCATGCAGGTCAAGGATGACAGGATCCCATGCTTCCCATAGGGGGGTGACCCATTTCAAGGCATCACCCGCTAGGTAGTCAATCATAAAGGCCACTTTAGCCCAATCGGAAGGAAAATAGAGAGGGTAGGCCTTAAAGTGTAGCATGCATTGCTCCACAAATGCACGACACTGTCTTGGATCCCCATAGTAACGTGGCGGATCCGCAGGAACGAGAGCTGATAGATCCATCTGGACGGGTGCGTAATTCGCCTGGAACTCAGCTAAAGGGGGAAAAAAATTTATTTATTTATTTTAATGCATGTATTCGCTGGAAAAACTTCTCAAAGAGCGAAGGCCGTGGGGCTCAACGGGAACCATGGCCTGAGCATGCTGTTATGCACACGCCCGGGCTAAGCGGCGTGTGCGTGTGATTGGTAGTGATTCCACTGGACCGTGCCGGAGAGTGAATGCCTGGAGGGGCGTGACTAGGTATTCACCCGATCCGACCAGGGTCGCACGACGGCATACGACGCCAGTGCACCAAGGAGGAACCGAGCAGAGGGACCAGGTGCTACTCCAGGACAGACCCCGGACACGGCTGTTGACCCACACAGGGGAATACAGGAACAGGCTGGTAGGCTGGCACACAGACTGGTGGGTATAGGCAGGCACGACTGGTATGCAGGCAGGCGGGTATGCAGGCAGGGGGGTAAAGGCAAGCACAGCTAGAGTGCAGACAGGGAGGCACTAGCAGGTAGGAACACAGGCGGGATAGGACCCAGTACACACCGGGACTAAGGAACAATACAGGCAGAACAGGTAAAGGACAGGAGAGAGTTCAGACTGGAACTGAGTGTACGGAGGAGACCGACACTGCAGAGGGATACAGGAGCGGGTCTGGGAATACGGCCCCCAGAGAGGCGGAACGAATAGGCAAGGAGCGTGTTCAGACAGGACAGACCAGACACAGGAGCGGGTCTAGGAAATCGGCCACTAGAAGGCGGAGCGAACAGGCAAGGAGCGTGTTCAGACAGGACAGACCAGACACAGGAGCGGGTCTAGGAAATCGGCCACTAGAAGGCGAGAGGAACAGGCTAGGAGCGTGTTCAGACAGGTCAGACAAGATACAGGAACGGGTCTAGGTAATCGGCCCCTAGAAGGCAGGAGGAACAGGCTAGGAGCGTGTTCAGACAGGACAGACAAGAGAACACAGAAAGGACTCAGTTCAGACACGGGAACTAATACCGAAAAGCAGGAGACATACAGGACTCAGTTCAGACACGGGAGCTGATACCGCAAAGCAGGAGACATACAGGACTCAGTTCAGACACGGGAGCTGATACCACAAAGCAGAAGACATACAGGACTCAGTTCAGACAGGCCTGGAAATACAGCCTCCAGGAAAGGCAGACAAGGAAACAAAGAACGGGACCTGGCACCTTCAGAGTGCAAGCACACACTGAAGGAAACACTATGCTCAGGCAGGGATAGAAGGGAGCTGCTGAGCTATATACCAAGTGACAGACAGCAATAGGCTGAGGACGCACAAGGGGTGTGACCCACAGCAGGTACAAAAGGCAGGAAGTGATCGGGCGCCGCCCTTAAGCAGCAGAAACAGACACAAACAGACAGCATGGAGGGAAGCCAGAGAGACATTCTGGACAGGAGATCAAGTGCGCCCTCTTGCACAGTGGGAGATGGACCACCATGCAAGGACGCCGCCAGGTATGTTACACACAGCATCTTGCAGCGGCATGCTATTCCATCCGGTTTGCGTTTAGTTGGACCATCATTTATTTTTCAACAGGACAATGACCCCAAACATACCTCCAGGCTGTGTAAGGGCTATTTGACCAAGAAGGAGAGTGATGGGGTGCTACGCCAGATGACCTGGCCTCCACAGTCACCAGACCTGAACCCAATCGAGATGGTTTGGGGTGAGCTGGACCGCAGAGTGAAGGCAAAAGGGCCAACAAGTGCTAAGCATCTCTGGGAACTCCTTCAAGATTGTTGGAAGACCATTTCCAGTGACTACCTCTTGAAGCTCATCAAGAGAATGCCAAGAGTGTGCAAAGCAGTCATCAAAGCAAAAGGTGGCTACATTGAAGAACCTAGAATATAAGACATATTTTCAGTTGTTTCACACTTTTTTGTTAAGTATATAATTCCACATGTGTTAATTCATAGTTTTGATGCCTTCAGTGTGAATGTACAATTTTCATAGTCATGAAAATACAGAAAAATCTTTAAATGAGAAGGTGTGTCCAAACTTTTTGTCTGTACTGTGTATATATATATATATATATATATATATATATATATATATATATATTACACACTGTATATGTGTGCATCTCACTAAATTAGAATATAATCAAAAAGTTAATTTATTTCAGTTCTTCAATACAAAAAGTGAAACATATACACTGCTTAAAAAAATAAAGGGAACACTCAAATAACACATCCTAGATCTGAATGAATGAAATATTCTCATTGAATACTTTGTTCTGTACAAAGTTGAATGTGCTGACAACAAAATCACACAAAAATCATCAATGTGCTCAATCGGATTCAGGTCTGGGGAATGGACGGGCCAGTCCATAGCTTCAATGCCTTCATCTTGCAGGAACTGCTGACACACTCCAGCCACATGAGGTCTGGAATTGTCCTGCATTAGGAGGAACCCAGGGCCAACCGCACCAGCATATGGTCTCACAAGGGGTCTGAGGATCTCATCTCGGTACCTAATGGCAGTCAGGCTACCTCTGGCGAGCACATGGAGGGCTGTGCGGCCCTCCAAAGAAATGCCACCCCACACCATTATTGACCCACTGCCAAACCGGTCATGCTGAAGGATGTTGCAGGAGATCGCTCTCCACGGCGTCTCCAGACTCTGTCACGTCTGTCACATGTGCTCAGTATGAACCTGCTTTCATCTGTGAAGAGCACAGGGCGCCAGTGGAGACTTTGCCAATCCTGGTGTCCTGTGGCAAATGCCAAGCGTCCTGCACGGTGTTGGGCTGTGAGCACAACCCCCATTTGTGGACGTCGGGCCCTCATACCACCCTCATGGAGTCGGTTTCTAACCGTTTGTGCAGACACATGCACATTTGTGGCCCCCTCATACCTGCTTCTCCTGTTCCTCCTTGCATAAAGGTGGAGGTAGCGGTCTTGCTGCTGGGTTGTTGCCCTCCTATGGCCTCCTCCACGTCTCCTGGTGTACTGGTCTGTCTCCTGGTAGCGCCTCCAGCCTCTGGACACTACGCTGACACAGCAAACCTTCTTGCCACAGCTCACATTGATGTGCCATCCTGGATGAGCTGCACTACCTGAGCATCTTCTGTGGGTTGTAGAGTCCGTCTCATGCTACCACGAGTGTGAAAGCACAACCAACATTCAAAAGTGACCAAAACATCAGCCAGAAAGCATTGATACTGAGATGTGGTCTGTGGTCCCCACCTGCAGAACCACTCCTTTATTGAGTGTGTCTTGATAATTGCCAATAATTCCCATCTATTGTCTATTCCATTTGCACAACAGCATGTGAAATTGATTGTCAATCAGTGTTGCTTCCTAAGTGGACAGTTTGATTTCACAGAAGTTTGATTTACTTGGAGTTATATTCTGTTGTTTAAGCGTTCCCTTTATTTTTATTGAGCAGTGTATTATATAGAGTCATTACAGAGTGATCTATTTCAAGCGTTTATTTCTGTTAATGTTGATGATTATGGCTTACAGGCCATGAAAACACAAAAGTCATTATCTCAGTAAATTAGAATACTTGATAACAACAGCTTGAAAAATGTTTTTAAAATCCGAAATGTGTCCTACTGAAATGTATGTTCAGTAAATGCACTCAATACATGGTCGGGGCTCCTTTTGCATCAATTACTGCATCAGTGCAGCGTGGCATGGAGGCGATCAGCCTGTGGCACTGCTGAGGTGTTATGGAAGCCCAGGTTGCTTTGATAGCAGCCTTCAGCTCGTCTGCATTGTTGGGTCTGGTGTCTCTCATCTTCCTCTTGACAATACCCCATAGATTCTCTATAGGGTTAAGATCAGGCGAGTTTGCTGGCCAATCAAGCACAGTGATACTGGTGTTTTTACACCAGGTATTGGTACTTTTGTCAGTGTGGACAGGTGCCAAGTCCTGCTGGAGAATGACATTTCCATCTCCAAAAGCTTGACGGCAGAGGGAAGCATGAAGTGCTCTAAAATTTCCTGGTAGACGGCTGCGCTGACTTTGGTCTTGATAAAACACAGTGGACCTACACCAGCAGATGACATGGCTCCCCAAACCATCACTGATTGTGGAAGCTTCACACTAGACGTCAAGCAGCTTGGATTGTGGCCTCTCCACTCTTCCTTCAGACCTCCGGGAACCTTGATTTCCAAATAAAAATTGGAACCCTGGGACCTTGTGGAGTGTGTCAATGACTGCCTTCTGGACATCTGTCAAGTCAGCAGTCTTCCCCATGATTGTGGAGCCTACTGAAACAGACTAAGGGACCTTTTAAACGCTTAGGAAGCATTTGCAGGTGTTTTTGTTAATTATTCTAATTTACTTAGATAATGACTTTTGTGTTTTCTTTGGCTACAGTTATATGAAAAAGTTTGGGCACCCCTTTTAATCTTAAGCTTAATGTTTTCTTAAAATTGGTGTTTTTGAAACAGCTATTTCAGTTTGATATATGTAATAACTGTTGGACACAGTAATGTTTCTGCCTTGAAATGAGGTTTATTGTACTAACAGAAAATGTGCAATCTGCATTCAAACAAAATTTGACAGGTGCATAAGTATGGGCACCTCACCAGAAAAGTGACATTAATATTTAGTAGATCCTCCTTTTGCAAAAATAACAGCCTCTAGTCGCTTCCTGTAGCTTTTAATGAGTTCCAGGATCCTGGATGAAGGTATTTTTGACCATTCCTCTTTACAAAACAATTTCAGTTCAGTTAAGTTTGATGGTCGCTGAGCATGGACAGCCCTCTTCAAATGATCCCACAGATGTTCAATGATATTCAGGTCTGGGGACTGGGATGGCCGTTCCAGAACATTGTAATTGTTCCTCTGCATGAATGCCTGAGTAGATTTGGAGCGGTGTTTTGGATCATTGTCTTGCTGAAAGATCCATCCCTGCGTAACTTCAACTTTATCACTGATTCTTGAACATTATTGTCAAGAATTTGCTGATACTGAGTGGAACCCATGCGTCCCTCAACTTTAACAAGATTCCCGGTGCCGGCATTGGCCACACAGCCCCAAAGCATGATGGCACCTCCACCAAATTTTACTGTGGGTAGCAAGTGTTTTTTTTGGAATGCTGTGTTTTTTTGCCGCCATGCATAACGCCTTTTTGTATGACCAAACAACTCAATCTTGGTTTCATCAGTCCACAGGACCTTCTTCCAAAAAGAAATTGGCTTCTCCAAATGTGCTTTTGCATACCTCAGCCGACTCTGTTTGTGGCGTGCTTGCAGAAACGGCTACTTTCGCATCACTCTCCCATACAGCTTCTCCTTGTGCAAAGTGCATTGTATAGTTGACCGATGCACAGTGACACCATCTGCAGCAAGTTGATGCTGCAGCTCTCTGGAGGTGGTCTGAGGATTGTCATTGACTGATCTCACCATTCTTCTTCTCTGCCTTTCTGATGTTTTTCTTGGCCTGCCACTTCTGGCCTTAACAAGAACTGTCCCTGTGTTCTTCCATTTCCTTACTATGTTCCTCACAGTGGAAACTGACAGGTTAAATCTCTGAGACAGCTTTTTGTATCCTTCCCCTGAACAACTATGTTGAATAATCTTTGTTTTCAGATCATTTGACAGTTGTTTTGAGGAGCCCATGATGCCACTCTTCAGAGGAGATTCAAACAGGAGAATAACTTGCAAGTGGCCACTTTAAGTAGCTTTTCTCATGATTGCATACACCTGGCTATGAAGTTCAAAGCTCAATGAGGTTACAAAACAAAAAAAAGTGCTTTAGTAAGTCAGTAAAAAGTAGGTAGGAGTATTTAAAACAAGAAAATGATAAGGGTGCCCATACTTATGCACCTGTCAAATTTTGTTTGAATGCAGATTGCACATTTTCTGTTAGTCCAATAAACCTCATTTAAAGGCAGAAACATTACTGTGTCCAACAGTTATTACATATATCAAACTGAAATAGCTGTTGCAAAAACACCAATTTTTATAAAACATTAAGCTTTAGATTAAAAGGGGTGCCCAAACTTTTTCATATAACTGTATAAGCCATAATCATCAATGTTAACAGAAATAAACACTTAAAATAGATCACTCTGTTTGTAATGACTCTGTATTATATGAGTTTCACTTTTTGTATTGAAGAACTGAAATAAATGAACTTTTTGATGATATTCTAATTTAGTGAGATGCACATATATGCATGTATGTATATATATATATATATATATATATATATATATATATATACAGTACAGACCAAAAGTTTGGACACACCTTCTCATTTAAAGATTTTTCTGCATTTTCATGACTATGAAAATTATACATTCACACTGAAGGCATCAAAACTATGAATTAACACATGTGGAATTATATACTTAACCGCTTCGCGACGGCTCACTGTAGATAAACGTCGGCGCTGCCTGGGCTCTGTGCAGCGCTGACGTTTAAAAACGGTGGGTGGTCCCGCAGCGCTCGGGACCCCGAGGGTCCTGCAAGCGCTGCGGGTGCGGTGCAGAGCGATAGCTCTGACAGGGAACATCATCGGGACCTAATTGTATCAGGTCCCAGTGATGTTAACCCTTTGCTATTTTCTATATGCCGCGATCTATAGTGATCGCGGCATATAGAAGATAGCAAGAGGAGAGGGGGTCGTCTACTTACCTCTCCGACGACCCCTGATACCTTTCAGGACCTGGCGTTGTTATGGCAGCTGGAGGTCACATGACCGCCTCCAGATCTGCCATATATGGTGTCCTGCTAGGCTCAGCCTGCAGCTGAAGCCTGGCAGGACACACTGACTGTGAAACAGTCAGCAAAGATCTCATGTAATGTAATACATGTCTATTACATTACATGAGATCAGTGATGAGAAAAATAAAAATTAATGTCCCATACAGGGACTAAGTAAAAATGTTAAAAAAAAGGTCAAAAAAATGTTTTGAAACTGTTAAAAAAAATCACAAAATAAATAAAAATAAATAAATAAAATATAAAACCGATAAATCCGTATATTTATGCAAAAAGAAAAAAAGTACACATATTTGGTATTGCCGCGTCCGAAACAACCCGAGCTATAAAACTGTCACACTAATTAACTCCTTCTGTGCACACCGTAATAAAAATAAATAAAAAACGGAGCAAAAAACTATGCTTTTTCCTCATATCGCCAAACAAAAAGTGGAAAAAATGCGATCAAAAAGCAAAATGGAAATAAAAATGGTACTGCTGAAAATTTCATCTTGTTCCGCGAAAAAAAAGCCGCCATACAGCTCCATCAGCTGAAAAATAAAAAAGTTATAGTGCTCAGAATAAAGTGATGCAAAAAAAATATTTTTTCTATAAAATTGTTTTATTGTGTAAAAGCGCCAAAACATAAAAAAATATACAGTAAGTATAGTATCGCTGTAAACGTACTGACCAGAAGAATAATGCTGCCTTATCACTTTTACCACACGCAGAACGGCATAAAAAAAAACCTCAAAAAAAAATTCCTGAATTGTTGGTTTTTGTTAATTTTACCTCCCAAAAAACGGAATAGAAAGCGATCAAAAAATGTCACGTACCCAAAAATGGTACCAATAAAAATTTCAACTCGTCCCGCAAAAAACAAGCCGTCACATGACTCTGTCGGCCGAAATATGGAAAAATTATAGCTCTCAAAATATGGCGATGCAAAAACTAGATTTTGCAAAAAAAAGCGTCTTTTAGTGTGTGACAGCTGTCAGTCATAAAAACCCGATATAAATCTGGTATCTCTGTAATCGCACCGACCCGAAAAATAAAGTAATCTAATCAGTTATATCACACGAGAAACGGCGTAAAAAATAAATAAAACCAATTCTTCACCTGCTACTGATTTGATTATTATGTCTCCCAATGTGTTCACCACAGTTATATAGTTTATAAGGCCGAAAAAAGACAAGCGTCCATCCAGTTCAGCCTATTTCTTGTGCACTGCAGCTATTCCGCAGCGTTGATCCAGGGGAAGGCAAAAAAAAAACATGCGGTATAGTCCAATTTACATCATTGAGGAAAAATTCACTTCCCAACTCCAATCTGGCAGTCAGATTAAATCCCTGGATTAATTAACTATCACTAAGCATAAGATGTAATTTTATTGTTCTCAAGAAAGGCGTCCAGGCCTCTCTTGAACTCATTAAGTGAGTTAGACATCACCACTTTCTCTCCCAGAGAGTTCCAGAGTCTCACGGCTCTGACCGTAAAGAATCCCCTTCTATGCTGGTGCAGGAACCTCCTTTCCTCCAGACGCATAGTGTGCCCCCTCGTCTTTGTCACCATCCTTGGTATAAACAGGTCATGGGAGAGATCTCTGTACTGCCCCCTGATGTATTTATACATGTTTATGAGGTCTCCCCTAAGCCTTCTCTTTTCCAACGTAAAAAGGCCTAATTTTGACAACCTCTCTGGGTATTCTAGTCCCTCCATTCCCTTTATTACCTTAGTCCCCCTCCTTTGTACCCTCTCTAGCTCCAATATGTCTTTCCTGAGCACCGGAGCCCAGAACTGTGCACAATATTCTAAGTGCGGCCTTACCAGCGCTTTATACAGAGGAAGAACAATGTTCTCATCATATGCCCCTATTCCTCTTCTGATGCATGCCATGACTCTATTTGCCTTCGCAGCTGCTGCCTGACACTGGGCACTCCAATTTAATTTGCTGTTAACCAAGACGCCCAGGTCCTTCTCCATGTCAGATTTCCCCAACGGTTTCCCATTTAATATGTATGGGTGACTGCTGTTTTTCTTTCCCATGTGCATGACCCTACATTTATCGGCATTGAACCCCACTTGCCATTTTTTGGCCCAACTCCCCAATTTATCTAAATCCTTCTGTAGCTGTGCCCTATCCTCATCTGTATTAACTACTTTACAAAGTTTAGTATCATCTGCAAATATTGCTATTTTACTATGCAACCCTTCCACTAGATCATTAATAAATATATTAACTAATATAGGGCCCAAGACAGACCCTTGAGGCACCCCGCTAGTAACCCTGACACACCCTGAGCTTACCACACATTTAGATAAGTTCCCTGAGGGGTCTAGTTTACAAAGTGGTGTCACTTGTGGGGGGTTTACAGTGTTTAGGCACATTAGGGGCTCCCCAAATGCGACATGGCGTCCGCTAATTATTCAAACAAATTTTACATTCAAAAAGTCAAATGGCGCTCCTTCCCTTCCGAACACTGCAGTGTACCCAAACAGTGGTTTTCCCCCACATATGGGGTATCGGCATACTCAGGAGAAATTGCACAGCAAATTTAATGGTGCAATTTCTCCTGTTGCCCTTTTGATAATGCAAAATTAGGGGATGAAAAACATTTTTTGTGGGAAAAATGTGAAAATTTTATTTTTACGGCTCAATATTATAAACTTTTGTGAAGCACCTGGGGGTGCAAGGTGCTCACCACACATCTAGATAAGTTCCCTAAGGGGTCTAGTTTCCAAAATGGTGTCACTTGTGGGGGGTTTCCACTGTTTAGGCACATCAGGGGCTCCCCAAATGCAACATGGCGTCCGCTAATTATTCAAGCAAATTTTACATTCAAAAAGTCAAATGGCGCTCCTTCCCTTCCAAACCCTGCCGTGCGCCCAAACAGTGGTTTTCCCCACATATGGGGTATCGGCGTACTCAGGAGAAATTGCACAACAAATTTCATGGTGCAATTTATTCTATTACCCTTATGATGATGCAAAATTAGGGGATGAAAAACGTTTTTGTGGGAAAAATGTGAAAATTTTATTTTTACAGCTCAATATTATAAACTTCTGTGAAGCACCTTGGGGTTCAAGGTGCTCACCACACATCTAGATAAGTTCCCTAAGGGGTCTAGTTTCCAAAATGGTGTCACTTGTGGGGGGTTTCCACTGTTTAGGCACATCAGGAGCTCTCCAAACGCAACATGGCGTCTGCTAATTATTCAAACAAATTTTACATTCAAAAAGTCTAATGGCGCTCCTTCCCTTCCGAACCCTGCAGTACGCCCAAACAGTGGTTTTCCCTCACATATGGGGTATCAGCGCGCTCAAGAGAAATTGCACAAAAAAATTTGGTGTTCATTTTTTCCTGTTACCCCTGCGAAAATAAAAAAAATTGGGTCTAAAGTAACATTTTTGTGAAAAAAGTTAAATGTTAATTTTTTTCTTCCACATTCCAAAAATTCCTGTGAAGCACCTGAAGGGTTAATAAAGTTCTTGAATGTGGTTTTGAGCACCTTGAGGGGTGCAGTTTTTAGAATGGTGTCACTTTTCTGTCATAACTACCCCTCAAAGTGACTTCAAATATGATGTGGTCCCTAAAAAAATGTTTTTGTAAATTTTGTTGGAAAAATGAGAAATCGCTGGTCAACTTTTAACCCTTATAGCTCCCTAACAAAAAAAAATTTTGGTTCCAAAATTGTGCTGATGTAAAGTAGACATGTGGGAAATGTTATTTATTAACTATTTTGTGTGACATATCTCTCTGATTTAAGGGCATGAAAATTCAAAGTTTGAAAATTGCAAAATTTTCAAAATTTTTTGCCAAATTTCCAATTTTTTCACAAATAAACACAAGTGATATCAAGGAAATTTTACCATTATCATGAAGTACAATATGTCATGAAAAAACAATCTCAGAATCAGGGGAATCCGCTGAAGCGTTCCAGAGTAATTTCTTCATAAAGTGACAGTGGTCAGAATTGAAAAAATTGGCCTGGTCACGAAGGCAAAAACAGGCTCTGGAGCGAAGTGGTTAACAAAAAAGTGTGAAAAAACTGAAAATATGTCTTATATTCTAGGTTCTTCAAAGTAGCCACCTTCTGCTTTGATGACTGCTTTGCACACTCTTGGCATTCTCTTGATGAGCTTCAAGAGTTAGTCACCGGAAATGGTCTTCCAACAATCTTTAAGGATTTCCCAGAGATGCTTAGCACTTGTTGGCCCTTTTGCCTTCACTCTGCGGTCCAGCTCACCCCAAACCATCTTGATTGGGTTCAGGTCTGGTGACTGTGGAGGCCAGGTCATCTGGCGTAGCACCCCATCACTCTCCTCCTTGGTCAAATAGCCCTTACACAGCCTGGAGGTGTGTTTGGGGTCATTGTCCTGTTGAAAAATAAATGATGGTCCAACTAAACGCAAACCGGATGGAATAGCATGCCGCTGCAAGATGCTGTGGTAGCCATGCTGGTTCAGTATGCCTTCAATTTTGAATAAATCCCCAACAGTGTCACCAGCAAAGCACCCCCACACCATCACACCTCCTCCTCCATGCTTCACGATGGGAACCAGGCATGTAGAGTCCATCCGTTCACCTTTTCTGCGTCGCACAAAGACACGGTGGTTGGAACCAAAGATCTCAAATTTGGACTCATCAGACCAAAACACATATTTCCACTGGTCTAATGTCCATTCCTTGTGTTCTTTAGCCCAAACAAATCTCTTCTGCTTGTTGCCTGTCCTTAGCAGTGGTTTCCTAGCAGCTATTTTACCATGAAGGCCTGCTGCACAAAGTCTCCTCTTAACAGTTGTTGTAGAGATGTGTCTGCTGCTAGAACTCTGTGTGGCATTGACCTGGTCTCTAATCTGAGCTGCTGTTAACCTGCGATTTCTGAGGCTGGTGACTCGGATAAACTTATCCTCAGAAGCAGGGGTGACTCTTGGTCTTCCTTTTCTGGGGCGGTCCTCATGTGAGCCAGTTTCTTTGTAGCGCTTGATGGTTTTTGCAACTGCACTTGGGGACACTTTCAAAGTTTGCCCAATTTTTCGGACTGACTGACCTTCATTTCTTAAAGTAATGATGGCCTCTCGTTTTTCTTTCCTTAGCTGCTTTTTTCTTGGCATAATACAAATTCTAACAGTCTATTCAGTAGGACTATGAAAAGGTAGGAAGTGAAAACCATTTCCGGTGATTACCTCTTGAAGCTCATCAAGAGAATGCCAAGAGTGTGCAAAGCAGTCATCAAAGCAAAAGGTGGCTACTTTGAAGAACCTAGAATATAAGACATATTTTCATTTGTTTCACACTTTTTTGTTAAGTATATAATTCCACATGTGTCAATTCATAGTTTTGATGCCTTCAGTGTGAATGTACAATTTTCAAAGTCATGAAAATACAGAAAAATCTTTAAATGAGAAGGTGTGTCCAAACTTTTGGTCTGTACTGTATATATATATATGTATATATATATATATATATATATATATATACATACATACACACACACACACACAGCTCTGGCAAAAATTAAGAGACCACTGCACAGTTTTCCAAGAATCCCCATCTCTACATGTCTGACAGCCATCCCATTCCAGTGTCAGTTGAATTCCAACCACAGTCCACCTCATTCTTCTTAATGTGCTTCTGATTAGGTGATCACCTGAACCAAATCTTATGTAACGAGGGAAAGTATAAAAAACACTGCTGTGGTCTTCACAATCCTCTTGCAATAGGACAAGCTGGATGGCAAAACAAGTGCTAGGAATAGCCCAAAAGTAATTTGAAGGAAAAAATAACTTTTAACCATGCCAAAGGAGTTGAAAAGAAAAGTCTTGAGTGAGGAAAAGAAGGGCTCAATTCTGGCTTCTCTAGCAGAGGGATACAGTGAGCGTCATGTTGGTCCCATCCTTAAAATTTCGAAGACGGCAGTCCATTACAACAAGGTCAACCAGCAGACATTGGGGACAACAAAGCTACCGACCGGCAGAGGGCGAAAGTGACTCTCCACTGACCGGGATGACCGTCATCTTATTCTAATGTCACTCAGCAACCGCAGGATGACATCAAGTGACCTACAAAAGGAATGGCAAATGGCAGCTCGGGTGAAGTGCACGGCAAGAACAGTTCGTAACCGGCTCCTAGAGACAGGCCTTAAGTCATGTAAAGCTAGAAAAAAACCTTTCATCAATGAGAAGCAAAGGAGAGCCAGGCTGAAGTTTGCCAGAGACCATAAGGATTGGTCCATAGAGGACTGGAGTAAGGTAATCTTCTCTGATGAGTCTAATTTTCAGCTTTTCCCAACACCTGGTCGTCTAATGGTTAGACAGAGACCTGGAGAGGCATACAAGCCACAGTGTCTTGCATACACTGTGAAATTTGGTGGAGGATCGGTGATGATCTGAGGATGCTTCAGCAAGGCTGGGATTGGGCAGGTTAATCTTTGCGAAGGACTTATGAATCAAGCTGCATACAAGGTTATCCTTGAAAAACACTTGCTTCCTTCTGCTCAGGCAATGTTCCCCAACTCTGAGGACTGTTTTTTTCCAGCAGGACAATGCCCCATGCCACATCTAGGTCAATCAATGTGTGGATGAAGGAGCACCACATCAAGACCCTGTCATGGCCAGCCCAATCTCCAGACCTGAACCCCATTGAAAACCTCTGGAATGTAATCAAGAGGAAGATGGATAGTCACAAGCCATCAAACAAAGAAGAACTGCTCTAAGTTTTGTGCCAGGAGTGAGATAAGGTCACCCAAAAGCAGTGTGAAAGACTGGTGGAAAGCAGCCAAGAAGCATGAAAGCTGTGATTAAAAATCATGGTTATTCCACCAAATATTGATTTCTGAACTCTTCCTGAGTTAAAACATGAGCATTGTTGTTTCTAAATGAATAAAAACGTGTTTTCTTTGCAGTATTTGAGGTCTGAAAGCACTGTGTTTCTTTTTTTTATTATTTTGACGATTTCCAATTTGCTGCAAATAAATACAAAATTTTTAGCTTTGAATTTCGGAGACATGTTGTCAGTAGTTTATAGAATAAAACAGCAATGTACATTTTACTCAAAAATATACCAATAAAGAGAAAAATCAGAGAAAATGAAAATTTTGCAGTGGTCTCTTAATTTTTGCCAGAGCAGTATATTACATACATAACACTAAGTTTGGGCATTGCAATCCATATATTTTTCTGTGAAATACAGACGTCTGAAGACAGTCTTAGGCCACGGCCCCACTATCAGTATTTGGTCAGTATTTTTTCTCAGGAGTGGGAGCCAAAACCAGGAGTGGGTGATAAATGCAGAATTGGTGACTTGTTTCTATTATACCTTTTCTCTGACTGTTTCTCACCTGGTTTTGGCTCCCACTGCTGAGAAAAAATACTGACCGAATACGGATAGTGGGGCCGTGGCCTTAAAGTGACTATACTTATTATTTGTTGCTGGGTTTACGCCATTTGATCTGTGATTGTCTTTTCCTGTGTTTTACCCACGTTACAATTTCATTATATTCGACTCTTTTATTAGTCATAACTGTAACTATTGAGGCTCATGGTGGTGGAGGGCGGCAAGTGTCCATTAGGAATAACTCCGGGACTCTAAATGCAAATCATTTGTTTATCATTTATTTCTTTTTAACCCTCTAGTTTCAGTCTCATTGTATATATAATCCCAGTGCGCCATCTGCTGACCATGATGTATACAGCTTCCTGCCTACAGCCTAATAAAACATCCACAACAGTAAAGCCATGCTGGACCAAGAAACGTTGCAAGAACTCAAAAGGCAGCTACACACGATTTATTAGGAATGAGCTTGCCACAGAATTACTACATGTGCAGAATATTTCGTAAAGAAAATGATGGATTGATGATAGAGAGAAGTTCTATTTATTCACAATGCCCTAATATTGTATCTGACAAAAGCTTATTCTATACCTGTCAACCCTTGTATTAGAAGCAAAATCTCTATCGTCCATATGTTATTACAGCTGTGTACAAGAAACTACAGCAAAACCAAAGAAAGGAGCTGGAGCATAAGTTGGTATACATGCAAAGTATAAGAACACGTTCACACTGTGGCAATTTAGCAGACAAAGATTGCTAATAGTATCTCAAAGTTCCTGGATTTGATGATGATAGGAGGACCTTTCCATAGAATACTATGAAGATTGTGAATCTACTCTTCACCAGCACAATCCCTGACCAGGTACTGTAACGCACTCCATGTACATGAGTAGATTCCCTTTTCTAGTCTTGGGACAGACTAGAAAATACTTCTTGATGCAGCAAGTATAGGTGAGAGCAGTGTAAGTAGTGAATTAACAATCCCCAATGAGACTACAGTATTTGCCGCTGTGAATGTAGAAAGCTGTAAATCAAAAGCCACATGAGAATGTGAACAGCAAATTGCATCACATTGAATTTCATCATATAAAATGTATGGTCGACAGTCTAAAAGGAAGTAAAAATGCAACTTCCTTTTTTTGTCGCTTATAACTTTTTTGAGGAGTATAGGTAAAAGGATTAGAACAAAGTTAAACATTGATGAGATTAGATGGAAATACTATTCTGCATGTAGATTGCCCTACAACAAGGGGATCTTAAAGATGTGGGGTCTTCGTTATTTTACCTAGTACACGTCTAATACATGTAAAAAACCTCACTTGACTCATACCTGTCTATCTGTGAGTGCTGTTTGAAATGCAACCTCAGCCTGTCTCCTGCTTGTAATGGAGACTGGTGAGAGAACTATCACAAGAAGGAGGCAGGGGAGAAAGGAACTGCAAGTATGTGATATGCATACTCCTGGCATTTATGACAATATATGAGGGTCCCAACTCTCTGACCATCACCAGAATTTGGTCCTCTGACTCAAACTGCCTGATGAAGCAGCTGCTGGATCCAGGTGAAGAGGCTGAAGAATTCATTGTTCACTTTTATGGGAGTCATGGCAAGCATCTTCAGCTGTTTCTCCATAGTAGAAAATTGAGTCTCGTGGCCACCAACCTATTCTTCCCTGGCAGGATGGAGATCACAAACTCTTGTTTTGAAGATAGATGTGAATCTCACCATTGGGATTCACATCTATCACACATTAATGGCATATCCTATGGATATGCCGTAAGTGTCTAAGGTGGGAAATCCCTTTTAATCATGCAGCCTATTGATCTGGCAATGTACATAATCTAAAAGGGAATCGGTCACCAGGTTTTTGACACATAATCTGAAAGCAGCATAATGTATGGACAGAGATCCTGATTCCAGTGATGTGCAACTTACTAGGCTGTTTGATGTAGTTTTTATAAAATCACAGTTTAAATCAGCAGAAGATTATCACTATAGGACTTGTAGACCTGCTGCCATGCATTCCTCCATATCCGTGAGCACTGTATAACCCCACCCCCAATTGGCAGCTTTCTGCCTATGCACAGTGTACACAGAAAGCTTACAATTAGTGATGTGGGCGGAGTTAGACAGAGCTCAGCATTCAGAGAACTGGTAGATCTGCAGCAGATTAAACTGTGATTTTGTCATAACTACAGCAAGCAGCCCAGTAAGTGATACATCACTGGAATCAGGGTCTCCGTCTCTACATCATGCTACTATCAGGTGGGAAACAAAAACCTTGTGACAGACTCCCTTTCAGGAATTAGACAAGCCAACACTTTTCCAGCACTAGTATTGTTTGTAAATGATCAGCCCAAAAGAAATTCTCCCAATATTGGTGTAACTGGGCACGGACATCTGGGTATATTTAGCCCCGGTCTGTTTCAAACGATGAAAATAAGAGATCCGCACACACAACAGTCTTTGGACGTTTTATTGACATGATTAAAAAACATGTGCTTTTGGCTTGTCGATCATACAGTTTTCTCACGTGGAAGAGTCTGACATATCCCGTTATATGTTTTATTGCGAGAGTTGTTTTTTTTTTTTTTTCGTATAAGACATTGATTTTTCTCACAAGAAACAACGTAAAACAACATTTTATTGATGCAGCGAACGGTTGTTCTGTCACATAAAAATATGTTCACTTTTGCTGGAAAAAGGTAGCACAGTTGAGTCAATTAAAAAAAGATTCCTATCGGAGATTCTGTACATGTACAAACACAGACACTCACATGTATAGTTATATATATACACGTCATATAAACACGGCCCCGGAGGAGATACAATTAGATTTTGGCCTTGAGGGTTTTTTTTGATTTGCCTTGGGCAATCTTTTCTTCTGGTCCACATGGGATAAGGACACTGAATTTCCTACATCGGCCGGAGAACGAAGACGGCATCGTCCAAAACGTAATAGTCATTGTACATATCGCCTTCACATAAATAGGGGAGTCTGGTGAACGCCTCAACAACAAACCCTGCTTCCTGGAAGACGGCCGCCAGGCTGTTCACTTGTTCCTCCCATACGCTTCCGGTTACGTCCATGATTTCCGATGGCTTCTCCCATTTGCCTCCTACAAGTATATATAATGGTAAAGATTGGTGCCTGGAGCATGAGAAATCTGCGCCCATGTATTAGAGTTTCTGACTTATAAAACTACCAAAAGCGAATCTTGGTCATTATGAACAATAACTCAGGAGTCTATCCAACTTCCTGATTATTGGGGGTCCAACCGCTAGAATCCCACCGATCACAGATAAGGAAATAACTTTCAAACTTGAGAATACACCTTTAAAGTCTTAAAGAGAACCTGTCAGCAGGATTTTGCTAATTAAACTACAGGCAGTGTCACGTTGGCGCTGTTACACTGATTAAAATGATACCTGCGGTGAAGAAATCGGTTTTGTGGTTCTTGTGTAATCTTTGTGTGAAGTTTCCAGTTAATGATATGCTCGTGCTTTGGGGAGGACCTGTGGGCAGGTCTTTTCTTGTTTTCTCTGGCCTAGAGCACAAAGAAAAGACCTGCCCACAGGTCCTCCCCAAAGCACAAGCATAAACGTCACACAAAGATTACACAAGAACCATAAAACGGATTTCTTCACCGCAGGTATCATTTTAATCAATGTAACAGCGCCAACATGACGGTGCCTATAGTTTACTTGGCAAAATCCTGCTGACAGGTTCTCTTTAAGGACCAAGAGATTTTTCATCTATGCTCTTTCAATTTTTACCTCCCCTCCTTCCAAGAGCCGTAACCATTGTATTTCCTCACTTAAAAAGCCATATTAGAGCCTTGTTTTTCATGGGACTAGTTATACTTTTGAATAACACCATCTATTTTATCAAACAGTGTATTGGAAAATGGGAAAAGTATTCCAAGTGAAATAAAATTGCGAAAAAAAAGAAACAAAAAAATTCAATAAATTGCAAAAAAAAAATTTTTTTGCCTGAGTCGCCATTTTCCAACACATTTAGCATATATGAATTGTGGTACCCACTATACGTTTTTTGTTCATTTTCCAACACTCGTTACATTTTTGATAGCAGCATTTCAGTGGTTAACAGATATGATCGGTGAGTGTGCTATTAGAGGCAAATGTCGGCTACATAACACAGCCGGCATCTGCCCTCTGTGGAGCAGGCTGTGCTTATGAGCTTGCTCCAAAGTCATTGGCACACGCCATGATGGATATATCCATCAATGGGGCATTACAGGGTTAATGTACACAATGTTTTGGTTTTTTTTCCCCCTCGCATTATAGGAGGCATGCGTCCGACAATTTCCACAGGTGTAGTATGTAACCAGCCTTTGCTATCTTTTGTACAACAGCTGAAAAAGCAGTGGGGAGAGATTCCTGCTGCAGTCAGTTGTCTCATCTCCACACAGAAGACAATGAGGAGAAGGAGGGGACGTGGCTGAGCTACGGAGTCACACAGAGAAGATTTCTTCATATATTTTTAGTTTTAATTATAACATGAGTCAAAATAGAATCAAAAAGAAATCAAGACAAATGATGGAGGAATTGCTGGGGGTATTCTTTTTTTTTTTTTTTACTTTGCGCATTTTTTTTGGTGCTTCGTGAAAAGCCCAAAAACGCTACAGTCCGGTGTGGGAATAAAGGCAGTAGGGAAGGACATCAAGAAACAAAAGAAGGAAGTGACCCAACAGCTACAGGAGGTCTTAGACGAGGACAGCCATCAAGGCTCAGTTCCCCTTTTATAAGTGATTTACTGAGACGAGAAATGGACAGAAGCAACTTGTCAGGATGCATTTTTCTCCAGTTCATCCTTACATATTGTTACTCTGGTAAGTGCCATAAATACTACAATCATATATGACAGATCTGATTCAGTACCAGTGTGAAGTATCCTGTCTGTGCAATTCACTATTCTAGGTAAATGTAGGAGAGAGCAGGGGCTGTAAGATCAGCGTGATGTAAAGCTTCAGAAGGGAGCAATGCTAATAGGATCTGTCATTATTCTTATGATCGTCCCATCTCAATCTACAGCAATGGACTCAACAACTGGTGGTTCTCCAACTATGGCCAAACTACAAGCATGCCTGGGACTTGTAGTTTTACACCAGTTGGAGATCACTAACCTTCTTGTCGTAGGATAGATGTGTTTAGATTGATCTACTGACTGGGGCAATGCTACATTAGGTGCAGGGTAGAGGCCCCTCATCAGATAGGGCCCCGAAATAAAAATAATGCTTTAGGGTCTAGGAGACTGTTTGTTTTCAAACCCAGAAAAAAAATTTTTTTTTGCTTTATTATACCTAAAGCAGAGCATATCCTGACAACCATGGCGGTCATGGATCGCTGGGAGTTAAAGGGAACCTGTCATGCTGAAAATGGTATCTAATCTGCAGGCAGGATGTTATAGAGCACGGAGAGCGGACATTTTTTGGGCAAAGTTTAAGTAAAACTTGAATTTTATTCGTCGAAATCCCTGTTTTTTTTATGAGTAGGAGTCCAGTAGGCGGTCCTAATCAGTGATAGACAGTCTTCTCTGTATGACATCACATGCAAAGATAACTGTCAGTCACTAGTAGGACTTGTAGACACAAACACCAGGGATTACAATGACTAAAATAAAAGTTATCCTGACTCCTTTCCCACAAGCCTATGTAGCTTTCTCCTCTATACCACGCTGTCTACATGTACAATATCCCTTTAAGAGTTTCACAACAGCTGGGGAGCCACAGGTCGGAGACCACAGATCTAACCCACTGAAAGGTTTCAATCATTTCTCCATTTCTGCAATTTTAAGAACTACTGTTCCCATTGTATTATAGGTAGAGCCCAAATCAGCTTTCCAGTGTCTTAGAAGTAATCTCTAAAGGAGGATTTTTAGAGACTCTTCTTGTTTCTGAAAAGTGCAAAGCAAGATCTGAGGTTCTTCCTCATTGATGGGGAACAGAAATTATACTAGAGGTTATTTTTGGTTTTAGATGGAAAGTCGAGGAGCTAAAAAACTGTGGCGTCAATACTGATGTGTCTCTCATATAGAAACAATGGGAAGCAGTGTCCATGTTATAGGATAAAATGTGTGTGGATCAGTCTTTCGGAGCTTACTTCTATATTTCTTATTGTGACTACACTTGGTGTAACCTACAGTGTGTGTAAGATGGACATACAGCCAACGTTCCTCCTTTTTGAGCAAGTGTATTGCTGCATTGTATAATGTGAACTGTGATGCGTTAATAGGGTTAGTATTGTGTTCTGCCCGACAGTTGGCGTTAATATTTGGGATTAGCCCAGAGTAGGAAGGGTTAAGGTGAAGGGACAGAGACAGCTTCCTGTCAGGACGTCAGATAAGGCCCAGTGTGCAACAGAAGCAGACCTAAGGTCTGGACAGTGAGCAGTGCCGCATGATGTGGGTGTCCCGAAGTAAGAGGAGACTAAGACAGTGGCTAGCGTGAACCGGAGTAAAGAGAACAAAAAAACTGACAGAAGGATAGTGTGGTCAACCGGAGACTGGTCCTGTGACAGGACACCTAGCAGTACAGCCCGGCGTTTACAACTCAGAGAGGTAACGAGCCAAGATGGGACAAAGTATGTGAGACGAAGAGAGTGCCGCAGACAGGAGATTCAAGGCGTCAGTAACAGAGAAGTGAAGTACTGGCCATACTGGCAACTTAGTTCCCTTGAGGGAAATGAAGTCGCTGAACCGTGGGTTGAGAATAGGACTTTTGCTAACTAGACTGTAGTATGGAGCTGGGTTGTGGTGAAGGAAAGTGAAACAGTGGAGATAGAGAACAAACGAGTAAGGAATTGAGACAAATGCTCCATATTGTGAAGGAAACTTTCATAAAGTTGTGTACCCGCTACATAATTCCAGTAATAAAGTTATCGTTACGTAAAAAGTTTAGTTTTGATTGGTGGTCTCCCTCATTGAAGTCCTCAACATCTGGTCCTGGCCAACCCAAGTCAACGGTAACACAAGACTTGCAAGAGCGTAGCCCAGCCAGGACCCCACCTTCATGTAACGTACCGGAGTGCAAAAGACAAGTACTTCGTCCACGGCTACTGCCCTGCTACATGTGCGACACCCCAAGTGTCCCCAACTCCACAGGACTATTGGGCTGTGTTCAGACCAAGTTTATTGAGGTGTTCAAAACAGACCAGTTTTTCAAGCAAAAAAAGCATCGGGAAATGCACTTTCTTGGGGGCGTTTTAAAGCAGTTTTTATTTTAACTGTCTTTTGTGAGAGTTTTCAAAGCACTCTTTTCTAAAGTGGATTTTTTTGCATAATTTTTGACTTGATGTGTCAAGTTTAGAACAGATTAAAAAAGGATTCAAAACCTGAAAAGGTTTAACTAAGAAAAAAAAACTGAACATATGAACAGCAAAATGGATTATGATTGCAATGAAAAGGAAGAATATTTCAAGTATCTTTGAAGCAGTCAATAAGGTAAAAAATGGCCAGCTTTTGCTTTTATTTTACTCCCTCCGAGTTTTAAATATACAGTGAAGGAAATAAGTATTTGATCCCTTGCTGTTTTTGTAAGTTTGCCCACTGACAAAGACATGAACAGTCTATAATTTTAAGGGTAGGTTAATTTTAACATTGAGAGATAGAATATCCCCCAAAAAAATTAAGAAAATCACATTGTATAAATTAGATAAATGTATTTGCATTTTCCAGTGAGAAATAAGTATTTGATCCCCTACAAACCATTATTAGTTCTGGCTCCTACAAACCAGTTAGACACTCCTAATCAACTCGTTACCTGCATTAAAGACAGCTGTCTTACATAGTCACCTGTATAAAAGACTCCTGTCCACAGACTCAATCAGTCAGACTCTAACCTCTACAACATGGGCAAGACCAAAGAGCTTTCTAAGGATCTCAGGGACAGGATCATAGACCTGCACAAAGCTGGAATGGGTGACAAAACCATAAGTAAGACGCTGGGTGAGAAGGACACAAGTGTTGGTGCAATAGTAAGAAAATGGAAGTAATGCAAAATGACTGTCAATCGACATTGATCTTGGGCACTATGCAAAATCTTACCTCGTGGGGTATCCTTTATCATGAGGAAGGTGAGAGATCAGCCTAAAACTACACGGGGGGGAACTTGTTAATTATCTCAAGGCAGCTGGGACCACAGTCACCAAGAAAACCATTGGTAATACATTATGCCTTAAAGGTTTAAAATCCTGCAGTGCGCGCAAGATCCCCCTGCTCAAGAAGGCACATGTGCAGGCCCGTCTGAAGTTTGTCAATGAACACCTGGATGATTCTGTGAGTTATTGGGAGAAGGTCCTGTGGGCAGATGAGACAAAAATTGAGCTCTTTGGCATTAACTCAACTCGCTGTGTTTGGAGGAAGAGAAATGCTGCCTATGACCCAAAGAACACCATCCCCACTGTCAAGCATGGAGGTGGAAACATTATGTTTTGGGGGTGTTTCTCTGCTAAGGGCACAGGACTACTTCACCGCATCAATGGGAGAATGGATGGAGCCATGTACCGTAAAATCCTGAATGACAACCTCCTTCCTTCCGCCAGGACATTAAAGGCTGCGTCTTCCAGCAAGACAATGACCCAAAACATACAGCCAAGGCAACAAAAGAGTGGCTCAAAAAGAAGCACATTAAGGTCATGGAGTGGCCTAGCCAGTCTCCAGACCTTAATCCCATAGAAAACTTATGGAGGGAGTTGAAGCTCTGAGTTGCCAAGCAACAGCCTCAAAATCTGAACGATTTAGACATGAGGAGTGGACCAAAATTCCTCCGGACATGTGCACAAACCTCATCATCAACTACAAAAAACGTCTGACAGCTGCTGACTGCTGTGCTTGCCAACAAGGGTTTTGCCACCAAGTATTAAAGGGGTTGTCCACTACTATTGAAAACAGCCTAATGTATTTTTATGATGAATAGAAGTAACTTTGTAATTACCTTCCGCAGCTGTTTCTGCCTGTGAGCGGTGCTATCGCTGGCTGCTCACAGGCAGCATGTGACCCTGCGCCGACGTCACGTCAAGTGAGGTGTGCCTTAGCGCTGGGGGTCCCCCCGCGCATCACACCCAACATCCACCGTGCGCTTTCCCAATGAATGGGGAGTGGGAGAGCGCGCAGTGGATGCCGGGTGTGAGGCGCGGGGTATGCCTGCCCACAGCCCTGCATCCACCATGGAAAGCAGAAGAGGAGAGAAGGCCGCAGCCGGGGGTCACAAGATGCCTGTGAGCGGCCAGTGATAGCGCCACTCACAGGCAGAAACAGCAGAGGAAGGTAATTACAAAGAAGCTTCTATTCATCATAGAAATACATTGGGCTATTTTCAGCAGTATTGGACAACTCCTTTAAGTGTTTGTCAGAGGACTCAAATACTTATTTCTCACTGCAAAATGCAAATAAATGTATCTAATTTATACAATGTGATTTTCTTCATTTTTTTGGGATATTCTATCTCTCAATGCTAAAATTAACCTACCCTAAAAATTACAGACTGTTCATGTCTTTGTCAGTGGGCAAACTTACAAAAACAGCAAGGGAGCAAATAATTATTTCCTTCACTGAATATATTTTTTTTAAAAAGCCATACGGATCCAGAGATATGTGGCTTTTTATTTAGTGCTGAATTTTATAGTCTTTTTCTAGTGGGGTGGCTCACAGGATCCTCTGGGGCGGGTCTTTCGTCTGCCCTGTGAGTCACGCCCCCTAGTAAAGTCCATACAAAATTAACATTGAATAAAAAATCCCAAATCTCTGGAACACCATGGCGGATTTAAGAAAACAAAAACTGGAAAGCCCAGTGGAACAGCGGGAATAAAAGAAGAGAAAAAACTGACCATTTTTGACCTGGTGAAAGGTCCTCTTCAAGAAGATCTGCTCAAAAAAATACTCAACAAAATTTGAGTACATCCCGAGGCCCAGTTCTTCTGTCCTCAAAGTTCCTCCAGACCTGGATTTTGGAAATATTCCGTGAGAAGAGCACCAGGTGTAGAAGTGACTATGCTACCAAGAGACATGTTGACTACAACTGTAAGAGGCGAGTATTTTACAAGGGCCTGGTTACGAGACAGGAATTTTGTTAGTTTGGGCATAAAACAAGAACTATATTTAGTAGTCTTGTGGCTACTGCTGTATAAGGGCTAAATGTACAGCATATGTGTAAGAGGAGGCCTGAGGAAAGAGTATTGGGGCTGATTTAGGTCAGCATTATATATTTATAGGAAGCATAAATGAGGGCCGATTGCCAACAGAGGAAGTATTTCTAGAGCATATGCCATTATTTTACATAGGAATAAGCAGTAATGTCTGAGCGGTCGCTATAAAAATACAATGCTGTCATAATGCCGTATTGCTGAGGTGCTTGGGAAATTACCAGAATGAGTAAAACTTGTGGTGTGAAATCACATCTGCTGACCCAACACAGGCGCATGCAGGAGCTGCCAATGGAGCAATTCCCTAACATCTACTTGGAAACTCACCACCATTGTAACAGTAATAGCCGACGACCAAGACCTCACCTTCTGATCAGTCGAAAACAACCATATTGTAAAGAGAGGAGAGAACAAGGCGCAATGGGTGACTCAGTATTGCAATTTGTAGAGGGGTGTGGGGATGGCTACTAACCTTATGAAGTTGTGCACATCTGCACAACCCCAGTGTAAAGCTCCACAAGCTCCGCTCTGTTGGTGGCTGTCATCTATTTCCAGCGGCGTTCACAGATCCTGATCTCTTGGTGGTATATCACGTGGTCAGGTTAGTAGCATGTAATGCCGAGATAGACGCCCAGCTTCACCAACACCCCAGGCAGCGCTCCGGAGGGGTTAAGGCAGCGCAGCTTGGAAAACCAGGGTAGTAATTTTAATTAAATTGCTCCCACAGGTGAAAAAACAATAGGTTAAAGGCAGCTCTACCGCACCCCAACAGGGGGAAAAGGACAATCAGTGAATATGAATAGCGGTACCAGAGCGCCAATAACAGGGCAAAAATATTAAAAGGACTGATTTATTAATACACACAACGCGTTTCGGTGGACACAGCCACCTTCATCAGGTGTGACAAGCAGCAAACAATTGATCCTTATATACATTTGACTAGGTATACAATTACTTAAAAGCTGCGGGGCCAGATACAGAGTAATACCTCTATATTAACCCCTTGAGTTCATATATGCTCAATAGAGTAAAAAGGATTGTTATAAAATAATGCCTAATGAAGCATATAGGGTTCTTATAAAAAGGATTCGCTGTAAAAAAAAACAAAAAACTTGTGAATCCTATAATCTTAATACTTCATAGGATATATTGTCATCTACCACCCTATATTTTAGATTATATAAAAAAATAATAATAATAATTTTTACATACAACATAAAACAATGCATAAATATAAAGTATAAAATTACAATCAGTTTCTTACTCTGTATCTGGCCCCGCAGCTTTTAAGTAATTGTATACCTAGTCAAATGTATATAAGGATCAATTGTTTGCTGCTTGTCACACCTGATGAAGGTGGCTGTGTCCACCGAAACGCGTTGTGTATATTAATAAATCAGTCCTTTTAATATTTTTGCTCTGTTATTGGAGCTCTGGTACCGCTATTCATATTCACTGATTGTCCTTTTCCCCCTGTTGGGGTGCGGTAGAGCTGCCTTTAATCTATTGTTTTTTCACCTGTGGGAGCAATTTAATTAAAATTACTACCCTGGTTTTCCAAGCTGCGCTGCCTTAACCCCTCCGGAACGCTGCCGGGGGTGTTGGTGAAGCTGGGCGTCTATCTCGGCATTACATGCTACTAACCTGACCACGTGATATACCACCAAGAGATCAGGATCTGTGAACGCCGCTGGAAATAGATGACAGCCACCAACAGAGCGGAGCTTGTGGAGCTTTACACTGGGGTTGTGCAGAGGTGCACAACTTCATAAGGTTAGTAGCCATCCCCACACCCCTCTACAAATTGCAATACTGAGTCACCCATTGCGCCTTGTTCTCTCCTCTCTTTACATATTGAGTCTGCTATTGCTGGGGGCTTAGCCTCAAGACCAGGAGCTGCAAATTGGGCGACTCAGATTGTTCTACACATCGAGAGACGGAAAAACCTTGCAGAATCATCAACAGATAAGAACTGTGTTTAAGACTTTAAAATCTAAATTGCTGGATCATTATGGACTTTTATGTGACCAATAGAGAGAAATTTAGATTATCTCTGATCAATACAGCCCTTAGTAAAGACTTTAAAGATGGCGACAGATGCATATATAATAATCCAACTATGCTGAATGATATAGATCAAAAAAGGTTACGTGGACTGTTTTTGAACTTAGAAAATAATAGCAAAATAGAAATAACTAATCACGTAGACACGATGTTTTTAGAACATTACATTAAGGATAACATAATACCTAAGGGATTGAGAATGAATCTCAATTCATCCTTTCCTCAGGATATTGTTTTTACTGAAAGATGGGACAGGTGTATTTCTGATTGCTCAACAACACTGATCAGATTGTTGATTGATAAAAGGAATACTCTGGCTATGTATGCTTTAGAAACAATAGCTAAAATTAAAGGGGATTTGGAGTTCTTTTCTTCATCTACGGAATATTTTGCCACAGATAATGAGGTAAAACTAAGACTGGCTAAGTTTGAAAATGATTTAATAAATAAAAAAGCAAAAAAATATGAAAGAGATATAAAAGACTCTAAAAAAGAAAAAATCCAATCACCACTTCAAATTTCACCTGTTCCCATCATCTCTATGCAGAGAACAACTAGGGATAATCCATCATCCCCTATTCTAAGCAATGATACTGATAACCATACAAAACAAGTGAATAGTTTTCAAAAACAGTTTTCTATGAATAAAAAACAACAAACAATATATGAGACTCATAAAAAGAAGTTATCCATTAACAATAATTACAAGAAAAATACTGCATTTAATTCTAATTTGGAAAAAAATAATGACCTTATAATAGAGGGAATGTGTATGGAAATTACTCCTCCCTCCATACTGATTACTGATCCACCTATTTTATCTACACAAGCAGCAGATGTAGAATTTATTGCTAATCCGTCTACTATTTCCACACAAGTAGCAGATATTGATGAACTGAACTTCACATTACATATTAACACACAGGAGATATCCCATAGTGGATCTAATATCTCAGAGCTTTCTAGTGCAATACAGATTACTATTGCTGGGGAGTTATCTGGACAGATCCCGTTAGCGGATACACTGAATATTTTTAATCAAGGGAGACCCTCTGATAAAACAAGTGGTATAAACCACATAAAACCCCCTATAAACAGAATGACATCCTTGGAATTATCTCCGATTTTGAATGAGAATAGTATCTTGATAAATCCTCAAACACAGAATGCAGTTGCATCTCAAACTAATAAAACGAAAATTACACATTTTTTTCACGTGGTCCCCGGACGTTGTCCAAAACGAAAAAGAAATTTAGGGGATGTAGAGGGAGTGGAAAAACCCGAGGCCTCAACAACAAAAATAGTCCAAATGCCGAAATTGAGACACAATCCAAATATAAAGAAAATGAAATCTTGCCAATGAACCAGAATACAAATTCCCTGCAGATAGAAACCCCTATGGTTGTGGGGGTATTTTTAATATTTCTAGCTATGTGCTATCTGAAGCTGAACAATCCTTGTTAGGTCGAGGATTATCTTTCTGTCCAGCTGTCCCATTTAATAATTTCACTTTGTTCTGTGATTTAAATGAATTTATAAGGAAATTGACACTAAAAAGGCATTTTCTATTGGAAGATAAGAGAAAATCACATCCTATTAGTTCATGCTCAACAGTATCCCCCTCCATTCAAGAATCTAATATACCAGGCCCCCCATTACTGGACCCTTTCACTCATGTAAATGTGAAGGGGAAAAATAATTTCTATCCATTACATCACAAAGGTTCACACCTTGAAACTTTCCAACAATTAATTTTGAGGGACCTTAGGACATTCCCCCCAATTTCAAAAAAAGTGAACAACTTGAGCTACCAGGAGAAATGTGCATTAAAAACCCTTCAGGATAATAAAGAAATAATTATAACGAGAGCAGATAAGGGAGGGGGGACTGTGATAATGAACAGGGGCTGGTACATCAAGGAGGGCCTCAGAATCTTAGACGACTCAAACTACTACGTGAAATTAGAAGCAGACCCATCTGTAACCATTTTTTTGGAGTACAAAGGACTTGTAGCAGGGGCCTCTACAGCTGGCTTCCTCAATAAAAAAGAAAAATCCTTTTTAGACATTAAAAAATTCAAAGTCCCTTATTTTTATTTTTTACCCAAAATTCATAAAGATAAATTTAATCCCCCTGGACGTCCTATTATTTCTGGTATTAATTCTATCACATCCAACTTATCCCACTATATTGATCTTTTTTTACAGAAGTACGTTTTATCCCTAGATTCTCATTTAAAGGATTCTACACATTTAATTAGACTGTTGAGAGAATTACCCCCTCTTCCAGGCTGTCTTCTTATTACACTCGATATAAGCTCTCTTTATTCCAATATCACACATGTATTGGGTTTACAGGCAATTAAAATATTCCTAGATGAGGACCCTAACTTACAAGATCCTCAAAAAAACTTTTTATTGAGGGGTATAACTTTCATTATTGAGAACAATGTATTTTCTTTTGAGGGGGTGATGTATCGGCAGCTGAGGGGCTGCGCGATGGGGACGAGGTTTGCCCCCAGTTATGCAAATCTATATATGGGGGCATTCGAGTCTATCCACATCGCGCAATCCCTCGGCGTCGATAAACCCATCGTTATGTACCGCCGCTTTATAGATGATCTGTTTATCATATGGAGGGGAAATACTGTGGAGGCTGCCAAATTTATTGATGAATTAAACTCTAACGACTGGGGTCTTTCCTTTACCTCTACCATATCTGAGAGTAATATTCAATATCTTGACCTTCAGATAAATATAGACAATTCGGGTAAAATATCCACATCTACCCACTTTAAGGAAGTGGATGTAAATAGCTATCTTGAATTTGACAGTGGCCATCTACCCAGCTGGATTAGAAATATTCCATATGGTCAATATTGGCGTGTCAGAAAAAATTGTACACATGATTCGGATTTTTTTCTGGAATCTAAGGTTTTACAAAAACGTTTTAGAGCTAAGGGATACCCCCGGAAATTATTAGAGGATGCTTTCTCCAAAACTAGATCCCTATCACAGAACCTGTGTATCAACAAATCCAAGAATACCAGCCAAGAGCCAAACAACGATTTCAGTTTAAATCTGATTACTACTTATGGTAAACCTACGCAAGTGTTATCCAGTTTATTAAAAAAATACTGGTTCATTTTAAGTAATGATCCAATATTAACTGGTCATTTACCGGAATTTCCTCATGTCATATATCGGAGGAGTAAAAATCTAGGAAACTATATAGCCCCTAGCAATACAACAATTGGTAGAAGACCGAACCATTCAGCTCCTATTAGCAATAATGGATGTTATAAATGTAATGTCCCTAAATGCTTATGCTGTCAATCCATTGATAACGGAGCCAAAACATTCGTCTCTGCGGTCACTGGAGAGATATATCCCATTCGCTTTAGACTTACATGTCAGTCCTCATATGTGATCTATCTGCTCCAGTGCACCTGCGGCCTGCAATACATTGGCCGCACTATCCAGGAAATGCACTCCAGATTAAATAAACATCGCCAAAATATTAGAAACGGCTTTCCCCTACATAGCGTTTCTAATCATTTCTTAAAAGAACATCAAAAAAATCCTAATAACCTAAAACTAACTATCATTGATCATATAGTTGATACACACCCTGATAGACTAAATCGTCTCATTACACGTGAAAATTATTGGATTTTCAAAATGGGAACCTTGTCTCCTGAAGGTTTGAACCTTAATATAGAGAAGACAACTTTTTAAATAATTGTTTTCATATTTTAGCAAATTTATTATATATATCTTTTATATGGAAGAGGAGAGGGGAGGAGAGAGAGAAGGAGGGAAGAGGGGAAAGGAGAGAGGGAGGGGAGGAGGGAGGAGAGAGAGAAGGGGAAAAAAAATTTAAAGAAAAATTTTTTTTTTTTTTTTTGGGGGGGAATTTTTTTTTTGGAATTTTTTTTTTTTTTGGGGGGATTTTTTTTGGGGGATTTTTTTGGGAATTTTTTTTTTTTTTCTCTTTTTTTTCTCTTTCCTTTCTTCGTCTACTTTTCCTAATTACAATGATAGAAACTGATTGTAATTTTATACTTTATATTTATGCATTGTTTTATGTTGTATGTAAAAATTATTATTATTATTTTTTTATATAATCTAAAATATAGGGTGGTAGATGACAATATATCCTATGAAGTATTAAGATTATAGGATTCACAAGTTTTTTTTTTTTTTTACAGCGAATCCTTTTTATAAGAACCCTATATGCTTCATTAGGCATTATTTTATAACAATCCTTTTTACTCTATTGAGCATATATGAACTCAAGGGGTTAATATAGAGGTATTACTCTGTATCTGGCCCCGCAGCTTTTAAGTAATTGTATACCTAGTCAAATGTATATAAGGATCAATTGTTTGCTGCTTGTCACACCTGATGAAGGTGGCTGTGTCCACCGAAACGCGTTGTGTGTGTATTAATAAATCAGTCCTTTTAATATTTTTGCTCTGTTATTGGCGCTCTGGTACCGCTATTCATATTCACTGAAAACAACCATATTGACCCCAACAATACACTGGCTACTCATAGGATTGCCAAAAATTTACAGATTTATGGTCGTTTTAGGATAGTACATAAAATAACCCCTAATGAAAAGCGATAAGACTGAAGTTTGTGCCGCTTTGTCCTCTAGGTGTCGGGTGCTGTGCGGTGGAGGTGAAGCAGAAGGCGTTTTCTGAAGTATTAATGGAGCAGAAAACGGCCAATGTATCATGCCAGTATACAGCCAGCAACTGTCCGGGCAAAGAGACGATCTTCTGGGTTCGATATCTTGCTTCTTCATATGAAAAACTATACCCAGATGATGTAAACCGATTCAAAGTCGAGAATACCGATGGGAACAACAGCCTGCTGAAAATTGAGCAAATAGTCACTGAGGACAGCGGAATATATGTTTGTGGCTTAGTATTTCCCAAATCTTCAAAGTCCACTTCAAAGATGGCAGGACAAGGAACAACGCTAATAATACGAGGTAGGACAAGACATTTACTGATCTTGGGGAGCGTTTACACTGGTCGATTATCGGGAACGTGCATTACCATAAAACACTCCTTCACGATAATCTGAATGCCTAAATAGGCCGTCAATCACCCAACTAACGAGCAAAACGCTTGTTCGTCGGGTGAAATTACTTTTAATCTTCATCGTTCTTGGCAGCACATGTAACCAGGAAATGTGCTGCCAAGAACAATGAAACCCTACCCGCACCAAACTGTTGTAAAAATCGTTCTGTGTCGGAAGCGCGGTCGGCCTGTCTATGCAGGCTGTTACACAACCACCATGGCTTCTATGCAGCCCGATTGGAGGTTGTTTAACATCCACAGATTGGCTAGTCTGAATGCACCCTTACTGATATTCTGGATTATCAGGTGCAAGACTAAGGGCTTGATTCATTATTGCATTTGCGCCTTTTTTCTACTTTTTTGTGAGCCTGTTTTTCACTTGTGCCCAATTCTTATAATTTGCGTTCTTTTTATAGTATTTTTTTAATGTTTGTCATAGTGAGAAGGGTTTGGGGTTTCCAGATGATTTCACTTGATTCATCATTTGCGACTAGTGATTTTTTAACTGGCATTATTTTATGTACACCGAATATTTCTGCGCAATTTTTGAGACTCTTTGCAAAAAGTGCTGTTTTTTTTTTTTTTTGCACTTATAAGGTTGATAAGTAACCGTTGTTTTCATTTCTATTTCATAGATCAAAAGTACACATGAAAAGAAGCTATTTTATAATATTTGTTATCAGAGAAATCTTCTCCTCCTGGACCGAATCTTTCACTCTCAATTCATGGATAAAATCTGTAAAAATTGTATTTAGTGATTACAGATTTTCCTATTACTGAGATAGGAGATGACAGTTGGTGCTCAAAAAGTTCTACGGAACTTGCAGTAGAATGTCTGCGTCTGCCTCTAGCCCCTCCCTAGAATGTCTGCGTCTGCCTCTAGCCCCTCCCTAGAATGTCTGCGTCTGCCTCTAGCCCCTCCCTAGAATGTCTGCCTCTAGCCCCTCCCTAGAATGTCTGCCTCTAGCCCCTCCCTAGAATGTCTGCGTCTGCCTCTAGCCCCTCCCTAGAATGTCTGTGTCTGCCTCTAGCCCCTCCCTAGAATGTCTGTGTCTGCCTCTAGCCCCTCCCTAGAATGTCTGTGTCTGCCTCTAGCCCCTCCCTAGAATGTCTGTGTCTGCCTCTAGCCCCTCCTTCCTTCTCCCAAACATTCTGAGCACCAACTCTCATCTCCTATCTACGCAAGGAGAAAATTTGTGTCCACTGAAAACTGATTTTATCCGACAATTGATAATTTTGAGAGTGAAAGATCAGTCCAGGAGAAAGAAGCTGATTTCTTGGATACGTTTAATTACAAAGTTACTTAATTTCAAGTGTACACATCAGGTTTACACAGGACAATGTGCTGCCAAGAAAAAATATTTTTAAGCAAGGTGAAAAATAATTTCATCCAACAAATGAACATTTTTGGTGTTTGGTGGTCTATACAGACCAGAGTTCCCAATCATCAGCCAGCATTACTGCACCTTAACAAATGATGGAATTAGGAGATTATACTTTAAACACAGATATGAAGAAATCTAAAAAATGTTCTTGGAGGGGCAAAGTCAAGTAGATTTTAGGAGCCAGAGAGAACAATTCAGGAGCCAAATTGCCTTTTCTGGTAGCAGCAGCAAGAATTGTCATAGACATCAGTAGCCGCAAAGAAGAACTAATTTACCATGGGCCAACCAAAGAACATTACCCATCCTGAAAAGTACATATAGCCTTGATTATAATCTCTGCTGATATCAGGTAAAATTATCTATAAGAATTTATGATAAAAAGTAATAAACCCAAGAAATAATTCCAGCAACAGCTTTGTAGTCAGACCTGTTGAGGATATTTCTCAACAATTTTGGTTCTCAAGTCCTCAGACAGTTCTCTTCTCTTTCTGTTCTCCATGCTTAGTGTGGCACACACAGACACACAATGCAAAGATTGAGTCAACTTCTCCCCTTTTTATCTGGTTTCAGGTGTGATTTTCATATTGTCCACACCTGTTACTTGCCACAGGTGAGTTTGAACGAGCATCACATACTTGAAACAAAAGTTGTTTACCCACAATTTTGTCCGGCTCATTTTTGGGGTTGTGTGAAATTATGTCCAGTTTGCCTTTTTTTCCTCTGTTTTTTTTGTGTTGTTCCAATTCACACAAAGGAAATAAACAGGTGTATAACAAAACATGTATAATTGTAATAATTTTCTGGGAGAAATACTTTATTTTCTGGAACAATCTCAAGGGTGCCAACACTTTTGGCCATGACTGCATGTAGTATTAGCAGGGAACTAGCTGATGTCTTGTGGCGTCACAGGAATGCACAGAGTTGCACAATAAGTGTGATCGAAAATGGCCATAATATACTACAACTATGTGCAAATATTGAGAAATGCACACAATGCTGACAGCTGAGAGAAATGAAGATCAAACGAGACAAAAAAAAATTCCTTTAAGGGAAATATGTAAAGATCATAAGATGCTTTTCAGTTGAGCATGACTTTTACTTAACAGTCACTGCAATCACTCTAGCTATGGACTTACAGGACTGGGCTACAGAGGGAAAACAATTATAAAAGCAGCTGTAAGTAGTAAAATATATAACTTTCTAATATAGTTTTAACCTTTAGTGTCCCGTTTTC